>NW_027412088.1:90488468-91117301 GCF_047663935.1 Musca autumnalis
TCGCCGAAATTGCTAAATACCCAAAAAAATTAGATTTTCATAATGTCGAGGCCCCAGTGGCACATGTTAACATATTCCAATTGTGCTCAAACTTTGACAGTCTTAAAATCTGACCAAACTAAAAACTTTATGCGGTTGCCGTCATCGATTTGTTCCCTTTGAACAATAACCAGCCTAACGCTAGAAATTATAACAAAGAAAATATTGAATTTTACATAGAACGTTTGATATTTTATCAAATTTTATATTTTTGCATAGTTTAATAATAAAAAAATTGTATTACAATACCATTCTTTTATACCCTACACCACACTGTCGTAAGAGGTCTCGATAACACAATAATCTGCTAAAAAATCGACGTTAAGCGGCCAACTATCTTATTTTAGAACACTTTGAGGATTTTTGACGATTTTTCTAACATTAATTGACAATTTTACGACTTTTATGACGATTTTCGGCCAAAAACTGTTTGCATATTTTGCATATTCTGCATATTTTTTGCATATTTTGCATATTTTGCATATTTTGCATATTTTTTGCATATTTTGCATATTTTTTTTTTGCATATTTTGCATATTTTTTGCATATTTTGCTTATTTTTTGGCATATTTTTTGCATATTTTTTGCATATATTTTGCATATTTTTTGCATATTTTTTGCATGTTTTTGATATGACCCCAAATATCGAAAAGTTGACCCTTAAAACGCCTAGATCCAAAATTTGAGTCCAATCAGATGAGAAATAAAAAACATGCAAAAGTCCGATGTCTAATAATTTGTATTCTTCACCCTGCCCTATTGATGGTTTATCTATCCTGATAACAAAAGTAAGTCACTGGGGAAATTTTCAACCGGGAGAAATTGGAAAAATATTCCTCATCGTAATCTAGACGTTATTTTTGAAAATTTCAGGCATGTAAAAATCCTCTACTAGCGTTGTCGTTTCGCCTTGAGTTAATCTAAATAGAGGTGCACTCTTTGATGTTAGAGAAGTCCCGCTTGTCCCTTCTAGAATATTTGTGGGCACATACAGTAAACAACTCCTGGGAGCGAGGACAATCTGACGCACCGAAAAACCAACCATCGACCGTAGCCGATAGAACTGGTCTTCAGAAACAGGATGCTTTTGAGAATGGGTCCACCTCAACCACCTCATTCGATTGACCAAAGAAAAGAGGGTGTACCGTAGATCAATGTACTACCTCAGGAAGTTGTCGAGACTGCGTGAGATTGTGTTCTCGGCGAAGAGGAACATCCCAAGCGCACACAATTTGGTAATGATGCCCCCTACAGAGGAGCTAAGATCATCTGCTGTGAAAATAAGGAATCAAGGGAATTTCTTACTTCCACAATAGATGGCTTTATCGAACTCTGGGTGACCAACTAGCAGTTGTTAGTGTAGAGGAGATCCCCTGCAGGAACTGGCAGCCGGCTCAAGGAGATAAATCATGACGCAGCTCCAACTGTGGTCACGCTGCAATTTTACGATGATCGAGAAAACCAGTGGGTTCGTGGGTTATCAGTTATTATGTTTCACCACAACTGCACTTCGATGAAATTAATGTACACATACCCCACAGGGGGGCCTGGACACATAATTCTCACCTCTACTCGGTTACGATTGCTTCAACATGGAAACGTGAACAGGAGCATGTTACACCCGATACTTTAGGAAAGTTTGTGGTGGGAATTGTAACACCATCGACCACTATGTACAAGGGGAACATTATTTCAGCCGTCCATATGGTGAACAGTGTGGCAGTCGATTTAGCGCCGAAAATATTCATATTACTCAGGTGAAAGAACTGCACTAAGTTAGCTATGTAGATATTAAGCCAATAACATATGTAATCGACGATAGGTTCGACTCCATGGTCGTACAAACATACTGATTCATTACGATCTTTATGTCGTCTATAATTTCATAAAGGTAGAGGTTAAACAGTTCCGAAGGTATTAACCCGCCTTGGGAAACTCCCTGTTTTACTCTGCGAGTTTTCGACTTCTTATTGAATTGAATTCTGAAGTCTTATCTATGTCCTCGAACAGCTTGGCATGGTTGAACAGGCTGCGATAGGTTATATACTGATATACGTCGATATGGCGTGTAATAATGTTATAGTAGGGTATATTTTCCGGAATCCATACGGAGTGGGGAGTAGTGCTTCTAGAATCCTCGCTGCTGGCGACTGGAGGAAGATCAGACTGAACTATTCGCCATCGCTGGCATCGATGTCTGGCTTCAGTAGGGGGACCACCCTGGGAGGCGTAACACGCTTCTATTGGCCTAGGGCGATCTAAAAATTGTCGGTTAAAATAAAATGCGCGACTTTCGAGCTCATGTTCCCTAACTCTTGGGTCTTCAAGGTTCATACAACGAAGCTCATCACGGTAAATTCTCTGTACCCTTGATTAACTGATTGACTGATTGGCTTATTGATTTCGGGTGTTCTGTTAATAGAGATGGGACAGTTTGCCAGACATGTTACCTATGACAATCTCCTTGTAGGAGCATCTTCGTTCAACTTGATAATGTGGAGCTATCCCTTTGTTCGCTGTACCCCTCTGATCATTATCAATGGCTGAATAACATAGCTCGTGATGAGCATTGAATTCCACTAGCATAACACGTTTATTGCACCCCAAAAGCTGTCTAATATCAGGTATATAACGCAGTGCACAACTATTCCTCGGCGGTAAACACATTAGGGTTATGACTTTTTTACAACCTCATATCCCTGTATCATATTTTGATGGCCTTTTGCCTAAGATAATATAAAATCTTAATTATAAGCTGATTCTATAAAAAAAGCTCACCCACAAAAAGCTTTCAAAGCTTTTACATACGTGTTTTTTTAAAACATCTTTGGAGTCACTTTAAGCACATATATAACTCAAAACAACATTTAAAGTCACACGATATAACCAAAATGACATAAGCTTTTGTTTCTCACCAAATTTATCGCCATTTCGTTACATATACATATATCAATTTATCTATAATGATGACTCACTGACTCACTGATTCACTGACTCACTGACTGACTGACTGATAATCAACGCCCAGACTAAACGGCTGGAGCTAGAATCTTGAAATTTTGGGTGAGGGTCACTCATGGTCCGAATAGGTCAGATAAGGCTCGGTTTTTGGAAATTCGAACTAGAACAGTACGAAAAGTACTAAAAGGTACTAAATATGGTACCCTTAGTATTAGGCAAACGCGAAGAGCTAGAATTCTGAAATTTGGAATGAGGTTCACTGATGGAGAGTTAGAAAGGTGTACCAAAGGGTTTTTGGAAATTCGAACTATAAGTGTACGAAGAGTAATAAAAGTTACTAAATTTGATACCATTTGGTATAACGTGAACGGACAGAGCTAAAATCTTGAAATTTGGAATGAATTGTACGAATAGTACTAAATAGTACTAAATTTGGTAAAATGTGAATTTGGGCGAACCGATAAAGTTGGAATTCTGAAATTTGGAATTACTATTACTGTTGGAGTGTAGGTTTGAGATATGGAGGTAGTTTTCGAAATTCGTACATATGGGTACGGAAGGTACTAAATAGTACCAAATAAGGTACAATTTGGATTTGGGGGAACGGATGGACCTGGAATCCTGAAATTTAGAATTAGGATTACTGTCGGAGTGTAGGATAGAGGTATTTTGGAAATTCGTACTTTTGGGTACGAAAAGTACTAAGTGGTACCAAATTTGGTACAATATGAATTTAAGTGATCGGATAGAGCTGGAATAGTGAAATTTGGAATTAAGATTACTATTGGAGTGTGGGATTGGCATACTTTTGGAAATTCGTACTTATGGCAACGGAAAGTACTAAATGGTACCAAATTTGGTACAATTTGGATTTGGGTTATCAGATACATTTGGAATCCTGAAATTCGAAATTAAGATTACTTTTGGAGTGTTGGATAGAGGTAGGTTTGGAAATTCGGACCTATGGGAACAAAAAGCACTAAATGGTACTAAACTTGGTACAATTTGGATTATGGTGATCTTATGCAGCTGTAATTCTGAAATTTGGAATTAAGATTACTGTTGGCGTGTAGGCTTGAGGTAGTTGTGGATATTCGTACTCCTGGGTACGAATAGTACTAAATAGTACCAAATTTGGTACAATTTGGGTTTGGGTGAACGGATATAGCTGAAATTCCGAGATTTGGAATAAGGAGTACTATTGGAGTGTAGGATTGATAAAGTTTTGGAAATTTGTAGTTATGGGTAGGAAAAGTACTAAATAGTACTAAATTTGGTACAATTTAGATTTCAATGTTGGGATACATTTGGAATCGTGAAATTCGGAATTAAAATTGCTGTTGGAGTGTTGATAGAGGTAGGTTTGGAAATTCGTACTTTGGATACGAATAGTACTAAATGGTACCAAATTTGGATTTGAGTTATCGGATGTATCTGGAATTCTGAAATTCGGAATTAAGCTTATTGTTTGAACATAGCACTGAGGTAGTTTTGAAAATTGGTACTTATGTGTACGAAAAGTACTAAATGGTACCATATCTGGTACAATTTGGATTTGGGTGAACGGATATAGCTGGAATCCAGAGATTCGGAATAAGGATTACTGTTGGTAAGTAGGATTTATGAAGTTTTTGAAATTTTTAGTTATGGGTACGAAAAGTACTAAATGGTACCAAATTTTAATTTATGTGATCGGACACATTTGGAATCCTGAAATTCGGAATTATTGTTGTAGTGTTGAAAGAGGAAGGTTTGGAAATTCGTACTTTGGATACGAAAAGTACTAAATGGTATCAAATTTGGTACAATTTGGATTACGGTGATCGGATGCAGCAGTAATCCTGAAATTTGGAATTAAGATTACTGTTGGCGTGTAGGATTGAGGTAGTTGTAGAAATTCGTACTCATGGGTACAAAAGTACTAAATGGTACCAAATCTGATACTGTTTGCATTTGGGTGAACAGATATTTTATTTTAATTTATGTGATGTTGATGTTGGAGTGTTGATAGATGTAGGTTTAGAAATTCGTACTATGGATACGAATAGTACTAAATGGTACCAAATTTGGATTTGAGTTATCGGATATATCTAGAATCCTGAAATTCGGAATTAAGCTTATTGTTTGAACATAGCACTGAGGTAGTTTTGAAAATTTGTACTTATGGGTGCGAAAAGTACAAAATGGTACTAAATTTGGTACAATTTGGATTTCGGTGATCTGATGTAGCTGCCATACTCAAGTTTGGAATTAAAATACCTGTTGAATTGTAGGATTGATAAAATTTTGAAAATTTTTAGTTGTGGGTAGGAAAAGTACTAAATAGTACTAAATTTGGTACAATTTGGATTTGAGCGAACGGATAGAGTTGGAATCAAGAAATTTGGAATTAAGATTACTGTTGGAGTGTAGGATTGAGATATGGAAGTAGTTTTTGAAATTCGTACTTATGAGTACGAAAAGAACTACATTTTGTACAATTAGGATTTGGGTGCAATTATAGCGCTCGAATCCTAAAATGTGGAGTTAGGTACACTTAGGGGTACGAAATGGTTCCATGTGTGGTACAATTTTGTATTGGTGAACGGATAGATCTGGATTTGTGAGATTTGGAATTAAGATTACTGTTATCATTTGCTTATAACGTCCGATTTACACAGGATTTGGTACAATTTGTTATTGTGTGAAGGGAATTTAGGAGGAGGTTCGTATTTATGCATTTACATGTAAAGTACTAAATAGTTCTATAATTGGTTTTGGGGGAACAGATAGAGCTGGAAATGAGGATGGCGGTTGTTGGGTTAGGCCATATTTGCGCTGAGAACCTCAATTAAAATATCTCAAAAAATGTGGACTGCTCTTGATGTGTAGGCGTGACGAAAATCGGACTAAAGTGGTACGTATTAGTACACAAAATGTTTCCACCATTCTATATTATATATTGTTTATTTGTTTTGTATATTTAACGCATACGAAGTAGCGGGCACTTTGCTAGTATCATATAAAATTGTATCCCCATTATTAATAGGCAAAAGATCATTCATTCGTGCAACAGGAAATCATTTTTTGAGAATTTGTTTTTTAATTTTATAGCATTTTTTCAATCAAAAAAATCAAAGTGGTTTGTGCGTGACCTTTTTAATAATTAAATGGAATGAACGTTATTTTTGGCATTATTAGTCAAAAAGTCATAACCCTAATACACATATTAAGCAACTCTACATCGGGTGCCACACTTCACTACTGTCCCTCAAGCAAGTAGGTCTGTACTGGGAAGACTGGTGTATACTAGGGTTATGACTTTTTTACAACCTCATATCCCTGTATCATAGCGTGATGAGTTTTCCCATAAGATTACATTAAATCATAATTATAAGGTGATTCGGTGAATAAACCTCACGCACAAAATGATTTTAAAATTTGAATTTATCAAAATTATGGACAATTTTTTGAAGTCACTGAAAACAGATATATAATTGAAAATAAACTTTAGAGCCACATGAGATAATTAAAATGACATAAAATTTATTTCTCACTATTTTTCTTCAATTCTGAGAATCGTAAAAATGTCGTAAACGCTTTTATAAAAAAATATAATTTTTTAACAAAAAACAAAAAATTTAAAATTTTTTCAATGTGACTTTTTTCGCGACTTTTTTAATATTTGAATGAAATAAACGTTATTATAATTATTAGTAGGCTTATATTAATTAATTCGTGCAACAAAAAAATAACTTTTTGAAATTTTTTTTTTTTCATTTCATATATTTTTTCAAAAAATTATTTTTTTAAAATCGATTTGTGCGTGAACTTTTTTTATATGTCAATGGAATAAACGATAGCATAGTGATTAATAGGCAAAAGTTCATTCATCCCTGCTACAGGAAATCATTTTTGAGGAAAAATGTCAAAAAGTCATAACCCTATTATACACTCAGCCTTTAGGCTAACACTTTGATACGACCAAAAATGTGCCTCATAGAAGTAGTGGGTTTGGATTCCAAGTATGTTTGGACGAAATCTGTCCGCCTTGCTGGCTGGTGCGCACAGCAAAATTTGGTACCTCCCCCACAAAAGTTCGAAAATTTTCTCTAAAATGTTGCGCACGATAACTCTCGAAGGGAATTGGTCATAACTTTGCATATGGTAGTATTAAATTCAGGCACAGATCGAATTCGAATGTGGACTTTATCGGCCCACTCCTTCGGGTACATGCCACACAAAATTCGGAAAAAGTGAAGTTTAAGAGCTCCTCTCGGATCGTTTTTTATTTTTTTACAGCAGTTTTTCCTTGCGGCCCCCTTTACTACGGTACAAGTTTTTCGGGAGCAAGTCCATACTTCCTGAGATAATGGCCTAAAATCTCCAAGAAACCTTGGCGGTACCAACTAAAATTGCAAATTCGCAAGAAAACACTCGCAAGGAGTTTTTGATTTTTCCAAACTTTTAACATCGTCTTATTTCACCAAGTCATACATCAGATTGGAATATGGACCATATCGGTCCCGTACTATGGGCACCTCCCACGCAAAATTTGGGAAAAGTGCAGTATAACAGCTTGTCTCGGATCGTTTTGATTTTTTTTCCAAAAAGTTCTTCTTTCGGGGACAAGTTCATACTTCCTGACATAATGGTCCAAAATCTCCAAAAAGCCTGCAGGCACCAACTAAACTGGACAGTACGTAAGATAGCCCTCAAAGGGAGAAACCGATCGCGTATCGCGTTGGCTTCTTTTCTTTAGGTGGCTGAGGTTATATATCGGCACAGCTGACGGATACTTTCTTACATGTTTTTTTTTTAATTTTAACAACATCCCTCTTCAACCTTATATTGCTACTTAAACTTTTATTCCATATCATTATTTCCCCAAACATTTTTGCACTGTACAAAGTTCGCTATGAATGAATTGAGCAACATATCAAAAAAAGAAGAAAAAGCAGAGAAAAACATCCAACAGATGGCTATAAAACGTGCTTTGTTTACCACGTTGTTGTTGTTATTGTGAGAGGGAGGAGGAGAGCTTCAGACTTATCGTGATGATAATGGTTTGGGTTGTCGCGGGGATGCTCAGGAAATACAGAGATACTACATAAATAAACGTTTTTGCACTCTGATGAAAATGGAGATGAGTTTATGCGAATTACGATTTATCATTTTCACATTTCTCACACGTTCTGCTGTTTGCTTGATGCTGATAGATAGACTCAAGCGGAATTTTAAATTGGCCCAATAAAGAAAAATGTCATTATACGCCATAGTACGTCGTAGCTGTGTAAATGCGCTCCACTGAGGGGTTTGTTTGTTTGTTATTTGCATCATTCGATTTGGCGTTGCTTTCAAATTTAACTGAATTATACATTTACGAGTATGTGGGTATAAAAAAAGTACGGTCTTTTTATTTTATTTTTTTTTGGTGTCGCCTGATTTGTAATTGCAAAGTGAGGGTGGGGTGTGTGTGTAGTTCTTTCACCTCTCAATGGGCTGAATGTAAAATGCACTATTCGAAATGCATTTATAAATAGATTTGATTAATAATTTTCTACATTTTGGATTGCAGAAGAAAGTAGATGGGTTTTTATTCAAAAAAGAATATGAAAAAAATTAAATCTATTTTATACTGACACCTAAAATTTCAATGAAATTCACATGGGTGAAATGGGTTGTTTATATCTATTGACACAAAAGAAAAGTCAATGAGTTATGGAGGAAGCCAAACAATAAAAGCCAAGGATCGTTAAGCCAAATTACGATGAAGAGTCTTCTTAAAAGGATTTTTTTTGGCGCGAATAAAGCTTTATATTTATTAAATCCTCCGCTTCATCGAATTTAAAAGGATTTTAAATTGAAATACTAATCACTGTATAATTACTTAAAGCAATTTTATCCCCATTTTCCTTTTTTAACTAATTTTAGAAATAGCTTTATCGCATTTTTGGTTTTAAGACCTTTTAATATTTAATTTAAACAACCCACATCACAATAAGAATGAGGGAAAGCAAAATAAGCGTAATTTACTTAAGTGCTTAAAAATCTGCTTAGGTTTCTTATTTGTGGTATTTTTGCCAACTTTTGAGATTTTTGGTCAATCACCATACAAGGAAGAATATTGCAGCAGCATTTTCTGTAAGTACATATAACAGTTGAATGCATTCAAATATTCAAATTACATTCAACTATGTTAAAAGAAGAACAAGAAGAGACCTCCCTCCCGTTTTATGGGCACTTTGCCATGTCAAAAATTTCAGTGAATACATACATACATATACCACAGGAGAAAGAATTTGGTTGTTGTAACCAAACCATTCTGTGTATGTACAATGAATTTAAGTATGCCAATAGTAATGCCCCAAGAATCTAAAGTTCTGTCACATGTATAAGGGAACAAATTGTAAAAATTCCAAATTGTAGACTCCTGCAGGTTCTGGAACAAAACATTTACGAGTATCGCCGGATGGATTTTTAAATAAATCGCGGTCAAAGTTCACATTTTAGGTTTTCACGATTTTGCTTGGAAACCGCAAGTCCTATCAAAATGGGCCTGAAGAAAATTTTGTAGCTGAGAAAATTTGTTTTCAACAATTTTTTCAAAGTGGTTTGTACATGACCCCATTTCAATATTTGAAAGGAATAAATATTATTTTTGTTATTAGTAGGCTTAAGTTTATTCATTCGCGCAACAGGAAATCATTTTTGAGATTTTTTTCGTTTCATAAATTTTTTCAAAAAAATATTTTTTTAAAATCGATTTGTGCGTGAACTGTTTTTGAATTTCAGTGGAATAAACGTTATTACACCCTAAGCCTAGAAAGGGTATATGGTAAAAACAAAAATTCCTTTGCAATTCCATTTGAAAAAAATTAAAATTTTTGTTTGCGAGCACATCTACAATTTTTGGTATAGAGGTTAAGGAAAAAATGTTGGTTTCAAATCAGTTCGCGTTCGCGACAATTTGGAGTCGATTTAGCCACGTCCGTCCGTCTGTCTGTGTGTCTGACTGCCTGGCTGGTGACCACTATATCTCTCGAACGGATCAACCGATTCGAACCAAATTTTGGGTATCGTAATATTTTGTCAAAACTTAGTTTAAGTTCGAAGATGGACCATATCGGTCCACTCCTTCGTGTACCTCCCATAAAAGTTCAACATTTTTCTGTAAAATGGTGTGAACGATAACTCTCGAAGGGAGCAATCGATTTGGTCCAAGCTTTGCACATCGTATTATTCCTCCCAGGTATAGATCAGCTCCCACAAAAAATTTGGATAAAGTGAAATTTATGAGCTCTTAACGGATCGTTTTGAAAATTTTTTCAGTAGGTTGTCTTGCTGCTTCCTTTACGACGGTACATTTTTTCTTGCGCAAGTCCATACTTCCTGAGATATTGGCCTAAAAGCTCCAAGAAACCCTGACGGCACCAACCAAATGGGAAATCCGCAAGATAATTCTCGCTGGGAGTTTCTGATTGGTGCAGACTTTGCACATCGTATTATCATCCAGTCATGTATCAGGTTGGAATATGAACTATATCGGTCCACTTCTTCGGGTACCTCCCACACAAAATTCGCATAAAGTGAAGTTTAAGAGCTACTCTCGGATCGTCAAGGTTGTCCTTGCGGCTCCCTTTACGACGGTACATTTTTTTCTTGCGTAAGTCCATAGTTCCTGAGATATTGGCCTAAATGTTTCTAGAAACCCTGACGGCGTCAACCAAAATGGCAATTCCGCAAGATAATTCTCGCAGTGAGTTTCTGATTGGTGCACACTTTGCACATCATATTATTTCATCCAGTCATGTATCAGGTTGGAATATGGGCTATATCGGTCCACTTCTTCGGGTACCTCCCACACAAAATTCGAAAAAAAGTGAAGTTTAAGAGCTCCTCTCGCATCGTTTTTATTACAGAAATAATTTCCTTTGGGGGTGAAAGACCTTGGTGAGTATATTAAGAATCCCGAAGGACAGATCCGCCGTGAGTCGAACTTCCGAGTTATGGCGTTATTAAGTTTCAGCTGAAGACCCTATAAGGCATCTGAAATTAGCGTTATATCTTTGTTAACTTTTGTTTTAGCTTATTTATGAGATGACATGTCTTCAGTCAAATTTAATGAGGATAATTTTCGTAGAGCATTTCGACCTTCTAACTCGCTTTCTTCAATACACTTTTCGTCCTTTATTTTAAGAACCGCTATGAAAGTTCCATAAGATGACGTTTTTCAGATTCGAAATGTTCTGCAAAAATGTCGCTCAGAAAATTTTAGGTACGGTTCTCATGGACAACTTATCGATATTGTCGCGTTTTCATTATCTCAGGAAGTATGGACTTACTCCGAAAAACATTGAACCGTTGCACTGTGGTCCCAGCCGGCGACAAAAATACAAAAATCGGCTTCTACAAATTATGATTGTAACTATTTAAATCTATTGTAGACACATCAAATTTTAGTATTCCGGCTTTCTTTTTACAACTTCTAACGGTACTAGTTAAAGCAGAGCTACAGAAGTGAGCATTTCCATTTGAAGAAATTGAGACATTAAAACTTCCTTTAACGTCGAGTCAAATACTTAACTATGCCAAATATCGGGAGTTAACATGATATAGGACTATACCAAAATGTGGACATATTTTGATGAATTTTGTCAGGTATGTTTGATACAGATTATAAACTCTAAATGCCAAATTGCAGCACATTCAGTTGGAAAATATGGCCAAAATCGTGAAATTATAAAAAAAGGGGGGTACGTCTATATGGGGGATATACCAAAACATGGACTTCTATTGACCATAGACCAACGCAAGATGTTTAATACCACCAAAGAACACAAAATGTCAAATTACGGCGAATTCACTTCAAAAATATGGCCAAAATCTTGAAATGAATAAAAAACTGGAAGTACCGTTATGGGGGGTCTATACCTAGGAGTGGACCAATCCTGACGAGTTTTGGGGAAAATTATCTTCTAGTCGCTACGAGTTTACTGTAAAATTTTCAGATCGATATCTTGATTAGAAATATTTTTGTCGCTCTCTCCCATACAAACTAAACCACAGTGCGTTGTAATTGGGACTGTGGAAACAACCTCAGCAAAAAATTTCAAGTAGATCCGAAACGATATTCGTAATCATGTGTCTGATACATAACTAGATGAAATAATACGATGTACAAAGTTTGGACCAATCAGAAACTCCCTGTGTTTACACCATTTTATAGAAAAATTTCGATTTTTTGGAAAAGGATTTTGTGGAGACTTCGGAATTGTTTCACACTTGAGCATTCTCAAATGGACAATTAAGCTTCAATTCTAAATTATTCTATAAAATTTATAGTGGTTCTTGCTAGATCGATAGAAAATAATTATAAATTTCAAAATTAAGAAAAAACATTTTGAAATTAAAACAAGGGTTGGGAGTTGTGTCCACATTTTTGCTTGGAGTCATGTCCGCTTTGAATTACGGACGAATTTTGGGAGTAATTTTTCGGCAACGTAGGCCCAGTACTTCGTATTATATCCTTCTTATTATTTTGGCTCAGTAAGCCTTTTAATTCGGAAGTTATCCTCTCAATCATACCTCAAATCGGGAATGAATATGAGATTCGATAGTAAACATACTGAAACCAAGGAAACCGAAAAAATAGGTCAAAAATTGAAAGGTATGGGTGTGGCGTGCTCTTAAAGACGACCATTTTTCGCAGTTTTGGAAAATGCGTAATTTTTGCAAATTTCTGAAGAAAGAAATAACTATTTTTTTGAAACTATAACAGATGGCGTGTTCATTGTGTTGATACCCTACACCACTATGTGGGGAGGCTATTATAAGTTGGTTTTGACCCATACATATACATACCAAAATGAATGTCTCGACGAGCTATCGACGAGTCGATTTGGCTATATATGTCCGTCCGTCCGTCTGTCCATCTAAACATTGTAATCACGCTATAGGTCGCAATTTTAATCCAATCGTCACCAAATGTTGGTGATAGTCGGATAATATTCAAGGGTCGGAATGAGCAAAAACTTATTTGGAGAAAAAGTGAACATTTTATTTCAAAGCTAATATCTCCGCTTCTATATGGGGTATATCATAAGCAAAACCTGCTAATGAAAGTATAAAATATCACCTTTGCAAAGATGTACCGTAGGCTATAGTAGGTGGTCAAACAACGAAGATATCGCAATAGCTGCTGATAGAACCCAAATTTTCATTTTTGCGATTTTAATAATAATGACGAAAATCACAGCTTTGGTTGGGGACCTTCCAAAAACAAAGTCTGACTAAAGTAGAAAATCCCATCTTTACAATGATGCAAACTAGGTCGGCGTAGGTGACCAAGTAACAGAGATATCGCAATAGTCGGTAATACATCCCATTTTTCCATTTTTTTTTTTTTGTAATCACGCTACAGGTCGCAATTTTGATCGGATCGTCACGACTATAGCCTTGGCTCACTTGTTTTTTAGGTAGGTAGGATTGTTGTCTTTAAGAACCATTTAGACGAAATTAGCTATTTTATTTTTCCTCATGTATTAAATTTTGGTGAAGTTACAACTTTAGTGGACTAAAACTTTTAGGGAACAGCTTAGAACAATGTTACATTTTCACAGAATGATGCCCGAGAGTGTCCTGGTTATTGTGCTAAGGGAAATTTGTTTCCGACAATTTCTCTCTGAATTCGTACTGAAATCGGAAGAAAAACATTGGTATATTCAAAGTGAAATTTACTTCCGACATTCGATCAGAATACGGAACGAAATCTGAACGAATTCTCCTTTAAAAAATTTACAAATCGGAACGAAATATGAACGATTTTGCTTCCGAAAGTATTTAGATGTGCCAGACATCCGACATTTGGTTTGCTGGGTTAAGACACAGTTCACAGTTTTCTCATACATACATATTTTTTCCATAACACCCCGAAGTTACAATGGAGACTTTTTTCATATCAGTGAGTGCACGCCGATTCATATTGGCTTGAGCCTACTTTTAATCGCCGAGTTCGAACGACGAGGGGAATTGCCGCCGCCGAAAATGGTGATGTTCTAGTCAGGGATTGAACCGCACACCGTCTGCGTGCAAAGCGGACTTGCTTACCACTGCACCACGTCGGCTCTCCAAGCAGTACAATTTATTTCTCTTTTTGAACTGTCCAATTTGAAAAGCCTAATTCCAGCTGATTGGGTTTAAAATTTTGTTTATGAAGATATTTTACAATTTCCTCATAATTCGTCCGGGCCTCCCACTGGCTACGTCGGTGTCTCACGGTACACTCTAAACCTTTTACAACAAGTTGCGACACAAATGTGCGCAATTATAAACATATTTGTTGAAACACGATTTTTACGCATAAAAGGTTTAAATTTTAAGCATTTATTGTTGCATATTCATTCACTGGTTCACAATTTCAGCACACTCTATGCGTTAAAATCGTATTTCAACAAAAATGCTAAAAATTACGCACATTTGTGTCGCATCTTGTTGCAAAAAGTTTAGAGTGTATGTCACATGGCGATTTTGCATTATCAGTTTACGCACGACATCAATGTTTTCTGGAACAACGCCCGTTTTTGGACGACCTTTGTTTTTGAGCGAGCGTCGGCCACGATTGAATTCATTAAACCAGTTTTTCACAGTGCTATAAGATTGTGCTTCATCGCCATACAAATATTTAATTTCATAGATGTACTCTTGCCGTGATTATCCACTTTGAAAATTATACGACGTAAATGTTGACATGTAAATTCCATTTTTTTTTTGTTGGCAAATTGACATTTTCAAGTCGCTGTAAACAGCGAAACCTATGGTCGTACGTCAAACTGTATGTTTAGGCAAAAAATAATGTCAAACTCCCCAAAGGAAATGTTAAATGGCGCCTGACAACACTTGGTATTTCCTGGGCCAAAAACTTATCCAGTAGCCCTCGTATTGGGTCCCATCAACATGGCATAGTTGGCATTACTGTCAAAAAGCTGTCTACTTCCATTACATACCACATCATTTACACAACCACAGAACACAAACATTTATGTATACGGAATAGGAACTACATATTCATTTACATAGCCATTACGACTTTCATTCTAAATGCACAAATTTTTTCTCCTCGTTCGTTATCCTATTTCTATACACGTAAATATGCATATATGTATGTATGTTGTCAATGTAGGTCAATTACAGAGCCCAACAAGTAACATTAGATTTCATTGGAAAGGATTACCAAATAATTTTTTTGTATGAAAATCTGATTGCAATCAAAGTATTGACAGTAACGAGTTGTGACATACCAGAAGAAAAAATTATTTTTTAAAGAATTTGGAAGATGGTTATCCCTTTGTATGGGCTATTGGCAACATAGCTCTATAACCTAAAGTTTTCATGTTATGTTCATGTTTTACTGACGTGTAACCGTTTTTTGTTTTTGTTGATGCTGACGGGTCAAATGACAAATTATCAAATATCCTCTTTTGCTATTGTTCCTCATTTGGTCAAAGGCCACTTTATTTTGTTTTCCTGAAAATGTCTAAAGAAAAAAAGTATTATTTTCAAGTAACTTGAAAAAAGGAAGACCGTGTCGTTGAATAAATGGTAAATGGGTTATATTTTTAGAAATCAGTTATTCACCTTATGAGTCAGTGTTATTATGTCGTTTGGAAGTGATGAAGGAAAAAAAGGGTTTGTTATATCATGTTCGCCATAAAAAAATAATTAATATTCTACCAACAGTCATGAAAAGGATACACGTGAAAAAGTAAAAAATTAACAATCTGATGATTATGAAAATTTAACGAACTGAATGAATATTATTTCTAATGTTTGAATTTTTAAAACTGTTAGAAGCAGGCAAAATGTTTCATCAGGTGGCAAGCCAATGTTATTGAAGAGAAGTAGAGTTTTACACAATTCTACAGAAGGAATATTGAGAAATGATAGGATACTAGTTTTTAAACTGAATTTAAGCGATTTTTAATTTTTGTGGGGAGAATAAAGAGTGGAACTATAGTGCATCTACGAAGTTGATATATATTCAACAGAAATTAGAGCTGGCAAACCATCGATGGGAATATCGATATTATCGATACTTAATGTTTTACGCCAATATCGGTGAATAGTTTTTTAAATCGATACTATTGAACATTTTGTCATCACTATAGCTCTATTCCTTTACCTTCAAGAATCTTCAAGTTTTACGACTTTTTACTTCAAAAGCGTTCCTTTACTTCAGACACAATACAATTTGTATAGGAGCGTTTTACAAGTTTTACTACTTTTACCAGTTTTATAATATCATCATATTTCGCATGTATCACGTATTGAGCGCATTCAAAAGCTTTTTACTAAGTTTGCTCTTAAATCACTCTTCCCCCTAAATCTCCCAACATATCGATCCAGAAGTTTGTTATTGGGTTTACAGAGCCTAGATTGTCGAAGAAAATGTCAATCTGCCACATTTATTTATGATTTAACACGTTTCACTGCCAAGGGCATTTTCAGAAAACCTTTTAGATTTATAAAAATTCTCTACAATTACTGAATCAAAGTGAAATTGAGTACAACGTAAATCTATGTGATTCAGAACATGATTTCAGCGATGGTAGTAACGACATTTATGGGCCTTCTGAAGATACAAGTGATAGTGAAGATGAAGTCATCTCCGAACCTGAAGACGTCTACGAATCTGATGATAATGACGATGATTTTCAAGCAACAACGTCAAATGAGAATGCTGGTTTGTGGACAGAAGTTCAACACAATCCTGAATTATTTCTTTTCGAAGAAAATGTTGGTGTGAAATTAGATACATCAAATTTTACAGTGCAAACGCTGGTGGGTTTATTTTTTTCGGATGAGTTTCTTGCATTACTGGTAGAACAAACTAATTTATATGCTGCGCAAGAAATTGCAACATGGGAAAATGGGAATCAAAATGCTATAAAAAAATCTAAAGGGATATCAAATTGGCAAGACGTAAGTGCTACAGAGATGAACGTTTTTATTGCACTTTTATTGCAAATGGGACCTTGTACTTTTCCACATTACTGGAACACAAACAAGCTATATAATGTAAACTTTTGGAGCACACATATGAGCCGCAATCGATTCCAGTTGATACTTCGTTATTTTCATTTTGTTTATAACTCACAACCATCTACCGACAGATTACACTGTGCAACATTTTTAAGGTGATCTTGTGCAAACAATTCGAACTGAGGATTTTTGAAAGTACAGACCCAAACGACAAGAAACCCTAGATGGGTTTTGTTGTGTCAGAGCTCGGATTCTATGGCCCATCTAAACATGGTTAAATATTGAGTTTTTAAAGAAATTCGGGGCTCTATCTCTGAAACCAATGCGAATCTTCTTTTGACCTCTGAAGCAAATTTGTAGATAAGGACAAGAATAAAATATTTGGAGAAATAATGAACTCGAAGAACTACATTTATTGCCTCAAAATTCAAAATATATGCAAAAATTCCACATGTTTAATACTTTTCGCACCGTATCTCCAAAACCGTTAATTTTTTCTGAATATTTTCCTTTGGAAAAATATTCCCTGGAATGTAATACACATCTCTTCAGAACATGTCATTGTTGTAAAATGTCTCTATCCCGCTCTTTTCAGTACATTTTTCAACGACGATTTAATAAAAATGTCAATAATGTAGTGAAATCCGAAATGCGAGAATAAACTGTTGGTGTGAACTGTGTTTGAAATACGTGTTGTAAAAGATATGATGCAAAATACTGCTGAAACAACATGAAGTAAGCATTTTAGAGTTTCAGAATGTTCTAAAGAATTGTGGAGAACTTTATTTGGAAGATTTTTGCAAAAGGTTGCTTGGTTCAACTCTCAACAGTTTAGCCGATACTGACCAGCATTTCAGCAATTATGTAAAATTTTCTATATTTTATGTGGTTTCTTCAAGAGATAAGTTCTACTAGTTTAGGGCTACAATATTGCTAAAGACAGCAAGGCCAAATTCCTATTCGTTTCTGAGATAAAGGCCTGATAAATCCAAAAAAGTGAAGATTTAGCCCGATTTAGATGAGACCATAAAATCCGAACTGGATCTGACAGGACAAAACCCAACTAGGGTTTTTGTAGTCTAAATATGTACTTTCAAAAAATCCATGCTAGAAGTTGTTTGCATTTTCAGTGTTGCATAGTGTATTTCAACTGTACAATTTCTTAGGAAATCCACACTTTGTAATGTCCTATAACACCAAGGCCAAAATTGCGTTAAATATGTCTATGGAATGGTAAGGTCCTTTCCTTTGCTAGGTACTTCAAAAAAGTAAAAATTACGGCTTCAATTTCCCTCTCTGGCCTATACAGTGGGAAGGTTGGGACATCGTGGCGTCATCCACATGTGTGTTTGGTTTTTTTTTGTATGGAAAAACGCCGAGACACGTGTCTTCTTTTTTGGCCTTCTATCACGCTGCGGTGTTAGCGTTATTATGGTTTCCACGATATCCTGTTAAAATAAAAATTTTAGCGACAAGACGTGGGTTTGTTAATAGACCAATTCTGGAGCCCACTTCTGACTTCCAATCACGATCCTGTTTGTATTAATATTCTGGATTCCAAACTGTGTCTTTTAAATACACATATTCTGGCGACCAAACGTAAATTTGTTTATAGAAAAGTTATGGCATCCAATCGTGTTTATTTTAACAAAGAAACTCTGTCGCGCAAAAGGGTTGTTTTCATAGAGAAAAATCATGGATATTTTCAATGACAAATGCTGGCGATCAAAGATTGGAATTTCATGCAGAAATTTTCATAAAGAAACCAATCGTAGTCATTACCCCAAAGATATGTTGGTGCCCAATCCTGGAAAAAAGAAATGTTGTTGCCTAATAGTAAATCTTATCATAAAGAATATCTGAAATCCAATAGCGGATGTGTTGATAAAGAACTAATGCTGAGCAATAGCGAGTCTATCCGTCATGAAATTCTGGCGCCCAATAGTGGTTTTGTTAATGCTAAGTTCTGTCGTTCAATCGTGCATCTGGCAATACACTAATTTTGGCATTCAATCGTTGGTCTTCTCTTAGAGAAATTCTTGTTTATCCTCGTGGATCCTTTAAATTGTTCAGGAGCAAGCAAAATTCTTGCAACCAGTCTTGAATTCTTTTAAAATGTAAATCTGGCTCCGAATCCAAAGTCTAAACATGAATACAAAAACTCTTAGGTTGTGTAAGGAATTCTTCTTTTAGCAAAAATGCATGAACGCAATTTTGCCTTTAGGCTAATGAGGAAATTTACACACTTTCCTACGGCCAGAATGTGGCTCATCGAAATAAAGTCCAAGTCTGTATGGACGAAATCCGTTTCAGTCTGTCTGCATTGCTGGCAAGCCTGATAACTCTCGAACGGATCAACCCATTCTATCCAATATTTTGCCCTCGTAATATTTTGTTCCAACTTAAAACAAGTTCGAAGATTGACTATATTGGTCCACTACATCGGAAACCTTCCACAGAAAATTTCCAACATTTTCAGAAAAGTGCAGTATAAGACCTGCTCTCGAAACGTTTTGATTTTTTGCAACAGGTTGTTCCCGGGGCCCCTATTACGACAGTAAAAGTTTTTTTCAGGGGCAAGACCATGCTTCCTGAGAAAATGGCCCGGCAGCTGTAAAAAACGCCCACAGCCACCATGAGCAGTGGCTTGTGCGTAGGAAATCGTAATATTTCTGTGAGTCTTCGATAAAGTTCGAAGATTGTGCTTATCGGTCCACTTTCGGTACCTTCCCTTTTTAAGTTCAAACATTTGACTTTGAATTTAATAATACATTGTCCAAACATAGTTTAATCTCGAAAATGGGCCTATCGATTCGCTCTTGAGGGTGACTCCCTCACAAAGGTTCAACATTTTTGTTTAAGTGCAGTTTAAGCTCTGTTCGAGGATCCTTTGAAAATTTTTACTGAATATACTCCTTGTGGTCCTGTTTGCAGCGATATTATGTTTTTCGTCGGCAGGTCTATCTTACCTGACATAATAGTCCAACAGCTCTAATTTATACGGTGATCAACTGAAATGACTGGTGCGCACAATCTCTAGTGGAAGAAGTTGTGATCATTGATCCAAATCTATATTTTGTCGGCAAGTTCAGACGTCCAAAAAGGGCGACAAATTTCTGAAAATTCTCTAATTACATAATTTTTTACGAAAAGTATTTTGTTGGTGTAGCCGGTATTCGATCTGTCCATTCAATTCACACAGGCTAATGATATATATCTGCAAGTAAAACTGTCTGATACCAATTTAATCGTTGAGATTTTGAGGAACAATAATCGGTTTCCCATCAGTTTTTTTGTTTGTCTTAGCAAAGTCCTTTACCGAAAATGGAAATAGAAAAGTTGACCAAATCGGTTACTGTCTTCGAGAGTTATCGTGGCACCATTTTAGATAAAAATTTTGAACTTTTGTGGGGGAGGTACTGAAAAGTTTGGACCCATATTGCCCATCTTCGAAGTAAAACTAAGTTTGCACTAAATATTACGAAGGCCAAACATTGGACCGAAACGATTGATCCGTTCGAAAGATATGGTACGCTCCAGCCACTACGCATGGTGCCGTTGGGATTTTTACATCGTCAAATCGGTTATTCCATTTAAGAGTTATCGTGCACCCAATTTTTTCCGAAAAATTTTGAACTATTCTGGAACTTTTCGTCCTTAATTACTGAAATTATAAGCATTTTAATATTACCGATTTTTGCCGCTTGCTCCAAAAATGTTTTAGAGAATCACACTACTGATAGAGAATTGTCGGGATATATGCATAGTTTATATAGCTCTCATAGAATGTTACCGGCTGATTTTCGGTATTTTTAAGTTTCAGCCACATTACCTTCAAAAATTTCGAAAATCTGGTTTTAATATAATTAATGGTGGAAGGTATAAAAAGTTCGGCCAAAAAGTGACGTCATTGTAGTTGCTGTTAGAAAAAAATAACAAGTCCTAATTTTAGTAATTGTGCCACAGTGTGTAGTGTGTTTAGCTACTAATCAGAAGTTCACATGTTTAAAATGTGGATTGAGTGGGTAATTGTACATAAATTCAGATTCAACAGTTCTACAAATATAACATGCATATGTTTTTTCAGCTAATTTTCCGACTTTAAGTAGCAATAGAATAACAACTTATTGGGTGCGACATGTTCTTGTTAAAATAATGGGTCAGTAGTTTGACCCCTTATGTGGTAATGAGATTGGTTTTGCTGTCCACATTAGGTTTATTGTCACATTACTAAGTTAACTTATAAAAATATACCAAACTTTCTTTGTAATCATAAACCTCATTTAAACCTCATTTAGTTTAAGGTCGGATAAAGGTATTCAACATTATGTTACTTTATTCCGTTTAAAACTTAACGAACTTTAGTTATTACAATTTAACATGAAGCATTATCAGTTTGTATTATCCTTTACTGTGTACATATGATTCTAACAGCTTTTATAAATGCAAACAACGGCATCAAACATTCATTTAACTAACTCATTAATTTTTCATACCATCAAGTATAATTTTACTCCTCATTTTCTTGTCTGCTGGTAGAATATTAATTATGTCTCTTTGAGGGGAGGCATATGAAAAAGGCCATAAAAACTGACTCACAAACTGAATAACAAAATTTCTAAAAATATAACACATTATAACCACCGTCGTCGTTTTACTTATTTCCAAAATACTTGAAAATTATACTTCTTTTCTTTAGAATTTTCAGGAAAACAAAGTAAAGCAACAAAGGAAAATTGAAACGACATTTGATAATTTGTCATTTGACTCGTCAACAAAAACTATTTACATTTCAACTAGACAATAACAATAACTAAACAACTTTAGGTCAGTCAATGTCCTCGATAGGCATTAGCCGTCCATGACAAGTGATAACCCTCTTTTCAATTCTTTGTAAGACAAATTTCTTTTGTTTTGGTTTGTTAGAACTCGTTACTGTACTACATTGATTGCAATCAAATTTCAAAACAAAAATGAAAAAGTTACTTGTTGGGCTCTGTAATTGACCCACATCGATGACACACATCTACACAAAAAGGATAAAGAAAGAGGATAAAAAAAGTTGGCATATTTACAGAAAAAATTCAAATGGCTATGTAAATGAGTAGTTCCAATTCAGACGAAATGTTTGTGTTCTTGGAAAAGTGATGTGAAATGTAATGGAAGTAGATAGTTTTTTGTCTGTAATGAAATGTTGATGGGTACCAGTTAGCAAATTTTAGTCATATGACTTACAGTATTACAAGTTAAATATGATTTCTCGATCAAAGTACACGTTCTTCATATATTTATCATGGAGAGTGTTTATTTACATTTTATCATTCCATTTTCTCATTTTGAAATACTTGTCCGTACACAGAAAAAAGCCATCCCGGGAATTTTGATTAAAAGCTTTATCACCATATTTTTGTCGAATGGCGATAAAATATTACGAACATAATGGTAAAATGTTTATCTAACATGAAAATGTTACTAGAAAGCGATCAATAAACGATTTCAAACAAATAATTTATTGAAATTTGTTTATGGTTATTAATAAATTTCTATAGTTAAAACTGTTTACAACGTTTGTCGCATGTTCTCGCTCTCAAGAGCGAGAGAAACAACCTTTTTAGAGCATAAGGAGAGCGCTACAACAATGTGCCGTGTTTTTCTTGAGATGTGAGTGTCGTTGCTATGTATATTTCAAAGCATGGTGATGGAATTTTTGCGGTATGGAGGGATGGTGCGTTTGTGTGGCATTTGGCTTGTTTATTTAGAGATAGTTTACACTATCTATCAATGTCATATGACACGAAAAAATACCATTCCATATCTACCCAAGGAGGCAATGTGGAGACGTAGTTTTTTTACATTTTTGCTGGTGTGGACCCACAGAGTAAATTGCGTAAGGAAAATCTCCAATATTGCACATATTAGCGAATATATAATGATGGAAAATTTATTGTCATATGACATTTACATATAGTGTAAACTCCCCCTTATTTGTGCTCGGGTGAAGGCTTGTATGCATACAATAAGTTTCTTACTTTTTTTGTTGCTGATTTTTATGAACCTAACAAAGGAAGAGGGAAAGAAAAAAAAACGGTACGAGTTCTTATTTTTTTCTGTTTGGTGGTTAAGGAAGGCAGATAACATTTTTAACCATCAGTTTGGATTATTTTGGCAGTTTCTTTAAAGCAGTCGTTGTATGTGGATCGGTAGTGCAGAAATAAATCTGAGCTTGTGTGTTTTCGTAAACTAAAGGTGCTTTTCAAGTAAATTTAATGGCCATACATTTTATAATGGAATTCACGAATATGAAAAAGGATAATAAGAATATTTTTTTGGACAAAGAAGCAACCGCATGTGATATTGGTAATAACATCAAAACATTTTATATATTTGAAATATGTATTGACGAACTATTTCTCACATTACAGATACCCATTTTCTGCTGATGATTTTCAATGTGGCAGAATAATATGTTTTATTTCACAACGTTTAATGATGTTCCCTGTATTTTATATTTAAAAGTGATATATGTATTTGTTTTCTTATATTAAAATTAATGTGTGGCACTAAATAATTATGTACTTATGTTATTAATTATTCCATTCCGTTTTTCTTTCTTTCATCTGTTATTTTTGATGTACCTATGCGTCTGTTGTTGCTATTGTACTTGACATTTCAATTAAATAAATAACCACAACCATTTATAAATGTGTGTATGTATCTTTTTTGTGAGATTTGGGTTTGTATTTAAAGAAAAAACAACAAAATAATTGTAAATATTAATATTTTTATCGATTGGAAAAAATTCATTCAAAAATTTGTTTAATCAAGAAAATGTTTTGTTTTTATCGAGCAAAATATGGAATATTTTGATAAATATTTTTGTCAATATGTGAAATATTTCATCAGTTCAAAATAAAGAAAATCGATAAATACTTTAATCAATGTTACAATTTTATATTATCAACCTGTATTTTTACTTTGTGATCAAATAATTTTATCGAATTTTGTCAATAGGACAATTTTTTTTTATCGCCGGAAAATCGATACATTTTTGATCGAATATTTGAATTTTTTTTATCAAATGGCTACAATTTTTCTTTCTGTGTATATACTTTAAAGCGGCTAAATGATAATTTCGGGGAGTAAAACACCTCTTTATACATTTGTTTATGGGAGGTCTTGACTGCGACATAAGAATGGCAATCGAATTTATCATAGGGTGCTATCTTCTTCATCCCACAAAAGGAAGGAAGCTATTTTGCGTCACGCAACATCTAACAGTAACAATAAGAACCTGATTGAAAGTAACTGAAAACCCCCTCCCCTAGTTTTTACTCAATTCCTATATCCACAAATGCCGTTAATAAACTTTGAAGGCAGGATAACCCAAGTACATTAACCGATGATTGAGACTCCATCAACAGCCGATTACTCTAAGGACAGTTTTGTCGAACGTGCTTTGATGTATCTTCGCAAATTCGTGGGACGAGATCCGAATTTGCATTCTGAGAAGGAGGTCTTCTTCATTATAAGTAAACTCAGGTACATGAGAAAATTCGCGATAACTTATATACAGAGGGAAAAAAGTTGATTCAACATTAGCACAGGCGTGTTCATTTTTTACCTCGGTTGTTATATTTTTTTGAATCTGACCACTTATGGTGCCAACCGCAAACGTGCTCCCTTTGACCACGGTACTTTGACACACGATCATGTGTTGTGTTGTTCACAGTGACCTGCAAAAAATATCATTTCATAATTTTTCACAACTTTCGACTTGGATAATCACGGTAAGAGCGCTTCGATCAATTTAATTCATAAATATATGTATGTCGACAGAGGACCATCCAATAGTACTATGAAAAACTGGTTTAATGAATTCAATCATGGCCGACACTCGCCAAATATCGAAGGTCGTGAGGGTCGTCCAAAAACGGCAGTTGTGCCAGTAAAGAAGTAAGAAAGTATCATTCAGCGGTGCTGACAGAGATATACCCTCAGCCACTGACCCAAACAAAAAACAAAACCAAACCAAACGCAATAATTATGCCGTATATAAAATATGTATATTGATTTTGTATCACGAGTTTGCTTTAAAATCTGTATGTACCGTAATATGGGGCTATACCAAAATCATTGATATATACCAAACATTTTTAGTAACCAAACTTCTTCATAAAGGACTCGAAATATTAAACTACGTTAAACTAAGTTTGGAAGAAATTTTTGAAAAAGTTTTAGAGTTATCTTGCACGATAGCTATTTGAGTATGTACCGGCAGGGATTTGAAGCTTGGACCATTATCTCAGGAAGTATTGACTTATTCCAGAAAATGATTGTACCGTTTTAAATGAGGCCGCTAGAACAACCTACTGAAATAATAATCTAAACGATGCGAGAGGAGCTCTTAAACTTCACTTTTTTTCGAATTTTGTATGGGAGGTACCCGAAGGAGTGGACCATAGCCCATATTCCATATTCCAACCTGATACATGACTGGATGAAATAATATGATGTGCAAAGTCTGCACCAATCAGAAACTCTCTGCGAGAATTATCTTGCGGATTTGCCATTTTGGGTGGTACAGTCAGGGTTTCTTGGAACATTTTGCCCAATATCACAGGAAGTACCCAGCAAACCAAATGTCGGATGTCCGACATATCGAAACAGTTTCGGAAGCAAAATCGTTCAGATTTCTTATCGATTTCTATACGAATTCGTTCAGATTTCGTTCCGATTTCGGAGAAAATGTCGGAAGTAAATTTCCCTTCGAATATGCTAATGTTTTTCTTCCGATTTCGTTACGAATTCGGATCGATATGTCGGAAACAAATTTCCCTTCGCACAACAACCACCTTTTGTATATACCTAACAAGCAACATTTTAGTTTGTTATCGAAAAACAAAATGGTTGGTTATAAAATTCGCATATACATTTTTTTAATATTTTAAATATAAATGCAACATATAATAATTCAAGCTAGTGCTGATAGACTCAACATATTCGTACACAAAGTTTACATTGTTCTACTATACAAAATGATAACAATAGTGAAAATCATTAGATATCTTTGAAATTATAATCTTCCAATAAAAATTACAACAAAGAAAATTTATCAATAAAAAAGAGGCATCAGAGAAAAATTTTTTCCTTCGATAATCATACGAAATTGTTCCAAAATCGTTCAGAAATCTTTACGAAAGTTCTGAAGATACGCCAGATTTTCATACGACATTATTCCGAAATCGTTCAGAAATCTGTACGAAAATTCGGAGGAAAAAATTCGCAGTCCGAATTTCCCAAGGATTTTCTTCCGATCTCGTTGCGAATTCTAACCGAAATCGATCCGATTTTGCTCCGACATTTCGTTCCGAAATTATGTCAACCACTTCATACAACGTTCGTTAAGATATCGTTACGATTTCGGATCAGATATCGGACGTAACGTCCGAATTTTGTTCCGATTTCGTTACGATATCGGTACGATTGGTTTGCTGGGTAAGGACTTGCGCAAGAAAAAAATTTTACCGTCGTAAAAGGAGCAGCATAGACAACTTACTGAAACAAATTTAAAAACGATCCAAGAGGAGCACTTAAACTTCACATTATCCGAATTTTGTGCGGGAGGTACCCGAAGGAGTGGACCAATATAGTCGATATTCAAACCCAATCTATATTTGCAAAGAATAAAACGATGTGCAAAGTTTGGACCAAATCGATTGCTCCCTTCGAGAGTTATCGTTCACACCATTTTACAGGCAAATTTTGAACTTGTGTGGGGGAGGTACCCGTAGGAGTGAACCTAACTTAAACTAAGTTTGGACGAAATATTACGATACCCAAGATTTGGTTCGAGTGTTATCGTGCGCACCAGCCAGACAGACGGACGGACATGCCTAAATCGACTCCAAATTTCGATGAGGCACATATTTGGCCGTATCAAAGTGCATGATAATAGTTAGCCTAAAGTTAGTTTAAGTTCGAAGATGGTCCATATCGGTCCACTCCTACGGGTACCTCCCCCACAAATGTTCGAAAATGTTCGGAAAATTTGTTCGCACGATAACTCTTGAAAGGGAGTAACCGATTTACTCCATGCTTTGCACATCCTGAAATTTCTACCAGACTTAGATGAGGTTCCAATATGGACTAAATCGGTCCACTCCTTCGGGTAACTCCCACACAAAATTTCGGAAAAGTTCAGTTTGGACCAGCTCTCGAATCGCTTTGATTATTTATTGTAACACCTTCTATTCACTGCCCATACTTCCTGATAAAAAAGCCTGAAAGTTGTAAAAAAAACCAATAACACCGTGTATAGTTGTTGGAGCGCAAGATAACTCTCGAACGGATCTGCCGATTCGGTCCAATATTTGGCCTTCGTAATATTTTGTCCAAACTTAGTTTAAGTTCGAAGATAAGCCATATCGGTCCACTCCTTCAGGTTCCTCCCCCACAAATGTTCAAAAATGTTCGGAAAAATATTGGTCCGATTTGGTCCATACTTTACGCATCCTAATATATCTACCAGGTATAGATCAGATTCGAATATGGACTATATTTGTCTACTTCTTCGGGCACCTTCCACAAAAAATTTCGGATAAGTTCACTTTAAGACCTGCTCTCGAATCACTTTGATTTCTGTTAAAGCAACTTGCATTCGCTGTCTCAATTACGATGGTAAAAGTCTTTTCAAGGGCAGGTAAATTCTTTCTGAGAAAATAGCCCGAAAGTTGTAAAAATCCCTATGGCACCATGTGTAGTGGCTGGAGAGCACTATAGCACTCAAACTGCTCAACCGATTTGGTCGGAAATTTGACCTTTGAAATATTTTGTCCAAACTTAGTTTCAGTTCGAAGATGGGCCATATCGGTCCATAAAATCCAGTACTTTCCCCCAAACATTTAAAAAATGTCACTAAAAGGGTATGCACGATACACTTTCTTGAACGGGGTAACCAATTTGGTCCAAACTTGCGATCTTCTAGTATTTTGCCAAAATTTAGTTTAACTTCCAAAAATGGACCATATTGGTCCTCACCTTAAGGTACCTTCCCTACAAAAGTTCAGCATTTTTGTTTAAGTGCAGTTTACGGTCTGTTCGAAGATCGGTTGGAGATGTATACCGATGCTATTCGTTGCGGTCCTGTTTACAGCGATATTATGTTTTCCGTGGACAAGTTCATGCTACCTGGCATACTGGTCCAAATGTTATTCGATGACCCACTGAAATGACTAGTGAGTGTGATATCTATTAAAATGATATGACTCCCAAAATAAGATACACTTTCATAATGGACTATGGCGGTCCATTCCTTCAAGTACCACTTTAGAACTTTGATACATTTTTGTCGTCAAGTTCAAATGTCCAAAAAGCGCCACTCATTTCTGAAAAATCCTAATCCTGTTTCCAGCAATATTTCTTTGGTATGGGGTTTAAGCTTTTTGTTTTTCTACAGGAAAACAACCAACGTCCATTCTTGGTATTTTCACTTATTATTAAATAAACACGTTTATACATAACAAAGTGCCCGCTACATCGTAAGCGGAAAGGATATAAAAAACAAATAAACAATATAAAATATGAAAATGGCGAACACTGAAAATTTTATTGCACTAATACCAATTTTAATCAATATTTATTGTTATTTTAGTACTGTTCGTACCTCTTTAGTTCGATTTTCAAAAAGATCAGCCTAAATCCAAAGAATACACATTCCAGCACTGTCTCTACACCCAACAACAAATTGAGTGCCATTAAGTACTCTTCGTATCCATAAGTACGATTTTCCAAAACTACCTCAATCCTTCACTTCAAAAGTAACCTTAATTCCAAAAAACAGGATTCCAGCGCAATCAAATCCAAATTGTACCATTTGGTATATTTCGTGCCCATAAGTACGAATTTTAAAAACTACCTGCACGTCTCAATCCTACACTTCAACCGTAGTCATACCAAATTCCAGGATTCCAGCTCTATCCGCTCCCTCAAATACCCACTGTACCAAATTTAGTACCATTTAGTACTTTTCGTAACAATAAGTACGAATTTCCAAAACTACCTTAATCCTATACTCCAACAGTAATCTCAATTCCAAATTTAACGATTCCAGGTCTATTCGTTCACTCAAATCCAAATTGTAAAAAATTTAATACCATTTAGTACTTTTCGTAACCATAATTACGAATTTCCAAAACGTCCAGTTTTATCCGTCTCCATTGTACAAAATTTAGTACCATTTATACTTTTTGTACTCTAAGTAAGAATTTCCAAAACTCCTTAGTTCTACACACCAACAGTAATGTCAGTTCCGAATTTCAGGATTCCAGCTCTATCCGTTCACCCAAATCCAATTTGTTATTATTATTATTATTTGTTATTTGTTATATTTATTATTATTTAGCACTGCTCTTATGTGTACGTACGAATTTCCAAAACTACCTCAATCCTACACTCCACCAGTAATCTCAATTCCAAATTTCGAGATTCCAACTCAAATTTAGTACCATTTAGTACTTTTCGTACCCATATGTACGAATTTTCAAAACTACTTCCATTCTACTCTCTAACATCAGCCTTTATTCAAATTTTAGGATTTCAGCTCTATTCGTTCGTCTGAATCATAATTGCATCAAATTTAGTACCATTTAGTACTTTTCGTACCCATAAGTACGAATTTTCAAAACTACTCCCATTTTACTCTCCAACAGTAGCCTTAGTTCAAAATTTCAGGATTCCAACTCTATCCGTTCGCCCAAATCATAAGTGTACCAAATTTAGTACCATTTAGTACTTTTCGCACCCATAAGTACAAATTTTCAAAACTACGTCCATTCTACTCTCCAACAGTAGCCTTAATTCAAAATTTCAGGATTTCAGCTCTATCCGTTCGCATAATTGTTCCAAATTGTACCGAATTTAATTGTAATTTTCATAATTGTACCAAATTTAGTACCATTTAGTACTTTTCGTACACATGTGTACACTTTTCCTAAACCACCTCCTTATGTCAACCGTACCTTTTAACCTTGATTCTCACACCAAATTTCAACCCTTAACCTTTATCCGTTCACAAAATACGAATTGGCACCAAATTTAGCACACTTTAGTACTTTTCGCACACTTATAGTTCGAATTTTTAACAACCCTTTGGTACATCTTTCCTGCACTCCATCAGTGACCTTCATTCCAAATTTCAAAGTTCTAGCTCTACCGCCAAATACAAACGGTACCATAAATAGTACCTTTTAGTACTTCCAGTTCGAATTTCCAAAAACCCAGCCATATCTGACTCCTTCGGACCAAGAGTGATCCACATCCAAAATTTCAGGATTCTAGCTTCAGCCGTTTCGTCTGGGCGTTGATGAGTCATTAAGTCAGTCAGTGAGTCAGTCAGTCAATCACTTTACTCTTTTATTAATATAGATATGAACTCTCATCCCTACTAGGGCGCGTGTCGTGCCGCGAGTAGTGCGTGTTCGTGCCTTCTCGAAAAACGCCGTGTTTGTGCGTGAATGTGCATAAAAATTTTAGTCCGTGTTCGTGACTATTTTTTAGGCACGCGCCCATCTCTAGTCCCTACATCCTACCATCGCATACAAAGTGCTGTCGAGCATACTGTGTAATCGTCTAAAACCTATGGTTAATAAAATGACTGAAATATGGTATGTATTTAGTATTCGACGGTATAAAACCTGTCTACAGATAATTGTAGGTACAGATGTATGTTTTAAAACATGCCCCCATAGAAGAGGTATTGTGGGTTCTCAGTTTCGAAGGTACAACGATACCGCTCGAAGTCTTTTAAAGGTTTAGTCTACTGTAGTGACTGTAACTTTCGGATAATATTTCGGATTATCAATGGGTTGAAAAGATCGATATCTCATTGGTATTAAAGAGCTTAATACTTTCATAAACAAATGGCAACTAACTGTTCCATTATAGTTCAATACAACTCGAGGTAGAGGGTATGAAAAGTTCGACTCGGCTGAACTTAACGTCATTATACCCTCAGCCTTTAGGCTAGAAAGGGTATATACACTTTCATACGGGCAAAATGTGCCTCATCGAAATAATGGTTTTAGACCCCAAGTATGTTTGGACGAAATGTGTTTCAGACAATTTAGGGTTGATTTAGCAATGTCCGTCCGTCTGTCTGTCTGTCCGTCTGTCTGGCTGGTGCGCACGGTAACTCTCGAACGGATGAACCGATTCGGTTCAAATTTTGGCTTTCGTAATATTTTGCCCAAACTTAGTTTAAGTTCGAAGATGGGCTATATCGGTCCACTCCTTCCGGTACCTCCCACACAAAAGTTCGAAAATGATCGGAAAATTTGTGCGCACGATAAATCTTGAAAGGAGTAACCGATTTGGTCCATACTTTGCTCATCGTGAAACCTGTACCAGACTTAAATTAGGTTTCAGTATGGACTCAATCGGTCCACTCCTTCGGGTACCTCCCACACAAAATTTCGGAAAAGTTCAGTTTAGGGCCATCTCTCGAATCGCTTTGATTTTTGTTTTAGCAACTTGTATTCACTGCCCCCCATACGACGGTACAAGTTTCATTAGCGGCAAGTCCATACTTCCTCAGAAAATAGCATGAAAGTTGCAAAAAACCCCTATGACACCGTGTGAGGTGGTTGGAGCGGATCTGCCGATTCGGTCCAAAATTTGTGTCTTAGTAATATTTTGTCCAAACATATTTTAAGTTCGAAGATAAGCCATATCGGTCCACTCCTTCAGGTACCTCCCCCACAAAATTTCAAAAATATTCGGAAAAATTGTTCGTACGGTAACTTTTGAAGGGAGTGGCCGAATTGGTCCATACCTTACACATCCTAATATATCTTCCAGATATAGATCAGGTTCGAATATGGACTATATTTGTCCACTCTATCCGGTACCTCCCACACAAAATTTCGGATAAGTTCACTTTAAAACCCGATATCTAATCACTTCGATTTTTGTTGAATCAACTTGCATTCGATGCCCCAATTACGATGGTAGAAGTTTTTTTAGGGGCAAGTCGAAACTTCTTGAGCAAACAGCCCGAAGAGTGTAAAAACCCCCAATGGCACCATATGTTGTGGCTGGAGATCCATTTCCATAACGGTCAATGTCGATCTATTCCTTTTAGATCCTTAATCCTAATCAACATTTTTGTCGTTTCATACGCCCAAAATTTGTAAAACCCTCTAAATACATACGTTTTTTGGGAAAAAATTGTTTTAATATACACAGGCTGAGGGTATATCTCTGTCGGCCAAGCCGACTGATACTTTTTTACTTGTTTTTACTTGTTATACCCTCCTCCATAATATTAATTTTTTTCTATTACTCCAGGGATTTTTGGTATTGCAAATAGGCTATGAAAAATTACACAAAACATCAGCTTCTCTATATAGGTATGTAAAAAGAGTTAAGAGTCAGGAATGGTATTTGGTCTTCATTTGGGGTATTAAACATTCCATATGAAATTTGTCGGTATAGGTCCACGCCTTAATAAAGTCCCTATAGAACGTATCTCCCGATTTTCGGTGTTTTGAATGTTGTGGTCTCACTATTCCTCTGAAATGGCTGAAATTCGGTATTTAGTCTACGTAGTGGGTATAAAACTTTCCCCCAGAAACTTGACGGTACAGGTCCACGCCTTAGTATAGCCCCCATAGAACAATACCTCCCTATTTCCGGTATTTTGAAGGTTGTGGCCTCAATATTCTACCGAAATGGCGGACATTTGGTATTTGGAAATCGTTGAAATTTAGTATTTGGTCTTTATTTGGGGTATTAAAAGTTCCATATGAAATTTGTCGGTATAGGGCCACGCCTTCATATAGCCTCCATAGAACAGTACCACCAGATTTTCGGTATTTTTAATGTTTTAGCCTCATTATCACATCGAAATTGCTGACATTTGGTACAAAGTCTTCGTTGGGGCTATAAAACTTTCTCCCAGAAATTTGTCGGTATAGGTCCACGACTTAATACAGCCCCCATAGAACGGTACCTCCCGATTTTCGGTATTTTGAAGATTGTGGCTACGGCAATCCACCGAAATGGCTGAAATTTGGTGTTTAGTCTTTGTTGGAGGTAAAAGCCTTTCTGACTGAAATTCGTCGGTATGATCCACGTCTCGATATAGCCCCATAGAACGGTACTTCCCGATTTTCGAAATTCTGATGGTTGTGGCGTCTATATCCCACCGAAAGACTTAAGCTGAAAACACATCCAACGTTTGAGTAAAGTTTTGTGTTGGGCGTTGAGAAAGAACAACAACAACAGGGCGACGCCGACACCAAAGTCCAGCGTTGATCTGTTTGCCGGCATATATTTCAAATGAATTTGAATTTTTCGGCATCATGCCCATGGATCATGGATGTGTTTTCAGCTTTAAATTTTTTATTTAGTCTTCCATTGGGCTATAAAATATTCAGGAAGAAAATTATCCGTATAGGTCCGCGGGTTCATATATCCTCCAGAGAAGCGTACCTCTTGATTTTCGGTACTTTGAAGTAGTGGAGGGTATAACAAGTTCGGCCTGGCCGAAATTAACGCCGATCTTACTTGCTTTTATTATAACATTCTCATTATCAATAATTCTTCATTGTAAATTTTTTTCATATTCCTTTTAACATAACATTAATTTTAATACTTAACGACAATGATAATTATGAATTTGTATATTCCTAGTTCTCTGTCTCATTGTAAACCTCTTTAGATTAAGATTCCTCTCAATGGTGGAGGGTGAACAAAGTTTGGCAGAGACCAACTAAAAATCGTTTGCTTGTTTTACTTACTATTTTCCTTTGTGATATTACAAAAGACTGTATTAAATAAGAGTAGAATGAGGACCTGTTGTTTAGAAAATTCCGTTAAACCTTTTACATTACATGAACATAATTCAACCCCCTCTACCGTCATCAAAGACTAATGGAATTTTGTATAACATTCAGTTTATAATTCTACGAAATAGAGGTTATCGTTAGAACAACACAATTGTTTCCTTTTGTGTGTATTGATTGCCAAACAAGTGAGAGGGAGGGAATGGTGTGGGGTTTTTATTTGACTTGAAATGGCAACAGATACACTTTTGTTATTGCTGCTGCAGCTGTGGTTATGGTACTGCTCTTGGCAGTCTACAACTTTGGGGCACTATTGTGCGTAAATTCGGTCGTTGAGTTGGTCGTCATCGTCGCCAGTAGTATGCGAGTGTGTGTGTGCGTCTCTGTCTGTGTCAATTGTGTATGTATAACAAGTTGTGGCGGGAAAATCGATAGCAACCCCTCTCCAAAACATAGCCTCAGGACAAAATAAGGACTAAATCTTATTTACTACCACCACACTCTCCCTTACACTCTACTCCATTCTACACTGAGGCATAAAAACTTCGAAAGAAAAAAGAAATGTTAAAGCAAAACTGTTTAGCAGGTATGTTGTTTTCATGTGTTACAGCTTTAAGTTATTGTCTTCCGAGTTGTTTTTTGTTTGTCAGAAGAATGTCTACTTGGATATCCTTGTTGTCCCGTCCCCGTCGTTGTCTTTGGGTTAGTATAATTGTTGAATGTAACTAATCAAGGAGGTATGATTTCATGGTGAATTTTTGTTTCTCGAGAGAGAGGGGAAGGGGATTTTCGTCTTCATTACAACTCACGCAAATATAAAAATAATTATACTGTTCACATTATTGTTTTCTTTTTTGGTCATGAGGGGGGCAGCAGTTGTTGCTGTATGGTGCGAGTGATGGTGGGGCTGATGGAGGTCGGGGTGTTGCTGATAGTCGAATTATTTATTGTTAGGACACAATTTTCTTTATGGGACATTTGGTGTGTTTTTCCTAACAAATTATGGGCAAATTTTCTTCCTTTCGTTGCCTTTCCAATTGGTGTTGGTGTAGATATTTGGGTCTTTTGTAGGTGTTTCCGTTTATTTTTGTTTGCTTGAATTTAAAAAATAATGTTCTACTTTCACTTTCATTCACCTGTTTTTTTCTGATGGTAGGTACTTCGTTGTTTTTTTTTCCTGTGGTGCTGGTGGTGGTTGTGGTTGGGTGGAAGTTACAAATCCTAGATATACAATTTTAGATTCGTTTTTTATATAACTTTCTTTCACTGCTACATAATCTGCATTTTTTCTATTTGAAATTGATTTAATTTTTTCTTTGCCAAATACTTTCACTGTATATTTTTTTGAGAAAAAAATTCACTTTTTCTATGGATTTTTATTTAAATTCTTTTAAAAATCAGTTTTGTCCCGAGCAATGCTCCCTTTGCTGTGTAAAAGAAGGAGGATTTATTTTGTAGTTGTAAAATTCCGAATTCCTTCAGTTGTCCTTTATTTCTCGTACCTGCTTCAGTTCGAAATAACAACACGCGCGTACAACCGTTGACAACGAACTGAGAGTGCTGAAATAACGACACAGGCGTTTGGTGTTGAAAGCTCCTCTGTAAAACAGAAAGCTTTTTATCTCATGCGAGAAAGCTAAGCTATTTTGTGTCAGAGAATAATGTTATAATACAGTCAGATGTTACAAGTTGGGGATAGTGTTTCCATTTCAGTTTCCACTTAGAAGGTATTTTCCGAAATGCTTTTAAAGGACCGATCTGCAGAGATGGCCTGTCAGAAAGTGTGACGTATATGTCATACTTTTCCCACGTATAATAGATACGTCGAAAACATCGTAACCTATCCAAAATCAATAGGTTTTTGACAATAATAAAATTATAGACGATTTTGTGGTTTCAGAAGAAGCGCGGATAGTTTAACTCTGTTGGAAAGAAGGAATTTGTTGCTTAGTCTAATCCCGGAATGAACCGAAAGGTCTCTAAGATGATGTAAACATATGAAGAATGGATCCCATGGGCATTACGACCAACAATCTCCAAGTACGCGAAAGTAGATTATCTGAACGATTGCAGATTGAGGAAAAACACATCACGTTTGTTTCGGTTTTGAAGATATCATCAACAAAACAGTCACCTAAACAGACATATTTGAATCCGAGGCACAGGGGAAGACGAAAGAGAGTCGTATTATATGCCGGTACAATTTTTTTCGGGGACAATTCTCGATGTAATATTCCAAATGCTCAAAAAAAACCTACCCACCTAACATTACAGATCCACCGTCAGGAATAACAATCTTGACGCCATGCGGATGCTTAATGTCACAATTTCCTTCAGTCAGTTAGGGTACCAACTGTACTGGAGGGCTATCCCGTGGTGGACTTCCATTCCTCCATGACAACAACGCAATGCCCACGGTAAATAATTATGACAAAACCACGACTGGGAAAATCCAGCCTACGGTTGTCAAATGCAACCTGGATGAACGAAGCCGACAATTTCTAGCCCTACAGGAGCGGACGGCAGCCCTGAGTTTACCCGGAGCAGTGCTTCTGCTGGGTCCGAGGACTCTTTATCGGGTGACGAATGCGACACCACAGTCATTCCAGCAACTGTAGTCGACGATAATTTGGCCTCGGCCTCATCGGAAGCAAACAACTCTTAAAGTCAGGACCATCTGACACACCAAAAACCGGCCATAGACCGAAGCCGTTAGAACTGGCCCCCATGACATAAGGGTGACTTGCTGTTGATCATTGAACTACGACCAAAACTGTTGCCGACAACGTTCTCACCAACTCAACTTCTTCAGGAATACATAGGCAGGGAGCACTCCCTCATCCATCACGACGAGAGAATGCAAACTAATAAGGATTAATATCAACTCCTTAAGATCCGATCCTGATGGGAAATTCATTGATAGTCGATGGTTGATTATTGAGAGAGGTTTTAAAGTTGTGAAAATAAGGAATACCTAGAATTTCATAATTCCACAATAGAGGGCCTTGGCGAATGCTGGGTTGGGTGCCAACTAAGAGTTGTTAGTGTAAAGGAGATCCCCTTCATAAGCGTTTTGTCAGCATGTTTGCCACATCCCCCTAAGGACCCTGCACGCATACTGATAATACTCTGTAGGCAGAATCCCAATCTCCAGACAATAGGGTTGCTTCGTCACATCCACACGCAGAGAAAAAATATTGTTCGCTTTTGTTGGAACAAAAATATATGTTTTGGTTCCAAAAATGTATTTGTTTTGTTCAAACATTGTAATCCAAATCCAAAAATACCATCTTTTGTTCCAAACATAGAAAACAAAAACAACTTTCGAATTTCCGCAATATTTTTAAAATCGTTAACAATACCGATTGTAGGAACTATCATAATCTAATTTTGTTTACAAAAAGTATTGTCAACCCAGAAAACCAGCCCAGAAATTTTTGATTTGAGTGCATATACTTCTCATATACACTTTTCCCATAACTTGGATATAAATATCGCGTATAATATTGCAATCATTGGTGAACACAATACATGGTTTGCTGCATTGGCTGACAGCAAAGACAAACAAAAAGCCACAAGCACCTACCACAACATAAGGAATAACAAACTCCGGTATAACACCAAACCTCAAAGCGCAATGAAGATAGAAGAATAAAATAAAACAAAAACAAATAAAAACAAGAGTCTCCTTGTTGGTATACATACATACACACAAAAACAAAGATAAAGGCATCATATGATGCCATGATGACATATGTCATACAAACAAAACTCACCATAATTGTTTTTTTCAACACGGCATCGAATAACGAGAGAAGAGAAAAATTTGTCGAAGAAAAGAGAGAACTATTGTCCAGTTGACAAAAACAATTTTTGGATTTAACAAAACCCAATTGTTGGAATCACAATACTACATTTGGAATTTAACAATATCTTTACAATACATATTTTGCTCTTCGAATATTGTTGGATCAATAATATTTTTTTCTTTGCGTGCAACCGAGATAAGGTAAGAACTTGTGTAGTTCCATATATTTGCCTTTCTCTCAATAACTATGACAATGAAATAAAGAAGGCTAAACGCAAATCATGGATCTGCTTTAACGATTCAATAATGAGGGGGAAAATGGCGTTGCCATGTTCCGTAGGTTACTATCGAAGGACCCCAAATCCATCGGCAGTATCAAACGGGGCTAACTACGGTCTATGGAGGGAGGTCACTGTGACATACATCCCCATAGCGGGGAAGTCAATTCATACACTTCATAAAGACTATAGATCGATCATCCTATTCTTCCTTCGATTGAAAACCTTAGAATGTTTGCTGGACCTTGAAGTTACAAAAGGTATTCATGTACTAGTAGCCTTCCTTGACATAGTAGACGCCTTTAATAAGCTGGTATCCATTCATAATTCACTATCTAACTTAGGTGTTTCCTTTATAGTGATTGATGGAATGTTTAGCAGCAGTATAATCAACTCCAATATCGTTGGGAGTTCCGTTCGGATGTCGGTCACCAGGGAGCTAAAGCCAAACTATCGACATGGGCTTGGAGTGAATCCATCAAAGACAGAGTTTGATTCTGTTTACGAACACGAGGAAAGTCAAACCAATAATTGATGGAGACACTTGGGAGCTCTCTTTAAGAACTGGGGATTGAGTGGAGACTCTAAAATCAATCGTTACCTTGTGTTGGGTCCCTGAAATCAAAGGAAATGATAGCAGATACACTGTGGCGTTGAGGATCGGAGTCAACCGATATGCCATTTCATGCTATAACTGAAACAAGGATATCTGGATAAGGTTAGTCAGATCTGGCACAATGATCCTAGCAGTAAGACAATCCGGCCAATTCTCTCCAAACGAAGAACTACATAGCTTTTTTAAATGAAGAAATTTGGCCTGAAACAACCGCTGGGAATAATCACGGGTCTCTGCAGATTAAGATCAATGTCCTGCAAATGGGAAAGATATGATATTGCTGACTACTGCAGCTTATGCGAAGTTGAGGAAGAAAGAGAGACAATCGAGCACATATTATGTTACTGTCCGGTGACTGTGAATCATGGGTGAAAACACGATCCATTCTCTGACAACTGTCTGCCAAGGGTCTGAAAGTTGCTGCTGCGAGAACGAAATACCGCACCGTAAAACATAACTCAAACTCTCTTTGTCTTCTTAACACCTGAAATATGCAATATCTTTTATAATCTTTCTTAAAATATTTGGCTCGGGTGACGCAGGGGATGACAGATACCCAGGACTTATCTTGGTCCCTCTTTCATCTCAAGTGGACACTGACCTCCCCGTGGTGGCACCTGGCGAGCTGTCATTAACACCATTTAAAGCAGAGTAAGGCAGAGAAAATTTTTGGGTCTCCCTTGTGCTCTCAGTGAGCGTAAAACATAATTCAAACTCTCTTTGTCTTCTTAACACCTAAAATATGCAATATCTTTTATCATCTTTCTTAAAATCTTTGGCTCGGGTGACGTAGGGGATGAAAGATACCCAGGACTTATCTTTGTCCCTCTTTCATCTCAAGTGGACACTGACCTCCACGTGGTGGCACCTGGCGAGCTGTCATTAGCACCATTTAAAGCAGAGTAAGGCAGAGAATTTTTTTGGGTCTCCCTTGTGCTCTCAATGAGCGTAAATTTGTTGATGCTCACAACGTGTTAGCATCTACACAGGCTGTGAGCGATAAGCAATTTACGCTCGCTTAGAACACATGGTCTCTCTTGTGAGTCACTATGCCTTCCACTGCTTTAAAGAAAGACAAAAACATGGGTTTGGGCGTCGCACAGTGTTGCCGCAGTGGACAAAAATCGAAAATTTTGATGTTAACTTTTATATATGTTTACCTTTTTTCTTACAGTAAACACATCAGATACGACGAATCTGAAAGAATTTTGACGATATATGCATATATAATGAAGTTATAGCTCTTTAAATATGAAAAATATTTCCCAGATAATCTAAAGCGGTAATCATATGAAAATTAGACGACCACTAAAATAACTATTTACGAAAATTTTGTTAATAATATTAAAAGTTTTGGGTGGGGATTTGATGGATGGACTATAAATATAAAATTGTAGTACAATAAGTTGACATCAACTGGACATGGGCAAAGTACCGTTCAAGAAGTAAAAAATTTCAATTCTTAATATTTCGTAGCGTAGATCTTTTGATTTGATTGAACGAGTTTTAACAAAATCGGGAAAAGATATATATGGGGCTATATCCAAATCTGAACCTATTTTTGTGAAAATCTGTGTAGCTATTGATGGGCCTAAGAAAATAACACATATTAAACTTGAAGGCTATTCAATCAAAATTGGACGAGTCTTAGCAAATTCGGGAAAAAGATATATATGGGGGCTTTATCCAAATCTGAGCCAAAGTTGATATTTTTCATTCCAGTGCCCTCATAAGTACTTGTTTAAAAATTCATCAACCTAGGTCAACGCCTTCTATTTTTGTCGACTTTTGTGTGGAAGCGGTAACACTGTGCGTCGGGTGATGAAAAAAATAAAGGAAAAGAAAAAAAACCCCCTCTAAAGCTGACGACACCGGCAAACGTTTTAAGGACCATGATCTGCGAATCTACACCTGGAATGTTCGAACTCTTTATAGAGAAGGTGCAGTTTATGCATTGGCAGATGTTCTTGAAAACTACAAGGCCGACATTACTGCCATACAGGAAATACTATGTATTGGGAAAGACATCACAACAACACCTAAAGGTGACGCACTGTATTATAGCTGCCATGACATAAAGCATGAGTTTGGTTGCGGATTTGTAGGTGGTCGGAAGTTAAAACATCTGGTCTCCAGCCTTACCCCAATAAATGAAAGACCTCCTACAATTCGAATAAAAGCAAAATTCTTCAACATCAGCTTTATTTGCGCTCATACTCCCACAGAAGACAAGGACGAGGATGAAACATATGACCGTTGCCCTGCCCATGACATTAAAATTATTCTGGGCGATTTTAATGCCAAAATTGGAATGTAGAATATCTTTACCTAATAGTCGGGAAATTCAGTCTCCATAGTGAAACATCTGACAATGGTATGAGGCTGATAGACTTTGCAGCGGCAAAAACATTACAAATTAAATGTTACGAATTACAACAGGAATGTTTCGAATTACATCTGAAAAAGATGTATACATGGTGCCGTAGGGGTTTTTATATCTTTCGGGCGATTTTCTCAGGAAGTATGGACTTGCCTAGAAAAAACTTGTACCGTCGCAATGTGGATAGTGAATACAGGATCTTACAAAAAACAAAATGATTCGAGGCAGCTCTTAAACTACACTATTCCGACATTTTGTGTGGGTGGTACCCAAAGTAGTGGACCGATATAGTCCTCATTCGAACTTCGCAAAATATTACAAAAGCAAATTTTGAACGAAATCTGTTAATCCGTTTGAGAGTTATTGCTCGTACCAGCCAGAGAGACAGACGTACGGGCATGGCTAAATCGACTCCAAATTGTCTGAACATTTTTGGCCGTATCAAAGTGTATATACCACCGTTAGCCTAAAGGCTGAGATTATAAAAAATGAAATAAAGTAGTGGTAAAGTGGAGATAGTTTTCTGTGGTAAAATATAAAAAAATTTGCGGGTTTGATACCTAAGCTAACCTTGTTCCTAATAATGTCGAGTTATCAGTCCTGTGTTGTCGTTAGAGGTTTGTAAAATATATCTCTGGAATACCCCTAATAATTACGACACGTAGCGTGATTACAAAGTTTAGATGGACAGATTGTCCGACTCACATAACCAGACTCACCTCGTCCAGTTATTCATTTTGGATAATGTATATTACCATTATTTCCATGTGTTACAATTTTTCCACGCATAGTGGGGTGACTACACAACAACATGGATATACCAAATTTTATTTTTTTAACTTAATCTGAATGAACTGGATGAAACAGTTCCACGTCGTTTTATTCTTTTTTTCGTATACGAAGTGATTTTATATGTGTTTTATATACATATGTACATGCATACATACATACATGTTCGATACCAAAAATGTCATTCAATCATGCTTGCAAGCGAGCTGGCATGTCATCTTTTGGAACCCCTTCACGTCATCGCATGGAACCCCTTTCTACAATTTTCGCTAAAAAATTTGTTTTCCAACTAATGATGATAAGGCCGTAATAAGCGTAAGCACCACTTACACCACTTTGAATAAACTACAAATTAAGACGGCGAATTCAAGGAAAACAAATAAAACCTATTGGTTAATGTCTTGGATAGTAGATACGTTATTATCTCAACATAGTAGTAAACTTGTCGAAACTGCATTATCGTGGGAACAGTATTGCGGAAGCACACTATTACCATTGAATCATTCGAGTAAAGTTTTATTTTAAGTGTAGGATTGTGTCTTTGATTAGTAAACAGTGTAGGTAATGATGTTCTCGCCAAAAGACGATAATATGGTGTTCGGTAAACATAATGTAATTCGTGTGATAACCGTGGCGCTAATGTGCAACTAAATCATGGATTTGTAAAACTAGGCTAGGGTCGACATTGTAGCTGTGTTCCTTTACTTACCTGAGGTTACCATTTTTGCCATTTGTTACCATTTTTAACCTGCAAAGCGTTCCTTAACCCCGAAAAGTGGCAAAACTTGAAGCAATTTTTAAGAGAGTGAGAGTGGAGAGAGAGCGAAAATGGCTTTCTCTTCTACCACAGGCTACCAGCAAAAGCTTCGTTCCCGTACTTTTTAATGGTAAAACTCGTAAAAGAGAGAACTGCAAAAAATTTGTTATCACACACAAGTTTTTTGAAATAGTTCGGGAACGGAAAAATGGAAAATACGTCAAAAAAACTGGAACAAATGTCAAAGTCGGCGTATCAGCCAATCAGACGCCGGCAACCATGTTACTATTTTTTTACTCGACCAAATTTGTCGTGTAAAAAGTTTTTAAAGAGAGCGTCATTCAGCGCCATTTTTGTTTAAAGAGAAGTGAACATTTTACAACTTTTTTGTGTACGGGAACGCTTTTTCGAGAAAAATGTGTAAAAGTCGTAAAAATTGTAAAAACTTTTTAGTTCTGGAACACAGCTAAAATTTCTGCAGGTAAAAAATGGCAGAACTGATTTTTCGACTTTTGTTTGACGATTATTTCACAATGAAAAAGAAAATATAAGAAAAACAGAAGAAAAAGTCGAACGCTGACAAAACTAAATTAAAAACTGTGAAATAAAAGACGAAAATTGATTTTTTTTATGTTTCTTTTTGACATTGCTGCCAGATCAACCATTTTCCGTTCCTTTACTTTTCTGGGAAAAATGTTCATGAGAGAGCAATTTAGAGCAATTTTGACACTTTTCTCTTTTTCTCTAAAGGAACAAAGCTTGTATTACGATGAATATTCGACGATCTTGTGTAAGTGATAAAAACGTATGCGGTAGAATAACTATCCAGCCTTAAAGGGGAGTACACACGTTCAGTTTTGAATAAGAGACAAAGTACTTCTAGTACAATTTTCTGGAAAATAAAAACTTTCGTTTAGCTAAAAACGTTTGAAACACAAAATTTAAAGTATTATTTAGAGATTAGAAAAATAATTATTCAGCTATATTATCGAAATAGACCTCGATGAATATGTACTATGTATAAAAGCTATTGTTTATAACAGGGTTTCGGAGTCGAGGTATTTTTGACTCCGACTCAAGGACGTTTTTTTTCACGACTCCGGCTCCGACTCCGAGTCGACTCCGAGGGTAAATTCCTATACCACTAAATATAATAAAATTTGCATAAATTTTTAACTTTTTCTGATATTTGGCCCACATAGGCTAATTTGTTGGCTTTTCCTAACGTATTCTTTATAAAGGGTATTAGTACTTAACTACGGAACATAAATATATCAAGAACATCAAAATCTAGTCCTTCATCGATCGATTTTGTAAAAAATATTTGATTTTACGGAAATGGTGGACAGAAAAAAATCAAAATATTTATGTTTGGCTTAAAAAACTGACGTTTTTGTCATAAAACGGGCTAACAAAATATGGCAAATTAAATCTAGATTTTTATAGAATCTTCTAAAATGTAAAAGCTCTTCAAAATAGACCTTTGTGAGAAGACCAGTAGGTTTCTGACAGAAGACTTGTAGAACTTGTACAGAAGACGTTAAATGCCCAATTATAATTCGAATATCATAGAACTTTACTTCTGCTTGCATAAAATTAAAGCATCAATTAGACCATAAAATATTCTCTACATGCATTTTGTAATCAAAATAGAGATGAAAAGATTCGACTTCAAAGGATAGCAGATATCCTGTGAATCGCCCTCTAATATACCGCTTGCCTAATTGTTTTCTTATATTTTTTGTTTTAAAATAAATAATGATTTTTTGAAAAAAAATTTGGTGTCCCAAATTTAACGTAATATTTCTATAATGTGGAAAAAATTTCCCGGAGTCGAGGTAGTTTTTTCGACAACGCTCGGGATGTTGCAGCCGTCTGAATTCCTAGAGGGCATTGATCGATGACAAAAACAAACAAACAAACAAACCACAATAATTGTGCCGTATAAAAATATATTGATTTTGTATCATGAGTTTGCTTTGAAATCTGTAAGTATCGTAATGTGGGGCTATACCAAATCATTGACATATTCCAAACATTTTTAGTAACCAAACTTCTTCATAAACGACTCGAAATATTAAATTACGTTAAACTAAGTTTGGAAGAAATTTTTGAAAAAGTTTTATAGTTATCTTGCACGATAGCTATTTGAGTATGTATCGGCAGGGTTTTGGAGCTTGGACCATTATCTCACGAAGCATTTACTTATTCCGGAAAAAATTGTGCCGTTTTAAATGAGGCGGCTAGAACAACCTAGTGAAAAAGAATCTAAAAGATGCGAGAGGAGCTCTTAAACTTAACTTTTTTGAATTTTGTGTGGGAGGTACCCGAAAGAGTGGACCATAGCACATATTCCAACCTAATATGTAAATGACTGGATGAAATAATATGATGTGCAAAGCCTGCAGCAATCAGAAACTCCCTGCTAGAATTACCTTGCGGATTTGCCATTTGGGTGGTGGCGTCAGGGTTTCTTGGAACATTTTGCCCAATATCCAAGGAAGTATTGACTTGCGCAAGAAAAAAATTGTACCGTCGTAAATGGAGCCGCATGGACAACTTACTGAAACAAATTTCAAAACTATCCGAATTGTCTGAAACGAATTTCGTCCAAACATACTTGGAGTCTAAAACCGTTATTTCGATAAGGCACATTTTTGGCCGTATCAAAGAGTATATACCCTTTTAGCCTAAAAGCTGAGGGTATAAAATGCTACCTGAGAATTGCAATGTTTTTCACTTACTGACCATAAAGGACATTAAACTCAATAGGCATTTTTTGCCGATACGAGTGCTACTAAACACGTTCTGGCCTAATAATGAAAACGCGAATATTTATCATCAAAAATAGTTTTGTTATATCCTCCAGCATGATGCATACATTTTGTATGCGCTCCACCCAATTGTTGTAGCACTGTTTTCCACTCCGAATGATGGTTTTTGAGCGCTTCAACAGCATTTTCTGGTGAAGAAAATCGTTGCCCACGCCTTTTTTGCGGGAATAAAAAGAAGTCATTGGGGGCCAAATCTGGGCTGTACGGCGGATGACCCATCCGGTCTAAAATGCGATAATTTGAATCAAGGTGTGAGAGCTCGCATTGACATGGTGCATAATGTTTCGTATTCTCTTATTGGTTTTTACAATTTCTCCGAAGACTTGAGGCAAAGAAATTGTGGTGTACCACGTAGAATTGACCGCCATATCTTGCACAATCTGAATAGTCGTCACAAGGCTAGTTTTGCAGAAGAACCAGGCGACCATTGCTTCGAAGTGATTCTTCCATGAACAACTTTCGTTGGACTTGGCTTACCTTCGAAGAACTCACGGTCGATTGCTGGTTGATTTCGGGCTAATACGTATAGATCCATAATTCGTTATTAGTGACGATTTTTTAAGCACCGCAATCCTATTTTTGTACCCTCCACCATAATATGGAGGGTATAATTCATTCCGTTAGTATATATATATATATATATATATATATATATATATATATATATATATATATATATATATATATATATATATATTCCTAATCAGCATAAAATTCTAAGTCGAAATAGCCATGTCTATCTGTCTGTTGAAATCAGAATAGTGGTCGCAATTTTTTAAGATAGAGCTTTATAATTATACCCTCAGCATTTATGCTAACGAGGGTATATGAAGAAAAGACAAAATTTTTTAGTTTTCCATAAAAAAAATCAAAATTTTTTTTAAGCTACATGAAAGATTTTTGGTACATAGATTGGGAAAAAATCTCATTCATAGATCTGTTCGAGATACTAATTTTGGTTGTTGCGCGCAAAAGTTATGGCGGTTTCAATTCTGATAAAAAGAAAAAAAATCTTTAAAAGACTCTAATCATTATATTGAGAAAATCTCTTAATTAGGGGCTCCCTACATACTATATGTTTACTGAGGTCCCATAACTTTTGTGAAAAAGTTGTACATTTTCGCGGAAATTAGGAAAGCATTTAAAACAATTGGTAGTTTGCAAGTTGTTCTAATAAAATTCAAGCTGTTTATGCATCTGAAAAATATATAAAAAACGGATGCACCGATTCGGTTCAAATTTTGGCTTTCGTCATATTTTGCCCAAACTTAGTTTAAGTTCGAAGATGGGATATATCGGTCCACTCCTTCCGGTACCTCCCCCACAAAAGTTCGAAAATGTTCGGAAAATTTGTGCGCACGATAACTCTTGACGGGAGTAACCGATTTGGTCCATACTTTGCCCATCGTAAAGTGTGTACCAGACTTAGATAAGATTTCGATATGGACTCAATCGGTCCACTCCTTCGGGTACCTCCCACACAAAATTTCGGAAAAGTTCAGTTTAGGGCCATCTCTCGAATCGCTTTGATTTTTGTTTTAGCAACTTGTATTCACTGCCCCTCATACGACGGTACAAGTTTCCTTAGGGGCAAGTCCATACTTCCCGAGATCTTAGCCTGAAAGTTGCAAAAACCCCCTTTGACACAATGAGAGGTGGTTGGAGCGCAAGATAACTCTCGAACGGATCTGCCGATTCGGTCCAAAATTTTGCCTTAGTAATATTTTGTCCAAACATAGTTTAAGTTCGAAGATAAGTCATATCGGTCCACTCCTTCAGGTACCTCCCCCACAAAAGTTCAGAAATGTTCGGAAATTTTTTTCGCACGGTAACTCTTGAAGGGAATGGCCGAATTGGTCCATACTTTACACATCCTAATATATCTACTAGATATAGATCAGGTTCAAATATGGACTATATTTGTCCACTCCATCCGGTACCTCCCACACAAAATTTCGGATAAGTTCACTTTAAGACATGCTATCGAATCACTTTGATTTTTGTTGAAGCAACTTGCATTCGCTGCCTCAATTATGACGGTAAAATTTTTTTCAGGGGCAACTCCATACTTTTTGAGCAAACAGCCCGAAGGGTGTAAAAACCCCCTAGGCGCCATATGTAGTGGCTGGAGATCCATAATGGTCAATGCAGATTCATTCCTTTTAATATCTCCTCCTCAAAACTGTTGATCTTTTATCCTAATCAACATTTTTGTTGCTTCAAACGCCCAAAATTTTTAAAAACCCCTAAATGCATACGTTTTTTGGGAAAAATTGTTTATGTATACAGGCTGAGTGTATATCTCTGTCAGCAAAGCCGACTGATACTTTTTTACTTGTTTTGTATAGAAGTTTCTAATACTCCTAGGATGTTTGGTATTAAAAATGGGCTATATCCATCGGTGTCCAAAATAAATGAGAGAAATTTGATGGGAGAGTAATGTACCTTTTTTAAACAATGGCTGACATGCTCTCATTTGAATTCGTTATTCTCTGTTGTTACGACAACGTGGAGGCGTGGACATCCCTAGCTTTATCGGTCCTCGTTTTGATATAGCCCCATCGAACGGTACCTCCCGATTTCCGGTATTTTGAAGGCTTTAGCCTCAATATAACACCGAAACGACTCAAATTTTATATTAAGTCTTCGTTGGGGGTATAAAAATTTCCGTCTGAAATTTTTCGTCAAAGGTCCACATTTTTTATATAGTTCCCATTGAACGGTACTCCCGATTTTCGATATTTTGAAGTTCGTGACCTCATTATCCCACCGAAATGGCTGAAATTTGGTATTTAGTCTTAGTTGGGGGTATTAAGCTTTCCACCTGAAACTTGTCGCTAAAGGCCCACATCATCATATAGCCCCCATAGAACGGTACCTTCCGGTTTTCGGTATTTCCAAACTTTTAGCCTGAATATCCCACCGAAATGGCTGAAATTTGGTATTTAGTGTTCGCTGGGGGTATAAAACTTTCCACCTAAAATTTGTCGGTATAAGTCTACGTCTTTAGATAGCCCCTATAGAACGGTACCTCCCGATTTTCGGTATTTTGAATTTTGTGGCCTCAATATCCCACCGAAATGGCAAAAATTTGATATTTAGTCTTCATATAGTATTCATATAGTCTTCATATAGCCCCCATAGAACGGTACCTCCCGTTGAAATTTGGTATTAAGTCTTCGTTGGGTGTAAACACTACCCTCGATTTTCGGTATTTTCAAGGTTTTAGCCCCAATATCCCACAGAAATGACTGGAACTTGGTATTTAGTTTGGTTTGGGCGAACAAACCTTTCCACCTGAAATTTATCAGATAAAACCCATAAAACGACACCTCCCGATATTCGATATTTTGAGGTTGCGACCTCAATATCCTATCGAAATGTTATTTAGTCTTCATTAGGGGTATACAACTTTCCACCTGAAATTTGTCTGTATAGGTTCGCGTGTTCAGATAGCCCCCGTATAGCGGTACCTCCCGCAGAACGGTAACTCCAGATTTTCGGTATTTTGAAGCTTGTGGCCTCACTTTCCCACCGAAATGGCTGAAATTTGGTACTTAGTCTTCGTTGGCGTTATAAAACTATCAACCTGAAACTTTTCGGTGTAGGTCCAGATCTTCATATAGCCTTCATAGAACGGTACTATCCGATTTTAAGTATTTTCAATGTTTTAGTCTCAATATCCCACCGATATGGCTGAGATTTGATATTTAGTCCTCGCTGGGGGTATACAGCTTTCCACCTGAAATTTGTCTTTATAGGTCCACGTCTTCATATAGACTCCATAAAACGGTACGTCCCGATTTTAGGTATATTCAAGGTTGCGGTCTCAATATCCCAACGCAATGGCTTAAATTTTGTGTTTAGTCTTCGTTGGTGGTATTAAACTTTCCACTAGAATTTTGTGGGTATAGGGTCCTGCCAAAGTTTCCACAACAATGTCAAATGGCGCCTGGCAAAACACAGTGTTGCCTAGACCAGAAACATTTCTAGTTCCCCTCATAAACGTTGTCAATGAATGGCTCGCTCAAATAAATAAGTGAAACAAATTCAAAGTCCAACAGGGCGATTAGTATTTTATTTATCCACCCTGTATTGAAATCTTGGGATTACAGTTACATACTCGTACACTGACGATATGACTGACTTGTTACTTACCGTTAAATGAATTTTTCCTTTGTCACCTGACCATATAATTTAGCGAATTTTTATTAATTAGCAGGATTTTCAACACGTTTCGCATTGCAACCAACAACATCGAAACTGCCAAACAAATTACAGACTTCATCAACACAATTTTGCCGAAATAGGTGTTCGATTACAGCCCTTTGAACGTGAACTTCAATTGACTCCAATTCCAATACTCAAGCAACAATTTGAAAAAAGCAACCGACATGAGTCGAATCACGTGTCATGTAAATTCGATTCTTTTCATGCCACAACCATAGAAAATAAGGTGTTGCAAAGCGTTACAGCCACTGTAGCAAAATTTGGTTACAACTCCCAACATTTCAATTTTCATTGGTTTATTGTTTTTGTTTTAATAAAAGTTTCTTCTTTTCGAGACTGGCAGCCAAAGTAAAATTCTTCATTAGTTATGGAAGGCCAAACAGGCGACTAGGTATATTAAAAGGGAGTGAGGTGATCACAACGTGTTGATTGTCTTCCGTTTTGTACTGACATTGTAAAACATGTCTTTAGCATCCTCTTGATTTTCTTTGATAAGGTAGCGATAACATCTCTCCCACATCCCAACACCACTTCCCCGTCATAGTCTCAAACCCTTACCACCCACCCACCAATTGCTTAAGATTAAAGAAAAAGTCAATCAATCTTCTTGTTTTATACGGAGTGCGAAAGTGAGGATAACTGGAAGGATTTACAAAGCAAAAGAAAAGAAATAACAAAATTTAAATTACATGTAAATCCTTGTAGATGTTATCCGCATTCTTGGTATTAACGCCCTTCCGCTTTTACCTTCATCCTTCCTTCATCACCCCCTTTTTGCTTTTCTTCCTTTTTATACAGCTTTCAATTTCGTTGTAATTTTATTTCGATTGAAACAACAGTTGCAACTTTATCAACCATCCACCACCAGCATCTGCCCTACAACCTTCCCATCCCTCCTTTCATGGAGTTTTGCCAGAGTTTCTCCTGCTGCTGCTGCTAAAAAGTAACTTGACATGAATTTGACAACCATACTCTCGAGATCCAGCGTAAACAATTCTTAAGATGTGCGTAAAGTAAGGGTTTGGTTGTTATACGCTTAAATCGGCATAGATTTTCTTGAGGTCTTTATTTTGTGCCACACTCATACGAGGGTGTAGTGTTGAGATAGGGAACTTGAAACAATCTTAAAAAAAACAAGTAAAAAAGTTCAGCCGGGTCGAACTTTTCATACCCTCCACAATAAACTATTCTGAATTAAAACGGAATAAGTATTTTCTTTCCTGTTTACAATTTTAGGCGGGGATATGTTGTGACCACTGATACCTAAATAAGGTAACTATATGCAGGTAGAAATCGGTCGACACCTCTACATGGGACTATATAAAAGTGTGGATTTATGTTGACCACAAATGTCGAATTACAGATAGTTCAGTCTAATATTGTATATAAAATACTCAAAATACCGAAAATCGGGAGATACAGATATAGGGGGCTAACATGGACCTCTGTTTCCAGTTTTTGATGGATATGTTTTGTGAACAATGGGAACCTCAACTGTTAAATTACAGACAGTTCGGTTAAAAATTGTAGCTATAATCCACAATATACTGAACATCGGGAGATAACAATATGGGGGAGCTATACCAAAACATGGACCTATCTTAACAGTTTTTGTGGAAATGTTTTGTGATCACTAGGGACCTCAACTGTAAAATTACAGATATTTCGGTAAAAAAAATATAGCTAAGATCCCCAAAATACCAAAAATCGGGTGGTACCGTTATATGGGGGCTATACCAAAACGTGGGCCGATATAGCCCATCTTCGAACTTGACCTGCCTATGGAAAAAAGACACTCGGGTGTGAACGCTAGAGTGATTACAACAGATGGACGGACAGACATACATGGATATATCGACTCAGAATTTTATCCTGATCGAGAATATACACTGAGGAAAAAAGGCCCCTCTTACATATATCCCAAACATATTTTGCAGCAAACATATGTTTGTTTGCAATCAGTCCCAAACATATGTTTGGGTCCTGCAAACAAATATATGTTTGGGAGCAAACATATTATATGTATGGGAGCAAACAAATATTTGTTTGGGTGCATACAAATACAAACTCAAAAGCAACAAAAAACAAACACATGCACCTGTGGGCGCTTACTGAGAGCAAGGGAGCGTAAATTTCAATGTAAAACACATGTATGCTCACTTCCCTGCAAGCTGAGGCTGATAGATTTTGCAGCGGCAATAAACATGGTAGTGAGCATCACCATGTTCCAACACCTCGACAAACACAAGGCCACGTGGATACCCCCAGATGGGAAAATGGAAAACCATATTGATCATGTTATGATAGGCGGATGCCACTCTTCCAGTGTATTAGATGTCCCATCGATTCGAGGATAGATCGGATCATTTCCTTGTAGCAACCAAAGTACGCGCCCGTCTAAAGTTACGGCAAATGTGCGATCTAACACAGGATGGAAGCTGGATGTAGAGAAGCTACAAAGACAGTAAATAACACAAGCCTACTACGCTCAGCTGACCCACATGCTGGAAAACAGCAAGCCTTGTCCCGATAATGTGGAAGCGTAGTGACAAAGAATAGACCACTCTCTCAAACTGACGCAACATCTATTCTTGGGTACCAAAAATCAAAAGCTATGGTATGATGAGCAGTTCCTTAAGGCTACTGAAGAGAAGAACACGGTATACAGAGAGACCCTGCATTCAGTAGTAACAAGAAGCGACGACGTTGAATGTTTACCACCTAGCCTAAAGCCTAAAGAGGGGTAATGAAAAACTCAAGGTCGGTGCCAAAGTATTGATAAGGATTATGCATCAGTTAATTAGCGTAATTTGGCAGGAGGGAATCGTAACCAACGATTGGAACCTCCCGTACCCAAGAAAAGAGACACAATCCCACGGCAGCGGGTTCTCTCGTACCGGATTGACCCGGAATCACACAACATCTATGTTCCGACCAGCGGCTACCACCTCGGCGTAAATGTGTTTGTATTTGTTTCGTTTTTCTGTGCTGGGAGCAGAATATCCCAGAATGCCTGCTCCGGATACTTTTGGTCCGTGCCGGGACGGAAGAAAACCCAGGACCAATATATTTGTGCTCTGTTTGCCACATCCGCATCTTCACCCATATTCAAACTTAGATGAGATGCAAAAGATGTCAGGAGTGGGTGCATCTAAGGTGTTGCTCTGGACTTGTCCACGCGAGGGACTACGACAGGGACTATGCTTCTGCGTACTGCGCGAACGCAGCCCCCGGTGAGTCGTCGTCAGATTACGAAACTCTCCCGCGGTCCCCTCAACAGCAAACGCATGTGCAGCATTTAACACCACCCGTTGGTTGTTCCAATGCTTTTTGCAATTTACATCCTTTTTACAATTTAATTCCAATAGACTCCGAGGTAAGATGGAAGAAATAGTGAAATTTATGAATCGGAACAAGAACAAGGTCTCGGCGGTGCAGGAAACCAAGCTCACCAGTAACTGCAGCTTACAGCGTTGTGATGGTTACAACGTATTAAGGAGGGATCGCACCGGAAGTGGAGGTGGGGGACTAGCTTTCCTCTTGCATCAGTCTGTTCAATACAGACCTATCTCGCTTGAGCCTGACTCTAATGACCCGTACAGGGAATGTACCTCCAGGTGTAGAACTGTCGAGATAGAGCTCCTGAACATATACATTTCGCCGAGAATTAGCTGTATCTCAGATTACAAGCCTAATATTAGCAAACTTCTGGAAGGACATAATCGTCTGGTCTTGGGGGACTTTAAAGCGCATCATGAGATGTGGCATTCGGCCCTCGGAAACGACCAGAGGGGTACAGCGCTGGCTGAGCGGATTGATAGCTCTACGTTTTGTTCGGTCAATGAGGACGCTCCTACCACCGGGTCTGACAAATGACGTTACTTGGCAGCCCGTCATTTCCCTTGGATCAGACCATCTCCCCATAATTGTCTCCATAAGCAGACCACCCTATTTCATCACCTCTGAACGCCGCACATTTTTCAATCATAAGAAAGCAGATTGGCCAGGTTTCAGAGAGTTCATCAATCACCGCTTCAGAGAACTGCCAAATCCTTCTGATGTTCGGGTAGCGGAAAGGACGTTCCGAAACATATACCTGCTGATCGAATACCCGAAGTAATGTGCTTCGTCGATCCAACCCACGTCACCCCAGAGTCAGGGAGCTGACACTGGAAATTAACAGGGTGATCGGCGAGCATAAGCGGAACAAGTGGTTAAATCATCTGAAGAGTTGCAACATTGGTGCCGGTTTAAGTGAATTGTGGGCAACGGTTAAGTCACTATCGAACTCCGGAAGGAGGAAAGATAGGACCTCAGTCACGTTTGGCGACGTTACGTTGACTGACCCGAAGATATGGGTAAGTTATTTCAATCGACAATTTTTCGAGAACCCCTGGTGTGACAGAGCGAAGAGATACGTTCTACGTCGCATCAATCTCTTCCTGCGGAGGATGAACCGCCACAATTTACAATGGATGATGTTGCGAATGCCATCAGGAACGCTAAATCATCCAAAGCTTTGGGCCCTGATAGTATCTCCATGGTAATGTTGAAACAGCTGGATGAGCCGCGAGTGGAGTATCTCACTAAAGTTCTCAACCTGTCGCTAGCCAACATCATTGTTCCCGAAGTCTGGAAAATGGGCAGGGTGGTCCCGCTTCTGAAGCCAGGCAAAGATGCCAGCAAAAGTGAATCGCACAGGTCGATTTCGCTTTTTCGCATGTAGCAAAGATTCTTAAGGCCTTAGTCCTCCCCAGCTTCATAAATCGCTATCTATTTGCCGATCATCAGCGTGGATTCCGTAAGCAGCACAGCACGATAACAGCGCTACATCCTGGCGTCAGGTACCTTCCCTGATGACATATGTGAGAGACTGAACTCCTATTTAGCCGATCTTACCAGCTTTTTCCACGCGAGGAATACGCAGATATCCGCCACTAAAGGAACGGCGCAGTATAGAAGATGGTAACAGAATTCCGACCACAAACTGCCCCAAAATTCTGGGGGTCATATTTTACACTACGTTCACGTCGTCCACGCAGCAGCTATCTGCGACAAACTAAAATACATAAACAAGGTCCTCCTCCATAGCCGCCAGCACTTGGGGTGCAGGTAAAGAAACCTTGTTGACCACATATAACGCGATAGGTCGGTCTGTGGTAAGCTATGCGGCGCCAGTTTGGTCAACGGATTTACTAATGCGCATTGGAAAGATATTCAAACTTGTCAGAATGCCGCCCTGAGGACAGCAAAAGGGTCCCTCCTCAAGTATTTAGTGGACCATCTACATGAGGAGGCAAAGATTCTTCCAGTAAAGCAACACAAGGAGATGCTTTCGTTGCAGTACTTGCTTGGGTGTTACCGTGAGAGCCATCCCAATCACCGTCTTCTGGCTAGGCCCGACACATTCAGGCATATCAGGAAGGATATTTATTCTGGTCCAACAATATAGGAGAGAACCCTTAGATCAACAGGCATATCAGGCAGGTCTGAATAGCATTCACACGGACGCAGTTGCTAAGGCCATAATCAAGTACAGTGTGAATAAAGTCCTCGGAGTACATCCCCCATCAATCGCAGCTGAGGAGCATCAGCTGCCACGACAAACCAGAGTAGTTTTGGCTCAACTACGTTCAGGATATTGCAGTCGCTTAAATTCCTATTGGGCAAGTATCGATAGCACCGTGCAAACATCTGCACAGTATACAGCATGGGCCCGAACGATACACTACACCTTTTCAACTGCCCTGCCAAACCTACTCATCTAACTCCAGTGGATCGAAGTAGCCACTTTCCTGGAACAGGAGATAGATCCAGAGTCAGATTGGACAGAAGAACGAACACGCAAACACATAACAAAGTCAACAAGAAAAGAGACGAGACGGTTTGTGCCAATTACCCATCGCATACAAAGTGCTTTAGAGCGTACTGTGTGAACGTCTAAAACCTATATATGGTCAATAGGGTGACCCAAAAAACAAACAAAAAAAAAAACAAAAAATCCTTTTTTTGAATTTCCTACCTCCAAATGTTTTTTCCATTTGATCCAAAAATCGTATACATATATAAAATTTTATTGTGTTCGGTTAACGTTAACCCGTGTCAACCTAGCGATCTTTGTTTCCATAGTAATTTGTATGGGGCCCAAGGCAAATTTTTCTAAATTCTCTAAATGCCACAATAATGGAGTAAGTGTGTCACATGGAAAAGTCAGAAAAGTGCTACATAATAACAAGCCTTAATCACGGGTAAGTAGGTGAAAACCATTGTCCTCCCAACAAAATATATAGAAACTATTCAGACTTGTTACAGACAACTTTTCACTCCATCTTTAGTATTGGTATGACGTTATATTTTCTGATGAGATTATAATTATGTTGTACTATCACGATGGGCCTCAAAAAGTATTGGTAAAACTCCTTACAGCCATGGAAACAAAAATTTAATACATGGGGCTGTATGGGGTTGTATATCAATCAGTGACGTTGGTTACATACAGATTTTGGAGGAAATAATGACAGAGGTAGTTTATTTTGATGCTTTAAAAAGTGATTTAACAAACAGCGTTAAGAAATTTAGGCGCGTTGACCCTGAAAATTCAAACACTACCAAGACAACGAACCTAAGCATAAATCTTATTTAAGTAGGACTTGGTTGTTATACAACTGCACTAAAGTCATTGCCACCCCAGACCAAAGTCTAGATATTAACCCTATCGACAATTCATGGAAGAAAAAAAGTCGAAAATAGGTCGCCTACTAACAGAAGGGGCTAAATAAAATGCATTAACTAAAAATGGCAAAAAAAAAATTACCTTTGGAATATGGCATTTCGAAATAAAATTTGTAGATTCTTGCAGGTTCTGGAACAGAGCAATTAATTTCCCGCATTATCAATGTCACCCTCATTGGAAATATTAATTTCTTGTTATTTATATTTGTGTAAATATTCACCACTTATAAAGTCTTAATGTCAGATGTAAAAGAAAAGCTCAACATTCAAAGGAACCACAAATAATATGAAAGGCAAAAATTTGTCGGTCTGTCCTCATCATACCTAAGTATTTCACAGCCGCGCTGCAGCAACAAAGGTGGTAGCGGCGGCGGCAGCAACAAAAATAACAGAAATGCCACAAGAACAAAGAAAGTCTTTTAGCTTACAACGGGCTTCATCCTTCACTGTGTGGTAAAATGTCTTGTTAATACAAGTGAGTGGGTAAATAAATGTGGGTAGGATATAGCCACATATTTACACGCTCTCACATACAAACATACATATGTATGTATGTACATCACACATCGATTCAATCTCCAATCCATCCATATGCTTATTATATGCCTTGACTGCAACTTTGGCTTGAGACACGTGGCAACAACACCATATCTGTTGGCAGCCAGCCAGCTTTTGTCTTCTTCCATCACTCACGCCAAGTTTTACATCAAATTTCACAGTTGGTTGAACGAATGTCGTCGGGCATCAAGGCAAACCAAAGGCAAAGCAAGACAGGCTGGTCGTAACCATAACCCATTCTTCAATTACCCTTTCATGTGCGGGCCAGCAGCAAGCACACTTGTACAAAAAAATCCGATACAATTTTAAGTTCATGTGTCAAACTACGGTGAGTACGTCCGTGCGTGTGCGAGTGTGTACAAAGACGACACATTACGGTAATCGCATCCTAATTGCAAGAAAATTACTCCCACGTGCTCGTTCATTGCTTGTAACCTGATCATTGTTGTCCTCTGTCAGTCTGTTTCATCAAAGAAGACATTCTGATGTCGTACATCGTCGTATCTTCTTGCCCAAATATCTCCATTCATTCAATGGATATTTTGCCTAAATACGTGGTGTGGATGTGCATGAGTGTCGGTGTGTGTGCGGCTACGTGTCTTAACAAGTCGCCAATAATCATTTCTGTTGTGAAAGATGATTTCTTTGGGGACTTTCTTATTATACTTCATTTTGGTTTTTATTATAGGGTAGAAAAGGGTATGGGATAGGATTAGAATTTCAATTTCTAACTCTTAGCAATGGGATTTTCTTTGGATTTGATTTTGTTGCTTTGTTAACCTGTAATACTATGTTTACATTTACGAAATCCACTCGATTTCAACTGTCAATTCCATTGCTCAAACGTCAAATGAAATCCAATCGATTTCAGAATAGTTTTCATTTGACATATACACAAAGGAATTGACAGATGAAATCGAGTGGATTTCGTAAATGTAAACATAGTATAACTCGAATATAATTTTCAAATTCCATGATAAGTAATAAGAGTCAGGGGATGAATGGTTGAAGAATTTATAATTAACTTTAAATGTACATGCCACTATACCATTTCTTCATTCAAAAGGCTGCAAAATATGTGTGTGATTCACAATCTGGTCGATTAAAATCCAGTGGCCATAGGAGGTCCAATTCCTACATAGCAAGTAAAAAAGTATCAGTCGGCTTTGCCTATGGACAATAACCAAAATCCTTTTGCCCCAAAATGATGTATTTAGCGTTTTTTTTCAAATTTTGTGGCTTTTCTTTGGACGTATGAATTTGCCGACAAAAAATATCGAACCTTTGGGATATTTATCATAACGATATTGGAAGTTCGGAATAAATTGCTACATTTTGTTGAGAAATTTTATTTGGGTTAAAGCGAAAATTTGTTGAACTTTGCCGAGGAGGTAGGAACCTTAAGGAATGAACCGACATAGTCTATTTTGGAAGCGGATCTAATTTTGGAAGGAGTTGAACTTGATTTAAGTTTGAGAGAAATATTACGATATGCAAAGGTTGGACCAATGTGAGTAATCAACCAGACATTTTTGTTGTTCACCGTAGGGTTACCATCGTTAAAAATTTCAATGGTTTTAGACCCCAAGTATATTTGGTCGATATTAATTTCAGTCAATTTGGAGTCGATTTATCAGTGTTCCGTCTGACTGGTTGCTGAGCACGATAACTCTTGAATGGACCTCTTTGCACCTTGTAACATTTTGTCAAATTAGAAGGTTGTTGTTGTTGTAACAGTGTTTTATTATTATGTTTGTATGTTCGTTCTCCTGCTCAATCTGGCTCTGGGTCTATCTCCAGTTCCAAAAGAGTATCTGCTTCGAGGGGATGTAACCACAGATCCACTGGAGTTAGATAAGTAGGTTTGGCAGGGCATTTGAAAAGGTGTTTTGTGTCGTGCGTGCCCATGCCGTATACTGGGCAGATGTCTTGCACGGCGCTGTCGATTTCCGCCCAATAAGAATTTAGGCGACTGCAATATCCCGAGCGTAGTTGAGCCAAAACTACTCTTGTTTGTCGTGGCAGCTGACGCTCCTCATTTGCGATAGATGGGGGATGTACTCCGAGGACTTTATTCACACTATATTTGCTTATGGCCTTAGCATCTGCATCCGTGTGAATACTATTTAAACCTGCTTGATATGCCTGTTGATCTAGGGGTTCCCTCCTATATTGTTGGATCTCTCTCACTAGAGCATGAAAATCCTTCCTGATATGCCTAAATGTGTCGGGCCTAGCCAGCAGATGGTGATTGGGATGGCTCTCTCGGTAACACCCAAGTAAGTACTTCATCTCATTGTGTTGCTTTACTGGAAGAATCTTTGCCTCCTCATGTAGATGGTTCACTGATCATCATCCTCATGTAGATGGTCCACTGAAGAATTGAGGAGGCACCCTGTTGATGTTTTCTTAGGGCGGCATTCTGACAGGTTTGAATCTTTTTCCAATTCGTATCACATAATCCCGGGGACCAAACTGGCGCCGTACAGCTTAACACAGACCGACCTATCGCGTTATATGTGACTTGAGGACCTTGTTCCTACTTTTCAGTTTGTCGCCTGTGGCATGCGCGCAAGACTTGAAAGTAGTATCGAATAGGACCCCTAAAATTTTGAGGCAGTTTGTGGTCGGAATTCTGCTACCGTCGATCACTACATTCAATTCTCTTCCAAACTGCGCTGTCCATGTGGTGAACAGAGTGGCTGTAGATTTTGTAGCGGAAATCTGCATATTCCTCGCGTGGAAAAAGGTGTTAAGATCGGTTAAATAGGAGTTCAGTCTCTCACAGATGTCGTCAGGGAAGGCATCTGGCACCAAGATCGTGCATCCGCATACGTTACGATCTCGATGCCGTCTGGAGGGGGTGAAATACGAAGAGTTAGAGGTTAAACAGTTCCGTAGAACTCCCTGTATCACTCTACGGGGTTTGGAATTCTTGCTCCTGTATTCCACGTACGACTGGCGTCCACACATATAGTTGACTATCCAACGTTCCAAGCGTGGTCGGAGGGTTGTCTGCTCAATGTCCTCAAAGGAGAGGAGTGCCTGACTTTATCAAAGCCTTTTGATAAGTCAAGCGCCACCATCACTGTTCTATCACACAGCGGTCTCTGGTTGAGTCCTACGTGCTGTGCTGCTTACGGATTCCATGCTGATGATCGGCAACTTGATAGCTATTCCTGATACTGGGGAGGACTAAAGGCCTGCGTACATAAGCTGCCTTGCCTGCTTACCTTGCTTACTTCTGATAAAAGAATAAAAAAGAAAAGGACAACCCAGTTCGAAATTTCCTCGGCCTTCTTTATTCTTTTATTTTTATTATGTCAAAAATGAAGCAGGAAAGCAAGGCAATCAGGCAGAGCAGCTTATGAAGGCAGGCCTTAAGGCCTCAAGGGGTTTTGTTACAAAAGCGAAATCGACCTGTACGATTCACTTTTGCTGGCATTCTTGCCTGGCTTCCGTAGCGAGACCACCCTGCCCATTTTCCAGACTTCGGGAACAATAAGGGTGGCTAGCGACAAGTTGAGAACTTTAGTGAGATACTCCACTCCAGGCTCATGCAGCTGCTTCGGCATTACCATGGAGATTCCATCAGGGCCCAACACTTTGGATGACTTAGCGTTCCTGATGGCATTCGCAACATCATCCATTGTAAACTGTGGTGGTTCATCCTCGGCAGGAAGAGATCTGATGCGACGTAATACTCTCCTTTTTGCCCTGTCACTCTCAGGGTGCTCGACAAACTGTCGATTGAAAAAACTTGGGCACCTCTTCGGGTCAGTCAACGTAACGTCGCCAAACGTGACTGAGGTCCTATTATCCATCCTTCGAGGGTTCGACAGTGACTTAACCGTTGCCCACAATTCACTTATACCGGCTCCAATGTTGCAACTCTTCAGATGATTTAACCACTTGTTCCGCTTATGTTCGCCGACCAGCCTGTTAACTTCCAGTGTCAGCTCCCTGACTCTGGGGTCATTGAGGTTGGGTCGACGAAACTCATTACGCTCATTTGCTAATCCCGTCGCCTCTGCTGGGAAGTTTGGTCTTACTTCGGGTATTCGACCAGCAGGGATATGGCGAGCGGCTGCAGCAGTGATAATGTCTCGGAACGTTCTTTCTGCTACCCGAACATCAGAAGGATTGGGCAGTTCTCTGAAGCGGTGATTTGTGAACTTTCTGCAACTCGGCCAATCAGCTTTCCTATGATTGACGAACGTGTGACGTTCAGAGGTGATGAAATCGGGTGGTCTGCTAATGGAGACGATTGTGGGGAGATGGTCTGATCCAAGGGAAATGGCGGGTTGCTAGGTGACGTCATTTGTCAGACTAGTTCAAATTGGGATAATGTACTGACTGTATCGCCTCCTTATAAAACAATGTCATGCCGTTAACTAACTTTAACTGAAACCCGCTTACACCTGAAATTTTTTGCGCGATTTATTTTAAAATCCCTCCGGCGATTTTTTGTTTTTCGATTTTTCTTTTCTATGAACATTGTAGTTTCAGAATCCGCAAAAACTTTTTTTTTTTTTTTTTTTTTTTTTTGTTTCCATTTGTTCGGCTTAAGGTCAGAAAATTAAAAACAGAAAATTTTTCGGTTTTTAGTTTATGTTTTATTTCCGATATTTCGACTATCTTCGATAGTCATCATCAGGGATTTATTTGCTTTAAAAGAAACAATTATCATATGTTTATATATAAACATAAATAAAACAATCATATAACAATATTTACTTTATTTTAGTATTATTTGTTGTTAAACTGCAACCGCTTTGTCATCCTCTTTTGCTGACATTAACTTTCCAACTAAAGTTCTTTGGTGTTTTTCAATTGTATTCCTATAAATCTGCGCACAGTGTTCTGTGTCAGACTTATAATTCATTCTGTTTTCAGCAGGTACGTTCACAATATGCAACATTTCTAGTATGAATCTGCGTTTGTAATTGTTTTCCTGCGCTAGGATATCTACGTCTTTAAAATTGGGCGTGTGTCCTTCTTTGATGCAATGGGCTGCAAGAGCTGTTTTTTGCTCCAGTGGCTTGTTTTTAGCCTTTTGATCAGATTTATGGGAACTGAGCCTGGTCTTTAGTTTTGTTTTTGTTGTTCCAACATATGTCTGTTTACATATATTGGATCCGTCACCATTGCATTTGATTTTATACACCACATTAGACTTCTCTTCATTTGGTACTTTTGACTTTGTTTGACTAAAGAAGTTGTTGTTGGTATTGGAGCTTTTGAAAGCTAATTGGTATTTTTCATTATTAAATAAATTGGAATGTGAAAATCGTTCAGAAAAGCCTGGAATGTATGTTGACCTTTTATATATTTTTTCGACTTTTTGTATGTTTCGATCATTTTTGTTCTTTTCTACGTGTTTAATTAAGCCATTAATAGTTTTAGCGGGAAAATCATTCATTTTTAGAATGGTTCTTATTTTCATTTTGTTTTTGTTGTGAAACTTCTTGTCACTTATATTCAGTACCCTGTTGATAAAATTTGTCGCAGTATTGATTTTCATTCAAAAACTTCAGCGAGATGTCCCAAAGAAGATCAATAATACTCCTCCACTTCTTCAGAACAGGCGAAGAGGATAAGATCTCTTGAAGAACAGAACACCACTAAACCAATCAGGAAGGAAAATGCCCTCCAACATTCAAAAGTCCCGAGCAAATATAGTCAAGACTCATGCAGAGTAGACTGTCCGGATACTCTAGCAGAGGGTGACAAAGTAAGTTCGCACATGAAGAGGGTGAGACCGACGATAGAATCTTCTGGAACTACCGGAGACTCCGAAAAGAAATCCCGGACCTTCCAGAAGAGAAAGTAGTGATTCTTGTAGGCTACACAAAGATCACCAATAAGTAATGGAGAAGACGGTAAACGAAAGGGTGTGGACCAATAAAAATAATCAGTAGTGAACTCGCCCACACGCGATACCTGCAGCCCTCGAGGAGGTAGACAGCAGCATAGCAAGATGGGAATATGGAAAATTAAAGCTGGTGAGAAAGGACGAAATCCCTCACCAAAGCGGCGGTATACGTCAAGGTGATGCAAACTCGAGACGGAACGCATGCTCGAGGTCATTGGAAAAAATGAGATTTTGAAAGAGATGGGAATTTTTTCAGAGGGAGGAGAAATAGGATGGCACCCTCCTTTTGGAGGTACTTGACGATATCTCGCTGGCCAGTCTGACAAAGACGAAAGACATGGCGTACTTTATCTCCACATCAAAATTGTAAGGACAAGGATCGTTGAGGAGGATGCCAAAAAGAGAAGACAGGAGGCCAAACCTCCGAGCAACACACAAGAGGGAGCCGAGTCAATCAGCGACTCCCAAGAAGTCCGTTTGTTGAAGGATCCATGATCGAGGTCGTCCAAATAAAACTCAATCGGAGTGAAATGCCAATTCAAGCCCTGATGGAGAAATATAAGGTGGTGGTTTAAACCATATACATTATCAATTTTTAAGCTAGTAGGGAAACTCGACCAAGGACCTATATTAAGCCGCAAAAGCTTTTGCTTCCTTTTCTATCCAGAGTTTTCTATCCAAAGTCGGACATCACGGTACCAAAGCAAGGTAATGGAAATATATACCTCAGTCTGTATATCTGCCGTTCGACTCGCGGACACCAATGCCCAGTTCCTTGTAGAATATATCTTTGGCCTGCATAAACTTTCTTTGTCGGAGCTTGAGCCCAGAAGAAGAAGTTTTAAATATAAGGTAGTTTGTTAGGCGTTATCTTGGTTCTTCATAGCCAAAGCTAGAGATCAAGTTGTTATGGTTTTATTACTTTGAATATATGAGTATGTATAGCCGCTGTCCTATACCCTCTCTGTTAAGGTTCCTCGCATTTCAGGTGCAAATTGACACATCAAACTAGTCATTTGCGACCATATAAAGTATACATATATACATATTTTAGCCGTGTCCGTCCGACTGTTATAATCACTCTAGCTCTTCCGCCCAAATTGGCTTCAATTTGGCACATGAAGTTTCAAGAGGTCAAACAATTTTTGCACCAAAAATGGTCACGTTTTGGTATATGCCCCCGATTTAAAGTATTCTAGGTGCATTTTTACCGAATTAGCTGAAATTTGACATTTGAGGTTCTCAATGATCAAAAACTTATCCACTAACAAGTAAAGCAGTATCAGTCAACTTTGCCGAAAGAGATATACCCTCAGCCTATGCGAATTGAAACTTTCATCTACGGACAGATCAAATGTATTTAGGGTCTTTTCAGAATTTTGTAGCCCTTTTAGGACACTGGAACTTGCCGACAAAAATGTGGATTAGGATTAAAGTTCAAAAGTGTTGCGAAAGAAGTACTTAAAGGAACGGACCAATTATGGAAGCGGATCTTATATTGGGAATCATAACTTTTCGATAGACATCGCACCCAGTAGTCATTTCAGTGGGTTATCGTATAACTTTGGACCAATATGACAGGAAGCATGGATTTGTCCACCGTAAGGAGAGGACCGATGGAAGTTAAACTAAATTTGGACAAAATATTAGCATATCCAAATTTTGGATCAAATTGGTTGTCCCGTTCAAGAAATATCGTGCATACCATTTTAGTAAAATTTTTTTAAATATTGGGGGAAGTACCGGAAGGTTTGGGCCAGTATTTCCTATCTTCGAACTGAAACTAAGTTTTGGGCAAAATATGAAAGCCAAATTTTGGACCAAATCGATTGATCAAAGTGATTCGAAAGCAGGTCTTAAAGTGAACATATCCGAAATTTTGTGTGGGAGGTACCCGAAGGAGTGGTAGTCCATAATCTAACCTGATAGGAATCTCGTAGATATATAAGGATGTGTAAAGTATGGACCAAATCGGTCATTCCCTACAATACTTATCGTGCTCACAATTTTTCCGAACATGTTTGAACTTTTGTGGGGGAGGTACCTGAAGGAGTGGACCGATGTGGCTTATCTTCGAACTTAAACTAAGTTTGGACAAAGTATTACGGAGGCCAAATTCCAAATTTTGGACCGAATTAGGAGATTTGTTCGAGAGTTATCTTGCGCTCCAATCACTACACACGGTGCTATATGGGTGTTTTCCAGGAAGTATGGACTTGCCCCTGATGAAGCTTGTACCGTCGTATGAGGAGCGGCAAATACAAGTTGTTACAACAAAAATCAAAGCGATTCGAAAGCAGGTCCTAAAGTGAACTTTTCCGAAATTTTGTGTGGGGGTACCCGAGGATGTGGACTGATAGAGTTAATATTGGTACCTTATCCATGTCTGGTAAAAATTTCACTATGTGTAAAATATGGACCAAATCGGTTACTACCTTTATCGTTCGCACAAATTTTCCGAACATTTTGAAACTTTTGTGGGGGAGGTACCTGTAAGAGTCGACCGATATGGCCCATCTTCGAACCTAAACTAAGTTTGGATAAAGTATTACGAAGACCAAATTTTGGAACAAATCGGTTCAGCCAGACGAACGGGCCTTACTAAATTGACTCCAAATTGTCTGAAACGGATTTCGTCCAAACATACTTAGGATCGAAAACCATTATTTCGATGAGGCACATTTTGCCTGTATGAAAGTGTTTATACCCTCGTTAGCTTAAATGCTGATGATATAAAAACTGCTAAGATAGGTCCACGTTTAGTTATAGCGCCCATATAACAGCACTTCCCGATTTAAGGTATTACCTGATTTGATTTTCCAATGACCAGAAAACTTCTCCACTAAAAACTGCCAAGATAGGTTCAAGTTTGTTTATAGCCCCCACATAACGCTACCGCCCAATTTCGGTATTTTCAGGATTTTAGCTACAATTATAACCGAACTAGCTGTAATTTGACACTTAAGGTTCTCAGCGGTCACGAAACTTCTCCACTAAAAATTTTTCGCATAGATCAATTTTTTATATATCCTCCCGACCTTAATGTTTTTTAGCATGATATTCTTTATTTTAATCAAAAATTTCAAATAATATTTCCCATGAGCATCACCGAAGAATTCAGAGGAGACGGTACACATGAAATCCATTAAATAAAATTCAATAAAAATATAAATAAAATTTAACGGAATCATCATTCAGGACAGGAAATTTGTATGTTATATAATTTTAATATTTAAATAGGGATTTAAATTAATATTCAACATTAAATTATTCAACCAGTCAATAAGCAATTATCGTTGAATTTAAACTTTAAAATGATTTCGACAAACAATTGGAACGTCAGAGAGAAGAACAACAAAGTGAAACAAAAATCGATTTAATTGAAATATCATTACAGTTTCAAATACATACATTGTTGTTTTTGCTCTTGTCTCAATACACATTTGTATTCATATGGCAATTCAGCCAGCCATATTTTGTATAAAATCCTTCAATACAATCTGGTTTCATGGCACCAACAGGGGCTACAGCAACAACAACAGCAAGCCGACTACATTGACGGCAACACTGTAGTATAAATAACAAAATAGCATCACTTAAATGAATTTAACCACAAGTCAAATGAAAAGATACACATAAATACATGTTATACACATGCATACATCCACAGATATGTACATACATACCCTCTCATCCTTCGTCCAGAAAATGACTGGTAAATACATAGAAAAAGGATGGTATATTCACTTACAATATATGTATGTCTGGGTGCATTTTGTGTATATATTTTTCATTTACCTTCTGTGTTACATAAACCAATACAAACATATATACATACATAGTACACATTTTTTGTTGTAAAAACAACGTTTCGCACAGAGAACAGGGAATAACTACCACAAAGGACATTCATTGTGTCAGACAGACACAACTGCACACACATTTACAGTGTGAACTGAAAGCTATGTTAGTTACCCTCTTAATTCGTGCAATGGGGTATCCGGAATATATCAACTTGTGAGACTATATTGCCAAGATCGGCTGTAATTTATGAAAGGGAACCAAATGCAGTTCTACAATTCCAATTAAACAAGCCTGTCCAATATTACACTATGCACCGAAATTTTACGGTGCAGAAAAATCCTATGAAAGCCCTTTGTCAGTATATTAAGAACCCCAATGGACAGATCCCCAGGAAGTCGAACTTTCGAGTTATGGCGAGATAAATTGTTTGGTGGAGACTCAATATAATTAGTTATGACAGGCACCATTTAAAACAAATGAGGATTTGTTTCGTAGAACATTTCGACATCGCCATGCAATGTCATTCTAGTCCTTTATTTCAAGGAAAATGTTGGTCAAAAATGTAGCTCAGAAGATTTTATGTAAGGTTCCTAAAGAGAAGATTATATTGGTTAGGGGTCCTTTTTCACAATTTATCGAGCCCTTCTTGGAGTTAGTTATTTTTATCTGATTGATCTGATGCTTTCTGATAATATACATATACAGTAAATCTGTTCAAAAAAGAAAAAACGGGTTAAAATTGGTTTCAATAACCGGTTCCAATATGCTGATCTATAATAATAATATAATTTTAGTTATTCTCATAGTTAAAGTATCCATTGGTCATAAAACTCCACGAAAAAAATCGTTATTTAAGGTTCCAAGAGGTCAGAACATTTCATTAGGAACATTTGGATATTACCCCAAAAAATGTCCATAGATAGGCCCATACTTTAATACAACTTGACCAAAAGTCATGAAAGTTAAAAATGTTGTGTAGCGTTACATAAAGCTATTTTAAAGGTTTGTTAGTTGATTTTATATGCAATATTGACACAAGGTATAAAAATTCAATAGAGAGATTTTAGATAAAATTTTGAAATTTGTAACAGAGTATAATACATTAGTGTTTGGATGTTGAAAATGAACCATATCGACCACGTTCCCTATAGTTCCCATACAAAAGTTCCTTCTGGTATTTTGAAGTTTTTAACTCTAAGAGAATTGACACAATAACTATAGGTTTACGTTTTGGTGTATCCCGGAATTTTCAATCAACTCTTATTTGGCATTTTGGGTTCTAATTTTCGCAGAGAATTGCTAATATATAAGTCCACGTTTTCGGTATTTAAAGATTTTCAGTATTTCGAATTTTTAAAAATATCGTCTGTAATATGGATTTAGGGAATCCTCTTGGCGGGAGAACCTCCATGCAGAAAGTGGCCAAAATAGATCCACGTTTGAATGTAGGGATTGCATTGGCGAATATGTCGAGCAGATATACATAGGTATACAGTGTTTTAATGTTGTGGATGATATAAACAGTTCGGCCCGAACTTAACTCCTTTGCTTCTTCTTTAAAGTACATATCCAGATATCATTCACTAACTGCAGTCTTATTTATTTATTTATTTACATATTAACTATATAATTACAAATTATATTTTAATGTAGATGAGCAATAGCTTAATAGCTCTTATGTTTAAAAAAATATTGTAAATGGATATAACAAAAATTAAATATTAGTTTGTTGTTTATATGCGATTGCATAGATTAGTCATCTTAAGATATTGAATAATTTGTTGGATGTTACTTGGGAAGGGAAGAGATATGTATGATTTAGTTCAGTCCCATTTAAAAAGTTTTATATTATTAAGTTTTCAATGGAGATTATTTTTGACAACGATGACTGATACTGACAAAAAGTTCTATCTCAAAAAATTGTTAATGTTATTTGTATACCATCAATTAATTAATTGAAATAAATACCTCCAAATAGAAGAATAACTAGAATACGAGATTAGACTTGTATCAAATATTTCCAATCAAAAATTATCTACGGCTTCTCTTTTCAAAGCTGGATATTGTAAGATAATAATATTCTTTCATTATTTTTGCCTTATTAAAGAGTATTAATTCAAATAATCTTTTACGTCAGAAAAACGCCAAAACATCGTGCAAGTCAACTAAAAAAATCAGAAAATTGCATTAAGAAAAAAAGAAAACATTTTTATCAGGTGTCGGGCGACACAAATGTTTGAGACTACAAACAATGTTTGAGACTACGAAACCCATATTTGGGCTTTGCTTAAACATGGTCCAAAAAATCTCTCTGTAAAAAGCTCGGCAAAATGTTAGCTAAGTCCTGACAAATGCCTATTGTTCCAGCTTATTTCTATTTTAATTGTACGAGTAGATGTTTATGGACTCTATGACGAAAGTCAAAAAATCAAAAGCCAAAAAATCAAAGTATAAAATTGCGAAATGTTTTCCATTGTATCGATTACAGACACTCTGCTGACTAAAATTTTGTTTTCACTTTTTTGTTGTTTTAAATATTCACTCAGTTGTTAACTGTCAAGTGCAAGAAATTTTGATGCATCAGATTTTAACAAAATTCTTGCTAAAAACCTGATTACATATTTGTTTAATTGTTTAATAAATTCGTAATAAAACTAAACAAAGTTTATTTTTTATTGATAGGGGAGGGTGTAAGTTAAATTTAAAAAAAAAAAAATGTTTGGGGCCTGAAGTTACATAGTTATGTAGCAATAAATTTTCAAAAATTATTATTTTTTATGTTTTTAGTGCAATATACTTTTGTTGGGTGCCACCGTGGTGCAATGGTATGCACACCCGCCTTGCACGCTAAAGGTCGTGGGTTCGATTCCCCGGCCAGTCAACATCAAAAAATTTTCAACGCTGGCAAAATACCCCTCAGCAATGTTGGCGACATTTCCTGAGTATTTCAGCTATGTAAAACTTCTCTACAAGTGGTGTCTTAGGACAAGCTCGGACTCGGCAATAAACAGTAGGTCCCTTATCATTGAGCTAATATGAATCGGGGTGCACTCATTGATATGAGAGAAGGCTCCCTTGTCCCGTATGGGATGTTTGTGGAACAATTATATATGTATATATACTTTTGTTGAATGGAGCGTAAATACCAAGGTCCACTGAGGTTCAGTCCAATTTTTTTACTAATTAAATTGGACTTCCTAGATTCCGGATAACCACAATTTAGCTGCAAAAAGCTGCAAATCTTGCTGATAAATGGTCTTGAAAAATTGCTTAAACCCTGAAAATACCCAAAATCTGTCGGTGCAGTTATATGGGGGCTATATCAAAATGTAGACCTATGTTCACAATTTTTGGTGGAGAAGATGTATAACCAACGAAAACCTACTATGCCAAAATTCAGCTTATTTGGTCTGAAAATGTAGACAAAATCCTAACAATACCGAATATTGGGAGGTACCGTTATATGGGGACAATATCAAAACGTAGACATATGTCCACAATTTTTAGTGGAGAATGCTTGTGTCCACTGGGAACCCTAAGTACCAAATTACAGCTAATTTGGCCGGAAAATGTAGCTTTAAACCCCCAAAATAATGAAAATCGGGAGGTACCTGAAAGGGGCCTATACCCAAACGTGGACCTATGTCCACAATTTTTGGTGGAAAGGTTTAGTGATCACTAGAAACCCTAAGTACCAAATTACAACTAATTTGGAAGGAAAGGGTGGCTTAAATCCTCAAAATACCGAATATCAGTCGGTACCGTTATATGGGGACTATACCAAAATAATAGCCGATGTTGTTCATATTTATTCCATTATTACCCACGGACACAGACTGAGTTTGCGCAAAATTTCAGAAAGATATCTCCATTCGTTTCCATGTTATTAATTTCGCGACGCTAGATCTGTGATTTCGTCCACTGTGCAGCGGAGGCAAACTTATAAAAATTCATAATTTTTATTAATTTCCTCGTTGGTGTTGAGACGGATATTTGTCCGCTCAATCAATCGAAATATTTGGGTATATAACTTCACGATTGTGGGCCTTGCCCACAAGTTATATAGATATACAGTTAGTCAACTTAATTTTTGCAAAACCAAAATTATTACAAAATTTTAAATAAAACATCATTTTATTGGTATAAATAAATATCATCTATATATATAAAAAAGGATGATGTTAGTTACTACGCTTATAACTCAAGAACGGCGGAACAGATTTTAACAATTTGCACCAATTCGGAATGGTCTCATGGCAGAAAAGGATAAAACCTAAAAAAAAATCGCGAAAATTTGCGAAAAATTTGAAAAAATATTTTTTCAATAAAGTCAGTTGTTCAACAAATTTCTATCGAGCTTCGCGTTTGGAGTAAATCTTGGCACTTATTTGGACAGTTTTTGGCGAAAATTGTATTTGCACCTACTGTGAGGGTCCATTGTACGCCTTTGTCAATTTTTGAAAGTTGTATAGCATTTTTTATTCACAATCAAATCGATTTTCATTTATTTTCAAGCGTCTTTTTAGGAAATTAACAGCGAAAAATGGTTAAAAGGGCTTAGTTTAGAGTTTGTAAAGATTAGTGGTGGCTTCGGTCAGATACCGATCGAAAAGACTAAGATGATAATGCCTAAAGTGGTTTCCCCAGTTTTGAGGAAAAAGGTACAAATCCACAAAATTGGTGGGTTAATTGAAACATCAAGAGCTCCGAGGTAATTTCATTGGAAGTGAAGTTGTGGCATATATGTATACTTTTAAACCGTAGGTAAAAACATCTTCGAAAGAAAAACTTCCGATGTATGCGGTATAATGTTTAAGCTGTACCAGATATATTTTGATACTGTTTAGATTCTGTCATGGTACAAAAAAGGCAATTACAAACGGCCAAATACATACATACAAACATACATATGTACATTGGTGCTGTTGGTACACTGTATGTATGTCATTCAAAATTGGAAAAAACAAGAAATCGGAGGTACTGGAGTTTTTTTGGTCGAATTATCTAACAAATATTCTTTATCGGCGAATAAGTAGGTAAATACTTATTAATCGTTAATTAATTTGTGATATTAATTTGACTATGTTATTTACGTCGAAATTAAATATAGGATGACCAAGTAATCGACAACAGTCACGTGTTAGTGTGACAAGACTTCAAGCATCCGAAACACACAAAGAACGGCAACTAATAGAATAGCTCTGTCCATGTTACCAGAGTCATTGCATCTAATACCAAATGTGCAGTGCAAATAGAATTCGGGAGATCACATTAAATAGAGAAGTCAGAAAAAATAGGTAAAATAGCGTTAAGTTCGGCCGGGCCGAACTTTTTATACGCTCCACCATAAAATATTCTGAACTAAAACGGAATAATCATATTCTTTCCTGTCCACAATTTTAGACGAAGATATTTTGTGACCTCTGATACCTAAATAAGGTAAAACCATAAAAAATGTATTCAATCGGTAAGGAACCTTATATGGGGCTATATCAAAGTGAAAATCGGGAGGTACAGTTATAGAGGGGGCTATACCTAAACATGGACCTATGTTGACAGTTTTTGGTGGAGATATTTTGTGATTACTAGAAACCTCAACGGTCAAATTACAGGTAGTTGGATCAAAAATTTTAGCTAAAATACTCAAAATACCACAAATGGGGAGGTACCGCTATATGGGAGCTATACCAAAACATGAACCTTGACTGTTTTTAGTGGATATACTTTGGGAACCACAATTAAAATCCACAAAATACAGAAAATCGGGAGGTACCGTTATATAGGGGCTCTACCAAAACATGGACCTATGTTGACAGTTTTTGGTGGAGATGTTTTGTGACCACTGGGAACTCCAAGCGTGAAATTACAGGTAGTTCGGTCAAAAATGTAGTTAAAATCCCCAAAATACCGAAAATCGGGAGGTAGCGTTATATGGGGGCTCTACCAAAAAGTGTTCCGATATAACCCATCTTCGAACTTGCCCTGCCTATGGAAAAAAACACGCTCGGGTGGAAAAATATAGCGCTCTAGCTCAATTATTGCGAACGCTAGAGTGATTACAACAGACGGACAGACAGACAGACTGTCGCGGCTAGATCGTCTTAGAATTTTATCCTGATCAAGAATATATGTGCAAATGATTAGTTCGATGTGTTACAAACAGAAAAACAAACTAAATATACTCTCCATACTATGGTGGAGGGTATAAAAGCAGACGAAGGTGGTTACCTGATAACGATCGAATCAAAATGGGTAAATAGGTTAAAATGGGTTAATTGATTAAAACGAAAATTTAAATAAGCACTATATTCAGCATTAAATTCAAATTCACATTCAATTGCGTTAGAATTGCAGAAAATCATCGATTATGAAACGAGTAGGGCGTTATGATATTATTTTGCTTCAACTGCGCTACCAAATATTTTTATTTACATCGCAAAACGTGTTATTTGCTTAAAAAATATATCTTAGTCCCGATTTAGAGTTACCTAATTTTTTTTCGCGGCTATTGTCAGTTTATAGAAGAGAGAGTCGAGGAAAATAGAAACACTTTGCCTCTCAGTACCTTTTCTCTTCGTCAAACTGAAAATGGTCGAAAGTACAATTGTCTAATGTGCATCTGGTTCAAAGATCGTCCTAAAAAGTTCAAAACAAAGAAATATTTGCCATTGAACAAGGTGATAGCTATAATAGTATTATAGGTTTAAACCAAAGCCATAAAGTTCTGTACCTAACAAACTGCGAGACGAAGTTCGCCGGGTCCCCTAGTTATTAATATTTTTGTTAACAATACAATTCTTACACATGTTTATTAATATAATAAAATAAAAAGTAGCTAAATTTCACTAAACATTTTCTTAAAATTAACAAAAATGAGTACAACGCATTATTTGCACTGTCAACTTAAGAATTGCAAAATTCACAACTTTTCAGTCTTTCACGGTATTTTTCGAAAAGTTGGTTCTAATATTTCGTATGCCCACAATTGGCATCAAAAACAGCTTGAAAAAGTATCTGAATTTAATAAATAAGTTTCAGAATGTCATATTCCAATGGTATTTTTTAGCCATTTTTCTTTATCTTTATTGCATTTTACTTAGTCCCCAAGGTTAGTGGGCGACCTATTCCCGAATTTTTCCTTCGCTTTTGATTTTTTCATTGAATGAACAGTATAAAAAGAAAAGAAATAAATTTCAGCCACAAAACATGACGTTAATGTTTTCTGCCGCGAGAAATGGGAATCAAAAACGATTGACATTGCTGTTATCAATTCCAGTGAGTTGTGTAGCCATCTGCAACCAAAATGTGGAACTATTAGCATATGTTTTTGGAAAATGCATTTCTTCTAGTCTTTATTGCTATACGTCTTTGAAATTTGAATTATTTCTTATAAAAGTTTAGAAAAATGCGAATTTAGTGAAATAGTGCTCTTTTGCTAGTAATAAATCATCGAAATAATGGTTTTGGACCCCAAGTATGTTTCGACGAAATGTGTTTCACACAATTTGGAGTCGATCTAGCCATGTCTGTCTGTCCTGCTGGCTGGAGCGCACGATAACTCTCGAACGGATGAACCAATTCGGTTAAAATTTTGGCTTTCGTAATATTTTGCCCAAACTTAGTTTAAGTTCGAAAATGAGCTACATCGGTCCACTCCTTCCGGTACCTCCCCCACAAAAGAGCGACCGATTTGGTCCATACTTTGTATAGCGTAAACTTTCTACCAGAGTAATATGAGGTTCCAATATGGTCTCAATAGGTCCACTCCTTCGGGTACCTCCCACACAAAATTTCGGAAAAGTTCAGTTTAGGGTCATCTCTCGAATCGCTTTGATTTTTGTTTTAGCAACTTGTATTCACTGCCCTCCATACGGCGGTACAAGTTTCATCAGGGGCAAGTCCATACTTCTTGAGAAAATAGCATGAAACTTGCAAAAAACCCCTATGACACCGTGTGAGGTGGTTGGAGCGAAAGATAACTCTCGAACGGATCTGCCGATTCGGTCCAAAATATGTCCTTAGTAATATTTTGTCCAAACATAGTTTTAGTTTGAACATAACTCATATCGGTCCACTCCTTCAGGTACCTCCCCCACAAAATTTCAAACATGTTCGGAAAAATTGTTCGTACGGTAACTCTTGAAGGGAGTGGCCGAATTGGTCTATACTTTACACGTCCTAATATATCTACCAGATATAGATCAGGTTGAAACATGGGCTATATTTGTCCACTCCATCCGTTACCTCCCACACAAGTTCACTTTAAGACCTGATACCGAATCACTTTGATTTTTGTTCATGCAACTTGCATTCGCTGACTCAATTACGATGGCAAAAGTTTTTTTAGTGGCAAGTCCATACTTCTTGAGCAAACAGCCCAAAGAGTGTAAAAACCCACTATGGCACCATATGTTGTGGCTGGAGATCCACTTCCATAACGGTCAATGTCGATCCATTCCTTTTAGTATCTCCTCCGCCAAACTTTTGATCTTTTATCCTTATCAACATTTTCGTCGGTTCAAACGCGGACAATTTTTAAAACCCCCTAAATACATACATATTTTGGGAAAAGTTTGTTTCAATATACACAGGCTAAGGGTATATCTCTGTCGGCAAAGCCGACTGATACTTTTTTACTTGTTATAGTAATTTTTAGTTATTTGGGTTCAAATACAAAAGATGCCGAATAGTGGTACATGCTGGACTTAGGAACACTTATACTATAAGGTTTTTGGGTCTATTGGAAAAAATGTAGGGGGTTTGAGTTCCAAACAAAAAAAAGATTTTGTTTTGTTTGGGTCGGTCTAAGGTACATATGTACATACAAATATCTCTCGGCATGGTAGAACAAACCAGGTAAAGTAACTACTAAAACAAATACAACTCAAAAACAACCACATAGGTGTTTGTTTTTTGTTTGTAACGTTAGTGTCAAAAATAAATGTAAACAAAATAAGCAAATACCTATAAAATATTTGAATTTAAAAAACTAATAGGTATTTTTTTCAAATTCGATTGCATATTTTGGAAAAAATGAATGAAAACTCGCCAGATTTTTAATTTGAATGTTTCAATACCATTCCACTAAATGCATTATTTCTCGCAGAAAGTATAATTCTTGCAAATATGTTTGAGGTCGCTGGAAATTCATTGAAAAAAGGCTTTATTTTTTCAAACTTATCAAAATACCACACCATATTAACAAATGTTCTACCGCCTCTATAAGTGATGTTTTAGTGTGCGGCACGTCGTTTGGACTTGGAGGAGGTTGAATGTTATTTATATGAAGAAGTCTTTATGGGAAATAGTTTTTTTCTGATGAATATATTTTTTCTTCAAAAAATATATATCCCTAATATACATTGAATGTAGAAATAAATATAAAAAATGTCGTATGGAAGTTGACACTAACATTACAGCCCAGTTCAGTCAGCTGGGTATTGCTGCTACCTTTTCTTGTTCTACCATGATCTCTCAGCAACGTCGACTGACATTTTTAAATTTCTTTTTTTCTGCTTTTTGAACTGAAAAGTAATAAAGTAATATGAAATATGAATTTTACATCATGAATAATGTTCTAGTTAAAAAAATTGAACACTTTTTTCTAAAATTAAACATACGACAAATTCTTTTTCCAGTCAGGGTGCAATAGATTAAAAAGGAAACACATAACAAATGTTATTCATCATAAGTGGAATTGTAATTTAACTTCAGAATTTACTCATCAAACAAATTCCCTATTTAAATTATCAATAGTCTTCTCCGGTAGCTACAAACATAACAAAAGATGTAAAAAGATACGTATTCCAAAAACCGATATCACTAACTTCAAAAAAGAGATACATATTGTGTACATACATACATCTGTATCTACCATACACACAATGTTGTGTGTATAGATGTGGTGAACAAAAAAGCGAACAAACAAAAAATCAAAAGAAACAGATACAAAGTATTAATATCTTTTTTGGGGCTACTACATACACAGACACCCACACTTAAATATATACATATATCATTTATATACAACAAAATATTATATACAAACACATCAACTGAATGCTATTGTTGTTTCCAAACAAAAAAAAATAAGCCATGTTATAGCAGCAAAAATTCCATTTAATATGGTACGACACCACCCACCCATTCCCACACTACAACAACAACACACATTCATCGATTCATCTACGCCGGAGAGTAGCACTTCCCGTTTTTGGTTGGAAAACATATGAATGTACTTTGTATATCCTCCCCTTTTTGTACTTGAGTTCTAAATATCACACTACAGTTGTCTCATTCTAACGCCCGGGAACTGTGTAAGGGCCTTCTCAACTAACCACTAAGCCAAAGGGAGTGGTGTATCATCAATGCCGTCGTAATCATCGTCATCGTCCTCATTATTATGGTTACGCACCACTTTTTTCCACACACATTTTTGTCGTCGATACGTTTGGTTTGAGAGAAATATACAACTGATTTAATGTAAGATACAGATACCAAACGACCCATAGACAGACAACAACAGCAACAACAATAGGTGTCAGCCATAGACGCCGACAGCAGTAGCAGAAATTGCCAGCTGCAGCAACAAAGAACGTACAATATGTATGTATGTACGTATAATTTCGTGGATACCTTCTGGTTGTAATTTCCTCCCTACTACTTATGGTTCTCGGGATAATGTATATGGATGTGTCGAGGTCTGTAGGTATGTTTGGATTTGATGTGAGTTAAACAGTAGCATATTGTGCGCATTCATTGTATCTCCTTTTCGTTGGTGTTGTTGTTGCCCTCGCTTTGTATGGGGAGTGAACTCTTCTCATTACCCATAATTTCTTCGAGTCGACGTTGTTGTTATTATTATTGTCTTGTATACGATATGTTCTCTTCTAAATAAGGTTCAGATAGCATCTATATTTATATGAATGACTATGAAGTACTACGGTTGTGGAAGACTAGAGTTGTCGTGTTAGATCGAAATAATATATCTAAATTCCCCAACATTTCGACGTATAATATCAGCGGGGAAAATCAATTATCCGTAATGTCTCCGGTCCCCCGCCATTACGTATTAAAGGTCAGACAGTACCAGAGGTTATGATTGATTAATCAAAGTGTCGTAATCCAGCGTTTCCGAGTAGCCAACAATGTTTGTGACCTGTTAGTTTAGATGTTATAAGGTTTAGCTGCTAAGATCATCGAGTTTTAGAAACATAAGATGTGGGTATCAGATAGGAATTAAAGAAAAGTGTAGGATATAGAAGCAGTGAAATAAGTATCATATTCTGCGAGGAGGTGTTCTCGCGCTGGATTCTTGTTCTATGAAAATTTGAAATAAAAAATATTTCTTTTAAATTAATTGAATTAATCGAGCTAACATGGAGTTTATATTGAAAAAGTGAATTCTAGCGAAGTCCCACACACCCAACCAATGTGCTACGATCGCTTCGCTGGTGGTTTAATTCAACTAATCAGGCATATCGCATGTAAATGGACAGAAGGGAAAGGCTGAGTTTGATGACTTCTATTTGTACAAACATGATTGCAAATTTGCAGAATGAAGTATTTTTGAAGCCTTTTTATATCAAGTCAACTAAGTGTCTAGCCTAGAATTATTTCTCAATACATACACATGTACAATCGAAGGGGGTTTTCCTTCATGAACTGTAATGCCTTCCATTTCGGAAGTTTGATAGATTGGTAGTGGTTTAGAACGCGAAGACCTCGACAACATTGTCTGTTTGTTGGAGAGGACCCCGGTTCAAACCTCAGCCGGAGCAGCCGGTAGCGGGTTCTTTTGTACCTGATTCACCCGGAAACTAGAGATGGGCGCGTGCCTAAAAAATTAGGCACGAACATGCACGAACACGGACCAAAATTTTTATGCACTTTCACGCACAAACACGGCGTTTTTCGAGAAGGCACGAACACGCACACTCACGCACGAAATTACAAAAAAAAAAGAGAAATCGATATAGGTGTACATTAATTTGTTTTTAACAAGTAAAATAGTATCAGTCGGCGTTGCCGACAGAGATATACCCTCAGCCTGTGTGGATTGAAATCCTTTTTTCCAAAAAAACCTATGTATTTAGGGGTGTTTTCAAAATTTTGGGCGTATGAACCGACAAAAGTATGGATAGGATTAAAGCTCATGGATAGGATTAAAGCCACAAGGGAAACCTTCGGTAAAAATTTCCAAGGATCCTCGAACAGACCCAGATGTTGAACATTTGTGTGGGTGGTACCACAAGGATTGGACAGATAGGGCCCAAATTTGAACATAAAGTAAGTTTCGACAATATTTAGTGATCCAAAATTTGGACCAAATCGGTTGCTACGTCTATGAGAAATCGCACGTTCCATTTTAGCGAATATTTTCTAACTTTTGTGGGGGAGGTACCGGAAAGAGTGTACCTATAAGCACCATACGGGGTTTTTTACAACTTTGGCTGTTTTCTCAAGAAGTATGGTCTTGGATTACTGTCGTAGTTGAGGCAGGGAATGCAAGTTGCATCAACGAAAACTAAAGTGATTCGAGAGCAGGTCTTAAAGTGAATTTGTCCAAAATTTTGTGTGGGAGGTACCCGAGGGAGTGGACAAATATAGTCCATATTTAAACCTGATCTATATCTGGTAGATGTATTAAGATGTGTAAAGTATGGACCAAATCGTTCACTCAATTCAAGAGTAATCGTTCGCACAATTTTTCCGAACATTTTTGAACTTTTGTGGGGGAGGTACCTGAAGGAGTGGACCGATATGGCTTATCTTCAAACTTAAATTAAGTTTGCACAAAATATAATGAAGACCACAGTTTGGTCCGAATTGGCAGATCCGTTCGAGAGTTATCTTGCGCTTCAACCACTACACACGGTGTCATAGGGTTTTTTGTACCTTTCAGGCTATTTTCTCAGGAAGTATGGACTTGCCCCTGATGAAACTTTTACCGTCTTATGGGGGCAGTGAATACAAGTAGTTACAACAAAAATCAAAGCGATTCATGAACAGGCCCTAAACTGAACTTTTCCGATATTTTGTATGGGAAGTACCCGAAGGAGTGGACAGATTCAGTCCATATTGGAATATTATCTAAGTCTGGTAGAAATATCACGATGTGCAAGTATGGACCAAATCGGTTAATTCCTTCAAGAGTTATCGTGCGCACAAATTTTCCGAAAATCTCCGAACTTTTGTGGGGGAGATAGCGGAAGGAGTGGACCGATATAACCCATCTTCGAACTAAAACTAAGTTTGGACAAAATATTACGAAATCCAAAATTTTTACCGAATCGGTTGATCCGTTCGAGAGTTATCGTGCGCTCCAGCCAGCCAGACAGACAGACGGGCCGACATGGTTAAATCAACTCCAAATTGTCTGAAACACATTTCGTCCAAACATACTTGGGGTCCAAAACCATTATTTCGATAAGGCACATTTTGCCCGTAGGGGCATATGTACTTCTAACTTTTCTATTCTTATTTAAAAACATTATTTTGTCCAAGTTAGAACTCAAAAGTCTTGTACGCCTTTCGTTGAGAATATTTCCAGATGTGGAAAAAATCTCTCGTTGCTGAGCTGACGAGTATAGCCATTTCCTGGCTATTTGTTTTAAATATTTTAGATTATACTGTTTCCAAAAGTTTAAAACATCAGTCTGGCTTGATACGGCACTCGATAATATGTATCAATTTCTGTATCAATTGGAGACTTTTTCATTTTTCGCCGTTTTGCCATTGGCATTGTAATTTCCTGCTCATCATATGTTCTCACTTTGTATATCAAGTACCATTGCTTTTACATTAGCTAATAAAAAATCATCTTCTTAAACGCGGAAATAAAAACGTCCCTATAAGATGTGTCATTGTTGGTACAAAGCGTTTAAGGAATGATAGTTGAAAATATCTTACAACGTTTTTTGGGCAGTTAATCAGTTTTCTCAATTCGGGAAGAGGATGTTTTTCAATACCATCATTCGATGTTCGTGTTTAGTTGGGTATCTTGCACGACTTCCAAAGGGAGACCAAAAATTTAGCACGATCGTGTCACATAGTGCAGATCGTGTTTAGTCGTGTCGTGCAAAACCGTGTCGAACAAAAAAACACGATCACGCACGGCCAAAAATGCATTCCGGCACGACACGCACAAACACGGCGTTTTTCGAGAAGGCACGAACACGCACTACTCACGGCACGACACGCGCCCACCTCTACCGGAAACACACAACATCAACGTTCCGGCCAGCGGATGCCACCTCAGTGTACATATGTTTGTATTTGTTTCGTTTTTCCGTGTTGGGAGCAGCATATCCCAGAAAACCTGCTCCGAATTCTTTTGGTCTGTGCCGGGACGGAGGAAAACCCAGGACCAATATATTTGTGCTCGGTTTGCCACATCCGCATCTTCACCCACATCCAACCTTCGGTGAGATAGTTACTGCATGCTACGTGAATACAGTCCCCAGTGAGTCGTCATCGGATTACAAAACTCTCGCGTCGTCTGATTATGAGACTGCCCCGCAGTCCCCTCGACAGCAACCGCACATGCAGCCTTTAACACCAGCCGTTGTTGTCCCAATCCCGGAAAATGCATCCGTTTTGCAATTTAATTGTAATGGACTCCGAGGTAAGATCGAGGAAATAGTAGATTTCATGAGTCGGAGGAAGGTCGCTGCGGTGCAAGAAACCAAGCTCAACAACAACTGTAGCCTACAACATTGTGGGTGATTAGCTTTCCTGTTGCACCAGTCTGTCCAATACAGACCTATCTCGCTTGAGCCTGTCTCTAATGAACCGTACGTGGAATGTGTGGGGGTAGCAGTCAGGTGTGGAACTGCCGAGATAGAGTTGCTGAACGTATACATCCCGCCGAGAAATAGCTGTATTTGGGATTACGAGCCCGACATTAGCCCACTTTTGGAAGGTCATAATCGTCTGGTCCTGGGGACTTTAATGCGCATCATGAGATGTGGCATTCGGCCCTCGAAAACGACCAGAGGGGTACAGCGCTGGCTGAGCAGAATTAGAGGAGAGTGTCACAGTTCGCCAGACATAACCATCGTATCACCTGGTCTAGCAAATGACGTTACCTGGCCACCCGTCATTTTCCTTGGATCAGACCATCTCCCCATAATTGTCTCCATTAGCAGACCACACGATTTCATCACCTCTGAACGCCGCACATTCGTCAATCATAAGAAAGCTGATTGGCCGAGTTTCAGAGAGTTCACCAATCACCGCTTCAGAGAACTGCACAATCCTTCTGATGTTCGGGTAGCAAATGAGGGCGATGAGCTTCGTCGTGGCACCCCAGTGACCCCTGAGTCAGAAAGCTGACACTGGAAGTTAACAGGTTGGTCGGTGGGCATAAGCGGAACAAGTGGCTAAATCGTCTAAAGAGTTGCAAAAATGGAGCCGGAACAAGTGAATTGTGGGCAACTGCTAAGTCACTCTCGAACCCTGGAAAAAAGGTAGACTCAGTTAGGTTTTACGACGTTACGCTGCATTGTAGGTAATTTGGACAGGTTTTTAGGCAAAAAGTCGATTTTAACATTTTTAATAACGCGAGTTTTCTAATTTGATTCAAAGAAAAAACATATCAAATTATATGGATGTTCAATTCGTTTTCAAAAATATTCAAAACTCGCGGTACAATTCGAAGTTAAAATCAAAACTTCGACGACAAAATAAAAATGTTAAAAAAGATTAAAACTTAGAGTAGAATTTAAACGCAATTTGTAAGAGTTTGGTAATAATCAAATACATACATAGATATGTTTTAAGATATTATTTTATTCAAAATGTTTGTTACAGCGAAAAAATCGTCATATAGGATACAACCTAAGATTTTTTTTACAAAATTATAGTTATACCCTATACCACAATGTGGAAAAGGGTATTATAAGTTCGTTTTGGTACAAATTCATGTAACACCGCGAAATATTCGTCGGAGACCCCCAATGTGGTATACCAATCTTCATATCTCGACGAGATAAAGCGATTTTGAGATGTGTGTCCGTCCGTCAGTCCGTCCGTCCGTCTGTCCATTATAAATTGTAAACACGCTCCAGGCCGCAATTATGGACCGATCATCACGAAATTTTGTATGGAGGTCGGGTTCAGATCAGAATAGATCCCTATTCTTATTGGTGATGATCGTGAAATATTTAGCGGGTGAATTGGACCAAAAACATAATATTTATCCAATTTTGTAGCGGCTCTGTAGGTCTCAATAATAGTCCGATAAACGCGTAATTTTAAATAAGGTAAGAGTATATCACAAAGGAGAAGCTTGCAATTTGAGATGGCGATCGGATAATATTTAGAGGGTTAAATGGACCAAAACTTTTGTGTGAAAATTGTGAAAAATTTTAATATACAGCTTATATCTTAATTCCTGGAAGTGACATTCCGGACAGGTGAGATATACTTGAAAGTGGAACGCTTGACCTTTCAATTGATTCCAATTATGTTGGTGTGCATGCTCAGATAACAGAGTTACAGCCTAATATATCCCGTTATTTGTTTGTAGTGTAATAATATACTCGCTAGAAGTCGGAATTATACATCAATAGTCACGAAATTTTACACCGGGTAAGAGTATAGGTCGAAAAAGATGCCTACAATTTTGAATGATGATCTGATATTCTTTAGCGGGTGAAATGGACCATTACTTTTGTATGAAAAATATAAAAATTTTATTTTTGGTCGATATTTTAATTTCTTGAGGACATATATATTGCGCAAAGTAGCCTACAAATGGAAAAAACTACTGACCTTTTCTCTGATGTAAATTGCAATAAAGTGTTTGCTAGATAACGGGCCTACTGCCTAATATATATTGGGTTCTGTGTAGAGAACCACATTTTTATACCATGCTACATATTGTCTCTCCAATAGTTTATGTAACATCACGAAATATTCGTCCTAGATCCCTTATTTGGTATGCCAATATTCATATCTCGACGAGATAAAGCGATTTAGCGGTGTGTGTCAGTCCATTAAAAATTGTAAACAAGCTTAAGGCAATTTGAACTTCAATAACAAATTTTTTAAGGATATTGTGTTCGGGCCAGAATAGAAATGATTAGTTTATGGTGATGATCGTGAAATGTTCAGGGGTCGGTTCCGTCCGACTATAGAATTTTCTTACTTGTTTTATGTTAAAGACTTTTACAAAATTGTCCAACTTTGTCTGAAATTCTGCCACCGGGAATATCTTCAACAAAGGGTTTTGAATCAACTACAACGCGAAAAAATAGATTAGTGGTCAATGAGAGCCGTACCTGTCATTTTTGCAGAACATTTCGAAGTTGAAAAACGTCATCTTGTGGTACTTTTATAGCGGCTCTTAAATTAAAGAACGAAAAGGACATTGAAGGAAGCGAGTTAGAAGGTCGATGTGCTCTACGAAAATAATCCTCATTCGATTCGACTCAAATCTCAAAAATAAGCTAAAGCAATCGTGAACAAAGATATAATGCTAATTCCTGATGGCTTACCGGGTCTCTAACAAAAACTTCATGACGCCATAACGCGGAAGTTCGACTCACGGCGGATCCGTCCTTCGGGATTCTTAATATACTCACCAAGGGCTTTCATCTCCAAAAGGAATTATCTCTGACCCAAAATTTGTGTTCACATTGTATCAAGAAAAATTCTTTAGGGACATAAAGCTTTGTTCCTTATAAACGTAGTTTCTAATAACCGATGTTCGCATTATCCGAATTCTACTGTGTAATTCTTTGTTTTAGCTTACTTTTACATATAAAGCATTAAAAATTTATAAAAAGCCCATAAGTCCACCGCTATTAATTTTTGCTTCAAAAACAGGCCAAATTACCTATAGTGGGTCGGTTGATCCGAACAGGAGCGCAAGTTATTTTAATCGACAGTTTGTCGAGCTCCCCGAGAGTGACACATATAAGTCGAGGCTCTCATAAGTCAAGCACTCCACGATGTTTGAGGGCATCAAGCAGACTAGCTACCAGCCAAGATTAAAACGTTGGATAACCAATATTATATATGTATGTGGACGCCAGTCGTACGTAGAATTCACGAACAAAGAAATCCAAGCCCCGTAGAGTGAAACAGGGAGTTCCCCAAGATGGGGTGATATCTCTGGAACTGTTTAAACTTTACCTCACCTGTATTCTGCCCCTCCAGACGCATTGAAATCGTAATGTATGTGAATGATGGTACGATTTTGGTGTCACGTACCTTCCCTGATGAATTTGTGAAAGACTGAACTCCTCTTTGACTGATCTTACCACCTTTTTCTATGTAGGCAATATGCAAATATCTGCCACTAAATCTTGGGCCACTCTGTTCACCACATGGATGGGAGAGATGAGCACTGAGTTTAATATCATGGTCGGTGGTAGCAGAATTCCTACACCAAGAAGGGTCACATTCGACACATCTGAGACAAACTGAGATATAGGAACAAGGTCCTCAAGTCCCAATCCGGCAGCACTTAGAGTGCAGACAAAGAAAGCTATGCGGCACCTGTGCGGTCGTCGAATATAAGTGCAACGCGACGGAAAAATATGCAAAACCTGTCAGAATGCAGCGCTGAGTCTTCTGTCTTCTCTGGACCATCTACAGTACAGCAAACAAATTGCATGCTCTCGTTGATCGGGTGTTACTGCTGCCTTATTGTTCTTCAGCCGTTTAATTGCTGTCATGATGTAATTCTGGTAAACTCTCAATGCCGTCGTTTGGTATTACTTCGGGAGTATCTTTAAAATGCTCCATCCAGATCACCAGTGTGATATCTGTATATATTACCAGGTTCCATTCATTATCTTTGCAGGACATTTTACCTACGACACCGCTCAGTCTGGTGTTTCATACTTTGGTAAAATTTTCCGATTTCATTCTGACTTCTGACGGGAGTTATGTCCGTTTTTAAAATTTAAGTGATTTAAAAAACAATAGTTTGAATTAAAAAACTAATTTAATTAAAAAACTAATTTTATATCATATACATTTTTCATTTCATAATATAATTTATAATTGATTTAAAATTTTTAAGAAAATTAAGTACAACAAGTAAAAAAGTATCAGTCGGCTTTGCCGACAGAGATATACCCTCAGCCTGTGCAAATTGAAATACTTTTTTCACAAAAAACTTATGTATTTAGGGGGTTTCAAAATTTTGGTCGTATGAACCGACAAAAATGTTGATTAGGATTAAAATTCAAAAATTTTGCGGAAAAGGTACTTAAAGGAATGGACCGTCATAGACCATGGGGTTGCCATAGGGGGTTTTTACACCATTCGGGCTGTTTTCTCAAGAAGTATGGACTTGCCCCTGAAACAACTTTTACCATCGTAATTGAGGCAGCGAATGTAAGTTGCTTCAACAAAAATCAAAGTGATTCAATAGCAGGTCTTAAAATGAACATATCCAAAATTTTGTGTGGGAGGTACGGGATGGAGTGGACAAATATAGTCCATATTCGAACCTTATTTATATCTGGTAGATATTATGAGAATGTGTAAAGTATGGACCAAATCGGTCACTCCCATCAAGAGTTATCGTGCGCACAATTTCCGAATATTTTTGAACTTTTGTGGGGTAGGTACCTGAAGGAGTGGACCGATATGGCTTATCTACGAACTTAAACTAAGTTTGGAAGCAATATTACGAAGGCCAAATTTTGGCCGGAATCGGAATTTCCGTTCGAGAATTATCTTGCGTTTCCACCCATAAACATGGTGTCATAGAGTTTGTTTTTCAACTTTCAGGCTATTTTTTCAGGAAGTATGGACTTGCCCCTGAGGAAACTTGTACCTTGGTATAGGGGACAGTGAATACAAGATGTTACAACAAAAACCAATGCGATTCGAGAGCAGGTCCTAAACTGAAGTTTTCCGAAATTTTGTGTGGGAGGTACTCGAAGGAGTTTACCGATTGAGTCCATATTGGAACCTCATCTAAGTCTGGTAGAAATTTCATAATGTGCAAAGTATGGAACAAATCGGTTACTTCAAGAGTTATCGTACGCACAAATTTTCCGAACATTTTCGAACTTTTGTGGGGGAGGTACCGGAAGGAGTGGACCGATATAATCCATCTTTGAACTTGAACTAAGTTTGGACAAAATATTACGAAAGCCACATTTTGGACCGAATCGGCAGATCCGTTCGAGAGTTATCTTGCGCTCCAACCACTACACACGGTGTCATAGGGTTTTTTTTGTAACTTTCTGGCTATTTTCTCAGGAAGTGTGGACTTGCTCCTAATGAAACTTACAGCGTCGTATAGAGGACAGCGAATACAACTTGCGTAAACAAAAATCATAGAGATTCGAGACCAGGTCCTAAACCGAACTTTTTCGAAATTTTGTGTGGGAGGTACCCGAAGGAGTAGACCGATTGAGTCCATATTGGAACCTCATCTAAGTTTGCTAGAAGTTACACGATGTGCAAAGTATGGACCAAATCGGTTATTCCCTACAAGAGTTATCTTGCGCACAAGTTTTGCGACAATTTTTGAACATTTGTGGGGGAGGTACCTGAAGGAGAGGGCCTATATGGCCCATCTTCGAACTTAAATCGAATCTGGACAAAATATTTCGATACCCAAAATTTGAACCGAATCCAATGATCCGTTCGAGAGTTATCGTGCGCACCAGCCAGCCAGACAGACAGACGGACAGACAGACAGATAGACGGACGGACATTGCTAGATCTACTCAAAATTGTCTGAAACGGATATCGTACAAACATACTTGGGGTCTAAAACCATTATTTCGATGAGGCACATTTTTGGTCGTATCAAAGTGTAAATACCCTCTTTAGCCTAAAGGCTGAGGGTATAAAAAGTAGTAGCCAATGCAAATCCAACTATATTCAACATTTGCTTTCAAATATTTTAAATGAAAAATTCTGCTGCAGGATGGGTATATAATTTTTGATTTTAGTAGATGAAAGGAAATTGAAAAAATAAAATAAAATACTGTCAGCTTATGAAGCTAATTGGGGATGTGTCGGGAAGAGAAAAAGCGTCGCTGGCGAGAATGTTTTTAAAAAATCGCAACATTAAAACGGAAAATTATGAATGAAATGTTCAAATAAATGTTGACAGCTTTGCCTGACCCAAACCGATGTGCCGCCCCTACCCGAAGAAAGATTTCTTCATTATCAATGAGTGCATTTCGATTCATATTAGGTTAATTATATGGGATCTACTTTTTATAGCCGAGATCGAAAGGCGTGACTACACCACTTTTAGAGAAGTTTAAATGTCTGAAATACTCAGAAAATGTATCCTACATTACATTGAGGGGGTTTTACCACCTCTACAAAATGTCCGGAGAATCGAACCCTGCATTCCATGTTGAAGGCGAGTGTGCTTAGACATCGGTTCAGACAGGCCTTCTGTGTTTGTCTACAAAGGGAAAACCTAACATGTCATATACAATGATATTCTCATATTCTATAAAAGGACACGCTACAGATTTTTGGTCGAAATATTAACATTTTGGAAGAAATGTGTCACAAAAAGCGGCAACACCGTCTGCGTTACCATCATCATCAGTGTATGTCGTGTTCCTTTCCTGACGTCTCATAGCCGATTCATGCGCAATATTGTTTCTTATTTCTCGCCTTTGGTGTTGTTGTTGTACAACTATTTGTGGTATCTGTTGAGAATTTTATTTTTTTTACTGATTGTTTATTTCTCTTCTGGGTAACAAATACAAAAACATATTGCTTTATAATAAATCTAAAAACCTTCCTGATAAACTTCATTTTTTCACTCTTTTGTACTAAAATTCGAGTAAAGGCAGGGGGTGACAAAATGTTTCTTCTTTTCATGAAGAAGTTTATACATATCAAAACTTCCTTACAAAGCCCTTTGACCGACAAATTCTCTTTTTTTCAATACTCTAACGGTATTTTGTAGTTATTCATACCATGGGGTTTCTTTTCCAAAGCAAATGTTCAGAAACCCTGCAAAATTTTAAATAGGGAAAATATTACTATTGAAAACTATCAATTATTTTTATTACAACTGTAATCGTGTATATGTGAAGAATTTCCAAACTAGACAATATTTTTGAAGGAATCTACGATTATAGATTTTTTTGAATTTTTAATGATTCACGCAACAGCAACTTTAAATGGAAGGTGCTTACACCTGGGAAGTTTTTGCGGATTCTTAAACTACAATGTTCATAGATAAGAAAAATCAAAAAAAAAACAACAAAAAAATCGGCGGAGCGCTTTTTAAATAAATTGCGATTCAAGTAGTCATTTTTAGGAGTTTTTTATGCTTTCACGATTTTGATTGGAAACCGCAAGTCCTATCGAATTGGGACTACATAAAATGTTGTACTTACTTACTTAGCTGGCCCATTACAGAACATTTGTTCCATAGACCGAACTAAGAAAAGATCTCAAATTCTCTCTGTTTCGTGCATCGCTTTTTGGAATACCGCGCCTTGTCATCTCTTCATCCACTTGTTTGTGCCATCTATTCTTTGGCCTGTCAATTCTGCGTGCACCTCCATGTGGCTCGAATTTATACGCCTTTTTAGCGGGTTCATCATCGCTCATTCTTATTATATGGCCTAGCCCACGCAATCGCTGCATCTCGATACGTTTAATTATATTGATGTCGTTGTATAGCAGATACAGCTCGTGGTTCATACGACGTCGATATTCATCGTCAACGCAGATCGGTCCGTAGATCTTTCGAATAATTTTCCTCTCAAACACACCAAGCACTGCCTTATCTGCTTGCGCAAGTAACCATGCTTCGGAGCCATACATTAGCACGGGTAGTATCAGCGTTTTGTATAGTGTTATTTTTGTTTGACGAGATGTGGCTTTGCTTTTAAATTGCTTACTTAACCCATAGTAGCATCTGTTGGCCACTACAATTCTTCTTCTTATTTCACAACTGATGTTGTTTGTTGTGTTTATGGCAGTGCCGAGGTAGACGAAGTCTTTAACTACCTCAAAATTATAGGTACCAACTTCCATAGTTGGTCCGAGCTCTATGGACGTTTTGCGCGTCGACACCATCAGTTTGGTCTTTTCGCCGTTTACCGCCAGACCCACTTTCGCAGATTCTGCTTCGACCTTCCTAAAGGTATCAGTTACTTCCTTTACTGATCGTCCTATGATGTATATGTCATCAGCATAAGCAAGTAACATTTTACTATTGGTGTAAATTGTGTCATTTCTTTTGACATTTGCATCTCGTATTACCTTTTCCAGCAAAATGTTGAATAGGTCACAGGAAAGACTGTCTTCTTTTCTGAAACCTATTTTGGTACTGAACTGTTCGGAGAGGTTCTTTCCAATTTTAACTGAGGACCTAGTATCAGTTAAAGTCATCTTACAAAGCCGGATGAGCTTTGCGGGGATACCAAATTCAGACAATGCATGGGTTACCTTTGATCGGAGGGGACTGTCGAATGCTGCTTTATAATCGACAAAAAGGTGATATGTGTCGATCTGCATCTCTTGGGTCTTCTCCAGGATTTGCTGCAGGGTACATATCTGGTCAATGGTGGACTTGCCGGGTCTAAAGCCACATTGGTATGGTCAATTATTTCGTTGACCATTGGCTTTAGTCGTTCGCACACTATCTTATAGGAAATAGAGAGAAGACTTATGACCCTATAGTTGGAGCATACAGTCTTATCTCCTTTCTTGTGGACGGGACACAGGATGCTCAGGTTCCAATCGTCGGGTATGCGTTCTTCCTGACAGATGGTGGTAACTAGCTGATGCATACACTTTATCAGCGCGTCGCCTCCGGTTTTAAAGAGCTCGGCTGGTAAGTCATCGGCTCATGCTGCTTTATTATTCTTCAGCCGGTTGATTGCTGTTTTTACCGCATCTTGGCCGGGCGGTATACATTCTATACCATCTTCTGGGATTGGTTCTGTGGTATCATCGTCTTCGCTACTATTGGATACCAGCAGATTGGAGAACTGTTCCTTCCATATCCTGAGCACGAAATCTGTATCTGTTACCAGATTACCTTGCTGGTCTCTACAGGAGGATGTGACTGTACCAAAGCCATCTGTTTGATGTTTCACTCTTTGGTATAATTTTCGGACTTCATTCTGGCTCCTGTACATCTCGATTTTTTCACACTCCCGCTTTTCCATTTCTCTCTTTTTCTTGCTGAAAAGACGTTTCTCCTCTCTCCTTTTCTCCTGATACCTCTCTCGTGCGCTACGCGTTGCTACTAATTGTAAAGTAGCCCTATATGCCGCATTTTTCTCTTCGGTAGCAGCACGACACTCCTGATCATACCATGGATTCCTTGGTGGAGGTCTCTGGTATCCAAGTACTGCATGGAGTGCGCAATATTTTGCATTGTGCTGATATGTTATCGAAACGAGGAGTGCTTTAATTAAGCAGTTGGGCCAGTTGAGTGGAATATGCTGTGGCTATCTGTTGTGATTGCAGCTTACCGATGTACAACTTCCGTGTTGTGTCTGTTCGAACTTTGTTTGCTACGTTTAATCTGGTACGTACCTTTACTGCAACACGGTAGTGGTCCGAGTCTATGTTTGCACCTCGGAACGATCGTACATCCAACATGCTTGATGCATGTCTTCCATCTATCACAACGTGATCAATTTGTTTTCTTGTTCTTTGATCTGGCGACAGCCAGGTGCCCTTATGAACATCGAGATGCTTAAATCTGGTACTGCTAACTACCATTTTTCTTGCAGCTGCAAAGTCTTTCAGCCTCATACCATTGTCAGATGTTTCACTGTGGAGACTGAATTTCCCGACTGTTGGGTCAAAGATATTCTCTTTTCCAATTTTGGCATTAAAATCGCCTAGTATAATTTTAATGTCATGGGCAGGGCAACGGTCATATGTTTCTTCTAAGCGCTCGTAAAATATATCTTTGGTCTGTTCGTCCTTGTCTTCAGTGGGAGCATGAGTGCAAATAAAGCTGATGTTGAAAAATTTTGCTTTTAATCGATCTTTTAACCTTCGACCAACTACAAATCAGCAACCAAACTCATGCTTTGTGTCATGGCAGCTATAATACTGTGCGTCACCTTTTGGCGTTGTTGTGACGCCTTTCACAACAAAGAAAATGTTGTAGCAGTGAGAATTCTCTACAAGATTTTTTTTACGATAATTTCGTAGGTTTTACCTTTATTGAGATATAGAAGTTCAAATTGCGACAATGCATTGACTGTATCGGCTCCTTATAAAACAATGTCATGACTGCAATTTCCCAACATAAACTTATATATCTCGAAAACGGTACAAACTAGAAAAATTATGAAAGCTAATCTTGTAGTAAATTTTCACAGCTATAACATTTTCTTTAGCTCCATTTCGATAGGACTCGCGGTTTTCAAGCAAAATCTAAAATAAACCTAAAAATGTGAATTTTGAACGCGATTTATTTAAAAATCCCTCCAGCGATTTTTTTCTTGCTTTTGGATTTTTCTCACCTATGAACATTGCTGTTTCAAAATCCGCAAAAGCTTCCCAGGTGTACGCGGTTTTCATTCAAAGTTAGTTAAGGCGCACCATGTATGACATTGTTTTATAAGGTAGCGATACTGTCAATGCATTGTCCCAATTTGAACTTCTATATCTCAATAACGGTAAAACCTATGAAATAATCGTAAAAGTCGATCTTGTAGAGAATTTTCATAGCTATAAAATTTTTTTAGTCCCATTTCGATAGGACTTGCGGTTTCCAAGCAAAATAGTGAAATCCTAAAAAAACCCCTAAAAATGTCAACTTGGATCGCGATTTATTTAAAAAGCGCTCCGCCGATTTTTTTGTTTATTGATTTTTCTTATCTATGAACAGTGTAGTTTCAGAATCCGCAAAAACTTCCCAGGTGTAAGCACCTTCCACTTTAAAGTTGCTTGTAGAGCACCGTGATTTAGTTAAGTTTTAAGGACATTTTTAAGATTTGCTTTGAAGACTGTCTGAGCTATTTTTTAGACTATTATTTAGACTATTTTATTTTTACTATTATTTAGACTATTATTGCCAAAATCGTTACTTTTTAAGAATACTTTTCAATGAACATTGGATTTAAACAATATTTTTTAAGGACCCTCAGCATTGTGTGATTAAGTATCCTTGACTTTAGTCATATGTCCTTCTTTCAATTTCCAATAACCTTCTCATATACAAACAACTCCCAGTGTTAGAACTTTTATCCATGGCATGTCTCGGTACCATAGCATGTCGTGTGCACAATAATGAATGTTACAAATTAGAGTATCGTTTGAATGTTATTCGGTATAATTCTTGTCTTGACATGACCGTCAGAGTTAAAGCCAGAAGAGTGCCAGTGTTAAAATGAAATGGATTTTTTCTGCTTCTTTTGCTACGTTCATTGAAACGCTTCAAACGTTGTTTTTTGCTTTGTTCGTGTGTTCTTTTGTGGTTATGTTAAGAGGGAAGAGAATGAAGGAAAAAATGGAAATTACATTAAATTAAAAGGAATTCTATTATACTTTACTGGATATTTTCTTGCTACTGGTACTTTTTAGTGTTATGCTTTCTCCTCTCCTCTGTGTATATCTATTTGTTCCGTTTCATTGTTGCATTTGTTGTTATTTGTAGTAACAAAGTTGAGATTTTTCTTCTTGTTAACTTATTCAAATACAAACCGTAATGGCGAAGAGGTCACTTGCATTTGTCAAGTGAATGAATAAATGGGTGGATGAATTCTCGCACTCAGTAAATTGCATGATTATGTTCTTACAGTGAAATGTAACAATTAAAGAATTTTTCATATAAATTATGAGTATGTTCATTGTGGTTTATACATTCCTATTCACACACGTATGTACATACATATAGCATATGTCATATACCCACACATACGATAGTGGAAATTCCTATAGTTCATTATTATATTGCAATAATGCTATTAAAAATTAAGTTAAATTTTTTTGCGAAATAATTAATTTTGGGTTAAACTAAGAAAAGAGAACTTACGAGAGCAGTTCGGAAACTTCTTAGCCTAGCACAAAAAGCGCGGTATAAACAGAAAAAAGTTAAGTGTTTTGGAAACTTCCATCTCTGTTATGAACGCATGTTAAATTTTGTTTCGATCTGGCAACTCCTTCATATAGAAACAGGTGTTCAAAAAAGACGCATCCGCAATTTTTTTACAATGGAAAAATTAGAAATACTTGCTGTCAAACTAGAAATACGTGCTGTCATTAAATATTTACATAAAAAAGGTTTATCGGGACAAGAAATTCATAATGATATGGTGAATGTGTTAGGTGAAAGTGCTCCTTCATATGCAACAGTAAAAAATTGGGTTGCTGAATTTAAACGTGATCGTACAAGCATTGAAGATGAACCACGTAGTGGACGTCCAAAAACAGCAACAACAACAGAAATTGTAGCCAAAGTGCATGATATTAAATGATCGACGAATAAAAGTGCGTGAAATTGCTAATATCATGGGCATCTCAAATGATCGAGTCCATTTAATTTTGCATGAAGAACTACAGATGAAAAAGCTTTCAGCAAGAAGGGTGCCGCAATTGTTAACAATCGATCAAAAACGCATAAGAATGAACATTTCTCAAGCTTGTTTGGATCGTTTTAAGCGAAATAAAATGGATTTTAAGCGTCGTTTCATAACACTATACTCCAGAGCCAAAAGAACAATCCAAACAATGGACTGAAGCAGGAGGAAGTGCCCCAAAAAGGCAAAAACAATTCAATCGGCTGGTAAGGTTATGGCAACGGGTTTTTGGGACTTCAAAGGTATTTTATTGATTGACTATCTGCAAAAGGGTAAAACAATAAATTCAGAGTACTATTGCAAACTTTTGGATCAATTAAATGTACAAATTCGAGAAAAAATGTCCTGGCTTACAACACAAAAAAATAATTTTTCATCAAGACAACGCACCAGCGCCCAAGAGTGTTTTAACAATGGCTAAAATCAACGAATTAAAGTACGAGTTGCTTGACCACCCATCCTATTCTCCTGATTTAGCTCCCAGTAGGGTTTTGGGTTTTCCCGGTTTTTATCTTTCCCGGGAAACGGGAATCAAAAATTCGCCATTCCCGGGAATCCGGGATTTCCCGGGAAATTTTAAAATATGAGAGTGGATCAATATTTCCCTGATTTTTTTATCTTCCCATAGTAACTTATATGAAATACAATATTTTCATAGAGTTGCGGGCTCAAAAATGGATGACACGTTTTCGCTCTATCGATTAAAAACGAAAAATATTGAAAAATTCACCATGTTGCCCGGATTTTGCCCATAGTGACCATTTCCATTATTCAAAGCTAATGAAATCGCTCTATGGAAAGTGATTTGGCTCAAACAATGAAGTTATGGATTGAAATTCCAATTTTATGGACCTCGAAAATCGTATGTTTTATTCTTCTGCTTAAGACTGTATCAATCAGCTGTGCCGACTGAGATATACCCTAAAGAAAAGGAGCAAACACAATACTTCTGACGTTTCTAGGCGCTTTTTGAGTTTTTGAGCCAATTTCTTAGGAAGTATGGATTTGCCCCGAAAAAATTGTACCGTTTTAACTAGGGGCGCACACAAAACATGTTGCTGGACCGATATAGTCCTTATTCCAACCTGATACATGACTAGATGAAATAATATGATATGCAATGTTAGGACCGATCAGAAACATCCTGCGGGAGTTATCTTGCCAATTTTCCATTTTAGTTGTTGCCGTCAAGGTTTCTTGGAGCTTTTAAGACATTATCTCAGGAAGTATGGACTTGCCCCCGACAAAATTTGTATCGTCATAAAGGGGGCCGTAAAGAAAAATTGCTGAAAAAATTTTCAAATCGGTCGAGAGGAAATCTAAACCTTCACTTTATACGAATTTTGTGTGGAACCCGTTCTATGCCTGGAGGTAATATTACCATATGCAAAATTATGACCGATTCGGTTATTCCCTTCGAGAGTTATCGTGCGCACCATTTCAGCGATAATTGTTGAACTTTTTTGGGGAAGGCACCGGGAGTAGTGGACCACCGATATGGTCCATCTTCGAACTTAAACTAAGTTTGAAAAAAACCTCGAATGCCAAATTGTTGAACTGGTCGGTGGCTTCGTTCGAAAGTTATCGTACCACCAGCCAGCCGAACCCTCTTTAGCCCAATGGCTGAGGGTATAAAAATGGGACTTTAAAACAGAAAATATTATTTTGTACTTAAATAAAACAGAATAAAAATCCGCCGTTATAGATCATGGTTTTGGTGCGGCTCTTATAACTTTTTCCCTGAAGAATCTTTTGCAGATTAAAGTTATTTCCAAACATTTTGTAATTTATTGATTCTGTAAAATGTAATCGAATTCTGATTCTATGGTATAAAAGTGACGGGCATAGTTTATTCATAAAAAGATATTTCCCGATTTCCCGGGAAATATGATTATGTTACCCGGGAAAATCCCGTAACCAAAAAAACGAGAATTCCCGGGAATTCCCGGTGCTGGATTTCCCTACCCAAAACCCTAGCTCTCAGTGACTTTTACTTGTTCCCAAATCTAAAAAAACTCCTTGCTGGCAATCGTTTTACCTCAAATGAAGAAGCAATCACAGTTGTAAATCACTATTTTGAAGACCTTGAGGAAAACTATTTTAATCAAGGGATATAATTGCTAGAAAAGCGTTGTACTAAGTGTATTGAAGTTTCAGGAGATTATATTGAAAAATAAAAATATTTTTCAAAAACTAACTATTCTCTTTCATTGATAGGCTGAAAAGTTTCCGAACCGCCCTCGTATAATAGAGTTTTTGGTTGCATTACCTTTTTAAGTACTCTTGGTGGCTTCATTAATTCATTCATTCATTCAGATCGATATGGAAAAAATCTTGGGCTGTAGACGTTTGGATCAGAAAATGAAAAATGATAGTTTAAAAGCTCTTCTCGAACCGCTTTGAATTTGTTTTAAACATGTTCGCCTTTCGGCCCCTTTTACGACGGTGCAATTTTTTTATTTGGGCAAGTCCATACTTCCTGAGACGACGTCAACTAAACTGACTAGTGCCTAAGATAACCCTCGAAGGGAGAAACCGATTTGGTGTTAATTTTGTACATCGTATTCTTTCTTAGAGACTTGGGTTACGTTATAACTAGGGACCATGATTGCGCGGTTTATTTGGTCCTTTAAAAAATAATATTTATAAAGATCTCTTCGCGAATCAATATTTTACACATATCAATGTTTATACAAATCTTTTGGCGGATCAATATTTTAGTTCATTATAACTTTTTTTTTGGTTTTAACCGCGTTCATTGTGTTGGAATGAATAAAATATGTAAAATAAGAATAGGGGTTGGGAACAAAAAAAAATTGTTCCTTATATAGGTAATTTGCCCTGAATGAATAACAGCGGAATTAAAGGATTTTTGCACTTTTTTAATTATTCATGTGTAATATAATAATAATTGTTCCACAAACATCCCATATGGGACAGGGGAGACTTCTCACATATCAATGAGTGCACCCCGATTCATAATAGCTCAATGATATGGGACCTACTGTTTATTGCCGAGTCCGAACGGCGTGTCTTACGACACCACTTTATAGAGAAGTTTTACATGGATGAAATACTCAGGAAATGTAGCCAATATTACTGAGGGGTATTTTGCCACCGTTGAAAAGTTTGATGTTGCTTGGCCGGGGAATCGATACCACGACCTTCTGCGTGCAAGGCGGTGACACACAATTTATGTGTAAAAGGAGATAAAACAAAGATTTCTACAGATAAATTCGGATATAACGAACAACGGTTATAAGCAACTTCGTATATAACGAACAAAGCTACAGTTAGTCATCTTAATTATTGCAAAACCAAAATTATTACAAAATTTTAAACAAACCATCATTTTATTTGTGTACATAAATATTATTATTTTTTTTTTTCTAACAGTTTAATTCTTACACATGTTTATTTTTTATTTTTATTTATTTTTTTTTTTTTTGGCTAAATTTCGCCAAAATTTTTTTTTAAAATTAACAAAAATTAGAACAACTTATTATTTGCACTGTCAACTAAAGAATTTCAAAATCCACAACTTTTCGAAAATTTGGTTCTAATATTCCGTATGCCCACCTTGGACATCAATAACAGCTTGTAAACATGTCTTAATTAAATAAATAAGTTTCGGAATGTCACACTCCAATGGTATTTTTTGCCATTCTTCTTTAATGCATTTTATTTAGCCCCTCCTGTTAGTGGGCGACCTACTCCCGACTTTTTTCTCCAGGTGAACCCATGAATTGTCGATGAGGTTAATATCTAGACTTTGGACTGGGGTATCACCACCAAGTCCTACATAAATTAGTTTCATGCTTAGGGTCGTTGTCTTGGTAGTATTTATATTGCAATTTGTTTGAATTTTCAGGGTTAACAGGCACAAATTTCTTGACGCTGCACAGTGCGAAATATGGGCACTTTAGTGGAACTAAAAAATTAAAAATGAATCGAAATTTGGCAACGACCCTTAGCATGAAAAAACGGACACGAATTGCAACCTGGAATGTAAGAACACTTTTTCAATCGGGTAAACTGGCTCAAGTCGCAAGAGAAGCGTCCCGCTTTAGCATAGAAATTCTTGGTATATCTGAAGCGAGATGGACCAACTATGGCGATCACAAACTCCCTACTGGACAAGTATTTTTATACTCTGGACTAACCGGTTCCAATGCACCCCACCACCATGGTGTCGGTCTACTACTCAGCCGTAATGCCCACCAATCTCTAATCAAATGGGATCCTATTGATGAAAGAATTATGACGGCAACGTTCCGCACTAGAGTTAGAAATGCCACTATAATTCAGTGCTATGCACCCACGGAAACTTCACCATTTTGCGAAAAATATCGTTTTTATAGTAAACTCAATGGCACGCTGAACAACATTCCTCGAGGAAACATTAAGATCGTGCTTGGCGATTTTAACGCCAAAGTTGGCGCCAATAACGACAACCTTACTAATATCATGGGTAATCAAGGCTTAGGCGAAATTAATGAATATGGCGAGATGTTCACGGAAATGTGTAGCTCCAACAATATGATAATAGGTGGCACGCTTTTTCCCCACAAAAGGTCCCATAAGATTACATGGGTTTCCCCAGATGGCCGTACCGAAAATCAGATTGACCATATCTGCATAAATAAGATGTGGAGACACAGTCTCTTAGATACGCGGAACAAACGTAGTGCGGACATTGGCTCAGACCACCATCTTCTAATCGGCGAATTCCGCCTAAAAATTGTGCGCACTGACACTCGTAACATCCACACATCGACACATCAAAAATCCAAACATCCGACAGCAATATCGTCAACAGCTACAATTAAACATCACAAACATAGCACCGCATGGTAACGTTGATTCGAAGTGGAATGCTATAAAAGATGCTTTTGTCGATGCAGGATCAAAAGTACTCGGTCACCAACGCAAAACCAAAAAAGACTGGATATGTACAACTACCTGGGAGGTTATCGATGAACGCCGCAGAAAAAAGGCGGCTGTCAATTCAGCAAGAACTCGTGCTTCCAAGGAAGCTGCAAACCGTCAATACGAGACTTTAAACAAATCTGTAAAGCGAATGTGTAGACACGATAAGCGGATGTGGATCAGCTCGATTGCGACACAAGCAGAAACTGCAGCTGCAAGTGGGAACACTAAAATGCTTTATGAATGCACAAAACGATTGTCAGGTAGACCAATAAATGGAAATGTCCCAATAAAAGCTAAAGATGGCACAATTCTTACCTCAGAAGTAGAACAGCTCTCACGATGGTATGAGAATTTCACCGAGCTCTTTCAGGTTCCATCTGAGAATAATGACAACCTGGCGGAATTCGTACCTCATTACGTAATCCAGCATATCAACCGCGTCGGGTCCCAATGCCCCAGCATCACAGAAATTGAGTCGGCAATTAGGAGTATGAAAAGTGGGAAGGCGGCCGGTATCGACAATGTCCATGTAGAACTCTTTAAAGCGGATAATGAACTATCTGCTCTGGCTTTGCATGAATTATTTCAGGATATCTGGACGTCAGAAACGTTTCCAAACGATTGGCTACAATGCATAGTGGTAAAAATACCGAAAAAGGGGCACTAAGCGACTGCAACAATTGGAGAGGAATCATGATCCTGTGCAGCTGTCTAAAAATATTCTGCAAAATCATTCTAAACCGTATTGAGAAGAAAATTGACGATACGCTTAGGCGCCAACAAGCCGGATTCCGCAGTCGCAAATCTTGTGTCGACCATATTGCCACTATACGCATAATAATGGAACAAATAAACGAAATGCAAGACTCGCTCCACCTTGTCTTCATTGACTTCAAAAAAGCGTTCGACTTAATTAAGCACCAGAGTATTTGGGAAGCTATGAGCAGAAAAGGTGTCCCCGACAAGATTTGTAACTTAATCAAAGCACAATACCACCGTTTTGAATGCAGAGTAAGACATGGCGATAAACTCTCCCCCCCTATATCCGTAAAATCCGGGGTGAGACAAGGATGTGTGCTGTCACCGCTGCTATTTCTTATTGTTATTGATGAAAAATTGTCAGGACAATCGACAACAATCCGCGCCGAGGAATAATGTGGCACCAATTAAAGATGGAACACCTCAACCACCTTGTATATGCTGATGACATTGTTTTAATATCTAAGCGGTTATCAGATGTACAAAGCAAAATAACCGACATAGCATCAACTTCAAGTGCATATGGCTTAAAGATTAACGTGGACAAGACCAAATCACTTCACTTAAACTCCTCTCAAAGACAACCGCTCTCTCTGTATGGGCAAGACATCGAACAGGTGGCGAAGTTTACGTACCTAGGCAGTCAAATTACGAAAGATGGAGGTACACGTGATGATATATCAACCCGCATCCGAAAGGCTAAGGTCGCTTTTGCGGGTTTGTATAAAATATGGAGGTTCAATCAACTAAGCACCAAAACAATGATACGCATATTTAAAAGTAATGTTCTGTCAGTTCTGCTTTATGGATGCGAAACCTGGCTTGTGTCCAACGAGCTCACGAATAAGCTGCAATCTTTCGTTAATAGATCCCTGCGATTTATTCTCCGCATATGGTGGCCAAATAACTGGATATCAAACTTGGATCTTTATCAGAGGAGTGATATTAAGCCGATTGTCACAGTAATCCGTGAAAGGAAATGGAGATGGATAGGCCACGTTCTTCGTAAACCAGCGGATGATATATGTCGAGAAGCCTTTGATTGGAATCCACAAGGAATGCGAAGAAGAGGAAGACCAAGGGGTAGCTGGAGAAGAAGCATTGAAGAAGAAATAACCTTACATCCAGGAAATCTATCTTGGAATAATGTTAAAACTTTATGTTCAAATAGAAATGATTGGAATAATTTTGTATTGGCACTATGCGCCCACGACTTGGCGTAAAAGCAATAAATAATAATAATAATAAGTGGAACTTTACTCATAACTTTTAATGTGAAGAACGTAGGTTACTAAAATTTTCCAAAAATGTTTCTTATAGTTGAGGGTCGTATGTGGATAAATATGGGCCACATAGACCTGCGGTTTCCTATAGCCCCCACATATCGGTGGTGACCGCTTTTACGTATTAGGTTCATTTTTCAACCGATTTTGCTGCAAATTGGTATATTGGGGTTTCAGTGGATGGAGAACGTATGTACAAAATATTGTCAATATCCGATCGCGTATAAGTATAGCCCCATTGAGCGGTACCGGCCAATATAACATATTTTAAAGATTCCAAGCACATTTACCAATCTATTTGTTTGCATTTTGGTATTTTATGTTCTTCGTAGGTAGAAAAACGTTTTGCGAAATATTAGCAACGTATTTTCTCGCTTTGCTATAGCCCCAATATGAGGGGGCAGCCCATTTGGGATATTTAAATGGTGTTAGGTAATTATTGCCAACCGAGTTTGGTTTACTTTAAAATTTGTCTTCATTGAATAGAAAATATTCTAAAAACAATTCAGAGCATAGATCCTTGCCTCTCCCCCAAGCATCCACATGCGTTAGGAAATGACTTTTTTATTTTTGAGTATGGTGTCATTGATATAACATAAATTTTACACATTGAACGTTTCGACTGAGGATATGTTTATCTTATTACACGGTTCTGCAAATAAGTATATCACATAAAAGCATCAGGTGCAACTATGCTTTGTTTTAGGTACTTAACGATGTCCTGAGAAAACTGCTCAAATTTGACCATTTGTTCTACAAAATGTGAATGAAATTCGCAATAATAGTCATAAAACTATTAAAAGCAACAGTTCTTAGTATTGGTGAACCCATTTTGGGATAAACGAAACCGCCATTGAAGTCTAATGCCGGTTCTTCTATCAAATTTTCAAAAATATAGATATATGAATATTCCAATGACTTTCTGAAAAAGTCGCAAATCTCGCAAACCTGCACGAAGCTGCACTAACGAATTTTTGGCTTGTCTATAGAAAAATATCCTACATCTCAGAAAATCTGCGATTTATTCTGCAATTCACCACAATACATTAAAAAAACCTCCAAAACTTATAAAAAAATAACTTAGTAGACTTTTAAAAAAGCACATTTTTGGGTAATGAATAGCAACCAAACTAAATTAGATATTACAAATCTATAAACGCCAAATAATCAAAAAAATGTCGAGAATCATAACAGCAACAAAACATATAGTCAATTAACGTACAATTTGTTTGTATCACTATACTACTTAAGCAAAGCTAGAAGCAATTTTTTAAGAATATAAATATTGTAAAACAAAAGTGCAACTTTTAAGTGCATTTCTAGTTATTTCGCGGGGTAAATCGCAAAACTGAATATGAGGCATTAGTCATGGGATACTTAGCAATGGATTTCAACAAGAATCTCATTAGTTTTATGTACTTTAATTTTTGACTAAAGTTCCCATATTTCGCACTGTGCGATGTTTTATTTAATTTGCTTTTCAAACTGAAACATTGCACACTTTTCAGATTTGGATGACAATACATGAATATGAAACCAAATCCAATATGGGTCCATTTTTTCCCACATCCCCCATATAGCGGTACCACCCGATTTAGTTAAAATCTTGTAACTCATTTTTAACGCAGTTGCAGTTGACCAATCGAACTGAAACTTTGCACACTTTTCAGATTTGGATGACAATATATGAATATGGACCCATTTTTTCTTACAGCCCCCATATAGCGGTACCACTCGATTTCAGGTATTGTGAGGATTTTATCTTAATTTTTCCCCGTCATTTGGGATTTCCAATGATACAGACATTTCCTCACCAATAATTGTGAACATAAGTCCAGCCCCCTTATAGCGGTACCACCCGATTTCAAGTATTATGAGGATTTTATCTTCATTTTTAGGCCGAATTGGCTGTAACTTGGCAATGGGACCCTCCATTGGTACAGAAACTTCCTCACTAAAAATTATGGACAAAGGTACAGATTTTGGTATAGCCCCCATATAGCGGTACCAACTGATCTCAAGTGTTTTAAGGTTTTGTCTTCATTTTTAACCCGAATAGGCTCTAATTTGGCATTTGGGGTTCCCAATGGTACAGAAACTTCCCCAGCAAAAATTATGGATATAAGTCCAGACTATACTTTATATAACGATACCCCACGATTTTAGGCATTTTAAAGCTTTTATGTACATTTTCGGCCTAAATTGACTATAATTTTGTTCTCAGTGGTCAAAAAAATTTATTTACTAAAAAGTTCAAAATAAAAAACAATTTAAAACAAGTAAGAAAAGACTATAGTCGTACGGAGCCGACCATGGGATACCCTATACCATTATCCATGGACAATCGCTCTCCACGGAAATTCTTTTCAATGATTATGAAAATTTAATTATCAAATATCAGAGATATAATGTATAATACTTATGACCAAAACCAAAAAGTTATCTAGCATGACAAAGACATTTTTGTAGCAGGAAAGGAAAATTTAGTTCACACAAACTAAAATGTAATGAAACCCACTTATGTAGTACTACTACTTCCATTGTTTAACCGCTACGTTAGTGAAATTTTTACCAATTTCACACAAAAGTTTCAGTCCATTTAATCCGCTAAGTATTATCTGATCTTCACGTTGGTTTGTACGCTTCTTCTTTCTCATAAACTCAAACTTTGTTTAAAATTTTGCGGGTTATTATTTTGACCTATTTCATTCTCTGAACAGTTCACGATCATCAGCAAAAACTAATCATTTCTATTCTGGACTGAACCCAACCTCCTTAAAAAATTCCTTACAATCGGTCCATAATTGCGACCTTAAGCTTGTTTACAATTTTTAATGGACGGACACACATCGCTAAATCGAGATATGAATTTTAGACTAATATTTCGTGGTGTTAAATAAAGGAGACAATATATTATATATTAGGCAGTAGGCCCGTTATCTAGCAAACACTTTATTGCAATTTACATCAGAGGAAAGGTCAGTAGTTTTTCCCATATGTAGGCTACTTTGCGAAATATATATGTCCTCAAGGAATTAAAATATCGACCAAAAATAAAATTTTTATATTTTTCATACAAAAGTAATGGTCCATTTCACCCTCTAAAGAATATTAGATCATCATTCAAAATTGCAGGCATCTTTTTCGACCTATACTCTTACCCGGTGCAAAATTTCGTGATTATTGATGTATAATTGCGACTTCTAGCGAGTTTATTAGTACACTACAAACAAATAACGGAATATATTAGGCTGTAACTCTGTTATCTGATCATGCACACCAACATAATTGGCATCAATTGAAAGGCGTTCAAGCGTTCCACTTTCAAGTATATGTCACTTGTCCGGAATGTCACTTCCAGGAATTAAGATATAATCTGTATATTAAAAATTTTCACAATTTTCACACAAAAGTTTTGGTCCATTTAACCCTCTAAATATTATCCGATCGCCATCTCAAGTTGCAAGCTTCTCCTTTGTGATATACTCTTACCTTATTTAAAATAACGCGTTGATCGGACTATTATTGAGACCTACAGAGCCGCTAGAAAATTGGATAAATATTATGTTTTTGGTCCATTTCACCCGCTAAATATTTCACGATCATCACCAATAAGAATAGGGATCTATTCTGATCAGAACCCGACCTCCATACAAAATTACGATCGGTCCATAATTGCGGCCTGGAGCGTGTTTGCAATTTATAATGGACAGACGGACGGACGGACACACATCTCAAAATCGCTTTATCTCGTCGAGATATGAAGATTGGTATACCACATTGAGGGTCTCCGACGAATATTTCGAGGTTTTACATGAATTTTTACCAAAACAAACATATAATACCCTTTTCCACATTGTGGTATCTATATATGAAGAAAAGACAAAATTTTTTAGTTTTCCATAAAAAAAAAATTAAAAAATTTTTTTTAAGCTACATGAAAGATTATTGGTACATAGATTGGGAAAAAAATCCCATTCTTAAATCTGTTCGAGATACTAATTTTGGTTGTTGCGCGCAAAAGTTATGGCGGTTTCAATTTTGATAAAAAGAAAAAAATCTTTAAAAGACTCTAATCAACTCTCTCTTTTAGGGGCTCCCTACGTAATACATGATTACTGAGGCCCCATAACATTAGTGAAAAAGTTTTAAGTTTTCGCGGAAATTGAGAAAGAGTTAAAAAAATTGGTACTTTGCAACTTGTTTTAATAAAATTCAAGCTGTTTACGCATCCTAAAAATATTTAAAAAAATATGTACGTAATCTAAACATCGCGATGATTCAAATGAAACCAAAACTATACAAATCCGTTTAATGGTTTGCATATTATAGCAAAAACAAAAAGATACATATATTGAGGAAATTTATAAAATTTTTGTAAGAGAAAATATTTATTAAAATTTATTTTGTGAGTTAGTTGAAAAAATGTAGGAATTTGTCGGAGTTATTCTTCTATTTTAGAGAAATTTCACGCAAAAAAACGAATTTTTTATTCTAATCACTTCTCGAATACACACTAACATCTAGCGGAAGATATGGGTATCGTTCAAATAAATGTTGGGTTCCTTTTAATGGGGTATACTATTGAAATAAAACTGTATCGAGTAATGTTCTTTTTGAAATGCGTGTAAATCGCGAAATCCTTAAAATCACTTGATGCGCATGCGATTTAACAACACAGCGAATTCTTTTCTTTTAATTTGTACACATTTGCTAGGATTTACTTTGGCCGCTAAGATGTAGCATCATCTGCAGTTTAGTGTGCAACAAACTGTATAACGCTTATAATTTGCACAAAGTGCATACACTTTTTATGCGCATCCGATTTCACTATCATCTATGAAAAAATACATCGATCTAAACCTATTTCGATAAAATCCATCAAGAACCGTGGATGTAGCATCACACACTATTTTTGGGATAAATCGGATAAAGCTCCCATGGCACTAAATTTTTTAAACCACTGTTTTCGCAAACACTCGAGTGATGTGTCAGTTTCTTCATTGAAAAGCAAACGATCCACAGAAAAAGCGATTTAATCCGCGATATTTTCAAAAACATTTTTGCAAATTGTTCAATTTTTGCAGTAGCCATTTCCGCCGTTCTAGTAGATGGATTTTTACGATCTGTGATTTATATGATCCGGATCGTCGAAAAACTAAAATATCGCGGGGTACCAGCACACTCAAAACGATATTGTAAATACTGTACCCAAAAAATAGGTTTTTTAGAAAATATATCGCACTAAATTTTGGCCTTTGGCAGTAGATTACTCTGCTGCTGTGTGGGCTACATACTCAATATACATACCAGATTATGCGAAATCGCGAGTTCTTTAATCCTATAATTGGTTTTTTGAAATATCCGAATGCGCGTCCCAGTTACATAAAAAATACAAAAAACACCTGAAATCCGGCTTCAAAATGTCAGCATCGATAAAAGGTGGATGCAGTGGAAATTTTGGAAAGTGATACATTAGAAGTGTAATCTTCATTTTGTATTCTCCTACTTTTACTTTGGACAGATGTCCGTCATTTGAATGGTTTATTCAGAAATCGAATAGCAATGTAAAAAACCTGTTTAGCTTCAACGTGTTTTTACCTATGTTTTTTCCTTTACGCGGTCGTAACTACCACGTAAATTAAATTTTTTTGCTAAATTTTTGAGCTTTGTACAAAAACATCTAAATTAATCCAGCAATAGTCATAGTTACTGGTAAACTACAATAGTTCGCGTATTATAATAGTGCAAACCTTGGCTTCATGGAAACTAAAAAATTTTGACTTTTCCTCATATATAAAAATGGTGTAAAAAATGTATAGTAATTCATAAAATGAGAACGGCTAGGCCGATTTCTGTAAATTTTTTGTCAGTTATTCGTATTTTCGAGGAGAAGGTCTTTACGGAAGAAAATTTTGGAAAATCTCTTTGGAAAAGTCGGAAAATTGGAAAAATCGAAAATTGAGTTTTTGTATGAAATTTTATTCCTTAATAGCGAGACGAAGTTCGCCGGGTCCGCTAGTAGGGTATAAAAATTAAGTTTCAGTGTTTTATTTAAAAATGCACTTAAAACTAGAAAATAATTTGTCGCTTAGCCTCAATAAATATATTCTTTCTTATGATGGAATCTCTCAAATAAAACGCTTGCATATAAATTATAAATGGTGGCAAAATTAAACGGCAAGCGTTTTATTTGAGAGATTCCATCATGAAAAAGAATATATTTATTGAGGCTAAGTGACAAATTATTTTCTAGTTTCAAGTGCATTTCTAAATAAAACACTGAAATAATATTTTTTTAAATTATTTTTTATTCGACGAATCACCTTATAATTAAGATTTTATGTAATCTTATGTAGAAACTCATCGCGCTATGATAGAGGGATATGAGGTTGTAAAAAAGTCATAACCCTAATGTACACTCTTGGCAGCATTCAGCTATGCTCGACCGAAGGACGGAATTATAGCTACGAGCAAAGACAACACCAAGGCGACAGAGTGTGCCTTGGTTATCGGAAAAAGCGTCTCAGTTAAAGAAATATTTCCAACATCTTTTTGTAATCTATTTCTATAGGCTCGATGTCTAAATATTTAAATTCTTTGAAAAAAATACACCGCTATGGTCTGAGAAAATCATTAAAGAGCCTGCAAATTATTATTGCCGTTAGTGGTTAATCTGTTAAAAAGTAAAGGTGATCATCGGCAGCTTAAAAATTTAGTAGACGACTTTCAGCACTAATACCATCGGAAGACCAATAACATGAGGCTATTTCTTATTTATCGGCTTTGAAACTAATAGCAGATCTAGCTGGAAATCTTCTCGGATGGTTTTATGGATTTATTTGAATGCAGAAACAACCGTATTTGTATATCTTTTAGGCGATTGGATGCAGTGATATTCATGTATTGCCAATTTTTAATGTGTTTTCACTACCAAATGTCCAAATAGAGGGATTAAAGAATTTGTAAAAGATTAAGAGGATCAGCAGCGTCAACCGTAACACCCATCATATACACAGATACCCATATAAGGAAAACATATGTGAGAGATAACAAACAAAAAGCGTATTATGGGAGTGTAGATAGATCATACAAAGCGATGATGGTGATGATGATGATACTCGATGAGAAGAATATTGATTTTTGTTTACCAGCCAGTCGAGCCAGCTTGCATGCCTCACTGACTGTCTGTCTGCCTGTTTGCCTGCATTTCTAAACTATCGATGGCATATTAGAGATTTTTGTCACTGAAACAATCCGGCTCATGTCATAGATGATGACAATAAAACCCACATCCGTTACCATGGAACAAAATGTGCAGAAATCTATTTCCTCCATGAATTGCTGTCTTTTATTCTGCACGTTTGTGTGTGTTTGTGTACTATAATGACATTTTAAAAATGCCGAAAATCTTTCGTAAATATACAAATCCATTGATTGAATTGAAATATCTATCATAACTGTATGTATGTTTGTAGGTATTTTGTCACATTGTGTATTTAAAAGTTCATTATCACATTTGCCAATTGTTGTCGAGTGGAAACGAGTTTTTTTTTTTCGAATATTTGTTTGTTTCATTGCCATTAAATCCCTAAACACCGGTGCGCCCTGGTGTTAGGCGATAATATGTGTGCCTGTGTGCTATTGTCCAGGGGATTGTGGGCAATTTGTGTTATTGTTTGATGGCGAGGATTATGTGACATAAAGCCAATACGATTGACTGAATAAATTGTCCAAAGAACTTAATAGCTTCCCAAGAAGAATGTGTGAAAATGCAAACATACTCATGTATATAGAATTTACTTGTTGGTAGTTTATATAACTCTACGAAGTTAAACTTTCTTAGAGAAGACAAAATAATTTTGAAATCAGGGCATATTGAAAAAAATTTTGACCGATTTATTGTCAAAAAACAACCCTTATTTGTGCGAAATTTAGACTTTGACAGTTCAGCATTTTTTTTTAATTCATGTACATTAGGGTTATGACTTTTTGACGTTTTTTCTTAAAAATGATTTCCTGTAGTGAGAATGACTGAACTATTCCCTACTAATGCCTAAAATAACATTCATTCCACTTTATTAAAAAAGGTTCCGCACAAACCACTTTGAATTTTTTTTTGGAAAAATTCTATGAAATGAAAAGCATTTTTTCTCAAAAAATCATTTCCCGTTGCAAGAATGGATGGTCTTTTACCTATTAATGACTAAATAACTTTTATTCCAATTAAATTTTAAAAAGGTCCCGCACAATTCACTTTTTATTTTTATGACATATGAAATAAAGTTATAAATATAATATAAAATGATATGTATGATATAATACGAACGGTGCGCCTTTACTAATTTTAAATGGAATGTGCTTACACCTGGGAAGTTTTTGCAGATTCTGAAACTTCAATGCTCATTGATGAGAAATAGCAAGAAACAAAAAAATCGCCGGAGGGATTTTCAAATAAATCGCGATTTAAGTTCACATTTTTAAGGGTTCTTTAGGTTTTCACGATTTAGCTTGGAAACCGCGAGTCCTATGTAAATGGGCCTGAAGAAAATATTTTAGCTGTTGAAATTCTCCAGAAGATTGGCCTTTACGATATTTTCGTAGAATTAACCGTTTTTGAGATACAGAAGTTCAAATTGGGACAATTCAAATTGGGACAAGTCTCCTTAAAAAACAATGTTATGATTACAATTTCCCATCTTAAACGTATATATCTCAAAAATGGTACAACCTAGGAAAAAATAAATCAGCCAATCTTGTAGAGAATTTTCACAGCTACTAAATTATCTTTAGTCCCATTTTGACATGACTTGCGATTTTCAAGCAAAATCTTGAAGACTTAAGATAAAAACCTAAAAATTTGAACTGAACCTCTATGTCTAAAAATGGAAAAACCTACGAAAACACCTAAAGGTGAGTCTTGTAGAGAATTTTCACAGCTACAACATCTTTTTTAGTCCCATTCCGATAGGACTTGCGGTTTCCAAGAAAAATCGTGAAAACATAAAAAACAGCTAAAAATGTGAATTTTGACCGCGATTTATTTAAAAATCCCTACAACATTTTTTCTAGTTTTAGGATTTTTCTCATCTATGAACATTGCTGTTTCAGAATTCACAAAAACTTTCCCTGTGAAAGTGGTTTTCATTAAAAGTTAGTTAAGGCGCACCCCTCATCATATTGTTTTATAAAGGGGCGATACAGTCAGTGCATTGTCTCAATTTGAACTTCTATATCTCAAAAACGGTAAAACCTACGATCATAATGGTCAATCTTGTGGAGAATTTTCACAGCTATAACATTTTCTTTAGGCCCATTTACATAGGACTCGCGGTTTCCAACCGAAATCGTAAAAACCTAAAGAACCCCTAAAAATGTGAACTTAAATCGCGATTTATTTGAAAATCCCTCCCGCGATTTTTTTGTTTCTTGATATTTCTCATCTATGAGCATTGTAGTTTCAGAATCTGCAAAAACTTCTCAGGTGTAAGCACCTTCCATTTAAATTTGGTTAAGGCACACCGTGTACGATGATAAAAAACAAACGGTTATGTCATTTTAGTTATGTCGTGTGTCCCCTATCCTACACCTTGTTTTCAGTTGAATATCTGCTTACAGTGACTTCAAAAAACTTTCAAAAGTTCAGAAAAATAAAAACTTTGAAAGCTTTTTGTGCGGAAGCTTTTTTATCTTAGGTGAAAACTCAACAAAATATCATACAGGGATATTAGGTTGTAAAAAAATCATAAACCTAATGTACATTGGTTGTTGATAAGATCACAAAAATATATGATGATCGATCCATTGGTTTCCGGGCCAGAGATGACACCACAAAACGACTTTTTAAAAGTGTTTGGTATGCGGACATTTGGCGCAAAACTATGCAACATTTGCAGCAAAAAAGAAAACGTTTACCGAAAGTAACTTAAGAAGTGTCCTTTCAGAGAAAGGGGTTAACATTTTATACCCTCCACCACGAACTGTATTGAACTAAATAGCAACAAGTAAAAAAGTATCAGTCGGCTTTGCCGACAGAGATATACCCTCAGCTTGTGTGAATTGAATAATCTATTTCCCAAAAAACTTATGTATTTAGGGGTTTTCCAAATTTTGGGCGTATGAATGAATATGAATTTGGATTAAAGCTAAAAAGTTTTGTGAGGGAGGTACCTAAAAGAATGGACCGACATAGTCCATTTTGGAAGTGGGTCTTATTTTGGAGATATTCTCTCTCTCGATAGATATAGCGCCCATCCGACATTTCAGTTGGTCACCATACATATAATTTTGAGCTTTTAGACCATTATATCAGAAAACATAGTTTGGACAAAGTATTTCGAGATCAAAAGTTGGAGCAAAATCGGTGGCAGCATGTTGCAAGAAAAATCAAAACGATTCGAGAGGAGGTCCTAAACTGCTTTCTTCCGAAATTTTGTGTGGAAGGTACCCTAAGGAGTTGACATATATAGTGCATATTCTAACCAGATCTATGTCTCGTATAAGTATTACGATGTGCAAAGTGTGGATCAAATCGGTAAGTCCCTTCGAGAGTTATCGTGCGCTCCAGCCAGCCAGACAGACAGACGGACATTGCTAAATCGACTTCAAATTGTCTGAAACGCATTTCGTCCAAACATATTTGTGGTCTAACACTATTAATTCGATGATTCATATTTTGCCCGCAGAGAAGTGTATATGAGGAAAAGTCAGAATTTTTTAATATTCCATTTGAAAAAAATTAAACAATTTTTTTGATGCTACATGAACCATTTTTGGTACATGAATTGAGAAAAAATTCCCATTCTCAAATCTGTTCGAGATACTAATTTTGGATATTGCGCGCAAAAGTTATGGCGGTTTCTATTCTGATTATTAGAAAAAATCTTATAAAAACGCTACTCATTATATCGAGAAACATTGTTAATTTACGGCTTCCTACATGCTATATGTTTACTGAGGTCCCATAACCTTAGTGAAAAAGTTGTAAATTTTTAATTAGGAAAAAATTCAAAAAAACTTTTTTTAATAAAATTTAAGCTGTTTATGCATCGGAAAAATAGTTTAAAATATGTACGTAATTATAGCAAAAACAAAAACATATATTGAGGAAATTTATAAAATTTTTGTAAGAGAAAATATTTATTAAAATTTACTTTGTGTGTTATTTGAAGAAAATGTAGAAAAAAATTTTAGTAAAATTTCACGCAAAATTCACATTTTTTATTCTAATCACGTCTCGAATACACGCTAACATTTAGCGGAAGATATGGGTATCGTTCGAATAAATGTTGGGTTTCTTTAAATGGGGTATAATCTTGAAATAAAACTGTATCGGGTAATGTTCATTTTGAAATGCGTGTAAATCGCAAAATCCTCAAAATCACTTGATGCGCATGCATTTTATCAATACGGCGAATTCTTCTCGTTTATTTTTACACATTTACCAGGATTTACTTTGGCCACTAAGTTGTAGCACCGTCTGCAGTTTAGTGTGCAATAAACTGTATAACGCTTATAATTTGCACAAAGTTCATACACTTTCTATGCGCATCCGATTTCACTATCATCCATGAAGAAATACATCAATCTAAACCTATTTCGATAAAATCAATCACACTATTTTTGGGATAAATCGGATACAGCTCACAAGCCACTAAATTTTTTAAACCGCTGTTTTCGAAAAAACGCGAGTGATGTGTCAGTTTCTTTATTGAAAGGGAAACTATCCACAGAAAACGCGATTGAATCCGCGATATTTTCAAAAAAAATTTACCCACATTTTTCGGTTTTTGCAGTTCCTGTTTTAGCCGTTCTAGTGGATGGATTCTCACGATCTATGATTTATATGATCCGGACCGTCAAAAAACTAAAATATAGCATTTCCAAATTAAATGAAACCTTTTCCAAATTAAATGAAACCTTTTCCAAATTGAATGAAACCTTTTCCAAATTAAATGAAACCTTTTCCAAATTAAATGAAACTTTTTCCAAATTAAATGAAACCTTTTCCAAATCAAATGAAACCTTTTCCAAATCAAATGAAACCTTTTCCAAATTGAATGAAACCTTTATTTTTATTGAAAGAAAAAAGCCAGAATATTTTGAAAAGAGAAAGAAATAAAAATTATATGGAGTTTCAACAATTTTTTTACTTAAATTCTAATCGTAAGTAATTACATAAAAGTGCAACTCGCTGCATGTTTTGCTTCCTTGAACTTAAACATTTTATAATTTTTGAGCATCAATTAATGTTATAGCGGAATAATGCTAAAGAGAGAATTAAGGTTTAAAAAATTGCTAATAATAAAAGGGGCTAATTGTATTACCTAATGAAGTGGTTCACGATTTGCTGCTTGTGGAATTTTCAATGGACATACTCATTACATAATTGGAGCAGTCCTGTTTATTGGTTACTATGCTCAATCACGTCAACGATATTACGATCTATTGTCTGATCGCGAAGTACCACTCTGGTACACAATTTTATTTTTGAAAATTCCTTTACTATTGGGTTCAACATTGCAGAATTTGGCATTAAAAATTTAAAATTACACCGGTTTAATTCTATCATAATGTGTATTCGTTTACTTATAAAGTTATCGCATAAAAATTATCCTGAAAAAAAAAATTCTAAAATTAAAATGTGTGCCAGAGTCGTACTAAGCGAACGGACGATAGATCGTGATACCGTTGACGCGATTGAGCATTGTATCGAACAGCTCAAACAACAGACCATGAAAACGCGACAAAATCGATTAGTTGTCAATCAGGGTCGTGCCTAACATTTTCTGAGCGACATTTCTGAAGAACATTTTGAAGCTGAAAAACGTCATCATGTATTACTTTTATAGCGGTTCTTAAAATAAGAGTCAAAAAGGACATTGAAGGAAGCGAGTTAGAAGGTCGAAATGCTATACAAAAATAATCCTCATTCGATTTGACTGAAGACAAGTCAGTTCATAAATAAGCTAAACCAACTGTTAACAAAGATATAACGTTAATTTCAGATGCCTTATATGGTCTTCAGCAGAAAATTAATCACGCCATAACTCGGAACTTCGACTCACGGCGGATCTGTCCTTCGGGATTCTTAGTATACTCACCAAGTGCTTTCATCACCAAAAAATTATCTTTGCCCCAGATTTTCACCTCCATTTTGTGTCACAGTGTTATTAGGAATTTTTTAAACCTAAATTCTCTCTTTAGGATTATTTCGCTATAACCTCAATTAATGCCCAAAAATTATGAAATGCTTATGTTCAAGGAAGCAAAACATGCAGCGAGTTACACTTTTATGTCATTACTTAAGATTACAATTTAGGTAAAAAATCGTTGAAAACCCATATCATTTTTTATTTCTTTCTCTTTTCAAAATATTCGGTTTTTTTTTTCTTTCAATAAAAATAAAGGTTTCATTCAATTTGGAAAAGGTTTCATTTGATTTGGAAAAGGTTTCATTTGATTTGGATAAGGTTTCATTTGATTTGGAAAAGGTTTCATTTAATTTGGAAAAGGTTTCATTCAATTTGGAAAAGGTTTCATTCAATTTGGAAAAGGTTTCATTTAATTTGGAAATGCTATATCTTGGGGTCCCAGCACAATCAAAAGGATATTGTAAATACGGTACTCAAAAAATAGGGTTTTCGAAAAATTATCGCACTAAATTTTGGCCTTTGGCAGTGGATTATTGTGATGCCTTCTGGGCTACATAGTCAATATACATATCAAATTATGCGTAAGTACTGCGCGAGTACTTTTAAACTCTTATATTTTCTGAAATACCCGAATGCGCGTTACAGTTAGATCAAAAAAACAAAAAACACCTAAAATCTGGCTTCAAATTTTCAGTATCCATAAAAAGTGGATGTAGTGGATATTTTGAAATGTGATACATTAGAATTGTAATCTTCATTTTGTATTCTTCTACTTTTACTTTTGACAGATATCGTTAATTTAAACGGTTTAACCGCCAATCGAATAACAACGTAAAAAAACTCGTTTGCTTCAACGTGATTTTATCTATTTTTATTCATTTACGCGGTCATAGCTTTCGCGCAAATTAACTTTTTTAGCCACATTTTTGAACTTTGATTAAAAACACTTCGTCTGATCGAACTATGGCCATAGTTCGTGGTACACAGCAATATTTCGCGAATTATAACAGTGCAAACCTTGGATTCATCAATGTTAAATTTTTTTGACTTTTCGTCATATACCCCCGTTAGCATAAACGCTGAGGGAATAAAAATCAGTTTCCTTTCGTTTATGAAAGTAAAAAACTCTTCTTCCTATTCCTTGCACAAGCAATATATTTTAACTGATAACATACATACATACATATGTTCCCACAACATCCCTGAAGGGACAAGGGAGACTTCTCTCCTATCAATGAGTGCACGCCGATTCATATTGGATCAATGATATGGGACCTACTTTTTATTGCCGAGTCCGAACGGCGTGTCTTACGACACCACTTGTAGAGAAGTTTTTCATGGCTTAAATACTCAGGAAATGTCGCCAGCATTACTGAGGGGGAATTTTGCCACCGTTGCAAATTTGATGTTGCTTGGCCTGGGATTCGAACCTCAGACCTTCTGAGTGCAAGGCGGACGTGCTAACCATTGCACCACGGTGGTAACTGATAACACTACCTTTAAAAAGCGCTATCGTTATTCTCTCCAAAACATTTAAAAATATACAGTATTTCCCTCTTATATGCACCCCGGATATAAGCATTCCCCGCTTAATAGCACTGAAATTTGTGCAAAGGTTATTTTTGGTTCAAAATACATTGACATTAGTTCGATATATGCATCCCGCTTATAAGCATTCCCCGCTTATAAGCACTTGAAATTTGGTTATCATTCTTTCATTTTAGCTAAAACAAATTCGTTTATATGCACCGGCTCAAAATAATTTGGATGATAGTACAATTTTTCATCGGCGTTAAATTGTCATATTGTATCTGACGACAGGCAAAAAATCGAACTATGTATACGTGAAAATGACAATAAAGAGGAGAAAGACTTCAAGAAATCTCAATATAAAGCGCATTATGTGTTCATAATGCGCTTTATATTGAGATTTCTCCAGTCTCCGGAGGATGAGCGTGCAGTTAACGTCTGGTTTAATCAAATGCGTTTGTCTGGAGCTGTTATTTCAGGCAATATGCTTTTAAAGAAAGCTGATCTAATTGCAGTAAAGATAAACAAGCGGTGACAAAAAGGCAAAAAACTATTGACTAATTTAGAAAATCATTAAATATTGTTACTGATCAAAAAAGGTATGATTTTGTATTTACATACAATGTGATTTTTGACGTGCAGTGCAAATTTTGCGAAATAACCTCGGAAGAGGATTGTGATGAAAACCATTTAATGGATATCATGTCCGATGAAGACATTAAAGATATCGTGCAATCTGATAACAATTTACAATGTTATGCAGAGCCAAGGGATGAAAATATCATCAGAGAAGTTATGCCGGAGAATAATGAATTATCTGAAAACGATTCTGCAGAAAATGAGATTTCCTCCGAAAAAGAAGTTTTAAATGCAATAAGTATTATTCGTGAGGTGGTGATGCCAGCCAATAAAAACATAGAGCACTTCTATTTTGGACAACACATTGGATTAATCATTTGCAACACTATAAAGTAAAGACATTCCTTATCAGGGTAAAATGCTGAGTCGATTTACGTTTTCAGCTACATTTTCAGACCAAATTAGCTATAATTTGGCATTTAGGTTTCCTAGTGGTCAAAAAACTTATCTATCCAAAATTGTGGACATAGGCCCCTGTGTTGCTATAGCTCCAAATAACGTTACCGCCCGATTTCAGCAATTTTCCAACTTTTAGCTGACTGATTTAGCTTAAATTAGGTATTTGGGGTTCATAGGTTCAAAATAATTCTTCGCCTAGAATTGTGGCGAATGTCCAATGTCGGAACAGCACGAAGTAATTATTCTCTATTACTTGTTTAAGAATAAAAAGAATTAAGATTCTTCTCTCTTTAAATATACGTAACTACTATTGATATCCGTGCCCAATACTGCATAATAAAGTGGGATGTTTTGTTATGAATGAAATTGTTTTACTTTTTATTTTTGCCTTATTAAGCTCAACTCGAAAGAGAATTAATGAAATTGTTTTACTTTTTGGTTGATTAATAAATAAATAAATAAACTGGAGTTTTAATGACAATTTGTATATTCATTGCATGTGCTTGTAAACGGGGAATTTTTATATATGCACCGATAGTGCTTATAAGCGGGATTTGTATATAAGCACTGATTGTGCTTATAAACAGGATTTCGATATATGAATCCCCCGCTATGCACTGCTTTGCTTCCATTTTCCACAGTGCTTTTATCCGGGAAATACTGTATACAGTTTTCCGAATTGAGCTTTTGTATCCTCTGACAAAACACAATTTCAGCGACCTCGGTTAGAAAATTTGTCAAATTGGGTATATAGGTATGAATAGTTTTTTTGTGGATATGTGTTCTATCTTTGGGTAACACAAAATTCCAATTACAAACCAATTCGGTAGAAAAATAAAGACATGGAACAATGCCGGAAAATTCCATGTGGAAAGTTGTATACCACCAACCGAGACTTAATATTAAATGTCCAACCTTAAAAAAACCGCAAATCAGCAGGTACTCTCCTATGGGGGCTATTTGTAGACATAGACCACGGAAATGTAAATACCAAATTTCAGTCATATCGGTGGTATATTGAGGCCACAACTTTCAGAATATTGAAAATCAGGATGTACCGTTCTACGTCGACCTATACCAACAAATTTCAGGTGGAAAGTTTTGAACACCCACCTTCAATCTTCTACCAAATTTTAGCCATTTTGTTGGGATACACAGTTATGTGAAAAATAATAAGAACATTGACATTCACTGTCTTTGGTGGCTCCCAAAATGTGTAAAATGGAAGAATTGGCGATGGAAATTTCGTTTTGAAAATGTACATGTATTGCAATTAGAAATCCCGTTACGATTTGGATTTCTTTTTGTTTCGTTTTTATACAAAACAAACATTTTTCGTAAAATGCGCGATTTCTGCTGTGAAAAATAATAAGTACAGTTTTTCGTTTTGGTAAAAATAAAAAATTATTTTTTTTTGTGATTATTTTCTGTAAGTAAAAGTTTAAAATGAATTAATTTCTATTCATTAAATGTTGATCAATCAATATTTGTTAAGTTTTTTGCAAATATGAGTAAAAATATGCATTGTGATAACGCTACTCTAGAAATCATTAAATGTTTACATAAATAAGGAAATCGTATAGAAAAACTATAAAAAAAGCTTGGCATTTTCAAAACAATGGTGGAGGATGCAGTTAAGTGGACTCCACAAAAGAAATTCGTGGCAGAAACCCAAATATTACACCTGTATAATAAGACACATTTTTTTTTACCACATTTTTACATATAAAAAAAAGACTTAAATATTAATTTTGACACATCGACAATTCGAAACACCCTCTTCGGTGACTACTTTAGAGCTCACAGTGTCTGAACGGTATTATTTTAATCGAAAAATAATACTCTTTCCACGTAATGGTGTAGAGTATAAAAATATGCAACAAATAATACAGATTGCTAGACTAAGAAAAATGGCGTAAAATTCGTTGGTCTGATGAAACGAAAGTTACTTTATTTGTGCCGATAGAGGAGTTCATCATGGTAGAAGCCATAAAAATCAATAATATACCCTGAAGGCGGTAAAATATGGCAGAGGTAGCATCAATGTGCGGGGATCATTTTCTTACTAAGGTGTGGGGTCTCCATACCGTATTCAAAGTTTTATGAAATCACCAGATTACATTCAAATTTTGAAAAATATAGCGCTACCGTATGCTGAAGAGGATATGCCTTTCAAATGAATCTTCCAGCCGGATAATGACCCAAAGCTTACGGCAACACGAAGAAAGGGGTTCCAGGACAATAAAGTTATGTTGTTAGAATGGCCCGCACAATCCCTTGATTTGAACCGGATTGAAAATTTGTGGAATAAAGTTAAAAGATCGACCAGGGAAAAGTGTCCATCAAATTACGACGAGCTTTGGCAACTCATACAGGTTGCGTGGGACGCGATACCGGCACAGGATTGCTAAATTTACAAATTTCCGGTAGAAAGTTTTGTACGGGAGGTATGGATCTATGGGGGCTATATCGATATAGAATTGCACGCTGATCAAGAATATATATAGTTTGTAGGGTCTACAATGATTATTTCGAGTAGTTACAAACGGAATAACAACCTTAATATACCCCCCACAGTATGGTGGAGGGTATAAAAATAACACTTTATACAATATACATAATGTTACTGGTTTACGCAGATGACATCGACATGATACGTCGATCAAAAGGAGCCATAACAGCAACCTTTGAAAAAAAATTAAAAAGAGACTGTCAGAGTTGGTCTGGGCAGTAAACGGCAATAAGGCCAAGTTCCCAGTGAACGTTGGAAATTACAAATTTATTTACCTCAGCACCGCCCTAAATAAAACAAATAATATCAGTTTTTATATAAGAAGAAGAATAATATTGGCCAACTACTTTGATCTAAGTAAACAGTTTAAAATTAAAAGCAAAACCAACTCAAACAAAAGTCACACTCTACCAGACACTGATACTACCGTATGGATCCGAATGTTGTTTTGACGATAAAATCAACATCAATGTCTGCTGTAAGTACCCATCATTAGACATTGATGTTGATTTTATCGTCAGAACAACATTTTTTAAACAAAAGCTCAGTTTTCTAGGTCCTCCCCCATATCTAGGCACATACATAATTGATACTGTTTCAATTTCCACCGGTTTATTATTGTCATTATTGACCAAAACAACATGTCTCGGATTATGATGATGTTCTTGTCTTCATTATAGTTGATATTTCACTCGACATTGGTCTAAACATGGTGGTGGTGTTGGTGTTGACATTGACAATGGCAGTTCGAAGCCCATTAACGCATTTTAAATTGTTGCTGTTACAATAAAAACAATTTGTCACCAGTAGTAGTAACAGCATCCCTCCAACAACAACAACAGTAAAATGTGTTAATGATTTACTTTGTCAGCTAGTCAGTCATTCTGTCAGTGTATTATTTAGTCATCAAACGATTATGGTCAATTCCACTTTCTCTAATGATGGATTAAATTCTGGCAGTGTTTAAGCCAAGGCATGCATGTCCATGTCTGTTGATGGTGGTGCTGCTGCTGCCCGTGTGCACCAATCATTGGCTGTTGGTCTGTCGTCTGTCTGCATGTGAATCAAAGCCATCATGGCATTCATGTGTAGCAAACGATGCATTCCATTGTGAAGGTGTCAATGTTTTAAATGATTTTTGTCACCAAAAATCGATTCGAGTGATTTAGTTTTTCCCAAAGTACCCTTCTTTGTTCGAAAAGGGCTATTTTGTTGTTCCTACCTAACCTATTGGTGGTTACATTTAAAGGATTATCGAGCAATAATAAAGTAATTTGAGACACAAGAAAGAAGTATTTTGTTTTGTGTTAAAGGCTGCTGCATGTCTGCCTGTTTAATTGTTTGGCTCTTATGTGTGGCACATCATGAAGAATGGTTGGATGGATGTTTGGTTGTGTGTGACAAAATCATTTTCATTGTTTGAAGATTTTTGTCACTTTATTTAAAGAAAATAATCGGTTTTATTGGAAATCTGTCTGCCATGGAGAACAGTCTACAAATTCGAACCCTATGTTTTGGATTAAAAATAAATAAATAAATGAAAAACAGAGGATTACCGTCCATTTTCCTTGCATTCCTGCCAAGCTTAAAGGTAATTTGAGATTTATGTTTGATATTTTTATTGGGATTTTATGTTTGTTGTTGTCATTGTTATGTTTATGATATTTCTAATGACAATAAATCTGAAGTCGAATATGAAGGGTTATTAAATGCGATATGCTAATAGAATTTCATTTGAGATTTTAGGAGAAACATAATCCTGAGCAATGGATGAAGAACATTTGAGAGCATTTAAGTACTTGGTTCTTGATGATTTCGGAAAGTGCGAGAAATTAACAAATTTTTCTTAAGAGGAAAATGAAAATTCTCACTAACATGGCTTGGAACAGGATGTTTGTCCCAAAAGCCGAACTTAGAATGGACTTCCGAAGCCCCTATCAGTACAAAGTTTTTTCAAATATTACTGTTTTATAGGAAAGGATGACAATACCTATAGTGAAACTTGGGTTAGTAACACACCCCTATAAAATGTGGACATATACCCACAGTTTTGGGCGAAATATTTTCTGGCTCCAACAGAGTCGAAATAATTTGGCTAAAACCTCCAAATACCGATATTTCGGATGTACCGTTCTCATAACGTGGACCTGTACCGAATATTTTATACCAAATTTCAGTTTTTTTCGGTTGGATAATGTGGTTAAGGGGCGCCAACGTGGTTCAATGGTCAGGCCAGGTATCATAAAAATTGGCGACATTTCTTGAGTATTTCAGCTATATCATTGAGCTAATATGAATTGGGGTGCACTCATTGATATGAGAGAAGTCTCCCTTGTGCCTTATGGGATGTTTGTGGAACATTAATAATCTGGCTAAGACCTTATAAATTTTCAAAATCTGGTGGTACCGTTCAAATATCAGCTATTAAAATCTTAAACAAAACTGCTCTGACAAATTTCTGGAGAAAAATTTTGTAACCCAAGGGAAGACTTAATGCCAAATGTCAACCATTTGTTGAGATAATGAGGCTAAAATCTTAAAAACGCCGAAAATCAAGAGGTACAATTCTAGGGAGGCTACAATTTTTGGTGGATAAATTTTTAACCACTGAGAATCTAAATACAAAATTACATTCAATTTAGGTTGAAAATGTAGATAAAAACGTGAAAATACCTGAAATTGGGTGGAGTCGTATTATGGGGGCTATACCCAAACGGAAACACAAACCCTGAACAAAAACTGGGTAAATGCAAAAAGGACTATGAAAACCCGACAATATCGATTAGTTGTCAATGAGAGCAGTACCTAAAATTTTCTGAGCGTCATTTTTGCAGAACATTTCGAAGCTGAAAAATGTCATCTTGTGGTACTTTTATTGCGGTTCTTGAAATAAAGGACAAAGAGGACATGGAAGGAAGCGAGTTAGAAGGTCGAAATGTTCTACGAAGAAGATCCTCATGAAGACATGTAATCTTAAAAATAAGCTAAAATAACTGCGAACAAAGAAATACCGCTAGTTTCTGATGGCTTATAGGGTCTCCAGTGTAAAATTCATCACGTCATAACTCAAAAGTTCGACTCACGGCGTATCTGCCCTTTGGGGTTCTGAATATACTCATCTAGGGCTTTTACCCCAAAAGAATTTTTCCATCCCCCAAAATTTTGGTTCACAGTGATGATATCATCGGCATATTCCAGATCTTCGAGGTTATAATGTGGTCTCCAAGTGATGTTTTGTTTTGGTTGGTTAAATATGACAATATTTCGTCAAGTTTATTAGCAGACATCCCCGTTTAACCCGGTGAAGGGTTTCAAGGCTTCGCTATTTTGAAAAAATTGTATCGTTGGTCCACCATTCAACAGCCCTATACGTTCCAAATATTTCAAGCCATTCTGCTGGAAAAAGTTATACGAGATGCAAATATATGAGATACCTTTAAGAAAGTTAAAGGAGATTTTGCTAAAGTGGGTCTGGCGGTAAACGGCGACAAGACCAAGTTGATGGTGTCGACCCGTAATGCGTCCATAGAACTCGGATCAACTGTGGAAGTTGGTTCCTATAATTTTGAAGTAGTTAAAGACTTCGTTTACATTGGCACCGCCATAAACACAATGAACAACAACAATTACAGAGAGGAACGGGAAAACCAAGGCCCGATGGAGTATAAAACTGGAAAATGAAACCAGAAGCAGTAAAGCAACAAATACAGGCGAATGTAAATCTTTTCTTAGTTCGGGTTGTTAGTCCAGTCAAAAGAGACATGCGTATAAGTGGGAAATAGCAAAAATTCTCACAAAGCTGAATTTTGGTGAAATGCTAGGGCTTGCCATTAGAAGTAACGTCTTGTAAAATTCCTCATCGATCCCGTGTGTGCAAATGAAGATATTCAGGGTCAAAGGTCATTTGTTGGTGGCCTTATTCAGTTTTTTGATTTTTCTCAAAAGCGGTAAGACCTATCAGAAATCGATTAAAGTAAAAGGCTCAAAACACTCTGCATGTACGGTCTGTTTGACTTTTCAATAGGAGTCACCATTATTGAGATATCGAGATGTAAGGGCCAATTTACACATGTGAAGAAGTAAGCCGCCTAAGATCATCCTAAGGCGGAACAGTTTACATACAAACGCCGTGTTTTAGGTATTTCTATAAGCTTTCAAACGATACCTACTTTGCAGTAATCGGTTCAGTAGAACCGGGTCTAAACCGGTTTTAAATCTGGTTTTTCGGGTCAAAAAAACTACGAACCGGATCCACCGTCCATGAAAATTATACATTTCCGTGATCAGAGCAACAAACCCCACCTTTTGACCAAATTTCAAAAAATTAGGAGAGTTTTCGTTAGGGTCGTTCCGTTGGGCTTTCGATTACACATGTGGGTTAAAAGGCTATTTTTGCATAAAATGATTACTTACTTACTTAGTTGGCCCATTACAGAACATTTGTTCCATAGACCGAACTAAGAAAAGATCTCCATTCCTCTCTGTTTTTCGCTTGACTTTTTTGAATACCGGGCCTTTCCATTTCTTCATCCACTTGTTTGCTCCATCGAAGCTTAGGCCTGCAGATTCTGCGTGCACCGCCATGTGGCATGTATTCATACGCCTTTTTAGCGGGTTCATCATCGCTCATTCTCATGATATGGCCTAGCCAACGCAATCGTTGCATCTCGATACGTTTAACTATATTCATGTCTTTGTATAGCTTATGGTCCGAGCTCTATGGACGCTTTGCGCGTCGACACCATCAATTTGGTCTTTTCGCCGTTTACCGCCAGACCCATTTTCGCAGATTCTGCTTCGACCTTCCTAAAGGTATCAGTTACTTCCCTTACTGATCGTCCCATGATGTCTATGTCATCAGCATAGGCAAGTAACATGTGACTATTGGTGTAAATTGTGCCATTTCTTTTGACATTTGCATCTCGTATTACCTTTTCCAGCAAAATGTTGAATAGGTCACACGAAAGGCTGTCTCCTTGTCTGAAACCTCTTTTGGTACAAAATTCTTCGGAGAGGTTCTTTCCAATTTTAACTGAGGACCTAGTATCAGTTAAAGTCATTATACAAACCGGATGAGCTTTGCGGGGATACCAAATTCAGACATTGCGTGGAATACCTTTGATCGGAGGGGACTGTCGAATGCTGCTTTATAATCGACAAAAAGGTGAAATATGTCGATCTGCATCTCTTGGGTCTTCTCTAGGATTTGCCGCAGGGTAAATATCTGGTCAATGGTGGACTTGCCAGGTCTAAATCCACATTGGTATGGTCCAATTATTTCGTTGACCATTGGCTTTAGTCGTTCGCACATTATCGCTGACACTATCTTATAGGCAATAGGGAGAAGACTTATGCCCCTATAGTTTGAGCATACTGTCTTATCTCCTTTCTTGTGGACGGGACATAGGATGCTCAGGTTCCAATCGTCGGGTGCGCGTTTTTCCTGCCAGATGGTGCTAACTAGCTGATGCATACACCTTATCAGCGCGTCGCCTCCGGTTTTAAACAGCTCGGCTGGTAAGCCATCGGCTCCTGCTGCTTTATTATTCTTCAGCGGGTTGATTGCTGTTTTCACCTCATCTTGGCCGGGCGGTATACATTCTATACCATCTTCTGGGATTGGATCTGTGGTATCATCGTCTTCGCTACTATTGGATACCAGCAGATTGGAGAAATGTTCCTTCCATATCCTGAGCACGCTATCTGTTTCTGTTACCAGATTACCTTGCTGGTCTCTACAGGAGGATGTGCCTGTACCAAAGCCATCTGTTTGATGTTTCACTCTTTGGTAGAATTTTCGGACTTCATTCTGAGATGTACAGGAGATCTCGATTTTTTCACACTCCCGTTTTTCCATTTCTCTCATTTTCTTGCGGAAAAGCCGTTTCTCTTCTCTCCTTTTCTCCCGATATCTCTCTCGCGCGCTACGCGTTGCTACTGATTGTAAAGTAGCTCTATATGCCGCATTTTTCTCTTCGGTAGCAGCACGACACTCCTGGTCATACCATGAATTCCTTTGTGGAGGTCTCTGGAATCCAAGTATGCATTTTGCGGCTGTTTGCATGGAGTGGGCAATATGTTGCCATTGTGTTGTTATGCTATCGGGACAAGGAGTGCTCGCGTTAAGCAATTGGTCTAGTTGAGTGGAATACGCTGTGGCTATCTGTTGTGTTTGCAGCCTATCGATGTCCAACTTCCGCGTTGAGTCTGTTCGTGCTTTATTTGCAGCGTTTAGACGGGTACGTACCTTTGCTGCAACAAGGTAGTGGTCCGAATCAATGTTTGCGCCTCGGAACGATCGTACATTCAAAACACTGGATGAATGTCTTCCATCTGTTACAACATGATCAATTTGATTACTTGTTCTTTGATCTGGAGACAGCCAGGTGCCCTTATGAATATCGAGATGATTAAATCTGGTACTGCTAACTACCATGTTTTTTGCAGCTGCAAAGTCTATCAGCCTCATACCATTGTCAGATGTTTCACTGTGGAGACTGAATTTCCCGACTGTTGGGCCAAAGATATTCTCCTTTCCAATTTTGGCATTAAAATCGCCTAGAATGATTTTAATGTCATGGGCAGGCAACGGTCATATGTTTCTTCTAAGCGCTCGTAAAATATATCTTTGGTCTGTTCGTCCTTTTCTTCGGTGGCAACATGAGCACAAATAAAGCTGATGTTGAAGAATTTAGCTTTTATTCGAATTGCAGCAAGTCCTTAATTCACTGGGGTGAAGCTGGATACCAGATGTTTTAGTCTCCGACTAACTACGAATCCGCAACCAAACTCATGCTTTAGTCATGGCAGCTATAATACAGTGCGTCACATTTAGGTGTTGTTGTGACGCCTTTCCCAATCCATCGTATTTCCTGTATGGCAGTAATATCGGCCTTGTACTTTTCAAGTACGTCTGCCAATGCGAAGACTGCACCTTCTCTATAAAGAGTGCGAACATTCCAGGTGCAGATTCGCAGATCATGGTCCTTAAAACGTTTGCGGGGTTCGTCAACTTTAGAGGGGTTTGTTTTTCTTTTCTTTCGTTTTTTCATAAAATGATTCTAACATGGAATAACTGTACTAAACACTCTTCGATTTTGTTGGATTTTTTTTTAATATAGGTATAATTTCGACCTTCAACGAAACATATATTTTTTGGAGAGACAGACCCGGTTACTCCGGTTATTTTAGCCGTTTCAGCTGAATATGTGCGTTTTTCCCTTATAAGTGCGTATACATAAATGATGTGTTTTTGGAACCGCTATATCTCAATAATGGTTCCATCTAGGAAGGTATTATAAAACTTGTAGAGAATTGTTCGGTCTACAATATTTGCTTTGGTCACTTTTTGATTAGACACACCGTTTTCAAGGAAAATCCGACAACCTAAAAAAGCCATAAATTTTGACTTTTGACCCCAAATAACTTTTGGGACATTGCTTCTAATTCAGCTTTGTGAGAATTTTTCCTATTTCAAGACAAACGCCCTGTAGAGGGTCACCTAAGTAAGTCTTTTGATTTAATAATTTAGGGTGTTACCGTGGTGTATTTAGTGCAGAGCTGCCTTGTACGTTGAATGCCCGTGCCCATCAAATTTTCAACGGTGCCTAAATACCCCTCAGTGTAACGAAGGTTTATGTGGTAACATGGGGCGCCTTCGCCACGTTTTTGTTCAAAATGTCCTCATATCGACACCGTTGAAGTTTTTTCAAAAATTGTTTTTAATAAAAATGTTAGCATATCTTGACTAAAAGTTTGATTTTACAAAATGTCGAAAAAGTTGCGAAGCCGCCCCACCCTTAGGGGTGACATTGAACGGACTCTTAAAATGTAATTTACCATACTTCTTCCTTATATATTACCATTTTATCAAAAAGGAATATGTTTTCTATTAAATGGGTGCCACCGTGGTGCAATGGTATGCACACCCGCCTTGCACGCTGAAGGTCGTGGGTTCGATTCCCTGGCTAGGCAACATCAAATTGTCAACGGTGGCAAAATAGCCCACAGTAATGTTGGCGACATTGCCTGAGTAGTTCAGCCATGCAAAACTTCTCTAATAGTGGTGTCGTAAGACACGCCATTCGGACACAGCGATAAAATATCGTTGAGCTAATATGACTTGGGGTGCACTCATTGATATGAGAGAAATCTCCCTTGTCCTGTATGGGATGTTTGCGGAACAATTATTATTATTATGAAACATTCCAGCCGAAATGTGTGGAACAAATTTTCTATTGAATAATCAAAAATAATTCCAAACTTGACAAAAATAAGCAGATTCAAGCAGTTACATAATATTCAATTTTAACATCAGATTTTAGTGTGGTATATTTATTGCATAAAGAATTTGAGTTAAACCTGGCAAATTTCTCACATTAACCCACCACATCCCTATCATTGGCAATATTTTTGAAAATTTAACAAAGTTTCAAACGTTGGATTCATGGTTTACCCTTTCATAACTCACGAATTGTGTTGTATATTAAACGTATATAAATGTATACTTTGTTGAAACGATCGAAAAAGTACCTAATCGAAATAATGGTTTTAGACCCTTGTATGTTTGGAAGAAATTCATTTCGAACAGATCAACCGATTTCCTTCAAAACTTTTTCCTTTTTGTGTTTCAAAATAGTCTGGCTTAATCATTTGTTGTTGTTTTAATATTTTAAAACAAAGAGTTTATTAGTGGAGAAAATTTGGCATTGTTCGCCAAGAGGTAAGCAGGGAAGACTATATGTAGATTCGATACTCGCCTTGCTTTGTCTGTCTATTTCTTCGACACCTCTTCAGCTTATGTTTGCGATTTAATCAGACACAAATTTATTAGCAAAATATCCACATTTATTCGGAACGTCCACAATCGTGGTAAATAAATACCCAAAACAGTTTCTAGATTTTTATCGGAAAGTTCCAAAGGGCCACAAAATTCTAAAATACATAACTTTTTGAAAAAGATTTTGGTTGTGTATACAGTATTCGATCTGTGCAAAGATGTTAGCCTCAATTCATACAGGCTATGAGTATATCTCTGTCGGCAAAGCCATAAACAAATTCGTGACAGCTGCCATAAAACAAACTATATCGGTTGATTTCCTGTTTATTCCGATTGTATTTGTTATATGTTCCAGGTTTAGGTTTTCTTAGAAGAAAGGCATTTTCCGTTTTAAAAATATAATTTCTAGATATTGAAATATTACTATACATCGAAAATTTATTTCGATATGGAGAAATGAATCCGTTATTATTTTTCAATATTTCAATATACCTTAATTATTTTACACTTGCTTCTTCATGCATTGTCTAGCTCCTTAACATTTTTATTAACCTTCATTCATCTTCCAGCACCAGATTTATTTGATTCATATCATCACCTCGAGCAATGCAACTCAACTGTGACTAAAATAGCAGTAAATTTCCTCTCACTCTATTTACGATGTTTATTAACCCTTTATTTATAGTGAGAACTCCAACTCCTCACCAAATAACCAACTCATGATGCCTTAATCCTTTTCAGCACCCATCCCCATAGAACCCTTTTCGTTTGCTAAATATTTGTTATTATTTACCAAATGTACATATTTTGGGTCTTGTGTTGTGTGTGTTCTGGGTCTTATGCAAATACTCTGCCAAACACTCTCTACACGCAGAGAAAAAAATATGTTTGATCCAACAATATTCCAAGAGCAAAATATGTATTGTTAACATATTGTTGGATTCCTCATGTAGTATTGTAAATCCAAAAATAGTTTGTGTCAACTGAACAATATTTCTCTCTTTTCTTCGAAAATTTGTTTCTCTTCTCTCGCTATTCGATGCCGTGTTGAAAAAACAATTTTGGTGAGTTGTGGTGTGTTTGTATGACATGCTGCCTTTACCTTTGTTTTTGTGTGTATGTACTTGTGAGACTCTTGTTTTTATTTGTTTTTGTTTTGTTTCATTCTTCTTTCCTTTTCATGTTTGTTATGGTGTTTAATTATTCCTTATGTTGTGGTGGGTTCTTGTGGCTTTTTGTTTGTCTTTGTTGTCAGCCAATGCAGCAAACCATGTATTGTGTTCATCAATGATTGCAATATTATACGCGACATTTATGTTATGTAGTTATGCGAAAAGTGTATATGAGAAGTATATGCACTCAAATCAAAAATTTCTGGGCTGGTTTTCTGTATTGACAATACTTTTTGTAAACAAAATTAGATTATGATAGTTCCTACAATCGGTATTGTTAACGATTTTAACAATATTGCGGAAGTTCGAAAGTTGTTTTTGTTTTCTATGTTTGGAACAAAAGATGGTATTTTTGGATTTGGATTACAATGTTTGAACAAAACAAATACATTTTTGGAACCAAAACATATATTTTTGTTCCAACAAAAGCGAAAAATATTTTTTCTCTGCGTGTAGACCCTTTAGACAGCTAGACACATTGACGGGTAGGCAGTCAAATGCTTTTATTTAAAAAAGCATTGCCAACCCTTTAACCATGAAGTGAGCAAACAATGTGACAGTCGACAGAACGGATGAAAAAACTGTTGAACAAATTATTTATCTCAATTCGCTCATCACAAGTTGGAGTGTTGAAGAAGCGTCAAATGATGTTGAATATATTGTGCCCTTGATTCATTATCATCCTCAAGGGGCTCTACGAGACAAACATACACACGCACTTACTCATTGAGTTGGGCAAAGAAAAGGGCAACCATCCATCCATCCTCCTTCATTTATGGATATTTTATCACATTTGCGTGGTGTTTTTACAAGTTGTTAACATCATTTGTCGTTCCCCTCCCCCATTCGACAGCAAACAACCAACGAACCCAGATAAGGGCAAATGAAGTTGAATGCTTGTAATGCATATTCAATTTTAGTTCTACTCACTCCCTATCCTCCCCCATCATTCACTTGGCGTTTGCTTGTTAGTAAGTTGATAGACTCGTAGGAACAGACAACAGATTTTTTAATACACTTGAGAGCTTTTGGACAAACATCCGAACACTTCAAACATTATCTTAAACGCCTTTTGTGTTTCTGGCTCTATGCCCAGCCCCTCCGATTACCGTGTATGGCATTTATTGAAGGCGATGACAAGAATGATAATGAAGAAAAAAGAGTTGCTGCTCATTTAGAGATACTTGAACATATTGAGCTATTTAACGAAAATGCGTTTTAAGGGAGTACGTACCTCTCAAGAGGTTGGATGTGGGTGGGTGCCATGGAATTGATAAATTAGTTAAATGCCATTACAGTACAAATGTAAGTTTGACAGATATGAGTACCTTGATGTAATGTAGTTAGTTTTGGAATTTTATCTAATGTATGTTTATCTTAATTGATTCAAGGGGTCATTGGTTAACTAAAATTTCTTGTAATTTATGTCCAATTGGAAAACGTGGGTGATGTAATTTGGCCTAGCAATGGACGAGTATACAGTGGTGTCACCTAGGGTACTGCCTCGTTAAACATAGGGAACTAACATGTGCTGCGCGTTCACCCATAAGAACGATAAAAACTTGGTTTGGTCATCGAGTTAGTAACCCACCCCTATAAAAACATCCTCCTATGAAAAAACAAGGAATCATGAACTGCGAATCTGCACCTAAAATATTCGGACTCTATATAGAGATGGTGGAGTATACGCGGATAGGTAATGGAAAGCAATAATCGATTTTTCGACTTTTCGAGTTTGGTCTAAAACAAAAAATGCGATTTTTTAGGTATGGCGATCATTTCAGTTGTCCTAAAACTCGACTTTCGAATTTTTCATAACCGCAGTAAATCTATTATTCGTCGATTTTCGAATTTTCTTTTGAAACTGTAAATCCTCCAAGTCAACAGTCTATGGTCAAACTCGAAAATGGATCACAAGATAACGGATTATGCGATTTTCCGTCCAGACACGATTTTTAGACTTTGGATTGAAAAAAGTCGACTTACAAATTTTTCGGAAAAGTAAATTTTATGTTTGTACCTTTTTAATAAATAAAAGCAATTGTTTTTACCTCCTTTCTATTTCTGCCATTTTTATTCGTAGTATGGTGATGACAAATTAACAATAAAATCGATAGCTATCGATTTTTGAAATAAAATGTCGAAAATATCTAATGTTGGGAATATCGATAGTTTTCCAGCTCTAATGGTAAGACTCGATCGAAATCGTTCAAGCAATGTTATCAATTTTTTCGACAGTAACCGGTAATTGAACTGTGGAACACTATAGTTGTGCTCCTTTACTTGCCTGAGGTTACCATTTTTAATATTTCATACCATTTTTATCTTGCAAAACGTTCCTTAACCCCAACAAGTGTAAAACTGGAAGCAATTTTTAAAAGAGAGAGGGAGAACAAAAATGGCGTTCTCTTCTACCACAGGCAGGACATGGTAGAACTTTATATAGAAGTTTCTATTACTACTAGGATGTTTGATATTGCAAATGGGCAACATCGGTCCACGTTTTGATATAGCCCCCATAGAAGGGTACCATCCGATTTTTGGTATTTTGAAGGTTTTAGCCTAATTATCACACTGAAATTGCCGAAATTTGGTACTTAGTCTTCCTTGGAGGTATAAAACTTTCCCCCAGAAATTTGTCGGTATAGGTCCACGTTTGCATATTGCCCCCATAGAACGGTAACTACCGATTTTCGGTGTTATGAAGGTTGTGGCCACAATATTCCATCGAAATGACTGAAATTTGGTATTTGGTCCTCATTTAGGGTATTTAACGTTTCGTATGGAATTTGTCGGTATACATAGGTCCATGCCTTTATATAGTCCTCCCGATTTTTCGGTATTTTGCAACCCACACAGCAACCCACCGAAATGGCTGAAATTTGATTTTGAGTCTTTTTGGAGGTCAAAACCTTTCTGATTGAAATTCGTCGATATAGGTACACGTTTCGACATAGCTCCCATAGGACGGTACCTCCCGATTTTCGTAATTCTGAAGGTTGTGACGTCAATATCCCAACGAAAGACTGAAATTTGTTATTTAGTCTTCCATGGGGTTATAAAATATTGGAGAAAAAATATTGGTTCCTAAGTCCCCCTCTTGATTTTCGGTATTTTGAAGGTTTTACCGAAATATAGGAAATTTGGTATTTAATCTTCTTTGAGCCTAAAAACTTTCCGCCAGAAATTTGTAGGTATATATTGACGTTTTGATATAGCCCCCGTGTAACGGTACCTCCCGAATTTCGCTATTTTGAAGGTTAGCCACATTGTTTTACCGAACTTGCTGAAATTTGATGTTTAGTCTTCTGCATAAACGAAAGAAAACTAATGGTTCAATTTTACTTCAATACAACTCGTGGTGGAGGGTATAACAGCGAAGTTCTTTCTTGTTAATATTTAAAAATTTTGCCTATTAGGGCTAAGATCATTTTAATATTAATTTTAATTAATTTTGAATCGTTGGAGTCGAGAAGGGGAAAACCAAAGATTCGAACCCACACAACCACCATTATGTGACGGGTTTCTTTGTTGTTAGCAGCTCATCAGACATATAGGCTGTGAAGTCGCTTCTCTGTTATCGAACTTTTTAATTTCTCAAATGCAAATTCATTTTTTTATTTGAGTGTTTGTTGAAAATACTTACTGCTCCTCTATGAGAAATCCTGCTGTTCATCATTTAGAAGCGCTATTGGTCTTCTGTATATATCTTACAGACTGGCCATGTGCGTCCATTGGATACTTTGGTAAATTGTTGTAAAGTTAAATCAAATTCAACAAGTAAAAAAGTATCAGTCGGATTTGCCGACAGAGATATACCCTCAGCCTGTGTGGATCGAAATACTTTTTTCAAAAAAAAAAAAAAAAAACTTTTCAAAATTTTGGCCGTAAGCACCGACAAAAGTATGGATAGGATTAAAGCTCAAAAATTTCTCGGGATATCGATAGATGGGGCTTTTTTATCACACTAGCCTGCGAAAAACAAAATATATCTATATTCGGTTCGAGCCCTGCAGCCACTACATATGGTGCCACAGGGTTTTTTACAACTTTCGGGCTGTTTTCTCAAGAAGTATGGACTTGCCCCTGAAAAAAATTTACTGCCGTAATTGTGGCAGAGAATGCAAGTTGCTTCAACAAAAATCAAAGTGATTCTAGAGCAGGTCTTAAAGTGAATTTATCCAAAATTCTGTGTGGGAGGTACCCGAAGGAGTGTACCAATATAGTCCATATTCGAACCTGATCTATATATATGGACCAAATCGGTCACTCCCATCAAAAGTTATCGTGTGCACAATTTTTCCGAACATTTTTGAACTTTTGTGGTGGAGGTACCTGAAGGAGTGGACCGATATGGCTTATCTTCGAACTTAAAATAAGTTTGCATAAAATATTACAAAGACCAAATTGCGGACCGAATCGGCAGATCCGTTCGAGAGTTATCTTGAGCTCCAACCACTACACACGGTGTCATAGGGCTTTTTTGTACCTTTTAGGCTATTTTCTCAGGAAGTGTGGACCTGCCACTGATGAAGCTTATGCCGCTATATGGGGGTCAGTGAATGGAAGTTGCTACAACAAAAATCAAAGCGATTCATGAACAGGTCTTAAACTGAATTTTTCCGAAATTTTGTGTGGGAGGTACCCGATGGAATGGACCGATTGAGTCCATATTGGAACCTCATCTAAGTCTGGTAGAAATTTCACGATGTGCAAAGTATGGACCAAATCGGTTACTTCCTTCAAGAGTTATCGTGCGCACAAATTTTCCGAACATTTCCCAAATTGTGTGGGGGAGGTACCAGAAGGAGTGGACCGATATAACCCATCTTCGAACTTAAACTAAGTTTGGTCAAAATATTGCGAAAGCTAAATTTTGGATCAAATCGGTTCATCCGTTCGACAGACGGACGGACGTTGCTAAATCGACTCCAAATTGTCTGAAACACATTTCGTCCAAACATACTTGGGGTCTAAAACCATTATTTCGATGAGGCACATTTTGCCCGTATGAAAGTGTATATACCCTCGTTAGCATTAATGCTGAGGGTATAAAAATGTACTATATTTAGTAATTCTATATATTAGTAATAGCAAAATGCCCGCTACTTGGTATGCGGAAAGGGAATAATGTACAAATGAACAATATGTAATATGAAAATGGTGGACACTGAAATTTTTAATATACTTATGCCTATTTTAATTGATATTTATTTTCATTTTAGTACCGTTCGTATACCTTTAGTTCGAATTTTTTAAAAAAAGGACCTTATCGCACTCCTACACATCTACAGGATATTTCTGAAGAAGTAGCTGTAATTTCGGAATTTGTGATATCAAAATGGAGAAAACCTACATTAAAAAAATAACTGTATCGCACGCTCTGAAAATGCCCCTATATAACAGTTAAGTTTTTGGGACATTTAATTTTGGTCTTTTTGTTCTCAGGTGATAAAAACGTTCTTGTAAAACAAAAGTCGCATAGATCTACGTTTTATAAACGTACTTTCTAAAACGTTCAGAATATATAAAAAAAATTGTTCATCGTATCTTTGGCTGTTTGATTTCAGTGCATTATTTAGAAACCGCTTTAACTTGAAAGCAATTTTTAAAATCTATGGTATTACATGCAGAAACATTTCATAAATTTTAAAGGCGGATTTCCATAAATATTCCGATTCAATCTCACCAGCAATCCTCATAACAAAATTCATTTATCGGTTCACTCAATACCAGTGCTTCAATATTTAGTATTATTTAATAATTATAGTACACTTATTGCAGTACCACCTCTAACAATGAATCTGACAAATAAATAATAAATCAGAATTCCACTTCTATTCCTTAGCTCTATACCATACTCATTGCACTTTCGTACTGTTCGCACACTAACTATAACTCAGAAGTTTTACCTACGGCAGAACTGTCCTTCCGGGATCATCACATTACCTTCATCGACATTCATCGCCAAAAAGAATTTTTCACCCCCAAGCCTTTGATCTCCATATTTGGGCGTACTGACATTTTTCCTTAAAAACGGTTTAAGAACACGGGTTTTTGTTCTAGAACTGCAACTAACAAAGTTTTTATAAGCGAATTAATTTAATTTGATTGAAACCTCTATAAGCATTAAAACCGATTTTTGAACCGGTTTTAAGTTACCGATTAAACTTATAACTTATATCGGTTTTAATGTCGGAATATCCGGTTCAAAAATTGAGATAACCGGATGTATCCTCCAAGAAAATTTGTTATTAACGTGTTCGTCATTACAAGAGCTATTTGTCGTAAATATTTCAGAAGCGCCGCAGATGTTTACATAAGCAATAACCACCCAGCCAGCATTTTTTGAAAATGTTAATCAAATTCGAGCCTTTTTTGGTCCGACTGCACGATTAAAAAGCTGGAATATGAGCTCATTTTCTGACGTAACCGCAGGCGACTCTTCTAAACAAATCACAAATGAGTCTTCCTCTGCATTAGTTTCAAGTCATTTTTGCCCATTTTCTGATAGTATATATAGACTTTTTCGAGTCGTATTTCAATCCTTTATTGGTGATTTGTTGATTGATTTGGGACTCTTTTTCGAGTCTTCTTTGAGTCATATTTATAATCGTTAATGAGTCTTTAGAGAGTCATATATGAGTCTTTTTATTAGACGTAATAAATTAAAAGAATATTCTTTTTATTCTTTTTTGTTTCTTCCCTTTATTTTCTTGTTTTTTCTGCTTTGTTATGTCTTTTAATTATCCTTTATGTTGCGCGGTGGTTATATACTGCTTCTTCATTTCACTTGGCAAAACCTGAACATGTGTTGTGTTTGTATATACACTTAATATTATACGTTACATTTACATCAACGTTTTATAGAAAGTGTATATGAGAATTATTTACAAGCAAACAAAAATAAAACAAAACAATCAGTTTTTAATCACCTATCTTTTCAAAATATGATCACAAGATACATAATTATAATCACTTTTCAAACACCTGCATGACCCTTTTTTGATTAAGCATTTTTCAATCTTCATGAAGATCAAAATGTGACAATAAATAACGAAAAAGTAGTCACATTTTAAACGCCTCAATGATTCATTTGTGATTGCTACACATTTGTTGTTGTATTTTAAATTGAACTCTTTTTAATCATTACAGGGAGTCACTTTCGAGTCCCTTTCTGATCATACAAGCGACTTAATCAATTTTTGATAAACAAAGGGACTCTAAAAAACTCCGCAATGTGATTTTTGAAAAAACAATCTTCCAAATGCTAGCTGGGCAATTGTTATGTCTACATACCTATACATAACAAATAACGAATATACAGAAAAACAAAATAAATGTCAAAAACGACAATGAAAACGGGACAAAATCGATTAGTTGTCAAAGAGAACCGTACCTAAAATCTTCTGAGCAACATTTTTGTAGAATAGTTGGATGCTGAAAAATCTCATCTTGTGGTACTTTCACTACGAATCAAGAAATAAAGGACGAAAAGGACATGAAAGGCATTGAGTTAGAAGAATGAAATGTTCTACGAAAAGATTCGCCAATTGATTTCACTGGAGACATGTCACCTCAAAACGAAGCTACAACAACGCCAAACAGAGATATGGAGCTATTTTCCTAAGTATTATAGGAAAAAAATCCAAAACTTCATCGCGTGATATCTCAGAAACTTGACCTATGGCGAAAATTTCCTTTTGGGTTCTTAGTATACTCATCAAGGGCTTTCATCTCCAAAAGAAATTTTCCACCCCCAGACTTTGAATTCCATTTTGTGTCACAGTGTAATAGGTATAAGTTTTAAAAAAATACATCCCTGTATCCAAAACTATATCCCAGCCGCGGTACTCATTTACAGCTCTATTTGTTCTCACAAAACAAATTATAGCAGTATTTAGTACTTTTCGTATACATAAGTACGAATTTAAAAAACCTCCTCCTTATCTCCACTCTAAGAGCCAGCTGCTATCCTAATAACGAGTTTCACAACTGCAGCCTTACCCCTTTACACAATAACAATTTGAACCAAAATCTATGGCATTTAGTAATTTTAGTTCACTTATAGTACGTATATCCACTAACAACTACCTCCATTACTCAACCCTACACAGCAACAGCAACTATAATACCAAATTTCAGAATTCCACCTCCATTCATATACCAAACATAGTACCATTTAATAATTTTCGTACGAAAGTGCGAATTTCAATAGCTATCTCAATCCACCAGTATCTCAATCCTCTAACAGTAATCTTAATTCTATATTTCAGGATGCGTTCACCAAATTTAAATTGTATCACATGTAGTACTTTTCGTACACATAAGTACGAATTTCCAAAACTACCTAAATCCTCCACTCCAACAGTAATCTTAATTCCGAATTACGCCTCTATCCGTTCACCCATATCAAAATTGTACCAAATTTAGTACGATTTACTACTTTTCGTACACATAAATATGAATTTCCGAAATCCGTCTCAATCCTCCACGCAACAGTAATCATAATTCCAAATTTCACGAATCTAGCTCTATCCATTCACCAAAATCTAAATTGTACCAAATTTAGTGCCAGTTGGTACACATAAGTATGAACTTCCAAAACAACATCCATATCTCAATCCTCCACTGCAATTGTAATCTTAATTGCAAATTTCAGGATTCCAACTCTATTTATTCACCAAAATCCAAATTGTACCAAATTTAGTACTTTCCGTACACAAAAGTACGAATTTCCTAAATCTGTCTCAATGCTCCACGCAAAAGTAATAATAATTCCAAATTTCACGATTCCAGCTCTTTCCATTCACCAAAATCTAAATTGTACTAAATTTAGTACCAGTTGGTACACATAAGTACGAATTTCCAAAGCCACCGCCATATCTCAATCATATACTGCAACAGTAATCATTATTCCGATTTTCAGGATCCCAGTTCTATCCGTTCTATCTAAATTTTCTATCTAAATTTAGTACCATTTAGTACTTTTCGTACACATAAGTATAAATTTCCACAACAATCTCACTCCAACAGTATGTATTATTTCAAATTTCAGGATTCCACCTCTATCCATTTATCCAAATTGTACCAAATTTAGTACATTTTAGTACTTTTCGTACACATAAGTACGAATTTCAAACCTACCTCAATATCTCAATTCTACAGTAATCCTAATTCCAAATTTCAGGTTTCCAGCTCTATCCGTTCACCCAAATTCAAATTGTACTAAATTTAGTACTTTTCCAAAACCATTTCCTTTTATAAACATCATTTTCTAACCTTGATTCCATACCAAATTCCAAGATTCTAGCTATATCCGTTCAAAATATACAATTGGTACTAAATTTAGTAACTTTTAGTACTTTTCGTACACTTGTAGTTCGAATTTCCAAAAACCCTTTGGTACATCTTTCTAACTCTCCATTAGTTACCCTCATTTCAAATTTCAGAATTCTAGCTCTTCCCGTTTGCCTAATACAAAGGGTACGATATTTAATACCTTTTAGTACTTTTCGTACCCTTCCAGTTCGAATTTCTAAAAACACAGCCTTATCTCACCCCTAGACACTAACAGCAACCCACACTCAAAGCTTCTAGGTTCAGCCGTTTCGTCTGGGCGATGATCTGTCAGTCACTCACTCATTCACTTAGAAATTACTCACGGATTCGATTCCTGGGACGTTGTCAGAGTCGTGAAAAATTGAACTGTAGTAGGAGACCAACAAAAAACGTTACCACTCCAGTGAAATTTTACGAGGCAGTCAATAAATTTTGGTTTGACCTAATTAGAAAAAAAATTACCAAATGCAGTCAAAATTATTTTAAAATTGAAATTGTACCCTTATCTAAAATCATTGTAGCTTGGAATTAGTTCGTTTTCCAGTTCGCCTCTGCACAACGTTTTAATGACTTCTTAATTACCTCTTTAGTTTGAAAATTATGTTTTTATAGAAATCCCTTAAGCACTATTAAAAGGGCAGCACCTTTCGTTGGATCTTGTGTCAGTCCATCAGCTTAAGGAGGACAAATAAATTTGACACCTTCACCGCAGACAATAAACCTGTACAAATTTCTTGCAATCCAAAGAAATAAGCATCAACATTTCCATTCAATCAAAGTATTTTCTAAGACTTTCTTTTGTTTTTCGTTGTACTACCCCGAATATTGCCTGAATGTGATCTGCTCAGGTTGTATTCGTTGTCATTGTTTTTCTGCAGTTTTAATGAGATTTGTGTGCACTTCATGAAACGATGAAAATTAAATCATTGTCAGTGGAAGATGAAGATGATGAGCAAGAGATATTATGGAATTGATGTACTCCTACCAGCCAGTAACAATGACAACATTGAGAAGAGGAAGAGAAAGAAGAAGACCTAATGAAATTTAATCATCATTAATGAAACAATACGTGCGGACGCAATCCAGGCGGCATATTGAGTGGAAGTTGTAGCAAACGACAAAGCAATGTGGAAGTAAAGTAATAAGGCCATAATAAAGCCATTCCTGTGAAATATGAGAGCTCCTGATATTGGTTGCACACAAAAAGGTGAAAGAGGCAACGCCTTTTTTTCTTACAGCGGTAACGGCAGCATAACCATCAGCATCATCTTCATATCAACCGAAAGCAACAACGAACAGCAACACCATCATCTTTATCATATCTCAGAAGAAAAAAGGTTTTGCAAGTATCCCAAAAGTAAAATCCATATCCCAACAAGAACAAGAACATCCCAAATGCCAAAGGCGTCCAAAAGTAATTTGTGTCGAAAGTTTGTTGTTCTTGTGGTTTTTGTTGCTGTTGTTGTTGTGGTTGGTGGTGGTGATGCTGTTGGTTGGCTTTGTGTGCGTTCCCAAAAGCCATTCATAAAATAACAATAAATCCTCCCAAAATCCTTAAAAGCAAAGAGAGAAAAAAGGAATCTTTGAACGTTGTATGCCCACCAAAAAAAAAAAAAGAGATTTGCAAACACCTTGAAATATTTAAATAATTTGTTGTACGAATAGTAATGTACAAATATTCTAGATTAGATGCAGATGCATAGATTTGAATTTGGTTTTTGTGGCTCTTTTGTAAATTACAAACAATGACTTATACCAGGAAAGTGAGATAAGCAACTCGCTCATTTATAGAACCGGATGTTCAGTGACAAAAAACATTCTTGTTGATTTTCGCAGTGGAGATTGTTATCTATGACTGAGAAAAATGATTCCGTTATAAGTGGGGTTTTAAAATGTTATCAAGTCAATTTGGATCTTTAGACAACTGAAATATAGATCCAGTTATAATGTCCTGTCCAAGATTTAAAATTCACATGCAAAAATGTTGCAGCTGCATCTTTGTTTCATGGTATTTATACTACATTCCGGAATGGATGGGAAACTTAAATGGAAGGATCCAAGAAAGAGCTAACAATGTTTTCAGATGTTGGTCAACCTATAGACGGGCTATGTACTCCAAATGTGGTTTTAATGATAAGTTGGCAAAGGCGTGAGGCCCATTCTAAGACGCACATGGGGGGTTTGGTGGACAGCTATGTTTAAACATATGCGGATTAGGGGGAGAACAGGACTGGGACTTTTCATTAAAGCATCGGAGTCCGAAATCTCTCTTCCTTTGCCGGATCAGAATACGGCCCTTCCAGCAATTACAGAGTGTCTGAACTGCCCTAATGGTAACGCGAGATCAACTACCGTAATGTAAAATTAGTTGCCCATATACCCACAACATTTATCCTATAAGCCGAAATAAGAAAAGATTTTCATTTCTTTATATTGGTTGCTTTACATCTCCGATTTGGAATGCGGAGTATCAACACACCAAAAAATAATGGTAATCAAAAACCACTTTCCGAAAAAGTGCCCGATTTCACTCAGAAATCCCCATATATATTCATGATCAGATAGAGAATTGGTGGCGTTTTTATTGGGATAGCTGTTACAATTTTGTTTTTTTTTTTTCAAAATACTCTGGCTTAATACCAGAAAGTTTGGCATTGTTCACCAAGGGGTAAGGCAGAGAAGACTAGTTTCGATCCTCGCCACAGGATCCCATCAGTTCCATTGTTTCTTGTTGGCTTCTTCAACAAAAAACTTTGTATACTCAAACATCAATCGTTAGATCGATGTATAAAGGTGAACAAAGAAAAAACTTCAATGAGAAGTTTTTCTTTGGTAACCTCACACAACCCGACGAAAGTGTTTGCAAAACAAGATAAACAACAACAATTTGAGCAAACACTGTTGTTCAATTAGTAAGTGGAGAGAGAAGCTCTATTTGCTTGCTCGCGAGTCAAGAGGTGCCGAATTCTGTTGTAGAGTAACCCTATATGCACCATTTTTCTCTTCGGTAGTAGCACGACACTATCGGTACCTTGGTAGAGGTCACTGGTATCCAATTATGGATTTATCGGCTGTCTGCATACAATACTTTGGCACTGTGCTTATATGTTATCGGGACGACGAGTGCTACCTGGTGTGATTGCATCTTACCGATGCCCAACTTTCGTGTTATGTCCATTCGTATTTTATTTGCTACGTTTAATCGGTCAAAGATATGCTCCTTCCCAATGACTTAGAATAATTTTAATGTCACGAGCAGGACAACGGTCACATGTTTATTCTATGAGTTCGTAAGATATAATCGTGGTCTGTTCGTCCTAGTCCTCAGTGGGAGCATGAGCGCAATTAATGCTGGGGTTGCCTTTATCCGTATTGTAGCAAGTCTTTCATTCACTGGGGTGAAGCTGGATGCCATATGTTTCAGGCTCCGACCAACTACAACGCACTCACGTTTTTTGTCATGACAGCTATAATACAGTGTCATCTTTAGGTGTTGTTGTGACGCCTTTCCAAATCCATTGTATTTCCTGTATGGCAGTTATATCGGCTTTGTCAACTTTAGAGGGAATTTGGTTTTCTTTTTTTTCATAGAATGTCACCTTTTTTGGGGATGGGTTACCAACACAATGCCCAACCCAAGTTTTTAAGGTTCTTATGGGCGAACGCACGCACATGCTAGCTCACAACCTTTAACGGGTGTTAAAGACAGCTCCCCAGGTGACATCACGGGGAGGTCAGTGTCCACTTGAGATGAAAGAGGGACCAAGATAAGTCCAGGGCTTTGCCATGTCGGGGCCGTTGCATGGTATCTTTCATCCCTGACGTCGCCCAAATTTAGTCCCCTCAACAAAGTCCAGTGGCTGTCACCGGATCAAGTGCCGAGAAAACGAATCGAAGATGTTCACGGTGCTCTTGAAACAATTTTAAATGGAAGGTGGTTACACCTCGGAAAATTTTGCGGATTCTGAAACTACAATGTTCATAGATGAGAAAAATCAAAAAACAAAAAAAATCGCCGGAGCGCTTTTTAAATAAATCGCGATTTAAGTTGACATTTTTAGGGGTTGTTTAGGTTTTCACGATTTTGCTTAGAAACCGCAAGTCCTATCAAAATGGGACTGAAGAAAATGTTGCAGCTATGAAAATTCTCTACAAGATTGATCTTTATGGTATTCTGGAAGGTTTTACCGTTTTTGAGATATAGAAGTGCAAATTGGGACAAGTCAAATTCAATTTAATTCTGTATCGCCCCTTATAAAACAATGTCATGACTGCAAATTCCCAACTTAAACTTATATATCTAAAACAATGTTACAACTTAGGATAAGTTACTTAAGCCAGTCTTGTAGAGAATTTTCACAGCTTTAAGATTTTCTCTGGTCCCATATCGATAAGACTTACCGTATTCAAGCAAAATCGCGAAACCCTAACGAAAAAACCTAAAAATGTAAACTGAGCTTCTTTATCTCAAAAATGGTACAGGCTGGGAACAAATAATAAACGTCAATCCTCTAGAGAATTTTCACAGCTACAACATTTTCTTTAGCTCCATTTCCATTGGACTTGCGGTTTCCAAGCAAAATCGTGAAAACCTAAAAAACACCTAAAAATGTGAATTTTGACCGCGATTTATTTAAAAATCCCTACATCGATTTTTTCTCGTTTTTGGATTTTTCTCATTTATGAAGACTGCTGTTTCAGAATTCACAAAAACTTTCCCTGTGTAAGCGGTCTTCATCAAAAGTTAGTTAAGGCGCACCCTTCATGGCATTGTTTTATAAGAGGGCGATACAGTCAGTGCATTGTCCCAATTTTAACTTCTATATCTCAAAAATGGTAAAAACTACGAAAGTACCATAAAGGTCGGTCTTATAGAGAATTTTCATAGCTACAACATTTTTTCAGCTCCATTTCGATTGAACTTGCGGCTTTTAAGCAAAATCGTGAAAAACTAAACAACCCCTGAAAATGTCAACTTAAATCGCGATTTATTTAAAAAGCGCTCCGCCGATTTTTTTGTTTTTTGATTTTTCTCATCTATGAACATTGTAGTTTCAAAATCCGCAAAAACTTCCAAGGTGTAAGCACCTTCCATTTAAAATGGTTTCAAGAGCACCGTGTGTTGTAATAGACGTGAAGCACTGATAGAGTTGTTGGACGGACGATTGATCCGGGGAGCAAATATCGTCTCGGATCACTACCTTGTGAATACAGGGTAAGGTGAGTGGAGTATTTTTTGACTGTCTGTTGTGATTATTGATCTATTGTGTTGAGTCGGACAAAAGATGTACAAAGAATAGGTCAACAATCAGAACAGACAGTCAAAAAATACTCCACTCACCGTACCCTCTTAATTTGAAATCACTCATCGTCCTGATAATGGAAAATATAGGCCAATCTACCCAAACAGCCGCCAAATCTGTTTTGATTTCCAGATGCATCTCCCAAGGAAACCCACGTACGATCAGCAATGTCGTGCGCCACCGAAAAGGAAAATTCGACATTTAAGTCCACTCTACACTTTGCCGTAGAAACCGTCGCTAGGTGTTTATCAACCCATACCCCACCCCAATCTTTACCCTTCTCAAATTACAATCAATTTAATCAAGAGCTTATATCACAACTACGGAAACATCCTCAAACCCCTATGATAACTATATCATAATGTTAACTATTTGTTTACATTTCATAGGGGATTTGCATGGCGTTCCCCTTCTCCCTTCAATTTAAATGATGTTTTCAAACAAATGACCCAAACATTGACAAATAAACAAGAATAGCAAAAAACAGCAGCGACATTCGACAATGTTTATTTTGACAACGAATTTGTTACGAATTTTAGATGCATTTCAATTTGTAGTAGCATCATCATCTCGACAGAGTTAACAACCACCAATGGTATAGAAAGAAGATTACAGTGGAGCATTAAGGGAGAGAGATTCATTGAAAATGTGTGGATAAATAAAAAAAAAACGGAATGAATCCAAATTTGTTAAAAAAACTAAAGCCGCAGCCTTAACAGCAAACAAAATGATAAAAATAAGGCACATACACATTCACTCACTCACAGAAGTGACAATGTGATGAATAAAGTGACAACTATGAAAACAGCTAAAATGGCAGCTGGAAAAACAGAAAATTTGCTAACAATGAAACCATTTTTTTATTCAGTGATAATAATCTGGCAAACAAGAAACAAGGCAGGATAGGGAATTTGAAAACCACACCAATCGTTTCTAGTTTGATAAATTGTGAAATGTTAGTAGGCCTTCAAGGGTGACGTAGACGACGAAAGATACCAAGCAGCGGAACTGACCGGCATTAACATGGCAAAGCCCAGGACTTATCTTGGTGCCATTTCTTCTCAAATGGACACCGACCACTGACCTCCCCGTGCTGTCACAAGTGGAGCTCCCCTTAAACTCTGTTTAAGGTAGTGAGCTAAAATGTGCAGCGCATGTACCCATAATTACGTTAAAAACTTGGGTTGGGCGTTGGACTAGTAAACCATCCCTCCAAAAAGCAACATACTGTGAAAAAAAAACAAAGAAAAGAACTTCTTCTTCAAACTACGATCGCAAATCTGCGCCTGTTCTCACTCCTTCTAGAGAAGGTGTAGTTTACGTATTGGCAGATGTACTTGAAAAATACAAGGCCGATATTATTGCCATACAGGAAATACCATGGATTGGGAAAGGCGTCACAACAACACCTAAAGGTGACGCACTGTATTATAGCTGCCATGACACATGAAAGCATGAGTTTGGTTTTGGATTTTTTGTTGATCGGAAGTTAAAACACCTGTAGTACGATTCTCTAACACATTTTTGAGTTGCCTTTCATGGACGTACATATGAAATTGCCGACAAAAATATGCATTTGATTAAAACTTAAATGTGCTGTGGAGGAGATCCCATTTTCAAAGTGGATCTTATTTTTGGGAATCATTTATTTTCAATAGATGTCGTACCCACTAGTCATTTCAGTTGGTCACCGTATAATTTAGAACTTTTAAACCCCTACGCCAGGATGCATGGATTTGGGCACGAAAAACTTAGCTTCAGTATAAATTCCAACGGATCTTCCAACACATACTAAACTGCACTTAAGCAAATGTGTGAACTTTTTCTGGGGAGGAATCCTACGGAGAAGACCGATATGGTCCATTTTCGAAGTTAAATTAAATTTGTATAAAATATTATGAAGGCCAAATTTTGGACCAAATCGGCTGATCTCTTTGAGAGTTATCGTGCGCTCCATCCACTACACATGATGCTATAGGGGTTTTCTACAGCTTTCGGAGATTTTTTTCAGGAAGTACGGACTTGAACCTGAAAGAAACTTGTACCAACGTAATGATGGCAGTGAATACAAGTTGTTATAACAAAAATTTGAGAGGAGGTGTTAAACTGCACTTCTCCGAAAATTTGTGTGGGAGGTAACCGAAGGAGTGGACCTATATAGACAATATTCGAATCTGATCTATGTCTCGTAGAGATATTACAATATGCATAATATGGACCGACTAGGTTACTGCCTTCGAAAGTTATCTTGCGGCCATTTTATCGACAAGTTTTGAACTTTTGTATGGGAGGTACCTGATGTAGTGGACAGATATGGCTAATCTTGGAACTTAAACTAAGCTTGTGGAAAATATTACGAAGTGCAAAATTTGGTTCGAATCGGTTGGTTTGTTCGAGAGTTATCGTGCGCACCAGCCAGACAGATAGACATGTCTAAATCGACTACAAATTGTCTAAAATAAATTTCGTCCAAACATACTTGGGGTCTAAACCCGTTATTACGACGATGAGGCACAATTTTGGTCGTATTAAATATATATGCCCTCGTTAGCCTTAAGGCTGAGGGTATAAAAAAAATTAATAAAATTCATCACTTTGTGATATATGTATGTATGTAAGACATTCATAAACCGGGTACTTAGCAAAAAGAGTAGGAACATTCACAACACGAAGTTGGACATCGGTGAGCTGCAAACACAACAGTGTTTATTTAAAACACTCCATGCAAACATCTTTTAAGTAGGAAGCAAGAGAGAAATGGAAAGCGAGAGCGTGAACAAATCGTGATGTAGTGGAGTCAGAATAAAGTCCGAAAAGTATGCCAAAGAGTAAAACATCACACTGATGGTTTTGGCCATTGCAATGCGGCTTTAGACCTGGCAAATTCACCATTGACTAGATATTAACCTGCGGCAAATCCTCTAAAATATGGAAGAGGTGCATATCGACACTTACCATATTTTTGTCGATTATAGAGCAGCCTTCGACAGTCCCTTATTTTCGAAGGTATTCGAAACCATGTTTGAATTTGGTATCTCCGTAAAGCTTATTCGGCTTTGTAAGATGACTTTAGCCGATACCCGGTCATCAGTTAAAAAAAAGCTCTCCGAAGAGTGTAGTACCAAAAGAGGTTTCAGACATGGAAAAGAGCTTTCGTTTAAAAATGGCATAATCTACACCTATAGCCACATGTTACCTGCTCAAGCTGATGATATCGACATCATGGGACGATCAGAAAGGGAAGTAACTGAATTTTTAAACAAGTTGAAGGAGAATCTACTAAAGTGGGTCTGGCGGTAAACGGCGACAAGACTAAGTTAATCGTGTCTCGGACAACTCGGACAAACTGTGGAAGTTGGTTCTCATAATTTTGAGGTAGTTAAAGACTTCGTCTACCTCGGCACCGTCATAAGCACAAACAACATTAGTTGTGAAATAAGAGTAAAAGTGTTGGCCAATAGATACCTAAGTGCGCAGTTTAAGAATAAAGCCACATCGCGTCAAACAAAAGTAACGCTCTACTAGGCCATGTCTTGAGGATAACCCCACTAAAAAGACTTATAAATACGGGCCACATGGCGGTACATGCAGAACTGCCAGGTCAAGGCTTAGATGGAGTCAACAGGTGGAAAACAAAATCAGAGAACACGATATCCCGAATTGGCAAAATAAAGCAACATATAGAGAGGAGTGGAGATCTTTCTTAGTCCGGCTTATGGAACAAATGTTCCAGCTAAGTAAGTACTACAAATCTACAGAACCTTTTTTGGTGTGCCTCTGCTGACAATTTTTTGATGAATTTTTCCAAAATACGAGGTCTGATAAAAAGTGATTTTAAATTCAGTTTATGCAAGAGGAAAAAGATAGTGAAGGCCAAATACGGTAGGGGAGGCATGATTACGGTTTTGTTTTTTACCAAAAACTCACGTACAAGGATCGATGTGTGAGCTGGCGCTTTATCATGGTGCAAAATCCATTTTTGGTTTTTCCACAATTCTGTGCGTTTCTGACGAATTTCTTCAAGCAAACGGCACATAACTTCAATGTAGTATTCCCTATTGTACGACCTTGTCGAAAGAAATCATGAAGCACCACGCCATCATTTCAAATGTCCTTGCGCACTTAATGTCATGTTTTTCAAAAAACTTAATACAGTAAATTTTCGAATAGTAAAAAAAAGAAGATGACAACAAAACGCGGTTAACCTTTTTATCTGTCAAAAAGAAACTGACAGTCCATGTGTATTATCATAAGAGAATAAAATGCGAAAATCGAAATAAAATACGAAACTCTCGAAATTTGAAAATAACGGTTTTTATCAGACCTCCTATGAGTTGATGATAGTCCATATCTACATTAGGCAATTTTCCTTGCGGCAATTGTCAGTTTGATGGAGAGAAAGGTGAGGCATATGGTAACCGTTTGCCTCTCAAAACCCTCTCACACCGACAAACTGACAATTGCCGCAAGGAAAATTGCCTAATGTAGAAATGGACATACTGTTTTTGTACTCTCGGCCTTTAGGACAAAGTGGCAATATACACTTTGATACGACCAAAAATGTGCCTCATCGAAATAATTGTTTTAGACCCCAATACGTTTGGACGACAGTCGTTTCAGACACTTTGGAGTCGATTTAGTCATGACCGTCCGTCTGTCTGGCTGGTGTGCACGATAACTCCCGACCGGATTAACCTATTCGAATAAAATTTTGCACCACGTAATATTTTACCCAAAAAATAGTTTAAGTGCGGTCCACTCCTTCGAATACTTCCACAAAATTTTCGGTAAAATGGTGTGAACGATAACTCACGAAGGGTCCCAACTTTGTATATCGTAAAATTTCTACCAGACATAGATGAGGTTCCAATACGGACTCTATCGGTTTACACCTTCAGGTACCTTCTACACAAAATTTTCGAAAAATGCAGTTTAAGACCTCCTCCCCAATCCCTTTGATTTTTATTGTGACAACTTGTATTCGTTGCCCCCATTACAACGGTACAAGTTTTTTCAGGGACCAGTCAGTACTTCTTGAGAAAATGGCCCGAAAGCTGTAAAACATCCCTACGGCACCCTGTGTAGTGGCCGGAGCGCACGATAACTCTCGAACGGATCAGCCGATTCGGTCTAAAATATGGCCTTCGTAATATTTTGTCCAAACTTAGTTTAAGTTCGAAGATGAGGGATACCGGTCCACTCCTTCAGGTACCTCCACCACAAAAGTTCAAAATTTTTCGCTAAAATGGGGCGTACGATAACTCTCGAAGGCAGTAACTGAGTTGGTTCATACTTTGCACATTGAAATATTTCTTGGAGACATAAATCAGGTTCGAATATGGTCTATATTGGTCCACTCCTTCGGGTACCTACCACACAAAATTTCGGAAAATTGCAGTTTAAGACCTCCTTTGCAATCCCTTTGACTTTTGTCGTAACAATCTATATTCGCTGCCCCAATTACTACGGTACAAGTTTTTCCAGGGGCATTTCCCTACTACCTGAAATGGCCCTAAAGCTTTAGAAAAATTCCTATGGCACCATGTGTAGTAGCTGGAGCGCACGATAACTTTCGAACGGTTCAGTCGATTCGGCCTAAAACAATACCTTCGTAATATTTTGTCCCCAACAAAAGTTCAACATTATTGTGTAAATGCAGTCTAGGATTTGTTGGAAGATCCTTTGGAAATTTATAACGAAGCTACTCCGTGTGGTCCTGTTTACAGCAATATTATGTTTTTCGTGCGCCAGTCCATGCATCCTGACGTAGTCGTCCAAAGCTCTTAGTCGTCCAAAAGCTCTTAAGTGACTGTAGGGCGCGACATCTAACTAAAAGAAATTTCTCCCAAAAATAAGATCCACTTTCATAATGGTACCTCCTCCGCAACACTTTTGTGTTTTAATTCAAATCCATATGTTTGTCGGCAAGTTCATACGCCCAAAAAAGTTTGTGTGGCCGCTTTTAGGTATGTTGGTAGATGACATTTTCAACTCACACAGGGTGAGGGTATATCCCTGTCGGCACATTCGACTGATACTTACTTGTCTATTATTTCGCAAATACATTCCGCAGTGATGTCCCTTTGACAGTTATGTGGAGTGAAATATATCCCCAGCTCGCGGTTCCTCAGATTGACTTCTGACGTTAGCAAACTTGATGACGTGGTTCTTTCGAAAGGAAGTTGGTATTTTATAATGATCTATGTGGGAAATTGATAACATTTTCTTGCAGTTAATTATGACTTTAATTTCTTAGTAAAGAGTTTTTATAAATGAAATCTGCATCCGAAGGTCTTGACGCACTCACAGCCTAAATGGTTCGACTTCACATTTCCAGTTGTGCAGGAGCTGTTGGAATTGTGGACAGTTCATTTCGAAAATCCTCACAAGCGTTTTTATTATCTAAAATGTTTGTGCTCGGCATGGATGGTGTAAGATGAAGTCAATATCCACTTGAATTCACTTTAAGAGGAACTAACATAAATCCAATATCATAATATCACACAAAAATATCAGTTCCACAACTGTTCTAGTATATACACATATTCATTTGGATTCTTTTGCGATTTGCGATTTCATTATTTTAACCACATTTGACATTTTTTCGGCATCCTAAAATAAAAAAAAGGATACAAATACAATCCAAACAAAAACGTTTTAACATGAACAAATCTATAAACAATTGTTATTCAGTTCGGAGAGAGAGAAAGGATAATAGAATTGAGATGTACATTGTATCAAATTTGCTGTTTTTTTTTGGTCTCTGCTTTGTGGATTTAACACTAACCCCAAAGAAAAACAATAACAAAACCGTTTCGTTGAGCTTGGCGAGAAGGCAAGCAGATATAATTTGGTTAAAAAAACAACACAGCTCCGATGTTACTAAAAGGATAAGTGGTAGAGGATTTTGAATATGTGCTCTAATAGAATACCCATTCAATATATGCAGCAATTGTTAATCCAGTTTTCGCCAAAACTGGAAAAGTCAAGGAATTAAATTAAAAACACAATACAATATAACAACAAAAAATGTTAATGGGTTTTAGTTGAAATAAAATGCTTGAACAAAAAAATGTATAGCAATGCTGAATTTTAATCTTTTTATATATATGGCATACTCTATGAGCGACGAAATATGCAAAAATGATTCATATATATTGACTTCAGGTACCGATTACTCCATAAAGAAACCGAAGTCAGACAAAGATGTATTCTGCCGCCAATATTTTCACCGTTGTCATCGACTACATAGTTCTGAATGGCAGAGGTGGAATTCAGTGAACACCGGGCCCGGCCCTCCTGAAAACCATCTTGGGTACGTCCCTGACCTGGCCCAGTTGAGGTCTGTCAACGGAAATGGCGTTGCATGGGCCACACGCTCCGAAGACCAGCTGAAAACATTTCTCAACAAGCTATTCGATGAAATCAGCAAGGAAGAGGCCGGCATATTGGTGCACCAGCTAAAACGTGGAGAAAGTATGTCGATGCCGAACTACAAGAAGCAAATAATTCATGAAATTGCGTCAGCCAAGCATTGCGTCACAGCATTCGTTTAAAAAGGAATGGTCGAGGCCCTATGCTCAAAAATAACAGAAGAAGACACGAAATGGTCAGTGGTTCAAACCCCGTCGATAGTTTAGAGCTTTTGGACCATTATATCAGAAAAAATGGACCTGCCACCGAAAAACATAATATCGCCACTAGGAGTACTTTCGATACAAATTTCCTATGGATCCTCGAGCAGACCCTTAATCGCACTTAAACAAAAATGTTGAACATTTGTGAATATGGTACCCTAAGGAGTGGACCGATAGGGCCCAATTTTGGGAATAAAGTAAGTTTGGACAAAATATATCGAGATCCAAAGTATGGCTTAAATTGGTTGCTCCGTTGGCGATATATCGCGCGTACGATTTTAGCGATTATTTTTCTTTTTTTGTGGGGGATGTACCGGAAGAAGAGGACCTATAAGCACCATCTTCGAATTTCATATAATATTTTAAGAAATATTACGATATGCAACGTGTGGACCAACGCAGTATTCAGTTCGAGATTTGTCGTGCGCCACTACACATGCTGGTCGTAGGGTTTTTTAAAAGCGTTTCGGGTATTCTCTCAAGCATTATGGACTTGCCACGGAAAACCCTTGTACCATCGTAATAGGGACTTTGAGTGCAACCTGTTGCAAGAAAAATCAAAACGATTCGAGAGGAGGTCCTAAACTGCACTTTTCCCAAATTTTGTGTGGGAGGTACTCGAAGGAGAGGACCGATACAGTCAATATTCTAACAAGATCTATGTCTGGTAGAAATATTACGATGTGCAAAGTATGGACGAAATTGGTTAGTCCTTTCGAGAGTTATCGTGCGCATAATCATTGCGAAAAAATTGAACTTTGGTGGGGGACGTACCCGAGGGAGTGGACCGATATAACGCATCTTCGAACTTAAACTAAGTTTGGAAAAATATTACGAAAGCCAAATTTTGGACCGCCCGAGATTAATCGTGCGCTTCAACCAGCCAAGCAGATTGACACTAGGACATTGCTAAATCGACTCTAAATTGTCTGAAACGGATTTTTCCATTTGATCCAACAACGTTATAACTATGTGAACTTTTATGGCGATCGGTTAATGTTAACCCGTGCCACAAGAGGGATCTTTGTTTTCATAGTAATTTAAATGGGGCCAATGCTGCATTTTCACGTAAATTCTTTAAAATACTAATTTTTGGTCCAGTCGATGAACATTTTTTACCAGTTCATTGTTGTGGCTAAAAAACGAATTCTACAAAAAATTGTGACATATTGGTCAATGGTGTAATGATATCGACCACTAACTATCCCAAAATATTGGGTGTAACGTTCGATAGTATGTTTTAGTCGTCCACGCAAGCCATAGCTATTTGCGATAAGATCAGAAGTAGGAACAAGGCCCTCGCTGGCCTGCAGCACTTGGTGTGCTTACAAAGAAACTTTGTTGACCTCTTACAACGCAATAGGCCGGTCTGTGGTAAGCTATGCGGCGCTAGCGTGGTATGCAAATGTTAGTGCTACGCAGTGGAAGAAGCTTCAAACCTGCGAGAATGCCGCACTGAGGACTGCAACAGGGTGCCTCCTCAAAACACCAGTGGACCAACTTCATGAGGAGGCGAAGGTTTTACCCGTTCGTGAGCACAACAAGATGTTGTCGATGCAGTACCTACTTGGGTGTTATCGCAGTGATCACCCCTGTGCCTTAACGGACAGGCTCCCAACACAGGCACGTCAGGAAAGATCTTCATGATCTAGAGAGAGAGAGGTCAAAGGTATAAAAGAGAACCTCTAGATCAAGGAGCCTATCAAGCAGGCTTGGATGACATTTACACTGACATGGTTGCGCAGACAGTACAGAAATACAGTGTGAATGCTGTACTTTGAGACCACCCTCCATTGCAGCAGAAGAACGCCAACTACCAAGGCAAACACGAGTGGTTTTAGCTCAGTTAAAATCCAGACGATGCAGCCGCCTCAATTCGTATTGGGACCGAATTGATGCCACGATACCCAACACATGCCCGGCATGTGGATTGGGATCACACGACACACTGTATTTGTTTAGCTGCCCAGCTAACCCCACTCACCTATCTCCTGATTCTTTATGGACGCAACCAGTCCAGGTTGCTGAATTCTTGAGTCTGGATACAGAGGAACCAGAACCTGATAACTGAAATAATACACGAATGAACATATATGCGTTGCTAGAACAACAACAACATTATCCCTCTGGTGGCACGGGTTAACGTTAACCGATCGCTAAAAATGTTCATATATGTATAAGGTTTCTGGATCAAATGAAAAAAAATTAACACAGAAAAAAAATTTATGAATTTTTTCCTAATTCACATTTTATTTTTTCATATTATGGAAATACGTTACTATGGTCATGTTTACATTCATTCACAATATGTAAAAATTTGAACTTCGGTAAGAATTTATGAACACTATTCCTAAAATGCAGTAAATTTTTTCTGTGTATGGGGTAGACGTTTCAATAAATAAATAAAAAAAAAAATAAACTTTGCCGTTTTTTGGGCCGCCCTAGTGTTATACCCTTGTTAGCATAAATGCTGAGGGTATAAAGAGTTGTTTTTGCATCCATTCTCCTCCAGATTTTTTTTGTCACAGAAGCAATGGATTAACGGGTTGTTTTCTGACGTTATGGGGCTCCCAGGTGTCAACGAGATGGTATTACGATATGGCCAACTGAATAATTTTCCATCGAAGAAATTTTCAACTAAAGGCTTTATAAATGGAACATAACATTTCTTTGACTTGCCGATTCCAAACCTATGGATTTTGAATTTTAACATCGACTAAACAGGCTTTTGTATTAAGTAATTGCCAATGTTACTTCAAAGCGGTGATTAATTCTTAGAAATACGAATTCATAAAATGGAAATGTTGTATGCGTAGATTTCTTTCAAATCTCTATAATCTATGAAATCTAAATCTTCATCCCCACCAAAGAAGTCAATTGAGAAAACATAAAAGCAATGACTTTGACTGCTCTCATGCTAACAGTTCGCCCTCATGTGGTTTTAAATTCTTCTAAATGTTTTTTTCTATTTCAATCATAATTTCATTTCAAGCCCACAACCCTCCGTTTTAGTATTCACAAGAAAAAGCTAAAACAGATAACGAAATTTGAGTTAAATGTTTTAAATCTCCATTGAAGAGGGTTTTGTAGTGTTGTTGTTGTCTTAACGATTTTAGTTGAAATTCCTTTGAGATTTATGTGTCTGAACAACATTTGTGTTTTTTGGAAATGTTGCTCTTTAAATAGTGGCATGGCTTACGTGTGTCCATCCAAATTCCATCCGAAGACTAAAAATGGTTATATGACATGGCCTTTTGTATCCCAATTGAAAGTGTAACTTGAAACTATCGGTACAGAATATGAGCAGCAGCAGCAAGCAGCCTGTCGCTCAGTAATGCTTCCATTGTTTTCAAATTATGTGTTGCATCAACATCGGGGAGTTTTCTCCGCCTATTAGGAAATCATTCGTTAATATTATTATGAAGAAAGAAGTATTAAATATCATTAATAAATCGGATATAATTCTATCAATCATAATTTTCTGTGTAGCTTGGCAGATGATGTTGTCTTTTTTTGTTTGGTTATGAAATCTGTTACCATTTATGAATCGTTAAATAACTTTTTAATGGATTTAGTGATAGGAAAATTATCAAATGAGAGAGGGTATGTCGTGAGAGGGGTTTTTAGTATGGAGATGTTTATGAAAAGAGTTTACACAGTTTTCAACACGACTAAGACTTTTATTTTACATCTTCAAATTCACGATTTAAATAAGTGCTTGCTTGTTGAAGCATTGGAAATAAAAAAATAGAATAAATAACAAGTAAAAACGTTAAGTTCGGACGGGCCGAACTTCTTATACAATCCACCACAAAATAATCTTAATTAAAATGGAATAATTGGTGTCATTGCCAATTTTAGGTGGAAACATTTTTCGACCATGGATAGCTCAAATGCCTAAATTACCTAATCTAATCTAAAAAATGTGTTCAGCCAGTTGAAAGGTAACACCTACGGGGCTATATCAAAGTGTCTACCTACCTTTACAATTTTTGGTAGAAAAGTTTTATTATTGCAGGGAACCTCATAAGTCAAATTACGTGTAGTTCCGTCAAACAATGTAACTAAGGCCCTCAAAATACCGAAAATCGGGAGGTACCATTCTATGGGAGCTATACGAAAACATGGACCTATGTTGACGAATTTTAGTGAAGAAGTTTCGCGACCACTGGGAACCTCAAATGTAAAATTACAGCTAGTTTGGTTAAAAATCTTCAAAATTCCGAAAATCGGTAGGTATCGTTATATGGGGGCTATACCAAAACATTGATCTATATTGACGATTTCTGGTGGAGAAGTTTCGTGGCCACTGAAAACCTCATATGTCAAATTACAACTAGTTCGGTTAAAATATTTAACTAAAAGCCTAACTGGAGAAGTTTCGTGGCCACTGAGGCCCTCAAATGTCAAATTCGGTTAAAATAGCTAAAATCCTCAAAACACCGAAAATCGGTGGGGGCTATACTAAAACATAGACCTATGTTGACAATTTTTGGTGGAAAAGTTTCGTGAACACTAAGAACCCCAAATGTCAAATTGCAGATAGTTCGGTTAAAATAGCTAAAATCCTCAAAATGCGGAAAATCGGGAGGTACTGTTATATGGGGGCTATACGAAAACATGGACCTATATTGACTTTCGTGGCTACTTAGAACCCTGAATGTCAAATTACAACTAGTTCGGTTAAAAATTGTAGCAAAAATTCCGAAAATACCGAAAATCGGCATGTACCTTTATCTAGGGGCTATGCCAAAACATGGACCCATGTTGAAGACTTTTGGTGTATAAGTTTCGAGGCTACTGAGAACCGCAAATGTCAAATTACAGCTAGTTCGGTTAAAAATTGCAGCTAAAATACTCAACATACCGAAAATCGGTAGGTACAGTTATATGGCGGCTATGCGAAAGCATGGACCTATGTTGACGATTTTTGGTGGAGAAGTTTCGTAACCACTGAGAACCTCAAATGTCAGGTTATAGCTAGTTCGGTTAAACATTGTAGCTAAAATTCTCAAAATACCGAAAATCGGGAGGTACCGTTATATGGGGGCTATACCAAAACATGGACCTATATCCATAATTTTTGGAATATGACTTTGTTGATCGCTCGGAACCCTAAATGTCAAATTAAAGCTTATCCGATTTGCAAATGGGACTAAAAACGTCAAAATACCTGAAATCGGGTTATACCGTTACATGGGGGCTATACCAAAACGTGGACCGATATAGCCCATCATCGAACTTGACCTGCATGCAAACAAAAGACGCTTCTTCCCAAAAACGCAGTGTCCTATCGCCATTTTTGTGGATGGTAGAGTCATTACCACAGACGAACGGACGGTCATGCACAGATCAACTCAGAATTTTACCCTGATCAAGAATACATATACTTTATAGGGTCGCAAATGATTATTTCAATGCGCTACAAACGGAAAAACAAACTAAATATACTCTCCATACTATGGTGGAGGGTATAAAAATGTGGGTAATTAAAAAATGTCGATATTTAAAAGTAACAATGTACATTGTACATGTTATACCCTCAGCCTTTAGGCTAGAAAGGGTATATCACAAATGTTGTCAAATATTTCATATTCCATTTCAAAAAAAATGTTAAATTTTTTTTCGCGCTACATCAAAAATTGTTGGTACGTAAGTTAAGAAACAAATTCCCAGTACAAATCCGCTCGCGAGCCAGTTTTTTGTTGATGCGGACAAAAGTTAAGGCGGTTTTATTTTCGTTTTGAAGAAAAAATTATTATAAAAACGCTAATTATTTTACCGCGAGCAATTGCTACTAAAAAGTTATCTGGAAGTGGCTTGAGTTAGTAGATTGCATAATATTTGTTAATGTTACTCAGTACTCGCGAAATGTATAATAAATTGATAAATTATTGAATGTAAGTCAACTTTTTTCAAAATAAAGGTCCATTTACCCGCTATAAAATTACGAAAAAATTCGTATGGAAGCAAAACTTCACGGCGAACCAAATGAGACTAAAATCATACAGATTGGTATTATAGTTTCGATGTCACAGCCAAAATAAATGCGGAATGAAATAGGAAGAAAATTTCAAAAAAACACTGTAAATCTGGCTTCAAAATGTCAGCATAATTTAATGGTAGAAGCAGATCAAATTTTGAAAAGTAATACATTAGTGAGATGATCCTTATTTAGTTTGCTTCTACTTTTTCTTTGACAGGAAAATCGGGAAAAGTTTGGTTTATTCACAAATCAAGAGAAAACAAAAAAAGACACGTTGGCTTCAACCCATTTTTACCTATTTTTTAACATAAATATAGCCACAGCTTCCACGCAAATTAACTTTTGATGCCAATATTTTTTGCCACGTCCAAAAACATCTCATTTTAGCCAAAAACATTTAATTTGTATAATATACAACCACAAGTCGCTCGTTCTAAAAGGGTAAACCTTGGCTTCAACTATGTTAAATTTTCAAAAATATTGGTGATATACACTTTCATACGGGCAAAATGAGCCTCATCGAAATAATGGTTTTAGACCCCAAGTATGTTTGGACGAAATGTGTTTCAGACAATTTGGAGTTGAATTAGCAATGTCCGTCTGTCTGGCTGGCTGGTGCGCACGACAACTCTCAAACGGATCCCAGCAACAAAAAGTCCTCCCAAAATCATGGGTTTTGTAAGGGATTTTTGGCAGCCGTAACTACTCACCTACCTACCCCCTTTCTTCCCCATTATTTTTACAAGGGTATGTCGCACTCAGTTTGTAGTTATTTTATGACCACTAGAATAACTAGTTATTCTGTGGCCACTAGAAGTTGAAAAGTAAGTTGAAAAAAATCTATTTTTAAAACAGTTGATGTAGAGATTTTTTTTTATTTCCATCACACTTCTTACTTTTATTTTACTTTATTTTATTTCGCTCGCTGTGCGAGTTGAACACACGAACCCTCTGATTTTTAGCCAAAGACACTACATACTATGCCACGCACACGAACATTAAGGGTTGCTTAAGAACTTAAATGTGCAGTGCACGAACTGTTATTTTTTAATTAAAAAAAAACTCTCGTGCCTACAGTGAGCGTTGAACACACAACCCTAGGATTTATAGTCGGACACACACTCACTGTGCCACCGTCCTCATTACTTAGTGAGGAGCAAAGTAAGTAGGTTTGCCTTGTAATTTTTCTAAGAAGTATCCCATTACATTTCAGATTACTTGTAATGCGAAAAGAAGCTTATTTACATTACTTTGTAATGGGTTACGTAATGACTAATGGATCCGAATTTTTGCTGGGGATGAGCCGATTTAGACCAAAATTTGGCTATAGTAATATTTTGTCCAAAATTAGTTTAAGTTCGAAGAAAGGACGTACCTTGACATCATCACAGTGGCATCAGCTCTCTATACTCTCTTTTTTAATCAAGAGTTTGTCAAGCCCTCCAAGGGAGTGCCTACTTCGCATTAGATCTCTTCCTGTCGAGGAGGAACCACTGCAATTTACAATGGATGATGTTGCGAATAACATCAGAAATTCAAAGTCATCCAAAGTGTTGGGCCCTGATGGAATCTTCATGGAAATGCTGAAACAACTGAAGACGAGGTCGAGTATCTCACTAAAGTTGTCAAACTGTCGCTAGCCACCCATATCGTTCCCGAAATCTGGAAAATGGGTGGAGTGTTCCCGCTACTCAAGGAAAGATGGCAGTATAGGTGAATCGTACAGACCTATTTCGCTTTTGTCGCGCGTACCAAAGACTTCCAGCGTCGAAAAAAGCTATCCAGTTTCCGATCATCAGCCTGAATTCCGTAAACAGGACAGCAGCGCTTCATTTGATTCCTGCACATCAAGAAAAAAGGCGTGGTCAACAAATCTCGTCGCCAGAAGATGCGGTTGCAGCGTTCAAAAACCATGTTTTGGAGGTGTCTCATTCGGAGTAAAAAAATGATTCAACATTTTTGATGGTAAATATTCGCATTTTCATTGTTAAGCCAGAAAGTTATCGTGCAGCCCACGTACAAGCGTGGCTTGTAAATCATCTGAATTACTGCTGCATACTTTATTCTGGCCAAGCGGTATACATTCAATACCATATTCTGCGATTAGTTCTGTTGCATCCTCATTGCAATAAAAGGTCCTGACATGCCTGGGTGTAGGAGATCTATCCACTACATGATAATTGGGATGACTGTCACGATAACAACCGAGCAAGTACTGCGAAGATAGCATGCCATTGTGTTGCCTACCTTTAATTTTTTAAATAACAAAAAAAACAAGTAAGCAAAGGCAATAGTCGGACGGGGCCGACCATGTGATACCCTACACCACAACCTGTAGGAATTAGCTATGTGCAACCGCCTTGCACGCTGAATGTCCGGGTTTGATTCCCATCAAATTGTCAACTGTGGCAAAATACCCCTTTGTAATGTTGGCGATATTTCCTGAGTATTTCAGCCATGAAAAAACGTCTCTATAAGTGGCAACATAGGACACGCCGTTCGGACTCGGCGATAAAAACTAGGTCACATATCAATAACTTAATATGAATCCATTGATGTAAGAGAAGCCTCCCTTGTCTTTACATTTCTAAAAAATATTCGAAAATTGGAAAATTCACATTGATTACCCCCTCATGTTCAATTACACACCAAAGAAGATAGTATAAGTCAGCTGCTCTAACGGTGATATACCTTCAGCCTCTAAAAATATATTTATTTTGTAACACGAGTTTGCTTCGAAATACGTGGAATCTGTAGGTATCGTAATATGGGGCTATACCAAATGAATTTTTGTAAGCTAAATTCTAAGTTTTGGAAATATTTGAGAATTATTTTTTCAGATTTGTAATTTTAGTTGGAGCCGGCAGGTGTTTTTGGAACTTCTGGACTATTATCTCAGGAAGTATGACTTACCCCGGGAAAGGGACCAGAATACGAACCGTAAAAAGAACCTTCTTCAAAAAAAGAAAATAATAATCAAATAGATCCGATACGGGTCCTCAAACTGCACTTTTCCCAAATTTTGTGTGGGAGGTACTCGAAGGACGGACCGATATAGTCCATATTCCGACCTGACACATGACTGGATGAAATAATACGATGTGTAAAGTTTCGACCAATCAGAAACTCCCCTTGGGAGTTAACTTGCGGATTTGCAGCACAAGTGCAATCTGCTGAAAAGAATTCAAAACGATTCTAGAGGACTCTTAAATTTCCTTTTTCCGAATTTTGTGTGGGAGGTACCCTAAGGACCGAAATAGTCTTATCAAATCTATATCTGGAAGGAATAATAATATATGGAAAGTTTGGAGCAAATCGATTGCTCACTACGCCAGTTATCGTTCACACAATTTTTCGAAGACAATTTTGAACTTTTTTGGGGGAGGTGTGGACCGACATAGCCTACATTCGAACTTAAACAAAGTTTAGGCAAAATGTTACGTTGTATAAAATTTGTTTCTAAGCGGTAGATCCATTCGAGACTTATCGTGCGCACCAGCCAGCTAGACATTTAGAGAGACAGATGAACGGACAGCGCTAAATAGACTCCAAATTATCTGAAACGAATTTCGTCCAAATATACTTGGGGTCTAAAACCAATATTGCTATGAGACACATCTTTGGTCGTATTTTGTTTGTATCCCTTTTACCCTAAATCCTGAGGTATAAAATAGGTGGCGGGCGACCCCATGTTGCAATATTTGTATAAAAACCCAATTTGACAACTGAACTGAAAATTTCTCTGTCATGATAGAGACAATTTGTAGCATGGGAGGAAATTGTGGTTCTCTACACAAAACCCATTATACATTAGGCAGTAGGTGCGTTATCTAGCAGACACATTATTGCAATTTGCATCAGGGGAATGATCAGTAGTTATTTTTCCATATGTAGGCTACTTTGCCGGTATATGCCCTCCAGGACTGAAAACATGGACCAAAAATAAAATTTGTATATTTTTCATACAAAAGTAATGGTCTATGTCACTTTCTAAATAATATCAGATAATCATGCTGTAACTCTGTTATCTGATCACGTACATCAACATAATTGACATCAATTGAAAGGTCAAGAGAACGTCTTCCAAATATAACTCACGAGTGGGGAAGGTGTCTTTCAGGAACAAAGATATAAGCTGTTTATTAAATAAATAAATTAAATTTTCACACAAAAGTTATGGTACATTTAACCCTCTAAATATTATCTGATCGCCATCTCAAAGTGCAAGCTTCCTCTTTGTCATATACTCCTACCTTATTTGAAATTTCGAGGCGATCGGACTATTATTGTGCAGAGCAGCTGAAAAATCAGATAAAAATTATGTTTTTGGTCCATTTCACCCGCTAAATATTTCACGATCATCACCAATTAAAATAGCGATCTATTCTGATGTGAAACCGACCTCAATACCAAATTTCGTGACCGGTCCATAATTGCGGCCTGGAGTTTGATTACAATTTATAATGGACAGACGGACACACGGACGGACGGACGGACACACATCTCAAAATCGCTTTATCTCGCCGAGATATGAAGATTGGTATACCACATTGGGGGTCTCCGGCGAATATTTCGCGGTGTTACATGAATTTTTCCCAAAACAAACTTATAATACCCTTTCCACATAGTGGTGTAGGGTATAAAAAGTATCAATGGACTTTGCCTACGGAGATATATCCTCAGCCTGTGTGAATTGAAACACCTTTTTCCCAAAAAACGTATGTATTCAGGGGGTTTTCTGATTTTCTGGCGTATGAACTTGTCGACAAAAATATGGATTTGAATTAAAGCTCAAAAGTTTTGCGGGGTAGGTAGCTAAAGGAATGGACCGACTTAGTCCATTTTAGAGGTGGGTCTTATTTTGGGAGTCATTCTTCTCGATAGATATCGCGTCACCATAAAATTTAGAGCTTTTAGACCATTATATCAGGAAACATAGACTTGGACATGGAGTACCTTCGGTAAAAATGTCTAAAGATCCTTGAACAGATCCTTTACAGCACATAAACAAATAGGGAGCACTTTAAAAAAGCAAAGTTTGGACAAAATATTTCGAGATCCAAAATTTACAACATATCGGTTGCTCCGTTTATGACCACTTTTTCGAATATTTTCGAGGTACAGTAAGGCAAATTTGAAATTTGAAATCTGACGGTACCGTTATATAGTGGCTATACCAAAACCTTGAACTTATGTCCTCACTTTCTGGTGGGAAAGTTTCCCGATCAATGAGAACTTCAAATACCAAATTCGGGCCGAAAATGTACCTGAAATCAGGAGCTGCCGTTATATGGGGCTATACCAAAATCTGAACCTATGTCCACATTTTTTCGTGCAGATTGTTTCTCTACTGGGAAACTTAAATACCAAATTACAGCCAATTCGAGCCGAAAATATAGATAAAAGCTTCAAAACACCTGAAATCCGGTGGTACCTCTATATGGGGCTACAGAAAAAACTGGAACTGGAAGCAATTTTTCTTCTACCACAGGCTACCAGACAAATTTCTTCGGGTAAAAAATGGTAGAACTGATTTTTCGACATTTGTTTGACGATTATTTGACAATGAAGAAAAAAATTGACAAAAACAGAAGAAAAAAGCGAACGCTGACAAAAAAAAAATTAAAAACTGTTAAATAAAAGAAGAAAGTTTTGTGTATCTTTTTGACATTGCTACCAGATCTACAATTTTTTCGTTCCTTTACTTTTTGAGCAATTTTGATATGCAAATTGTGGGCCATCCTGTTGTAAAAAAATTAAAACAATTCGAGAGGAGGTCCAAAACTGGACCTTTCCGAAAGGAATTGATACATATACTCCGAGATAGTTCCATATAGTTGCTTTGGCACAATTCTACCATTTTTGTGGGGGAGGTACCCGAACTTAAACTAAGTTTGGACAAAATATTACGAAAGCCAAATGTTGGACCAAATCGGTTAATCCGTTCGAGAGTTATCGTGCGCTCCAGCCAGCCAGACGTACGGACATTGCTAAATCGACTCCAAATTTTCTGAAACGGATTTCGTTTAAACATACTTGGGGTCTAAAACCCTTATTTCGATTAGGCACATTTTGCCGAGACATTTACTTCGAAACTTTCCCTCACTGAGATGTTTTGGCTGGTTGTCGGACTCACAGTTACCCAGTGTATGTAGTGGGCATTCAGCTATACGCAACCTTTCAATGTTCTCAGTAGAAATCACTTTGTATGTTCCTCCGACTGGGAAACGTTTAGACAACCTCGGTTCAAAAATCCGCAGGCCTTAAGAATGCAAAAACATCTGTATTTGGAAAACGACTTTATCTAAATCTTCGAAATAAACATTTCCATTATGTTATCGACTACTTGTAATACCTCATTGCCTTTAAGCGTGCCGCCTCTACTAAACATTGTAATCCTTCTCTCCCCCTCAAAGAGATAGTGTTTATGTAACTTTGGCTTTTACGGATTAAGTAAATACAAATCTTAAAAATCTGTTAGTATCAAATAAAACAAATACAAACCACCCCACCAATATATGAACCACATTGTTGTCGCCCTCGTTGATGTCGACGGCATGATGCGAACATAAAGGCAAAAGCAGCACACAAGAACAATTGGCTTTTGTATAGCCGAAGTGTAATATGAGTACATGGATGGAATTGTATGCCTGAATGCAATTTTTTCCTCTGGCCTCAGCTAGCCTTTGTCGTGCTTTGTTGTTTCCTTGTTCCATTTCATGTGTTTGGTTAGCACATGTTGTAATATATTCGTTATCTTTATTGAAAAGTAATTTACTTTTTTATGGGAATGTTGGTTTTTTTAAATTCTTTTGATAACGATGTTTCTATTAAGATCAAATTCATACAGGCGAAATATAAAACTATGTTTGTCAATTTATACGTATAGTTTTGTTTTAATATTTAGAGATGCCTTTCGTAGGGGAGCCAATATACCTTCTAAATCCAAGGTTTTTCTAAGACGATTCTAATTCAAATTCGTTCGAATTACAACCAAACTTCTGCTTTTAAAGGAAATATTAGTTTGATTGGAGACAAAATGAATCAAATATATTTAAAAAACAGAAGTATGATAGTAGTTCGAACGTATTTATTAATGGCCTGTTTCTCTAAGACTATTCGAATTCAAATTCGTTCGAACTACTACCAAACACCTGTTACTGTAGAAAATTTTGTTTGATTGAAAACAAAAACGAAGGAACTTCAAACGAATTTGAGTTCGAATCATCTTAGTGAAACAGGCCATTATATTCGATTAGTCTTAGTGTAAGGGGGAAACAATATTTAATATTTCCAAAAAATATTTTAGTCAACTCCGGTCATGTCACCATAAATTGACTTCAACACATTTTACATGTTATATCCAATGATTTAAAGATTTTGCAATTTTAATTCAAAAATCTTCCCCCTCGCCCCTGGATTTACTTTAACATCTTGATTGAGGGATGATGATAATGTTAACAACCGGTGCGACCGATGTTGTTGTTTTTATTTATTCATTGTATCCTTCATTCATCACCAAAGTAAACACATACATACGTACATAGTGGACTATCTTAACTGTCAAAAGTGATGATATAAAGTTGTTGTAGACAAATTACTTTTATTTGTTGTGTAATCCTAACCTAACCTGCGGGCAAAACGAGAAAATATATCTTCATAATTCAATCTAGGGATTTCTACCATCACCACCGCGAAATGTCAGTGTACTCTATGGGTTTTTGTGAATAAAATTTTGATCCCAAATTTAATGTACACAAATTGAATCATCAAAACTTGTATCTTTACTATGTTTATGTGGGATATATGGCTGTGATTGCATATGTAAGAATGTATGTGAGTGAGTGAACATGTTCTTTGTATCCTAAAGAAGGGCGACGCACACTGTTCGAAATAGTTATGAAGCGTCGCAAAGTCAAAAAATCAAACTACAGAAGAATAACGATTATCCGGGAACGAAAAAAGATGCAAATTTTGGTGGTGAGCGTATGTTTTTACTTTGAACCCACTATTTCAAAATGTATGGACTTATCCAAGAAACCAAATTTACTTTTGTAATATGGAACAAAAAATATATCTGGAAAACATTTCATCTACACACAGAAAAACATATGTTAGAAATAAGTTTGGATACAAATAAATATTTGTTTGGGACTGAGTGCAAACAAATATATGTTTGGATCCAAACATAATTTGTTTGTGTCCAAACAAATACATGTTTGAAACATTTTGTAACATATGTCAATTTAATATGTTTGGGTACCAACATATTGTTTATATTAGAACATATTATTTATGGGTGGAGAGGCTTTTTGTTAAAGAGAGTAACAACAGGGCTCTCGCAGCTGCGGAATGCTGGTTTATAATAAAGAGCTGTGTGCATGGTGTAATGAGTAAAACACGTGTGTTTCGTGTTCTGTTGTAGTTAACCAACGTAGCAAGCGAAGAGGAAAAGAAAAAATGGTATTAATTATGTTGGTCTTTTTTCATCAGTGTCCTCGAGAACATCGTTGTGTAAAGACGGCAAAGTGAATGAATAAATCAGTGTTTTGTCTTTTCTTAAAGAAATTGTGATTTTTAGTAATTTAAATGTCGAATAGATTTTATATTCGAATCAAAAAGGTGAATGGAAATATTTTATTAGACAAGGAAAAATCGCATTTAATATTGGTAATTACATCAATACATTTTTCATATACATACATATGTATATTTGAAATATGGATGTACCTTTTTATTTCATTACAAAACATTTGATTCCAGATGCCGGTTTCTCGCTGACGATTTCAACTTTGAGGAAAATGTGTTTTTTATTTCACAACTAAGGATGTTTCTATATAATTTTTTCTTTTTAAAAGTGTGACTTTTTATAAATTATTTCATTTAGTTTTTCTTTTATTAAAGTCTGTTATGTATTTCTTTGGAATTTTTTGTGTACCTATGTGTATGTTGCTTTTGCTTTTTTTTATGCCTTTCAATAAACAAACACCATTTATAAATGTGTGTATACGTTAGAGATAGCCAGTGAACGCCTACGGAGAGTAAGTGAGCATACATGTCACTGTGTTTCACATTGAAATTTACGCGCCCTTGCTCTCAGAAAGCGCCCACTGGTGCATGTGTTTGTTTGCACCCAAACATATAATTTGTTTGCACCCAAACATATAATTTGTTTGCACAAAACAACAAAAAAAACCATTGTTCCACAACATCCCATACGGGACAAGGGAGACTTCTCTCAGTGCACCCAAACATTTATTCGTTTACAGGACACAAACATATGTTATGTTTGGGACTGATTGCAAACAAAAATATGTTTGCTGCAAAATATGTTTGGGACATATTTTAGAGAGGCTTTTTTCTTTTTAAAAGTGTGACTTTTTATAAATTATTTCATTTAGTTTTTCTTTTATTAAAGTCTGTTATGTATTTCTTTGGAATTTTTTGTGTACCTATGTGTATGTTGCTTTTGCTTTTTTTCTATGCCTTTCAATAAACAAACACCATTTATAAATGTGTGTATACGTTAGAGATAGCCAGTGAACGCCTACGGAGAGTAAGTGAGCATACATGTCACTGTGTTTCACATTGAAATTTACGCGCCCTTGCTCTCAGAAAGCGCCCACTGGTGCATGTGTTTGTTTGCACCCAAACATATAATTTGTTTGCACCCAAACATATAATTTGTTTGCACAAAACAACAAAAAAAACATTGTTCCACAACATCCCATACGGGACAAGGGAGACTTCTCTCAGTGCACCCAAACATTTATTCGTTTACAGGACACAAACATATGTTATGTTTGGGACTGATTGCAAACAAAAATATGTTTGCTGCAAAATATGTTTGGGACATATGTTAGAGAGGCGTTTTTCCTCCGTGTAGCCTAAAGGCTGAGGGTATAAAAATTGTTTGGGGCCTGGAGGTACATACCCACCAAACCAATCGTACCGACATCGTAACGAAATCGGAACAAAATTCGGAAGATACGTCCGATATCTGGTCCGAAATCGTAACGATATCTTAACGAAAGATGTATGAAGTGGTTAACATAATTTCGGAACTACATCGGATCGATTTCGGTCCACAAGGTGGTAAGATCAGTCAAATACGAGTTTAACCTTTCACAATCACATCAGGGAAGTTATCTGACGCCAAGATCGTACAATCTTCGGCATACGTTACGATATCAATGCCGTCTAGAGGGGGCGGAATAGATTAAAGGTTAAACAGTTTCGGGAAATCACCCCTTCTTGGGGAACTCCCTACTTCACTCTACGGACTTGCTCTTTTTGTTCCAGAATTCCACGTACGACTGGCGTCTACGCATGTAATTGATTATCCAACGTTTCAAATTTGAACGGAGGGTTGTCAGTTTGATGTCTTCAAACAGCGCGGAGAGCTTGACAGTATCAAAGGATTTGATAAACCTAGTGCCACCATCACCGTTCTATCACATGGCCTGACCTGGATATGTTCGGAGATGGCTAGCTGTGTTTCATATTGCCTACATAAGCGAAATCGGTCTGTACGATTCACCTTTGCTAGCATCTTATTGATTTTTCTATGAATCTTAATACTTTGAAAAGTAAAATTGTAATACATATGGTAAATTTCAAATTTTCTTTACAATTACATCGAAAAAAAATTAAAAAATTTTTTTACAAGCGCATTCACGATTTTTGTTGCATGGGTTAAGAAAAAAATCGTGGCTTAAAATCTGTTCGCGTTCACAAAATTGGATGCTGCGCCCAAAAGCTATGGGGGGGTTTTATTCCCTTATAAAGAAAAAATATTTAAAAATTCCCTTTGTGTTGTAATACCAAAATGTATATATAAATCGGTAACAACATTTTATATCTATCCGTAGACGCCTAAATGTTTGCTAAATTTATATTCATTTTCGCGGAAAATCAAAAAAGAATGAATGGAGTAAATTTTATTTTTTCTAACTCAGAGTCCACAAAAATCTCTAAAAAAATAAATTAAAAATACGTACGGAATCTAGACAATGTCCAGAAAAATGTGAGACCAAAATTTTATAGATTAGGATTTTAAATTGCATATTGCAACTACAACAAAAGACAAAAGTTTATTGTTGGAACATTATTTCAAAAAAAAATTTTATGGTTAATATGAAAAATTTGAGAACATTTTTTTGGGAGTTATTCTACTATTTCGCTAAATTTCCAAACAAAACCTGAATTATTTTGCTAAAACCTCTTCAAGGAAAGTATATTTGCTTAGTGTGATAAGCAATAGAATTATGAAATAAAGAGTGATATTGATATTACAATCAAAGAAAAAACATAAAAGTTAAAAACCGTATAACGCGCGAAATAGTTAAAATCAGTTGAGGCGCATGTGCTTTTCGCATAGAGCGAGTGCATCTCTGTCAATATGTTTGCATTTTTCCATGTTTCATGCAGCGACCAAAGTGTGCCATCAGTTGCATCTTACTACACCAAAATGCTTCATGTGGGTAAAAATAACGCGATCCGATTTCAGTGACCCCCTGTTAAAAATACGTTAATTAGACAAATTTTATACAGATTCGTCAAGAACCTCGGATGTGCTACCTGATTCTATTTTTGGTTAAATGCGAATACTACTCCCGAATCTCTGTAATTTATGACACACCTTTTTGACAAATATTATAATCGCGTATAAAGGATTCCATTTATGTAAAAAAATTAAGGGAAATCGCGGTTTAGTATGCGGATTAGTCAAAATAATATTTTGCTTATTTTCCTATTTTCAGGGTAAATATATCTGCCGTTTTAGTGGATGGATTCGATCGCGGTAGGGCTCATTAAATCCGGCGCGGAAAAAACTAAAATCATACATTAGAACCATGTTGCCAATGGGGTATTCTTCAATTCTTTCTTTGAGCTTAAGTCTGAATTTTCCCTGGTTTAACCAAAAATCAAGAAAAAACACAAAAAAAACTTGCTAACTTCAACACATTTTTACCCATTTTTTTATATTACCACCAACACAGCTTCCACGTAATTTATTTATTATGGCCGGGGTCTCGGCTAAAACACTTCAATTAATATAAATATATTCATATTATATAAAATATATTGACAGTTCGCGACTTATTAAATGGTGAACCTCAACTTCAACGATTGTAAAACATGTTTGAATATTACCATATAAATTATGCACAGTGCCCCTTAACTAACTTTTAATGGAAACCGCTTACACACGGGATGTTTTTGCGGATTCTGAAACAACAATGTTCATAGATACGAAAAATAAAAAAACAGAAAAAATCGCCGCAGGGAATTTTAAATAAATCGCGATCAAAATTCATAATTTTAGGGTTTTTTCAGGTTTTCACAATTTTCCTTGGAAGCCGCAAATCGTATCAAAATGAGTCTAAAGCAAATGTTGTAGCTGTGAAAATTCTCTACAAGACTGACCTTTAGGTTTTTTCGTAGGTTTTACCATTTTTGAGATATAGAGGTTCAGTTCAAATTTTTAGGTTTTTATCTTAAGTCTTCAAGATTTTGCTTGGAAACCGCAAGTCATATCAAAATGGGACTAAAAAAAATTTTTGAAGCTGTGAAAATTCTCTACAAGATTGGATGATTCATTTTTTCCTAGGTTGTACCATTTTCAAGATATATAAGTTTAATTTGGGAAATTGCAGTAATGACATTGTTTTATAAGGAGGCGATACAGTAAGTGCATTGTCTCAATTTGAACTTCTATATCTCAAAAACGGTAAAACCTAAGAAAATATCATAAATGTCAATCTTGTGGAGAATTTTCAAAGCTACAAAATTTTCTTTAGGCCCATTTACATAGGACTCGCGGTTTCCAAGCAAAATCGTGAAAAGCTAAAGAACCCCTAAAAATGTGAACTTAATCGCAATTTATTTTAAAATCCCTCCGTCGATTTTTTTTGTTTCTTGATATTTCTCATCTATGAGCATTGTAGTTTCAGAATCAGCAAAAACTTCCGAGGTGTAAGCACCTTCCATTTAAATTTGTTAAGGCACACCCTGACCTACATTTCGTGATGATCCTATGAAAATTGCGACTAGATTACAAAAAATGGAAAAAATGGAATGCATTACCGATTTTTGCGATATCTTGTTGTTTAACGACCTACACCAACCTATTTTGCAACAATGTAAAGGAAATCTTATCTTCTTCCATTGGCGGGCTCTTTGGAATACGCCTACTAGAAGCGGAGATATTCGCATATGAATAAAACGTTTAATGTTCTATACATAAGATTTTTGTCTATTCCGGCCCCTGAATATTATCCGACCATCACCAACATCAATAGGCTTCTTTCCCTGTGAGACCCCCATCAACCCAAAAGTTTTGTGATGATCCGATCAATATTCGGACCTGTAGCGTGATTTAAAACAAATGGAAAAATGTGATTTATTTCCGACTATTGCGATATCTCCGTTATTTGCCAACTACGCCATCCTACTTGGCATCATTACAAAGCACTGTAGGTAATTTGGCCTGTTTTTAAGGCAAAAATTAATAGCGGTGGACTTATGGGCTTTTTATACACTTTTAATGTTTTATATGCAAAAGTATGATAAAACCAAGAATTACACAGTAAAATTCGGATATAGCGAACATCGGTTATAAGAAACTACGTTTATAGCGAACAAAGTTTTGTGTTTCCAAAGAATTTTTATTAATATTTTTACGCACATTTAACCTATTAAAATGACCACGAACAAAAATTTTTACCTCGCGAGTAGAATTTTTTACAATTTGTTAGGATTTACAGACCCGCTTTTAAGCACAAGCGGATAGCGACGAATTTAAGCACTGTTTCAAATATTTTAGCGTATAATACAGCCCTAGAAATAATTATATGGTACAAATATAAATATGTCCAAATTTTTCTAAAAAATGTACATAACCGGGATTTTTATGATTTATGTTGTTAGTGTATTAGGTGATTATTATAACCTATAACTGTTCACCTTGTGGCATTTATACATATACCGTTATTTTAATAACAATATTTTTTTAAAGACTTTTCTTTAGAAATATTTATATGGTACAATGTAAAATATTTATATTCTTATTTTAATACAAAAAGATTAAGTACAGATATTGACATAAAATTAATTTTGGATTATGTGCAACGCAGTTGCATGAACTTTAAGTACAATCAGAATGGCTTGTATATCATTCCGTTTGTTAATATGACCCTGGAAACCAGATGACAATTGCATATTGGCATATAGGCCGAAATTTTGTTATACTACAAGGTTTAACCAAGATTTTTGTACATTTTGACAAACATTTCAATTGAAACTAAATAACAGAAATAAATTGATATTCAATTGTGTAATACATCCAAATTAGTAGTTTATAACCTGCCTGGCGGCTATAATTTGGGTCAGGACCAAATAAGTGACCTACAAAACGTTACGTAATCAAACAATATGCAGATTTTTCAACTTTAAATGATAGATAACTAACAGACGATTTAAAAAAATGTAAAAACTTGAAGTTTTCGTACTGTTCGTTTTGTTTTGTTCGTAATGTTTTGCTCATTGATGTTTTCAGGCAATTCTTCTATTATTTTAGTATTTAAAATTACTATAACTTGCCATTTTTAATTTTTATTTTATCATTTGTTTATTTTCTACAATTAAATGTTGTAAAAAGAGTGCACCGTTTGATTACATAAGTTTTTGTTGGTCACTAATATGATCCAGACCCAAATTGTAGTCGTCAGGCAGTTTACAAACACCTTGTGGGGGATGAGTTTCATCATTTATATTGAAAGTAGTTGGTTCTATTGGACAGATCTGATTTAAAATTTTAAGAAAAGTAAAAAAATCATGATATAGCTTTTTTAGATTGCATGATTTCTGTCCATAAATCAGTTTTCACGATTTTATTGTTTCCCAGGGCTGCAGCCAGGGACAGAACCCAATGGGAACCATTCCAATTATTCCTAAATTGCATGTTTCTTTATTGTACTTAATTCTAAATACATTTTATGTCAATAATTTTGTTCAGGTCCTTTGTAGTGAAATTATAACTTTAAAATTTTTCCCTGTACCATATAATTATTTCCAAAGAAAAATTAATTTGAATAATATTACGGATATGTACATAAGACACACAAGGTCGGCAGTCATAGGTATGAACAAGCACACTAACCACTACTATCGTAAATAAATAACATCTGGATAATAGTCCTTAACTGTAAGTTTAAAGATAATCATGGCTGTACCATATAATTATTTCTAGGGCTGTATTTAAAAGTAAGCTTTAATAAGAATTTTGCAGATGAACACGTTTATAACGAACGCCGGATATAACTAACAAATTTTCTTTTTCCTACCCCTAATCTCATTTGACCTATTTTGTTCGTTCCAATCCAATTAATGCGGTTAAAACAAAATAAAAACTGTTATAATAAACTAAAATACTGATCCACCAAAAAATTTTTATTAACATTGATATGTTTAAAATATCGATTCGAGAAGAGGTCTTTATAAATGTTATTTTTTAAAAGGACCAAATAAATTACGCAGTCATGGTCCCTATGTAGAACGTATTACGGATATAATTATCAAAAATGTTGACCATAACACATCTGTAAATTTTTAGAAACATGGTGAATATTTCTTTAAAGAAAATGTCTTTTTAGGATGCTTTTTTGTGTTAAATATTTCCTTCACCAAACAAAAAACTAAAAAAAAAAATTTTTTCTGCAAGGAGGGCACTTTCAAAAAAGTGATATAACTCAAAAACGCAAAAAATCGCACCTTGGTAATTATGTAGTTAATTCAGAACCCTTTGCTGAAGATATTCCCGTTGGCGGAACTTCAGACAAAGTTGGACAATTTTGTAAAAGTCTATAATATTAAACTATAATTTTGCAAAAAAAAAAAAAAAATCTTAGGTTGTATCCTATATGACGATTTTGTCTGCGGTAACAAGCATTTTGAAAAAAATTATTTCTTAAAACTGAAAGTACACACCGCCACCATTCCACTGAATATCATATCTATGTATTTGATTATTACCAAACTCTTACGAATTGCGTTTAAATTCTGCTCTGAGTTTTAATCTTTTTTAAAATTTTTTATTTTGTCTTCGAAATTTTGATTTTAACTTCAAATTATATCGCGAGTTTTGAATATTTTTGAAAACAAATATCACATCCATATAATTTGACTTGTTCTTTCTTCGAATCAAATTAGAAAACTCGCGTTTTTAAAAGTTCAAAAATCGACTTTTTGCCTAAAAACCTGTCCAAATTACTTTCATTGTCAGGCTTTGCTGTTGGAAAGTCACCAACAAAAGCTGTGATATTCGTCATTATAACTAAAATCGCAAAAATGAAAAGTTGGGTTTAATTTGCGTCTATTGTAATATCTTCGTTGTTTGACCATCTATGACAACCTACTTTTCATCGTTAAAAAGGTGATATTTTCTACTTTCATTGTCAGGTATACCCCTTTACCCCTTTTAGAGGCTGAGGTATTTTCTTTTGAATAAAAAGTTTATTTTTTCTCCAAATAAATTTGTTGCCCATTACGACCGCTAAATATTATCCGACCATAACCAATTCATTTGGCTTCTTCCCCTCCGGGACCGTCAATCAACACCCAAAAATTTGGTGAAGATCCGATCAAAATTGCGACCTGTATCGTGATTACAAGGTTTAGATGGACAGACGGACGGAGGGACACACATAGCCAGATCGACTCAGCTCGTGGAGACATTTATTGTGGTATATATAGGTATGGGTCTACGACCATTATTTCGATGCGTTACAAACTTTTTGGGCAAAACCAACTTATAATACCTGTATCGTGACAAATGTCACATACATACAACACAACAACACCTACGGTCAATCCCTACCATTACAGTAGCAGTCAATCAGCATGTACTCAACGGCACCTTCATCTACACCAGGCATGCATTGATGTCATTCGCTTGCTGTAATCAATGCAGAATAATTCTCATGCACTTCATACCTGCTGAACCTCAAGTATTTCAGTTTTCGTCGTTGAAGTCATCTTGCTACTGCTGGGACTTTCTATCAACCAAGGTAATCTTTGGTGGCGAGTTGCATTTGCAAATTTTGGAAGGGACTACCCATTGCGGATGTCCCTTTAATACATTGCACACCGTGAATTCTTGTTTACTGTCACTCACAGAGACTTCGGTTTCCTCTTTCACACGGAAGCTTCGGCTTTCCGTCCTACACAGAGACTTCGGTTTTCAGTCTCACACGGAAGCTTCGGCTTTCCGTCCCACACAGGTACTCCAGTAGTCTGTCCCCCCCCCCAGGAACGTCGGTTCCCTGTTTATAGAGATACGTAGTAGTTTGTACGAGATCGTAGCAGTAACTATTGTAGCGTTAGCTAGTTATCACATCGTCGAACACAATCGTCATCAGCTGAGCTCTCGAAATCATCAATCAACACGTTCTTGATCATCACTAAATAGTAGAATTAACCAACTTCGTCGTTCCCGTCCATCAACAGCTATCATCGATCATCGTCAGCCGGGTTTCCGAATTCCATCATATCGTCGTCTGCAGAAATATCACGTTCCCGATCATCTTTAAATCGTAGAACCCGAACACAAACCAGCTTCGTCTCCACAACCACCGCAGAACCCGATTATCAATCAGGCTCATCGTTCCCGATCATCAAAGCAGTTCGTCATTAACGAACATCGTCAATACCGAAACGTCAATCAACATCATCGTTCCCGATCATTCGTAGCAGTTAGTCACCCATATCACCGGCCTTACTACATGCCTTCTCAAGCCTATCAATATAGCATTTCATTGAAGTAGAACATACTAGTATTTAGATCAATAGACACCCGATTGAACCCCTAGAAGGAATAAAACTAGTATTTTATTTAGTTAGGTTAAGTGGGTCTTTATGGAGATCCTGAACGCGACTGGACTTACCCCAGCGGATGAGAAAACCACGTTACATACCCTCTTCACCTTAACCTGCACATAAGCGAAAAATGTTGAATTTTTGTTCTGAGTGTGGAGTCTGAAATAAGTATTATATAGTTGACACACCTTTATTTTTTATACCCTCAGCATTTATGCTAACGAGGGTATATACACTTTCATACGGGCAAAATGTGCCTCATCGAAATAATGGTTTTAGACCCCAAGTATGTTTGGACGAACAATTTGGAGTAGATTTAGCAATGTCCGTCCGTCTGTCTGTCTGTCCGCTGTCTATCTGGCTGGCTGGTGCGCACGATAACTCTCGAACGGATGAACCGATTTGGTCCAAAATTTTGGCTTTCGCAATATTTTGTCCAAACTTAGTTTAAGTTCGAAGATGGGTTATATCGGTCCACTCCATCCGGTACCTCCTGCACAAAAGTTCGGAAAATGTGTGCGCACGATAACTCTTGAAGGAAGTAACCGATTTGGTCCATACTTTGCACATCGTGAAATTTCTACCAGACTTAGATGAGGTTCCAATATGAACTCAATCGGTCCATTCCTTCGGATACCTCCCACACAAAATTTCGGAAAAGATCAGTTTAGGACCTTTTCATGAATCGCTTTGATTTTTGTTGTAGCAACTTGCATTCACTGCCCCCCATATAGCGGTATAAGCTTCATCAGGGGCAAGTTCATACTTCCTGAGAAAATAGCCTAAAAGGTACAAAAAATCTCTATGACACCGTGTATAGTGGTTGGAGCGCAAGATAACTCTCGGACGGGTCTGCCGATTCGGTCCACAATTTGGTCTTTGTAATATTTTTTGCAAACTTAGTTTAAGTTCGAAGATAAGCCATATCGGTCTACTCCTTCAGGTATGTATCTCCCCCACAAAAGTTCAAAAATGTTCGGACAAATTGTGCACACGATAACTCTTGGTGGGAGTGACCGATTTGGTCCATACTTTACATGTCCTAAAATATCTACCACATATAGATCAGGTTCGAATATGGACTATATTGGTCCACTCCTTCGGGTACCTCCCACACAAAATTTTAAATAAATTCACTTTAAGACCTGCTCTCGAATCACTTTGATTTTTGTTGAAGCAATATGCATTCGCTGCCTCAATTACGGCAGTAAAAGTTTTTTCAGGGGCAAGTCCATACTTCTTGAGAAAATTTCCAGAAAGTTGTAAAAAAACCCTATGGCACCATATGTAGTGACTGCAGGGCTCGAACCGAATATAACTATATTATGTTTTTCGCAGGCTAGTGTGATAAAAAAGCCCTATCTATCGATATCCCCGGAAATTTTTGAGCTTTAATCCTATACATACTTTTGTCGGTGCATACGGCCAAAATTTTGATTTTTTTTTTTTTTTTTTTTGAAAAAAAGTATTTCAATCCACACAGGCTGAGGGTATATCTCTGTCGGCAAAGCCGACTGATACTTTTTTACTTGTTAAGTAACAATTTCGGCCGAAATTAACTGGGAACCTGATTTTCTACAAACATAAATCATGTACATATGTATGTTTGTATATAAAATCATGTATTTACGGCAAACATGGTATCCTTTTTCACAAGTTTGAAGGAATGTTTCTATTTCCAATTTTAGCATTTGTAAAGTAACAGAATCGGGTATCCTCTTTACGATGTGTATGTTGCTTATGAACAGCATATTTTCTATACGTTGTATTTTTTTCCGTCCACAAGTTACAGTCCTCAAATCAAATTTGACTGACGGACTGTCTTGGTTGACGGATTGTCTGCTTGTAATTTAATACGACTTTTTCAATTTTTCATAAAACAGAAAAAAAAAACAGCATACACAAATCTAAGGCAAACATTCATCCATGTTAGATAGACAGCCCGCCAGCCAGCATTTGCTCTCTTTTGTATGTAAGTATTCATATGATGTTCATATGGGCTGTGCACACGCCGTGGGACGAGACCCCCCTTTTACAAAGTCAAAAAAAGTTGTGTTACAAAATTTGTTTTTAATGGATTTTTCTTTTGTTAAATCTTCAATTTGTATTTCGCTTATTTTCTCAAATCAACATTTTTTGTCTGTGGCAAAAAAGGGGGTCAACAAAAATTACAAGAAAATCTGATACGGAACACATATGCGAGCGCACAACCAACCATCATGGGCTGCAATGTGATATAATTTTTGTTGCTTAGAAAAATAAACTCGGTAATGTGGAAGCAAATTATGGTGGCAGTGGTATGTGTTTAGAGGAAATCTGTATCCCAAATGAAATCATCATTTTTCGACAATGGCTTGATTACGGCCTTTGTATTTTTGCTATATCAATTTTTGCAATAAATGTTTATCATCCACCTAAGTGGAAACGCAATTTTTAAAATTATTAAATAATTTGCCTTGAGTTTTGTTTTACAGCAATTTATGTTAATACTTTAATTTATCAATTGGCCAATTTGTTGGTATGTCAACTGTTTTGGATTTTTGGCGAAACCGGGAGGAAATTATTTCAATTATTTTGTTGCTCGTGTTTTAGAGAAAAAAATTAGTTTCAACAAAGTCATTGCTATCAACATTGTGTTTTAGTGATTATCATTGTCATTATAATTGCTGCGTTTTTTTCCACTTTAGATAATTTTCAAGCTATTGTTATGAAAGTTTTTATTATATGTGAAATAAATTTTGCCGAAACCACATCTAGCAAAATAGATTAGAAATTCGAAAGTCGATTGTCGATTTGAAATTTGATGTTCGTATTGCAGTAGACATCAGTCATTTATTCTGAGTAAAGTATTGATGTAATAATTAAATGGTGACTCCCACTTGTAATGCCCAAAAATGGCAAATTGTCATGAATTTTTCCAAGAAAAGTACCAAACTTTCTTGTTATTTTTTCATTTGAAAGAGCACATCTTAATCTATTGTCTAATTTTTTTGAACAATATTATGTGGTTTTGTGGCAAATGGCCGTCCACGAACCCCTTTTTTTACTCTCCACCATAATATGGAGGGTATAATTAAATTTGTTAGTCCGTTTGTAACACATCAAAATAATCATCGAAGACCCTAAAAAGTATGTATATTCTTCATCAGGATAAAATTCTAAGTCGATATAATCATGTCAATCATGTCCGTGTGTCTGTCCGTCTGTTGAAATCAAGATACAGCTCGCAATTGTTAAGATATAGCTTTGTAATTTAGTATAGGCGTTACGATTACTCCTAGGATGTTTGGTATCGGAAATGGGCTATATTGGTCCACGCCTTCATATAGCCCACATAGAATGATACCTCACGGTTTTCAGTATTTTGAAGTTTTTGGTATCACTATTCCACCGAAATTTTGGTATTTAGTCTTTATTTAGTGTATAAAACTTTCCATATGAAATTTGTTGGTATATGTCCACGCCTTCATGTAGCACCCATAGAACGTTACCTCAGGATTTCGGTATATTGAAGGTTGTGGCCTCAATATTCCTCCGAAATGGCTGAAATTTGGTACTCAGTCTTCGTTGGGGGTATAAAACATTCCCCCGAAATTTTGCCGGTAAAGGTCCACGCCTTCATATAGCCCCCATAGAATGGTACCTCCGGATTTCCGGTATTTTGAAGTTTGTGGCGTCAATTTTCCACCGAAATTGTTGAAATATGGTATTTAGTCTTCGTTGGTTGTATAATAATTTCCTCCAGAAAATTTTCGGTACAGCTTCACGCCATAATATAGCCCCCATAGAACGGTACCTAACGATTTTCTGTATTTTTAAGGTTGTAACCACAATAATCCATCGAAATGGCTGGAATGTGGTATATTGTCTTCGTTGAGAGTATTCAACTTTCCCAACTAAATTTGTTGGTATAGGTCCACGCCCTCCTATAGCCCCTTAAAAGGGAACATCCCAATTTTAGATATTTTGAAGGTTTTGGACTCAATATTCCAACGAATATCGGTAGCTACCGATATTTTTATTGCCCTTATATTGCCCTTATGGAACGGAACATCCCGATTTTTCGGTATTTTGAAGGTTTATGTCCACAACTATCGAAATACCGAAAATCGCCACCGAAATGGCTGAAATTTGGTGTTTAGTCTTGGTTAGGCGTGCAAAACTTTCCACCTGAAATTTTTTGGTATAGGTCCACGCCTTTATGCAGCCCCCATAGAACGGTATCTACCGATTTTCGGAATTTTGAAGGTTATGGCCACAATAATCCACTGAAATGGTATTTAGTCTTCTTTGAGTCTAAAAACCTTTCCAAACTGAAATTCGTCGGTATAGGTCCACATTTTGATATAGCCCCTATATAAAGTTACCTTCCGATTTTCGTAATTCTGAGGGTTGTGACATCAATATCACACCGAAATGACTGAAATGTTTTAATTATAAAATATTCCAGAAGAGAATTGTCAGTATAGGTCAACATCTTCCTATATCCCCCATAGATTGGTATTTTGAAGGTTATCGTAAGTTTGTTATTTAGTCTTCTTTGAGTCTAAAAATTGTCCGCCAAAAAATTGTCGGGACATCCCGAATTTCGGCATTTTGAAATTGCTGAAATGTTGTATTTAGTCTTCTTCATAAACGAAAGGAAACTAATTGTTCCATTCGACTTCAATAATACTCGTGGTGGAGGGTATAACAAGTTCGATCCGGAGGAACTTAACGCCGTTCTTACATGTTTATACCCTACACTACTATGTGGGGAGGGTATTATAAGTTGGTTTTGGCCAAAAAGTTTGTAACGCATCGAAATAATGGTCGTAGACCCATACTTATATATATCAAAATGAATGTCTCGACGAGCTGAGTCGATCTGGCTATGTGTGTCCGTCCGTCAGTCCGTCCGTCCGTCCGTCTGTCCGTCTGTCCATCTAAACCTTGTAATCACGCTACAGGTCGCAATTTTGATCGGATCGTCACGAAATTTTGGGTGTTGATGGGGGTCCCTGAGTGGAAGAAGCCTATTGATTTTGGTGATGGTCGGATAATATTTAGGGGTCGGAATGGGCAAAAACTTATGTGGATAAAAATACAACGTTTTTTTCCAAAGCGAATATCTCAGCTTCCGTATGGGGTATACCAAAAGCAAAATCTGACAATGAAAGTAGAAAATATCACCTTTCTAACGATGTAAAGTAGGTTCTCGAGGGTGATCAAACAACGAAGATATCACAATAGTCGCAAATAAACCCCAAATTTTCATGTTTGCGAATTTAGTTATAATGACGAATATCACAGCTTTAGCTGGGGACTTTCCAAAAGCAAAGCCTGACTATGAAAGTAAAAGATTCCACCTTTACAATGCTGCAAACTAGGTCGGCGTAGTTGACCAACCAGCGGAGATATCACAATAGTCGGTAATTCATCCCATTTTTCCATTTTTTTTCGGAAATCACGCTACAGGCCGCAATTTTGATCGGATCGTCACGAAATTTTGAGAGTTAACGGGGTTCTCAAAAAGGAAGAAGCCTATTGATTTTGGTGAGGGTCGAATAATATTTAGGGGTCGGAATGGGCAAAAAACTTATTTGGATAAAAAGACAACGTTTTTTCAAAGCGAATATCTCAGCTTCTATAAGGGGTATACCAAAAGCAGGACCTGACAATGACAGTAGAAAATATCACCTTTCTAACGATGTAAAGTAGGTTCTCGTGGGTGATCAAACAACGAAGATATCACAATAGCCGCAAATTAAACCCAAATTTTCATTTTTTCGATTTTAGATATAATGACGAATATCACAGCTTTGGTTGGCAACTTTCCAAAAGCAAAGCCTTACTATGAAAGCAGAAGATCCCATCTTTACAATGGTGAAAATAGGTCGGCGTAGGTGACCAAATAACGGAGATATCGCAATCTTCGATAATACATCCCATTTTCCCTTTTTTTTTGGAAATCACGCTACTGGGCGCAATTTTGATCGGATCGTCACGAAATTTCGAGGGTTAATGATGGTCTCACAGAGGAAGAGGGCTATTGATTTTGAAAATGGTCGGATAATATTTAGGGCTCGGAATGCGCAAAAACTTTATTTGGAGAAAAAGTCAACATTTTATTCTAAAGGAAATATCTCAGCGTCTATAAGGGGTTTACAAAAAGCAAAACCTGGCAATGAAAGTAGAAAATATCACCTTTACAAAGATGTAACGTTGGTTGTCGTAGGTGGTCAAACAACGAAGATATCGCAATAGTCGCTAATAAAACCCAACTTCTCATTTTTGCGATTTTAATAGTAATGACGGATATCACACCTTTGGTTGGGGACCTTCAAAAAGCAAAGCCTGACTAAGAAAGTAGAAAATCGCATATTTGAAAGTATGCAAAGTAGGTTGGCGTAGGTAGTCAAATAATAGAGATATCGCAATAGTCGTTAATGCATCCCTTTTTCCACTTTTTCTGCTATCACACTACAGGTCAGGATTTTGATCGGATCATCACCAAATTTTCTCACAGAGATAGAAGCCTATTGATGTTGGTGATGTCGACAGTAGTCAAATATAAAATTAAATATTAATTATTTTGGTTCAGTTCGCCTTATGTCATTTGGTATAAAAGCCAGATAGGTGAAAACTTTCGTATCTCCATAAACGAAATGCTTTCGAGTGAAAAGATTATTCACAGAGGTAGTGGTGTAGGGTATCACATAGTCGGCCCCGTACCGACTATAGCCTTTTCTCACTTGTTTCTTTAATAATTTAGACATTTTTGTTTTGGGATCTACTTATGAGTGTATTTTTTACATTTGTATATTTTTGATATATGTATGATGCTACATATAAAATGAAAAACAAGTAAAAATGTAAAGTTCGGTCGCACCGAACTTTATTATATCCCCTATCATGAAATATTCTGACCTCAAATGGAATAATTTGTTTCCTTTCCTGTCCACGATACCAGTCGGAGACGTTTTTTGACCACTAAGAGCTCCAAATAGCAAATTAAAACCAATTTGAACCGAAAATGTAGATAAAAACTTCAAAATAACTGAAATAGGGATGTACCCTAATATGCGGGCTATACCGAAACCTGGACCTAAGACCACAATTTTTGGCGCAGACGGTTTTTGATCATTGAGAACTCAAAATTGCTAATTACAACCAATTCGGGCCGAAAATGTTGATAAAATCTTCAAAATACCTGAAATCGGGAGGTACCGTAATATGAGGGCTATACCGAATCCTGGACCTAAGCGCACAATTTTTCGCGCAGAAGGTTTTTGACCATTGCGAACCCCAAATACCAAAGTACAGCCAATTAGGGCCGAAAATGTATATAAAAGCTTAAAAATACCTGAAATCGGGTGGTACCGCTACATGGGGGCTATAGGAAAAACTGGTCCCATATTGATGATTTTTTGGCTAAAGTATTTTTGACTTATTTTTATCATATACTGAAAAAATCAGATTGATCCTACGATTATAAATATTTTTGTCGCACCTTCCCATACAAGTGGGACCACTGTGCATTGCAATCAGTAGCAACGCGTAGCGCGCGAGAGAGATATCGGGAGAAAAGGAGAGAAGAGAAACGTCTTTTCCGCAAGAAAAAGAGAGAAATGGAAAAGCGGGAGTGTGAAAAAATCGAGATGTACAGGAGCCAGAATGAAGTCCGAAAATTCTACCAAAGAGTGAAACATCAAACAGATGGCTTTGGTACAGGCACATCCTCCTGTAGAGACCAGCAAGGTAATCTGGTAACAGATACAGATAGCGTGCTCAGGATATGGAAGGAACATTTCTCCAATCTGCTGGTATCCAATAGTAGCGAAGACGATGATACCACAGGTACAATCCCAGAAGATGGTATAGAATGTATACAGCCCGGCCAAGATGAGGTAAAAACAGCAATCAACCGGCTGAAGAATAATAAAGCAGCAGGAGCCGATGGCTTACCCGCCGAGCTGTTTAAACCCGGAGGCGATGCGCTGATAAGGTGTATGCATCATCTAGTTAGCACCATCTGGCAGGAAGAACGCGTACCCGACGATTGGAACCTGAGCATCCTATGTCCCGTCCACAAGAAAGGAGATAAGACTGTTTGCTCCAACTATAGGGGCATAAGTCTTCTCCCTATTGCCTATAAGATAGTGTCAGGGATATTGTGCGAACGACTAAAACCAATGGTCAACGAAATAATTGGACCATACCAATGTGGCTTTAGACCTGGCAAGTCCACCATTGACCAGATATTTACCCTGCGACAAATCCTAGAGAAGACCTAAGAGATGCAGATCGACACATTTCACCTTTTTGTCGATTATAAAGCAGCATTCGACAGTCCCCTTCGATCAAAGGTATTCCACGCAATGTCTGAATTTGGTATCCCCGCAAAGCTCATCCGGCTTTGTAAGATGACTTTAACTGATACTAGGTCCTCAGTTAAAATTGGAAAGAACCTCTCCGAAGAATTTTGTACCAAAAGAGGTTTCAGACAAGGAGACAGCCTTTCGTGTGACCTATTCAACATTTTGCTGGAAAAGGTAATACGAGATGCAAATGTCAAAAGAAATGGCACAATTTACACCAATAGCCACATGTTACTTGCCTATGCTGATGACATAGACATCATGGGACGATCAGTAAGGAAGTAACTGATACCTTTAGGAAAGTCGAAGCAGAATCTGCGAAAGTGGGTCTGGCGGTAAACGGCGAAAAGACCAAATTGATGGTGTCGACGCGCAAAGCGTCCATAGAACTCGGACCAACTGTGGAAGTTGGCACCTACAATTTTGAGGTAGGTAAAGACTTCGTCTACCTCGGCACTGCCATACACACAACAAACAACATCAGTTGTGAAATAAGAAGAAGAATTGTATTGGCCAACAGATGCTACTATGATCTAAGTAAGCAATTTAAAAACAAAGCCACATCTCGTCAAAAAAAAAAAAAATAACACTATACAAAACGCTGATACTACCCGTGCTAATGTATGGCTCCGAAGCATGGGTACTTGCGCAAGCAGATAAGGCAGTGCTTGGTGTGTTTGAGAGGAAAATTCTTCGAAAGATCTACGGGCCGATTTGCGTTGACGGTGAATATCGACGTCGGATGAACCACGAGCTATATAAGCTATACAAAGACATGCATATAGTTAAACGTATCGAGATGCAACGATTGCGTTGGCTAGGCCATATCATGAGAATGAGCGATGATGAACCCGCTAAAAAGGCGTATGAATACATGCCACATGGCGGTACACGCAGAATCGGCAGGCCTAAGCTTCGATGGAGCATACAAGTGGATGAAGAAATGAAAAGGCGCGGTATTCCAAAAAGTCAAGCGAAAACAGAGAGGAATAGAGATCTTTTCTTAGTTCGGTCTATGGAACAAATGTTCTGTAATGGGCCAACTAAGTAAGTAAGTAATGGCCTAAAAGCTGTAAGAAAAAGTTCCTGACGGCACCAACCAAAATGGCAAATCCGCAAGATACTTCTCGCATGGAATTTCTGATTGATCCAAACTTTGCACATCGTATTACTTCATCCAGTCATGTATCAGGTTGGAATATTGATTATATCGGACCAATCCTTCGGGTACCTCCCACACAAAATTCGGATAGAGCTAAGCTTAAGAGCTCTTTTCGGATCGTTTTGAAATTTTTTTCAGCAGGTTGTCCTTGCGGCTCCCTTTACGACGGTACAATTTTTTTCCGTTCAAGTCCATACTTCCTGATATAATGGCCTTAACACTCCAAGAAACCCTGACGGCACAAACCAAAATGGCAAATCTGCAAGATAAACCTCGCAGGGAGTTTCTGATTGGTGCAGACTTTGCACATCGTATTATTTGATCCAGTCATGTATCATGTTAGAATATGGACTGTATTGGTCAACTCCTTCGGGTATCTCCCACACAAATTCGGAAAAAGTGAAGTTTAAGAGCTCATCTCGCATCGTTTTGATTCTTTTTTCAGCAGGTTGTTCTAGCGGTCTCATTTACAACGGTACAATTTTTCCCGAAGTAAGTCAATACTTCCTGAGATAATGGCCCAAAAGTTTCAAACCCCTGCCGGCACATAATGAAATGGCTATTGTGCAAGATAACTCTAAAAATTTTCAAAAAATTCTTTCAAACATAGTTTAACGTAAGTTAATATTTTATATAGTTCGCTTTGAAAATAGGTTTTGAGGTTAAATTTTGTTCATTAGAAAAATCTATAGGACGGTTTCTCTTAGCGCCAACAATTATGCATATAATATGGTTAAAAATCTCTTACGTATGACTTTCATAATGTTGATAAACTTTTTTTACCACTGATACAGTTTTCTTTCAACCAAACACATATTTTCCAAAAAAAATTTGACGCATAGAAAACCGAATGACGCACAATGAAAATTGGTACTAATTGGACAACGACGCAACTTTGAAAACAACACAAAGCGAGGTCTTGGTGTATAGTTTTACTCAACTTTATGAAAATGGCAATGAATAAACACACCAAAGTTCAAACTTCAATTGCGTTCCCCATCAGCTAATGCTTGGTTTGTTTTGTGATTTCGCGCGGAATCAAGCAAAATTTATCATGATTTCGCATACAAAAATGAAATCATCTCATTTCGTGATTTCAGCGAAATCAACATCGAAATCACAGTACGCATGATATACAACCCTGTTTTTGCCTAAAAAAGTACCAAAAGTTGCAACACTTTTCACGTATCACAATAAACAAGGTAGATGGTCAATTGCTGCAACAAAAAATTTTAGTATCAAAATTTGTAAACAATGTGAAAAAATATTAAATTACTTTGTTACAATGCTATTTTTCATTGCGTTCCCGTTTTGTTTTGAAAATGCATGTGCGATCAGCTGCGCATATGCATCTACCTTGATCATTGCGATATGTTTGAAATCAACAAAAAAGTATGTATAAACACCGGGGTGTATTTCAGGATTTCGTGAAATCCAGTGGATTTTGGAGCGCAAGTGTAAACTTGGCATAAGTAGCTTTAAAAAGCCACCCGAACCACCCATTGTAAATCTAGTGATTAATTTCGTTGTACTTGAATTAACAAATGTTGTGTTTTTTTGTACATTATCTTTAAATACCACAATTATACTTGTTCTGGTGGTCATCAAATATGTATTTCCTGTTTCATTTGCAACCGCATACTTATGTCTTTTTCACAGAATTACCAACCACAATTACCCCTTCCATGGCATAAAAGTTCACTACGTTTCCCATCCGCCACCACTGGGCGAGGGGTGATGATAACAAGTGAACGAACAACTCATTGAGTCTCGTGAATAGAATAGAAAACCAAAATACCTACCAAACACTCACTGATTGTATAACATTTAGGTCTCTTTTCATCCATCTCTATGTCTGTCTTTCTGCCTGGAAAATTACATTGTATTTTCATAGATTTTTATGTTTGCCAAGGGGTGCATAAATTGAATTTTGAATAAACCTTTTAAAGCTTTTATTTTGTGGTTAAACTAATTGAGTTGTTCGCTTGTTTGCCCGGTAGGTCGGTCGGTCTGTCGTGAGTTCTTTCGTTTGTTCAACTGAAATGTCAGTGATGCTGAAAACTCATCACTCCCATTTTATCTTAATTCTCAAGTCGTAATGGAGAGGGAGTGAGTAAGGGAGCAAGTGATACATCATTGAATTGGGTATTTGAAACGCTTGACTCACCAAGCGACTGCAAAACGTTTGACACATTAAAAACAGTTTTTGGTTAAAGATTGTCCTTTTTTAAGTCTTCGCTTGGCATGTGATATTGCCAAGGAACAAAACTGAACCTCCCAACCTTCACTTCATACAAAATCTGCATAAAATCTCTAAATTTGATCAAAAATGTTAAATACTTTTTCTTTCGCAAACGGTGAATTAATTTGTTGAAATAACACCAACAACAAGCTTACAAACACCTCGTTTGGCCAAATGGTGGATGGCGAAATGTGAAAGTTAAGATAGTAGAAAACTATGGTGGGAAACTCACTCTTAAATGACAATGCTCGTTGCATTTTGTAGATGGTTGGGATGAGCAAATGAAGTTCGTTGTTGTTGTTTTTCTTGTCACTATGGCGTTTGTCATTGAATTTTTCCTTTGCAATGGCTTTAGGGTTTGTTTTCTTGTCGTACTTACATTGAATATGTTGTTGCGTGTCTGTCCTTCACATTAAGCAGAGTGGTTGGTTGGCTGGTTGACCAATTTGTAAGCAATGACAACACAACGATTAAATGTCACATATTTTGTTTCTCTTTTGTGTTGGAGCGATTCGTGTGAACTATTTAATAGTGTGAAAATCAATTATTTAGGATTACAACACAACATTTAAGGTCAGTCAATAATTACAGTCGCCATTATCGAGGTTGGTCCAATAAATTTCGGAAATATCAGTAAGACCAATGCGAGGTTTTCGTGTTGCAAGAGGTTATTCTGTTCACTGGGTTCCCACATTGCAAACAAACAAACAAGTATTCGAACAAGTTGAGAGCATAGTGTGTGATCTCTTCAACATTCTGGTCGGCCATTATGATTGGCAACATTCACCTTTGAATAATAGGCAAAGAGTTTACCAATGCAAATGGGTAGCTGTTTAAAAAAAACCCTTTAATTCCGGAGTGATAAGCCTAACAGTTACCTTAAACGTTTTCGGTTTGCAGTCTAGGTATCTACTGTAGTATAAAGGAATATCCTGGATGCCTTATTTCTATGAGAACATGCGTGCTGTGAAGGGTTGACCTAAGATCCTCTACTTTCAAAAGATCATATGGAGGAGTACAATATATTATAAACAGCAAATCCAAAAAAGCACGAAATGAACCAATAAAACCATGAAACTCTCAGACATGCTGCGAACGCAGGAAAATTATTCCATTACTGGCGGAACGGATCATCAGCAAGGGAAAGACATAACTGAACTAACTTATCACACCGAACACGAGGTAGTGTGCAGACACAATATTTCTGTTGGGGGTTAGGTTCATTCATTGCCCATGGGATGTTGCTCCTTATCTAAGGCAGAAATAAATATTACGGTCATCCATACATACAGGCAGGTCTCTCTCAATATAAACTTCAAACGGTTAAACCATCACCAATAGCCGATTCTTAGCTTCTTCACTCCATACAGAATGCTGTTGGGAGGGGATGAGAAAGGGGAACAAAATGTTCCTCTCTCAGTCCTGTGAGAAACATACTAGCACTCGCGGTTTGTAAGGTCTCAAACTCACAGCCTTCGAGCTAGAGGCCTCTGAGCCCACAATTAAAGTGAAGCTCAGCGATCGAAAATAGCGATGATTCCGAAAGTATCGTCATCAGTAGACAGCGGAATCCTATGCAAATGCATATATGGTTAGGATGGTCGTAGAGAAAATAAAATAAAACTCGTTTTATCACAAAATTAAACGAATTAGGCCCAGAAATGTTTGTATATTCTACATATCTTGTATGTTTTTACATATTTGCATAAAATGAGCATATGCAAAATCCTATGCAAGGGTTTGTGGCCTGAATGTCCTACTCAAATTGCTGACATTTAATATTAAGTCTTCGTTGTGGGTATAAACCTTTCCACCTGAAATTTGTTGGTATAGGTCCACGTATTCGTATAGCCCCCATAGAACGGTACCTCCCGATTTTCGGTATTTTGAAGGTTGTGGCCTCAATATCCCACTGAAATGGCTGAAATTTGGTATTTAGTTTTCTTTGGAGGTATAAAGCTTTCGACCTGAAATTCGTCGGTATAGGTCCACGTCTTCATATAGCCCCCATAGAACGGTACCTCCCGATTTTCGGTATTTTGAAGGTTGTGGCCTCATTATTTCACCGAAATGACTGAAATTTGGTATTTAGTCTTCTTTGGGGGTATAAAGCTTTAGATGTGAAATTTGTCTGTATACGTACACGTCTTAATGTAGCCCCCATAGAACGGTACCTCCAGTTTTTCGCTATTTTGAAGGTTGTGGCCTTAAGTCTTCGTTGGGGGTATAAAACATTAAGTCTTCGTTGGGGGTATTAAACTTTACACCTAAAATTTGTAGGTATTGGTCCACGTTCTCATACAGCTCCCATAGAACGTTACCTCCCGATTTTTGGTATTTTGAAGGTTATGGCTTCAATATCTCACCGAAATGACTGAAATTTGGTATTTAGTCTTCTTTGGAGGAATAAAGCTTTCGACCTGAAATTTGTCGTTATTGGTCCACGTCCTCATATAGCTCCCATAGAACGGTACCTCCCGATTTTCGGTATTTTTAAGGTTGTGGCCTCAATATCCAACCGAAATGACTGAAACTTGGTATTTAGTCTTCTTTGGGGGTATAAAGCTTTAGACGTGAAATTTGTCTGTATACGCCCACGTCTTCATATAGCCCCCATATAACGGTTCCTCCTGTTTTTCGCTATTTTAAAGTTTGTGGCCTCAACATCCCACTGAAATGACTGAAATTTGGTATTTACTCCTCTTTGGGCGTATTAAGTTTTCGACCTGAAATTTGTCGATATAGGTCCACGTCTTCATATAGCCCCCATAGAACGGTACCTCCCGATTTTCGATTTTTTGAAGGTTGTGGCCTCAATATCACACTGAAATGACTGAAATTTGGTATTAGGTCTTCGTTGGGGGTATAAAACTTTCCACCTGAAATTTGTCGGTAGTGATCCACGCCCTCATACAGCCCCCATAGGCCGGTACCTCCCGATTTTCGGTATTTTGAAGGTTGTGGCCTCAATATCCCACCGAAAGGGCTGAAATTTAGTATTAAGTCTTCGTTGGGGGTATAAAACTTTACACCTGAAATTTGTCGGTAGTGGTCCACGTCCTCATAGAGCTCCCATAGAACGGTACCTCCAGATTTTCGGTATTTTGAAGGTGTGGACCAAAAATAGGGGTTGCATAAAATTCCGATGTCTAGTGATCACTGACGATTATTCATGTACCAAAGAGTAAGTTGTCTCCCTTCTTATACAAAACGTACAGTGAAGCAGATGAACAAGCACTACAACTGCGCTACTTACCATCTCCACACATGTCAGTCGAGGACTCGACCAGAACCAGCCGTGCAATAAGACAGTGTTGGTGGAGCTAGACTTATTAAAAGCCTTTGATATTGTTATGCACTCTATGCTGTTTGAGGACATCTTACAGACTACCCTCTGGTCAAGTTTGAAACGCTGGATATTCAATTGTATGTGTGGAATTGTATGGCTCGTAGAATTCAGGAACAAGCAGTCGAAGCCCCGTAGAGCGAAACAGGGTGTTCCCCAAGGTGGGTGATATCTCCGGAACACTTGCCGCTCCAGAGGAATTGAGATATTTACGTATGCGAATTATTGTACGATCTTGGCGTCGGGTATCTTCCCAAATATCCTATCTATATCTAAGTCAACGACCACTCTGTTCACCACATGGACTGCGGAGATGAGCACAGAGTTGAATATCCTGATCGACAGCATGACACAATGAGATGTAGGAACTAGGTTTTCAAGTTCCTAGCCGGCAGCACTTGGGGTGCACACAAAGAAAACTTGTTGACCACATATGTATAACGCGATAGGTAGGCGTCTTAATATCCTTTCCTCCTACTGGCGGTTAGACTACACGGTGCGCCTTAACTAAGTTTAAATGAAAGGTGCTTACACCTGGGAAGTTTTTGCGGATTCTGAAACTACAATGTTCATAGATGAGAAAAGTAAAAAAAAACAAAGAACAATTGCCGGAGGGATTTTCAAATAAGTCGCGGGGGTTTTCTATGTTTTCACGATTTTTCTTGGAAACTGTAGGATATAGAAGTTCAAATTGAGACAATGCATTCACTGTATCGTCTCCATATAAAACAATGTCATGCGCCTTAACTAACATTAAATGAAAGGTGCTTCCCATAGTTCACCAAGGCTATTTACTGCTTCAACAAGCAAGCCTTGCGGTTTCTTGCTATGATACCAAATATCTTTGAAGTACTTATGAAGAAGTACCATGTCAGAAACAGCTATCCTCCAAAGACCGGTTTCGACAAGAAACCAGTGACCTTCGGCGATTCTCAGGGTCACCACGGTCGATAATTATGACTCGGAAGTCGTCAGCGGGCATCATTGGCCTCAGTTTGGAGTATGAATTGTTGCACCTTTGATCATGTCCTTGAATGTCGCTGGAGTAGGGCTTGTTGCGCCCTTGATCATGTGCCTTGAATGTCGCTTTCCCCTTCTCGGTATTGGAATTATTCTCCTTGGCCTTTTTGGCAATGCCAGCTGCGTAGGAGGTCTATGGGTTGTCCACCTGAGAAAGTGATCGTTTTTTGGGCGAGGGCTGGGGGCCTATGGAAGATCGGACCAGTTGCACATTTTTATGCTTTGTCCGTCTTCTAAGAAAATTATGGTTTCTCAGTTGGTCTAGCCATCATGACTTCTTTGCAGTCTACAGAAGTTTTTGGACCCGTTTTTCCTCCGCTTTGCCCTTGCCTTCCGGGTTTGAGGGTTTAGAGTCAGACCCCTTCGCCAAATGTTCAACTCTAGGAAAGTCATTTGGTTTAGGAGTAGACTCTTTAGCCTTCTTTATTTCCTTCTATGTTGCCATCGGCTTCGTAGTAGAGATCGGCTACACCATTTTGCTTTGGGCAGTAGGTTTCGTCACCTCTACTTTTTGCTTTCCGGCTCGACCTCATTATGGGCTATAGTTTGAGCAACTACAAAGGCATATCCTGTCTACCTGAAAATCGCGTCGGGTACATGAGGATAAGGTCGCTCGATATTCTATACGTACTTCAACTTGCTTCGCGTCTCGTCCCACGAATTTCCGCAGATACGTCGCAGCACGTTTAAAGTGCTTTGTATCATTAACTACTCTAGCAGTCCTATCATTGTGTTCGTTGACTGTTGTTGGAGCCTCCTTGGATTCCCATCATCATTCAATGATCCTGTTGCATCCTGCCTTTGATTTTTTTACTGGCATGTTATAGGACCAGCTGGAACTGGGCGTGCTGCCAGTTGAGCATCAGAGTCCATACTCCCTTCGTCCATTTTACTCTCGTCTTCCCATGTAGACTTGCCAGGGATCACCGTAGTGTCCATCTCGTCGCCAGTTAGGGTCAAGTTGAGAAATATGTCCACCCGATTGTGTTCTTCTAGAACAAGTCTGTCCAGTTGGTCGAGGGTAGGGTACTCCTGTCTCTCTAAGCTATCTGACCCCGATCCATTTTTGGTCCACGAGGATCCGCAGAGTAGAGATGGGCAGACATCTACTAGAGGTTAACTCTGCATACTAAAGATCCAGAGGATCACCAAGGGTGAATAGTCATGTTGGATCAGGCCTGTCGAAAGGTTATGCTCAAAAAGTTCTTATTCAACATGCCGCAACAACCTACTCCGCCACTCGGGAAGACGCGTCCAGTAGGATGCCATTAATCTCCCTTGGGAAAATGGCATCTTCCTTGGGAAGAATGAACGCAGAGAAAAAATATTTTTCGCTTTTGTTGGAACAACAATATATATTCTTGTTCCAACAATTCATTTGTTTTGTTCAAGCATTGCAATTGCAAATCCAGAAATAAAATCGTTTGCTCCAAACATACAAAACAAAAACAACTTGCGAAATTCCTCAATATTTTAAAAATCATTTACAATACCTATGGTAGGAACTATCATAATCTAGAATTTTTACAAAAGCTATTGTCAGCCCAGAAAATCTGTTATTGAAATTTTTAATTTGATCGTATATAATTCCCATATACACTTTCCACATAACTTTGGTATAAATGTCACGTATTATATTAGCATTGACAAACACTACACATGGCCAGGTTTTGCCAGGTCTAACTAAAAATACAACAAATTGAATGAAGAAACGTAACTCCAACATTAAGGAATACTATAATACCAAAACATATATGAAAATAAAACACAAATTTCGACCAAATACACTTCTCAGATTGTGGTGTAACTCTACTCTCAAAATAGCAAGCAGAATGAAAAAGAAGCAACAAATAAAAACAAGAATATCATGGTGTACATACACAAAAAAAAAACAAAGATAAAATAAAAAAGAACAACGTTAAGAAGAACTCATACAAACAAAACTCACAAAAATGTTTTTTTTTCACCACGTCATCGAATACCGAGAGAACAGAACAAAATTGTCAAAGAAAAGAGGATAATATTGTCCAGCAGGCAAAAACTATTGTTGGATATGACAACAACTATTTTTGGATATAACAAAAACTATTGTTGTAATTAACAAAATCGATTTTTGGACTCACAATACTACATCCGGAATCTAACAATATCTTTACAATACATAATTTGCTCTTCGAATATTGTTGGATCAATCATATTTTTTCTCTGCGTGTGGCATCTCCCTTTGCAGCACTTGTCGGGTGTTATCCTAACAGAGATGTCATAAACAACTATCGTATGAATGCGGTCCTCGTAGTATATCCATCATCTATAAACAACCCAGAATTGTTTGGCTTAACCTTTTCCACTTCCCAACTATTGTTTAAAAGCTACGTTTATGAATCAAAAAGTCCCCAGACAAATATCGCTTCAATATTAATGTTTCTGGCACCCAAAGCCCTCAAAGAATATTTTTTTTCAATACCCGCACTGGTAACTCCCAACGTAGTCCCTCAAATATTTTCTTTTAGAGTGCCCAACTGTGTTATTGTAAAAATTTCACACAGACCTAACTGATCACATATGTAATAACGGGCCCGGATGCAGGATATCAAGGCTGATATGTACGGTTTTCCGTGCGTAGAACTTCTTCCTTACCTTTACTTACTTCATTACGACGGTACCTTTTATACTCTTAGTTCTAATCAATTTTTCACACTACCCTCTTATAACCACAAAATATGAATAATGACAGTTTTCTTCATGTAAATATCCATTTTGTTGGAGGAGTGTTTTATTTGTACAAGAAAATAAAAAAATTACACACGAAATTACCACCTAAAGTAGATGGAAAACAATGCCGGTAACTTTGCATGGTGGTAGGTAGCTCTTACACCACAAAGACCTACGAACTTATTTTCTACTACATTCGGTAGCCCTAACAACAACAGCAGCGGTAGCAGCGTCAACTTACTTTACATGGCTAATTGGGCAATGTTAAACAAATACCCACTCACTTGAAGTGGTAAACAGACTTACATTCCACAGCAACAACCATCAAAACCACCAACCAATCCATGTGTGGGGGGAAAGGCTTGAAGCAACATTTCCAAAAGTAGAAGAATGAATGGGCCCCAAACATATGGTAAATGTCAAGTGAACATTACTCTGTAGAGTGTGTCACGTACTTACACAGTGTTCTGTCATCCACCTACACACCACCACTTCCTTGGCTAGCGAAACGGCAAATTTTATATTTCAATGGTGCCACCTTATTGTCGCCCTCTTTTCCATCATGGAACAAACTTTGTTCCCTTAGAAATATTTTTTGTTTGGTTGTAAAGGGTCTCGGGAAGAGGGACTTTTTTGTTTTAATGCCAAAAATATATACTGACATACCTTTGTACATGAAAATATTAAGTTGTCTATATGTCTGTCTGTGGATATGGTTGTTTGTACATCTGTAGTCTCACATCTGACGTGACGCCACTCTTTTGCGCCTTAAAAGAACATTGGTGATGGTGTTGTTGGTGGTGGCGGCGTTTAAGTTGCCTCTGTTTTTGCTCTGCTCTTCTTGTTCTTGTTGTTTTTTGTTATTTGGTTACCTCCAAAAGTGTCACATCATTCGATTTGATGTGACTCTAACTGACTGACTGACTTGGCTATAAATGTAATGGCGTTTATACAAAAATATATTAAAGGTAGACTGACTGACAGAAAGACAGACAGACAGACAAGCTAAGGGAAGACAAAGACTTGGTCATACAAATAAAAATCTTGTCGGCAATCATAAGCACGGCGATCGATAATGATAATAATGAGGACACTGACAATGGCTGCACAGTGGTAAAAGCAAAACAAAAATCAGAGAAAAGGACTAAGAAATTCGTAGTATCCACAACGAGATGCCTTAGAAGAAAATTAACGACGAATCCTGCGGTGTGAGAATTTTTCTATGGAAAAAATCCTCAGCCCTGTGGTCTGAGAAATTTTTCTATGGAAAAAAATCCTCAGCCCTGTGGTCTGAGAATTTTTTCTATGGAAAAAATCCTCAGTCATAAGCAATCATAAGCACGGCGATCGATAATGATAATAATGAGGACACTGACAACGGCTGCACAGTGGTAAAAGCAAAACAAAAATCAGAGCAAAGGACTAAGAAATTCGTAGTATCCGCAAGGAGATACCTTAGAAGAAAATTAACGACGAATCCTGCGGTCTGAGAATTTTTCTATGGTGGTCTGAGAATTTTTTCTATGGAAAAAATCCTCAGTCCTATGGTCTGAGAATTTGTTCTATGGAAAAAATCCTCAGTCCTGTGGTCTGAGAATTTTTTCTGTGGAAAAAATCCTCAGTCCCATGGTCAGTCCTGTGGTCTGAGAATTTTTTCTATGGAAAAAATCCTAAGTCCTGTGGTCTGAGAATTTTTTCTATGGAAAAAATCCTCAGTCCTGTGGTCTGAGAATTTTTTCTATGGAAAAAATCCTCAGTCCTGTGGTCTGAGAATTTTTTCTATGGAAAAAATCCTCAGTCCTGTGGTCTGATAATTTTTTCTATGGAAAAAATCCTCAGTCCAGTGATCTGAGAATTTTTTCTATGGAAAAAATCCGCAGTCCTATGTTCTGAGAATATTTTCTATGGAAAAAAATCCGCAGTCCTATGGTCTGAGAATTTTTTCTATGAAAAAAATCCTCAGTCCTGTGGTCTGAGAATTTTTTCTATGGAAAAAAAATCCTCAGTCCTGTGGTCTGATAATTTTTTCTATGTAAAAAATCCTTAGACCGGTCGTCTGAGAATTTTTTCTATGGAAAAAATCCTCAGTCCAGTGATCTGAGAATTTTTTCTATGGAAAAAATCTGCAGTCCTATGGTCTGAGAATATTTTCTATGGAAAAAATCCGCAGTCCTATGGTCTGAGAATTTTTTCTATTTAAAAAATCCGCAGCCTTATGGTCTAAGAATTTTTTCTATGGAAAAAATCCTCAGTTCTGTGGTCTGAGAATTTTTTCTATGGAAAAAATCCTCAGTCCCGTGGTCGGAGAATTTTTTCTATGGAAAAAATCCTGAGTCCTGTTGTCGGAGAATTTTTTCTATGGAAAAAATCCTCAGTCATAAGCAATCATAAGCACGGCGATCGATAATGATAATAATGAGGACACTTACAACGGCTGCACAGTGGTAAAAGCAAAACAAAAATCAGAGCAAAGGACTAAGAAATTCGTAGTATCCGCAAGGAGATACCTTAGAAGAAAATTAACGACGAATCCTGCGGTCTGAGAATTTTTCTATGGTGGTCTGAGAATTTTTTCTATGGAAAAAATCCTCAGTCCTGTGGTCTGAGAATTTGTTCTATGGAAAAAATCCGCAGTCCTGTGGTCTGAGAATTTTTTCTATGGACTGAGGGTTTTTTCTATGGAAAAAATCCTCAGTCCTGTGGTCTGAGAATTTTTTCTATGGAAAAAATCCTCAGTCCTGTGGTCTGAGAATTTTTTCTATGGAAAAAATCCTCTGTCCTGTGGTCTGAGAATTTTTTCTATGGAAAAAAAAACTCAGTCCTGTGGTCTGAGAATTTTTTCTATGGAAAAAATCCTCAGTCCTGTGTTCTGAGAATTTGTTCTATGGAAAAAATCCTCAGTCCTGTGGTCTGAGAATTTTTTCTATGGAAAAAATCCTCAGTCTTGTGGTCTGAGAATTTTTTCTATGGAAAAAATCCTCAGTCCTATGGTCTGAGAATTTTTCCTATGGAAAAAATCCTCAGTCCTGTGGTCTGAGAATTTTTTCTATGGAAAAAATCCTCAGTCCTGTGGTCTGAGAATTTTTTTTATGGAAAAAACTGTAGTCCTGTGGTCTGAAAATTTTTCTATAGAATAGATCCTCAGTCAGGTGTCTGAGAATTTTTTCTATGGAAAAAATACTCAGGCCTGTGGTCTGAGAATTTTTCCTATGGAAAAAATCCTCAGTCCTGTGGTCTGAGAATTTTTTCTATGGGAAAAATCCTCAGTCCTGTGATCTGAGAATTTTTTCTTTGGAAAAAATCTTCAGTCCTGTGGTCTGAGAATTTTTTCTATGGAAAAAATCCTCAGTCCTGTGGAAAAAATCCTCAGTCCTGTGGTCTGAGAATTTTTTCTATGGAAAAAAATCCTTAGTCCTGTTGTCTGAGAATTTTTTCTATGGAAAAAACCCTTAGTCCTGTGGTCTGAGAATTTTTTCTATGGAAAAAACCCTTAGTCCTGTGGTCTGAGAATTTTTTCTATGGAAAAAATCCTCAGTCCAGTGATCTGAGAATTTTTTCTATGGAAAAAATCCTCAGTCCAGTGATCTGAGAGTATTTCTATGGAAAAAATCCACAGTCCTATGGTCTGAGAATTTTTTCTATGGAAAAAATCCTTAGTCCTGTCGTCTGAGAATTTTTTCTATTTAAAAAATCCGCAGTGTTATGGTCTGAGAATTTTTTCTATGGAAAAAATTCTCAGTTCTGTGTTACGTCTCAGTTCTGTGGTCTGAGAATTTTTTCTATGGAAAATATCCTCAGTCCTGTGTGGTAAACAAAGAAATCTTCGTGCACACCACAGTGCCACCGCAAAGTGCCAGTGAAGGTGCTCTCTGGCATGATGATGTTGATGGAGATGACGATGGTTTGACGGTAATGCTTTCATTCGTTGATAATTGCACCGAAAATTGCCTGCCGTCGCCGTTCACTGACACCATTTATGTTTGAAATGCGCATGAGAAGGCATTTTGGGTATCTTGACGAAAAAAATACACACATATTTTTCGCTGCTATATGATTTGTGGAATTTCCCATCTCTTTGGCTGATGGTATTCTTTTGGTATTCATCACCGGGAATAATTACTTGTCAAAGAGTCTAGAGCCAAAAGAAAGAATGAACAAAAAAGCAGGAAGAGCTCCATATTGTTGATGTCGAAGACGAAATATAGCCGTGAATTAAGTGGCAGTGGGGAAATGCCTACCAACAAAATGTAATGCAATGAATTTAACGCCATGGATGTTGCTGCTCGCTCGCTACCTTGTAATTTGAAACCGAAATTTTATAAAACAAAACTAAAACAACAACATTATTATGTTCGTTCTACTTGTAATCTCGACACTTTGGGAACAAATTTGAAAATCACTTAGTTTCGACTTGGCGCATCCATCCATGTAAGTTACCATACCATATGTATTCTAGCTCGTAGATGAATGAATGGACGGACAATGAATGTTCTTCATCAATGAGAGAGTGATGTGAAATGATGTGTTTCGTTGCACATTCGTCAATAATTATATTGTTAAACATCAATGCACTGTCAGTTATTGTCTGGCTGCTATGAAAATATTCATGTCGCCACCATTTGCCAACTCATCTAATTGTCAGTGATTGTAAAGTGAAGATAGATGTATGAATGTATACAAACTCTGACATTTTCTGGATTCCATTCGTTGTCCATTCATATTTTAGAAGGTTGGGGGAAGGTGGTTCATAATATTACCCCAAAAAATTGAAATAAAAAAGAAACACATACGAAACAAAAACCACTTATTATATTTAGCCATGATGAGTTCCGATCATGAGAACGTTTCTGTTTTTGTTAATATTTTCGATGGTCAACCTTATTAATTTGGGTGTCTCGAGAGATACAGTAACTGAGAATATTTTGATGAACATACATATAATTTGATATATAGAAGCTTCTGGTACTTAAGGTTACATTAGATTTATTGAATTGTTAAGTATACGCAATGTAGTACCTAAATTGAGCACTTGCAATAATTACTATTAAACTCACCCATACAATATAAACACACAGGTACAAAACGATCAGGAGGTTTTACCGACAGACATTTAGACTATTCCTTGAATGTTTTGCATTAGAACTCTTTTATACATCCTGAATTCTGTGAGAAAAAAAAAACAAAAACTGCAGCTTGATTCAAATTTCAATCCACATTAAATGATTTTCACAACACTTATAATGTAGGCTTTATATCATCATATCATAGAAATTTGATTTATACCTGAAATTACGCACTACATATCGTAAAAATAGTATTTGATTATTTAGTTTTGTCTTTATACCCTCAACATTTATGCTAACGAGGCTGTATACGGACAAAATGAGCCTCATCGGAATAATGGTTTAATACTCCAAGCATGTTTGGACGAAATCAATTTCAGAAAATTTGGAGTCGATTTCGCAATGTCCGTCCGTCTGTCTGTCTGGCTGGCTGGAGGGCACGACAACTCTCGAACGGATTAACCGAATTGTTGCAAAATTAGGCTTTCCTAATATTTTGTCCAAACTTATGGGTCGATTCCGTATGACGAGGCGAGTCATGTCGCGTCGTCTATCGTCTCTGTGACAAAATTTAAAAAATGCACTACGTAAAGCGATAGAAAATAATCGTCGATAACAAGTTATCGGTGATGTAGCGGAACGTTTTTTGTTTTGAATTCAATAAATTAGAAAAAATATCAGAACAAGTTGTACACAAAAGTTATAGTTTTCTAAAATGATAATCTCAGTGGAACTGTTTTTTGATGATAGTGAAGAAGATATAGTTAACGTAGCATCTATCAGACAACACTTAAGAGATAAATCTAATCCTTTAGAATTGCCATCAGTATTGTTAGTTTGTTTGGTTTCCAACATTCATGAAAATAATTGTTAATTTTTTAGGTATAAAGCCTATTTTCGGCTTCCAAAAGACGCTGTTATTTATATTGTAGAGGCATTAAAAATGACTTTAAAAAAAACCTACAGATCAACAGCAATACAGCCACTCCTTAAAGTGTGTGCTGCTTAAGGTTTTTTGCAGAAGGATGCTTTCAAAAATCCCATGGCAATGACTTTAACCTCGGGATGGCTCAACCCACATTGTCAAGTTCTGGAGTTAATAGAGGAAAAACTGTGTAAAATTTGGATTGTTTCCAAATTAACAGAAAAAAGTCTGACTCCACGAGCTACGTTTAGGTGGGCTTCCATTTTTTCAACCAGCACACGATGGGGCCAATAGCAGGTTTTCGAGGCAAAAAGTCAATTTTTGAAGTGAACAATTTGAAAAAAATAATAACGGATTGCCGATTGCCAACACTCTGAATCACTAAAAATAAAAAAATAAATCAATCTGGCAACATCACAAAGCGACATACTGATCTGGCAATGGTGACATATTTTCTTATGCATCATTTTCCGACATTCATTATAAATAAGTAGTGAAAGCATTTTAGGCGCCAAAAAGAACATTTCAACATTTTTATATTTTTTAAACATGGAAAGCTCTTCAATGGGTATGTAAAATAAGATAGTGTTAACAAATAATAAAAATGTTATGTGTGGTAAATGTATTTTTGAGTTAAGATGTTATGTCTTTCTTGGAGTATTTTGCTTTGTTATCCATGTGTTCTCTAGGGTATAACTTTTGAGATCTAGGTAGATCTAGGATATTATATATATGTGGTGAAAGGTATTAATGTGTACTATCATTTTGTGAAAAAATTAGCTGCGCCCAGCTGCGCCTTTTCATAAAAATCTGATTTCAGATGTCGTAATACTTAATAATATGGACATTTTTATGTTTTGGTTGGCGAATAATCGGAAACCTATTAATGTTACCAATTGGATTTCGGAAAAATTTAATAGACGTATATAATAATAATAATATATAATTTCAAAGATATCGCAAACTTTGGCTTTTGTGGCCGAATCTTAGCCGATTTTTACTAAATTTGGAACCTTTTTTATTAACTTATAAGCACAGACAAAACCATGAAATTTGAACATATGTATATAGGGGAGCTATTTCTATATCTGAACCGATTTCAATATAACTTGACAAACTTATTTGTAGTCCGAATTCCGTAACATTTTCCAAATTTTATTGTAATTTGATGGAATTTGCATGCTTGGTCAATCATTTTCATGAAATCGGGCGAACATATATGTGGGACCTATATCCAATTCTGAACCGATTTCAATATGATTTGCCAAAAATGTTTCTAGACCAAAATCCGTCACACATTTCAAATTTCATCAAGATTGGACATACATAGCGGGATTGGTGCACCAAATACCTAAAATTGGGCGAAAATATATATGGGAGCAATATCAAAATCTGAACCGATTTCAATATAACTTGGCAAACTTATTTGTAGTCCTAATTCCGTGGTATTTTCCAAATCGCATAAAAATTTGGCAGAATTTGCGTGTTTGGTCCATCAATTGCTTGAAATCGGGCGAACATATATACGGCAGCTATATGTATATATGAACCGATATAAACCAAATTTGGCATATTAGTTTCTAAGCCCATTATAAACATCTGTACAAAATTTGGAAGGTCTAGTTTGCCCCAGTGATTTGTTGCCTCGAAAACCTGTCACTGGCCCCATCGTGCAGCATTTCAAATTGCTGTCTTATAGTAATTTTCACCATTATAAGTACTAAAACACCAAAAACGTATATAATATTAAATTAATTCACTTAAAATAAATGAAAATGTTAATTACGTTTAAATTTTTCGTTTTTATTCTTTAGTAAAAATGTACGGCGACAGCTAATTTGTTGTCGCCGGAAAATTAACATTACGGCGACAAAATTTGACGGCGTCAGGCGAATATTGCCGTACAGAATCGAAAAATTGCATTTGGCAACGCGACACGACTCGCCTCGCAATACGGAATCGAACCATTAGTTTAAGTTCGAAGATGGGTCATATCGGCCCACTCCCTCTGGTACCTACCTCACAAAAGGACTTACCGATTTGATCCTTTGCACATCATAATATTTCTACTAGGCATAGATCAGGTTCGAATATAGACTATATCGGTCCACTCCTTCAGGTACCCCCCACACAAAATTTCGGAAAAGTTCAGTTTAAGACCTGCTTTCGAATCGTTTTTATTTTTCTTGTAACGCCTTCTTTTCGACGCTACAAGTTTTTGTTGTCAAGTCGGTCCAAAATTTGGCAGTCACAAGATTTATTTCGCAAAATTAAAACAAGTTCTAAGATGGGCCAAGTTCAAAACTTGTCGCTAAAATGGTGCGCACGATAACTCTCGAAGACAGTAAACGATTTGGTACATACTTTGCACATCGTAGTATTTCTACGAGGCATAGGTCAAGTTAGAATATGGACTATATTATATATATATCCTTCGGGTACCCCCCACACAAAATTTCGGAAAAGTACAATTTAGGACCTCCTCTCGAATAGTTTTGATTTTTTTTGCAACATTGAAAGCATCAAAGGCCCTTGTACGATGATATAAGTTTTTTGAGAGGCTAGTCCACACTTCTTGAGAAAATGACCCGGAAGATGTCAAAAAAACACCAGCATGTGTAGTGGTTGGTGCGCACGACAACTCTCGAACCGAATACTGCGTTGGTCCACACATTGTATATATCTTCGTATATTAAAAAAAATCGAAGGTTCTGTTCGAGGATCCTTGGGAAAATTTTAAAGAAGGTATTCCTAATGGCCCTGTTTGCAGGGCCATTATGTTCCCTGCTTCTTGACATAGTGGTCCAAAATCTCCATGTTATATGGTGATCAACTGAAATGGCAGGTGGACGCGATATTTATCGAGAGCAATGACTCTCCTCCCTCCTCTTTAGGCTAGAAAGAGTATATCGTCACCTGAAATGCCCAAAGACGTAACCCTCAACGTAACCCTTTAAGTGTTACGTCTTTGGGCATTTCAGGTGACGATATACACTTTGATACGACCAAAAATGTGTCTCATCGAAATAACGGTATGTATGGACGATATTCGTTCCAGACAATTGGAATCGATTTAGCCATGTCCGTCTGTCTGGCTGGTGCGCACGATAACTCTTGAATGGATCAACCGATTCGTACCAAATTTTGGGTATCGTAATATTTTGTCCAAACTTAGTTCAAGTTCGATGATGGGCCATATCGGTCCACTCCTTCGGGTACCTCTCCCACAAAAGCTATAAATTTTTCTGTAATATGGTGTGAACGATAACTCTCGAAGGGAACAATCGATTTGGTCCAAACTTTCCACATCATTTTCATTATTTTTTCAGTAGGTTGTCATATTGACCCCATTTACAACGGTACAATATTTTCTGGAGCAATTCCATACTTCCTGAGATAAATGCCCAAAAGCTCCAAAAACCCTGCCAATAGATACTAAAATTGTTATTGTGCTAAATAACTCTAAAACTTTTTCAAACATTTCTTTTCTATGAATCAGAATTTTGCTTATTAAAATTGTTTGTATACGTACGTACGTCGATTATTTGGTGTTGCCCCACACTACGGTACCTACAGATGCCACGTTAAGCAAATTCGTGATTGTTTTTTTTATTGTCAGTGGCTGAGGGTATATCTCCGTCAGCACAGCTGACTGATAATTTCATACTTGTTTTGTCGATTTGTCGATACATACGTTTGGGATAAAAGTGTTTCAATTCACACAGGCTGAGGGCATATCTCTGTATGCAAAGTCGATTACTTGTTGATTACTTATTTAAGGTATAACCTTACACCACAATGTGGAAAGGGTATTATAAGTTAGTTTTCCGAAAATTCATGTAACACCGCTAAATGTTCTCGACAAGGTAAAGCTATTTTAAGCCCGTCCGTCCATTAAAAATTGTAATCAAACTCCAGGCCGCAATCATGGACCAATCATCACGAAATTTTTTATGATGGTCGGGTTCAGACCAGAATAGACCCATATAGTTTTAGGCGATGATTGTGAAATATTTTGGGACTGAAATGTACCAGAAACCAAATTTTTATCAGATTTTGAGCTCTGCAGGTCGAAATTATACTCTAATTGACGTTAAATTTTAAGTAAGGTTTGGGTTTATGACAAAGAAGAAGCTTGCAATTAACCATGATTATGAGATAATATTTAGCGGGTTAAATGGACCAAAACTTTTGTGGAAAATTGGGGAAATTTTTATTGTAAGGACTATAAAATTATTCCAGGAAGATATGTTCCACCCCCCATAAATTATATTTAGAAGAATTATTTTATTAGAATTAATTTATTAACGAATTATTCTGAACTACTTGGTCAGATAACATAGTTATAGTGTAGTATATACACTGATTTCACAGCTTCAATTGTGTGTTGTGTAACCATAATCACGCTAGGGGTCGCAGTTATATTTTAATACTGATAAATTTTTGCACGAAGTAAGAAGTTTGGTCAAGGAAAATGCCAATAATTTTGAAGAATGATCGCATAGTATTTAGCGGGTGAAATTGACCATTTTGGAAAAAATATCCAAATTTTATTGTTGGACCAAATTTTAAACTCGGAATATGCCCAGACAAATTACGAACACGAAACTTGAAAACCAACTCATGACCTTACCTTTGAGGCAAATTTTATCAATAAGAAATTACGCAAAAATTTGAATAAAATAACGCGTCGGAATCATATCAAATAAATTCCGTGTAAAGCTAGTGACCAGACGAAGTGGTGTAGGGTATCACATGGTCGACCCGACTATAGCCCACTCTTATTTGTTTTATTGTATTTTTCACAAAAATATATTTTATTTATTTTATTTAAATATATTTATTAAAATTATAAATTATAATAAAGAAAAATTGCAAAAAGCACTAGCAATAAAAGCTATCGGATAAGAAAATATAATTTCAAAAGGTACATATATCCTTAAAGGAAGTATTGATCCATGAACAGCTTATGTACAAGGGTAGTGGTGTAGGATATCACATTGCTTACTTGTTTTTTTGAACATTTCTGGAGAAACTATTATAGAACAAGTAAAAAAAGTATCAGTCGGCTTTGCCGACAAAGATATACCCTCATTCTACGTGAATTGAAACATTAATCTACGATCGAATGTTTTTAGGCTCTTTTCAGAATTTTGTGACCATTTTTGGACTTTTGAACTTGCCGACAAAAATGTGAATTAGGATTAAAGTTCAATAGTGGAGGTACTTTAAGGAATGGACCGACAGTGTCCAATATGGAAGTGGAACTTGTGTTGGGACTCATATCACGTCGATAAATATCGTTCCCACTAGTCATTTCAGTGGGTCATCGTAAAACTTTTGGGCCAGGAAGCATGGACTTGTCCACGGAAAACATAATATCGCTGTAAATAGGACCACAACGAACAGCATCGGTACATATTTCTATACATATGGATCCATTGGGAGTTTTTACACATTTCGTGCTGTTCTCTCAAAAAGTATGGGCTTGCTCTAAAAAGGCTTTTACCGCCCCAATTGAGGCAGCGTATGCAAGTTGCTTCAACAAAAATCAAAGCGATTCGAGAGCAGGTCTTAAAATGAACATATCCAAATGGGATATACCCAAAGGAGTGGAAAAATATTGTCGATATTTGAACCTGATCTATATCTGGTAGATATATTAGGATGTGTAAAGTATGGACCCAATTTTCCGAACATTTTCGAACTTTTGTGGGGGACGTACCGTAAGGAGTGGATCGATATAAGCCATCTATGAACTTAAACTACGTTTGGACAAAATATTACGAAAGCCAAATTTTGGATGGAATCATTTGATCCGTTCTAGAGTTATCGTGCGCTCCAGCCAGACAGACGGACGGACATGGCTAAATCAACTCCAAATTGTCTGAAACGTATTTCGTCCAAACATACATACATGGGGTCTAAAACCATCATTTCGATATACCCTCGTTAGCATAACACGGTGTACCTTAACCAAATTTAAATGGTACACGCACAGAAAAAATATTTTTCGCTTTTGTTGGAACAAAAATATATGTTTTGGTTCCAAAAATGTATTTGTTTTGTTCAAACATTGTAATCCAAATCCAAAAATACCATCTTTTGTTCCAAACAAAGAAAACAAAAACAACTTTCGAATTTCCGCAATATTGTTAAAATCGTTAACAATACCGATTGTAGGAACTATCATAATCTAATTTTGTTTACAAAAAGTATTGTCAATACAGAAAACCAGCCCAGAAATTTTTGATTTGAATGCATATACTTCTCATATACACTTTTCGCATAACTTGGATATAAATGTCGCGTATAATATTGCAATCATTGATGAACACAATACATGGTTTGCTGCATTGGCTGACAACAAAGACAAACAAAAAGCCACAAGAACCCACCACAACATAAGGAACAATTAAACACCATAACAAACATGAAAAGGAAAGAAGAATGAAACAAAACAGAAACAAATAAAAACAAGAGTCTCACAAGTACATACACACAAAAACAAAGGTAAAGGCAGCATGTCATACAAACACACCACAACTCACCAAAATTGTTTTTTCAACACGGCATCGAATAGAGAGAGAAGAGAAACAAATTTTCGAAGAAAAGAGAGAAATATTGTTCAGTTGACACAAACTATTTTTGGATTTACAATACTACATGAGGAATCCAACAATATGTTAACAATACATATTTTGCTCTTGGAATATTGTTGGATCAAACATATTTTTTTCTCTGCGTGTAGGTGCTTACACCTGGGAAGTTTTTGCACATTCTGAAACTACAATGCTCATAGATGAGAAATATCAAGAAACAAAAAAAAATCGGCGGAGGGATTTTCAAATAAATCGCGATTTAAGTTCACATTTTTAGGGGTTCTTTAGGTTATCACAATTTCGCTTTGAAACCGCGAGTTCTATGTAAATGAGCCTAAATAAAATGTTGTGGCTGTAAAAATTCTCCACAAGATTGACCTTTATGATTTTTACCGTTTTTGAGATATAGAAGTTAAAATTGAAACAATGCACTTTAGGTTTTTTTGTAGGTTTTACCATTTTTGAGATATAGAGGTTCAGTTCAAATTTTTAGGTTTTTATCTTAAGTCTTCAAGATTTTGCTTGGAAACCGCAAGTCATATCAGAATGGGACTAAAGAAAGTGTTGAAGCTGTGAAAATTCTCTACAAGATTGGATAATTTATTTTTTCCTAGGTTGTACCATTTTCAATGTATATACATAAGTTTAATTTGGGAAATTGCAGTATTGACATTGTTTTATAAGGAGGCGATACAGTCAGTGCATTGTCTCAATTTGAACTTCTATATCTCAAAATCGATAAAACCTACGAAAATATCATAAAGGTCAACCTTGTGGAGAATTTTCACAGCTACAACACTTTCTTTTCGTAAGGACTCGCGGTCTCCAAGCAAAATCGTGAAAGCCTAAGAACCCCTTAAAATGTGAACTTAAATTGCGATTTATTTGAAAATCCCTCCGGATTGATTGATATTTCTCATCTATGAGCATTGTAGTTTCAGAATCTGCAAAAACTTCCCAGGTGTAAGCTCCTTCCACTTAAAATTATTTAAGATGCACCGTGATAAATGAGGGTACGAAATGGGTTCATTTTAATTAGGTGTCTTGTAGTAGTCTAGAGTTGTTTTTAAAAATGGTATAATGAATTACCGTAGCGTTTACTGGAGATGATGACGCAAGCTGACCGATATTGTAATTTTTCAGCCCATATATGGTAGCATGATGCGGCTACGCCAGGTTTTTGTTCCAAATGTTCTCATATCGACGCCGTTAAAGTTTTTCAAATACTATTTTCGTAAAAATATAAGCATATTTTGACCAAAATGTCTAAAATATGTCGAATTCGCCCCACCCATGGGGCAGTTTTGCCACCGATATGGTACATACGCCAATAGACGCTAAAAACGTTCTTTGCCAAACTTATTTCTCAAATATCAACATCATACAGAAAACGAACATGATGTCTTTTGAATAATCACAAATTTACAAAAAGAAACAGATACTAAAAGTTAACGGAAGGTTCCTCCGATTTTCATGCGACATGTTTCCGTTCGGAAATCTGACCGAAATCGGTACTATTGGAAATTTCTGCTATTTCAGTTGCATGTTTGGCTTCGACCTTAAAAATTCCCTAATTCTGGAGGTACCGTTCTTTGGGGCCATGTCAAAATGTTGACCAGCACCAAACGATTTCGTAGATTTTTGTAGCCCAAGACTACCTACCAATTATCAGCTAATTCGGTTCGATAATGCAGTTAAACCCCTAATGATTCACAAAATCGGAGAGTTCTGTTCTATGGGCGCTACAAACGTAGGCCTGATCTGACAAATTTCTAGAGAAAAAAATTGTAGCCCAAACGTAGACTAAATGTCAAATTTCAGCCATTTCGATGTGTTTTTAACCACTGGAACCAAAAATATAGCTAAATCGCGCGGTACCGTTATATAGGGAATATACCGAAACGTGGACCTATTATTAAAATTTTAGTGGAGAAATTTTTGTGTAGTATGAACAATAAATGCCACATAACAGCCAATAAAGACCGAATATGTAGATAGAATAGCTAGATGCTCCACTTGGGAGCGATGTTTTTTTACATGTTTCCTTTAGTACATACTTTGGAATTAATAAAAAAACCTCAACTAATAAAAAAAATGTAGATAGAAACTTTAAAATACCTGAAGTCTGGTGGCACTGGTATATGGGGTCTATACCCAAAAGTGGACTAAATATATATTTTCAATACCAAAAGTTCTGCGGACCAGCAATACATTTGACCACAATTTTATCGATTCAGGCGGCAGAGTGATTTTCACTGAAGGGCAGAAGTTCGGTCATGGCTATATCCAAGTAGATTTGCACGCTGATCGATAATATATACTTTGTAGGATTTAAAATGATTATTATTTCCAACATTAAGTGGTGGAGGTTATAAATAAGATGAAAACCGAATTTCTGCAATTTTGGTTTGGCTGAAACATAAAAATATCGAAAATCCGTTCTATGGGGACTATACCAAAACGTAGACCTATATCGACTAGAGTTATGACTTTTTTACAAACTCGTATCCTTGTATCATATTTTGATGAGTTTTTACATAAGATTAGATAAAATCTGAATTATAAAGTGATTCGATGAAAAAGGTTTGCGCACAAAAAGTTTTTATTTTTCAGAAATTTTGACAATTGAAGTCACTGTAAGCAGATATTTAACTGAAAATAAGGTATAGGGCACACGACATAACCAAAATGTCATAATCGTTTGTTTCTCACTAATTTTATCATCGAATTATTGCATATATGTACATATATCATTGTACCCTATACCACAATGTGGAAAAGGGTATTATAAGTTTGTTTTGGTAAAAATTCATGTAACAACGCGAAATATTTGTCGGAGACCCCCAATGTGTATACCAATCTTCATATCTCGACAAGATAAAGCGATTTTGAGATGTGTGTCTATCCGTCCGTCTGTCCATTATAAATTGTAAACACGCTCCAGGCCGCAATTATGGACCGATCGTCACGAAATTTTGTATGGAGGTCGGGTTCAGATCAGAATAGATCCCTATTCTTATTGGTGATGATCGTGACATATTTAGCGGGTGAAATGGACCAAAAACATAATATTTATTCAATTTTCTAGCGGCTCCGTAGGTCTCAATAATAGTCCGATCCACGCGTAATTTTTAATAAGGTAAGAGTATATCACAAAGCAGATGCTTGCAATTTGAGATGGCGATCGGATAATATTAAGAGGGTTAAATGGACCAAAACTTGTGTGTGAAAATTGTGAAAATATTTAATATACAGCTTATATCTTAATTCCTGGAAGTGACATTCCGGACAAGTGAGATATACTTGAAAGTGGAACGCTTGACCTTTCAATTGATGCCAATTATGTTGGTGTGCATGATCAGATAACAGAGTTACAGCAATATATATATTCCGTTATTTGTTTGTAGTGTAATAATAAACTTGCTAGAAGTCGCAATTATACATCAATAGTCACGAAATTTTGCACCGGGTAAGAGTATAGGTCGAAAAAGATGCCTACAATTTTGAATGATGATCTGATATTCTTTAGCGGGTGAAATGGACCATTACTTTTGTATGAAAAATATAAACATTTTATTTTTGGTCGATATTTTAATTCCTTGAGGACATATATATTTCGCAAAGTAGCCTACATATGGAAAAAATACTGACCTTTCCTCTGATGTAAATTGCAATAAAGTGTTTGCTAGATAACGGGCCTACTGCCTAATATATAATGGGTTCTGTGTAGAGAACCACATTTTTATACATAAACATATTGTCTCTCCAAAAGTTCGTCCTAGACCCCTTATTTGGTACACACAGAGAAGAGATATTGTTGGAACAATCATATTCTAATAACAAAATAGTGTATTTTAAAAATCTGAAAATATATATTTTTGTTTCAACCATATATTTTTTATTAGGAAACATGATGACACAAAATATATTGTTGCGCCAACAATACATATTTTAAGAATTTTAAAATACACTATTTTGTTCTTAGAATATGATTGTTCCAACAATATTTTTTCTCTGCGTGTATGGTAAAATTCATATCTCGACGAGATAAAGCGATTTAGCGATGTGTGTCCGTCCATTAAAAATTGTAAACAAGCTTAAGGCCGCAATTATGGACCGATTGTAACGAATTTTTTAAGGAGGTTGGGTTCGGGCCAGAATAGAAATGATTAGTTTTTGGTGATGATCGTGAAATGTTCAGGGGATGAAATGGACCAAAAACAAAATTTTAACCAATTTTGTAGCGGCTCTGTAGGTCAAAATAATAACCCGCAACATTTTAAACAAAGTTTGAGTTTATGATGAAGAAGAAGCGTACAAACCAACGTGAAAATCAGATAATACTTAGCGGGTTAAATGGACAGAAACTATTGTGTGAAATTGGTAAAAATTTCAATAACTTAGCAGTTAAACAACGGAAGTAGTAGTACTACATAAGTGGGTTACATTACATTTTAGTTTGTGTGAACTAAATTTTCCTTTCCTGCTACAAAAATGTCTTGGTCATGCTAGATAACTTTTTGGTTTTGGTCATAAGTATTATACATTACATCTCAGATATTTGATAATTAAATTTTCACAATCATTGAAAAGAAGTTCCGTGGAGAGCGATTGTCCAGGGATAGTGGTATAGGGTATCCCATGGTCGGCTCCGTCCGACTATAGACTTTTCTTACTTGTTTTATATATAAATTTATTTCATATATAATAAAAATTAAAAGTGGTTTGTGCGGGACGTTTTTTAAAATTTAAATGGAATAAAAGTTATTTTAGTCATCAATAGGTAAAAGACCATTCATTCGTGCAACAGGAAATAATTATTTGAGATTTTTTTTCATTTCATAGATTTTTCCATTTTTTTTTTCAAAGTGGTTTGTGCGGTACCTTTTTTATAATAAAATGGAATGAATGCTATTTTAGGCATTAATATGCAAAAATTCATTCATTCTCAATACAAGAAATCATTTTTGATAAAAATGTCAAAAATTCAAAACCCTAATATAGACACTTTTTTGTGAAAACATTTCCTAACCTTTGGAAAAACAAAATCCCAAAGTACAACCAATTGGGTGGGCAAATGGGACTAATTCCTTCAAAATTATACAACGCGACGCGTTGCTACTCCAAAACGTTGACTTATATACACAGTTTATATTAAAAATGTTTTCTAACATATGAAAGCACCAAATCCTAACTAACAACCAATTCGCGGGGCAAATGTCAAAATATCAAAAATTGTTATTTGCAATACCAAAAGTTTCTATGGACCTACAATAGACCAAAATATTATCCACTTACGTCAATATGTTTGGACGCTAGAATGAATTATGTCGTAATTAAATTACAAATCGAAGAAAGTAGTCATATCCTATCTAGATTTGTTATTGACATATATGTAGGTTAGGAGCAGAACATAGAATTCTAGGGTAAATTTTGTTAATATTTACAAAGCAGAAGTAGCAGTCATCATGACGATTTTTTGTCGAGGTTTCAATGCACGGCCTTCAATGTCCAAAGACGACATGCTTACCATTGCATAATGTTAGCTCCTTAATCTATGCCTATTCACCAACCTTCATAATCCTTCCCCGATATAAAAATAAACTATTAGTCTGATGATGATGATCTTTACAAAATACCTATTTCCAGGAAATCGTTCATACTGAAAAAACAATTTGCAAACACTTGAATTTAGATCCTCTTTGGCTTCAGGCGCCATCTACAGCAAAGTGTTTGCTTTGCCGATCCGTTTGGTATTTATTTTACAAACATAAAATATCAATTTCTGTGTAAACACAAACGCCACACAAGATCGGCCACAACAGCAAACGGCAATGACAACATTTGCTCTTCTAACAACGTGCAACAACAGACGACAGTGCGCTTAACATTGACTACTCCCACTCCAAATGTTTGCTCAGGGAAAGTATCAACAACAGAAGACAACTGTTAGCCCAATTTTCCTGAAACTACAAAATGCTGGCGCCATCGATGACACGTCCGGCTCTAAAGCAAACGGCGGTGATGATGACGATGATGCACCACAAATAGCCAACCAGGCAAATCCGGCAAATGCAATATGAGCGGCCACCATTACCACAACAAAAATCCGAACAAAAAGCGCAACGTCAAGCTGATGCTTGTGATATTTTTTTTCATTTTGTGGGTTTTGTTGTTCCTCTCAAGATGATGTCCTACTTGAGTGGTTTACTTAGCTGCCTTATAAAAATACGGATGACAAGCGGATAGCCAGCAAGCAAACGAGAGAGTACGAAAAGATGGACAGACAGACATGCGGATAAACACTAAATGTTGTTGTTACAACATCTTAAGAAAATATTTAAAAACAAAACACAGAAAATTGTTTAAAGATCATATCGGATGATCATTCGGCGTTTTTACATGCCTTCCCATTAACCCCAAAAAAGTAACGCCAGCTGAAGTCAAATTACTGTGGCTAAGAGGACAAGAACAGGCGAAAGAGAGGTGACAAGCAGAATGGTAATGAAGACAGAAAACTGTTCATCACCACAAATGGAAAGATTAACATTTATCCATGAGCCAGGATAAAAAAGTTGGTTCTTACCACATCTTGTTGGTAACTTCGTGTTGTTATATGCAATGCATTTAATGCAGGCTACGAATGCTGACCACAACAAAAGTGACAAGTCACTGTCAATACTTGTATTATGCAGTTATAATTCAAGTAAAATTTTATAAAAGAAAACATTGAAGAAGATGAAAGCAAGATAGACGTCATGTAACCGACTCTATATTGACAAATAAAGGACTGCCTTAGCATAAAACAATTTGGATTTGGTTTCCATGGCAACTAAACATTTCTTTAGAAAACAATTACTTAAATTGGTTCAGGTCCATGTCCTATAACTAAACTTGGTCTCTAAGGCAGACTTCAAAACCTCCTATATCCGTAACAAACTATAATTACACTGTGCGACAACAACAAAAAAATTACAAGGAAAACTGAAAAGATCATGAAAGTAGAGCAAAAAATATGAGATACATGTTTCGGCGTTTTTAATGTTTACATCGGAAAGTAACCAAAGTAGGTGGGGCAAGTTCCGCCCTTTTCTAGTTTTTATACTCTCCACCATATGGGTATAATTGAATTTATCATTCATCATAAAGTATTTGGCGAAAACCAAAAATGTTTTACAATCGATGAATTCGAGTTTCACCCATTCAGAATTCGCGAACTGTTAACATATTCTATATAGTATGATTGAAATTCTTTAAAATGAAGTGTTTTAGGAGGAATCCCATAAGGTCGACCATTAAAATTAATTTACGTGGAAGCTGTATTGGCATCAATGTTGAAAAAATAGGTAAAAATGGGTTGAAGCCAACAAGTTTTTTTAAGCTCCCTTCCGATTTCTGGCTTAACCTTACATTTTATAGACATATGCCCAAAGAAAGACTCAAAGAATACTTCATGGGCAATATGATACTAGTGTATCATTTTTCGATATATCCACTGCATCCACCTAAAGTTGATGATGACGTTTTGGGACCGGAATTTCGGGGTTTTTTAATTTTTTTAATAATTCGTACGCGCAACAAGAATGTATTCAAAACTCATAATAGGATTATAGAACGTCCTTTAATGCATATCTCATGACTGTGCTCCTTACAGCATCCTAGTAATTGGAGTCTAAAGGCCAATATTTGATGCGTGAATTTTTTAAAAAACCTATTTTTTGCGTTTAAAATTTACAAGTGCCATTCAATTTCCTTTGTACCCCGCGTGAATTTAGTTTTTTTACACGACGGATCTAATGAGACCTTCCGCGATCGAATCCATCCACTAAAACCGCGGATATAGATACCTTGGAAATACGAAAATCGGCAAAAATGTATTTTTACAAATCCGCATATTAAACCGCGATTTTCTTTAAAAAATTTTATATAAATGGAATCCTTTATACGCGATTATAATATGTGCGAAAACGTGTGTCATAAATTGCAGAGATTCACGAGCAATATGGGTTTTTTACCAAAAATAGAATGTGAAGGCAAATCCGCGGTTCTTGAAGAATCTATTTGAAATATGTGTATATAGACGTATTTTTGATAAATAAATCATAAATATTGAAAGAGATTGATTCGCTGTATCCAAAAACGGATGCGCATCAACTGATTTTAACTAATTCGCGAATAATAGCCCAGCAAAATTTGAAGGAAGGGGTTCCATGCGATGACGTGATTTCATGGCATCTTTTACATTGGTATAAACGAAGTCGTGAAAGATCCGATCTTTCATTAGCATTTGAACCAATGCAAAGGAAGTAGTGAAAGATCTGATCATTTCATCAGCATTTGAACCCATGCAAAGGAACTTGTGAAAGATCAGATCTTTTCATTAGCATTTTAACCCATTCCATCGATCCAATGGAGCTGAAATTGGTGTTTTTATTTATACACATATTTCTAAATATATTTATTTATTTATTTATTTTATTAATCAACTTTACAATAATTCTAAGCCATCAGGCCAATTAAAATGAATTACATTATCTAATATATAAAAGACAATGTGTGTATGTTACTATGTTTGTATGTTTGTATGTTCCGAATAGACTCAAAAACGGCTGAACAGATTTTCTTGAAAATTTCAGATAATGTACAGGGAACACCGGTGGTGAAAATAGGCTATATATTTTCTTGAATGGTCGTCGCGGAAGTGAAATATCGCGGTCATTCCAAATTATTCAAAAACGAAAAGACTCAAAAACGGCTGAATAGATTTTTTGGAAAATTTCCGATAATGTACTGGGAACACCGGTGGTGAAAATAGGCTATATATTCGCGGAAGTGAAATATCGCGGTCATCCTAAATTATTCAAACATGTACTATTTCAGATAGTATAGCAAATTTTAGTAAGTGTGACTATAAAACCGCTATAACACTGGCTTCTATGTGTGGGATAACGCGGTCAACGCCATATTTTGGAATACAGTAAAATCCCGATAACTTGAGATGTCACGATAAAGCAATTCCGAAAAATCGATTGGGAAATCTTATAAAATTTTGTATGTGAAGTTTTTAGGTCTGAGAATAGGTCGTAATCTATTTATTTAACCCGCTAAGTGTAGTGACCGGTGGTCCTCCCCACAATTTTTTAAGAAAACCGCGAAATTCAAGATACTTTTTAATATATTGTTTACAAATTGTTTGCAATGCTATGGTAATTACTGTCTTGACCCTGAATGGTCGTCGCGGAAGTGAAATATCGCGGTCATCCCAAAAATTTTCAAAAATGTATTATTTCAATTAATTAGAACGTTCGTAAGCTGTTTTTATACGACTAAGAGTAGTGACCGGTGGTCCTCCCCTATAATGTTTTTAATAAAATCTGAAATCGCGGTCATCACAAAGTTTTCAAAAATGTATTATTTCAATTAATATACATAATTTTAGTAAGTGTGACACAAAAATTATATAAACACTAGCTTCAACAAGTGGTAGTGGCCGGAGGTAGTGACCGGAGGTTCTCCTTCAAAATTTTAAAAAAAAATCTGAAGTCTATGATATTTTTGAACGTATTGTTTACAGATTGTTTGCAATACTACTGTAATTACCGTCTTGACCCTGAATGGTCTTCGCGGAAGTGAAATATCGCGGTCATCACAAAATGTTCAAACATTTATTATTTCAGATAATATACATAATTTTGCGTGCCTAAAAAATGCTATAAACGCTGAACACTAAACAATAAGTTAGATAGCGCGATCAACTCCACATTTTGGAATACAGTAAAATCCCGATAACTTGAGATGTCACTATCCAGAGGTTAAATCCACCAAAAATAGCGAAAATCAGGCGCCACCCTTCTATGGGAGCTATATCAAAACGAGGACGTATACTGAAAATTCTCTGCAAGACTGTTTACGACCCCCAAAAGTGACTATATCTCCAAACTATTGAAAATCGGGAGGTACTGCTTTATGGGAGCTATATCAAAACGAGAACCTATAACTGTTGCATACCGAGCCCAACTAAAAAGGCGTGTCTTTCGGTCGATACGAATATTTATGCTCTCCTCTTTAAATTACATTAAAACCAAATTTTAGCCATTTCGGTGTGATAAAGATGTTAAATCGTCAAAAATAGCGAAAATCAGCCGGTACCGTTCTATGGGAGCTATATCAAAACGTGGACCTATACTGACAATTCTCTGCAGTAATAATTACGACTCAAGCAAGACCAACAATCCAATATATAGCAATGTTAATTGACGTGCACCGATCATTATATGTGGGTCACAAAGTGCTTTAAACTGTCAATTTATGGTGAAGGGTATAATAAAAGAGATTTTATATCTTAAATTTAGGGGATACCTGGATACATGGAATTTATGTCAAAAACATTGATTTATATTATGAAGTTTCTAGAGGGATGCCTAATTATGGCTGTATCAATGCTGGATAGATAACTAAAGTTTACACGGAGAACCCAAACAACGGGCCAGCAACGCGGACCGGGTCAGCTAGTATCATCTAATATATAAAAGGCAATGTGTGTATGTTAGTATGTTTGTATGTTCCGAATAGACTCAAAAACGGCTAAATAGATTTTCTTGAAAATTTCAGATAATGTACTGGGAACACCGGTGGTGAAAATAGGCTATATATTTTTTTGAATGGTCGTCGCGGAAGTGAAATATCGCGGTCATCCCAAATTATTCAAAATGTATTATTTCAGATAATATACCTAATTTTAGTAAGCGTGACTACAAAACCGCTATAACACTGGCTTCAATATGTGGGATAACGCGGTCAACGCCATATTTTGGAATACAGTAAAATCCCGATGACTTGAGAAATCTTATGAAATTTTGTATGTGGAGTTTTTAGGTCTGAGAATAGGTCGTAATCTATTTTTTTATCCCTCTAAGTGAAGTGACCGGTGGTCCTCCCCACAATTTTTTTAAGAAAACCGCGAAATTCAAGGTACGTTTTAATATATTGTTTACAAATTGTTTGCAATGCTATGGTAATTACAGTCTTGACCCTGAATGGTCGTCGCGGAAGTGAAATATCGCGGTCATCCCAAAATTTTCAAAAATGTATTATTTCAATTAATTAGAACTGTCGTAAGCTGTTTTTATACGGCTAAGAGTAGTGACCGGTGGTCCTCCCCCACAATGTTTTTAAGAAAATCTGAAATCTTTGATATTTTTGAACGTATTGTTTACAGATTGTTTTCCCTGAATGATCGCGGTCATCACAAAGTTTTCAAAAATGTATTATTTCAATTAATATTCATAATTTTAGTAAGCGTGACACAAAAATGATGTAAACACTAGCTTGAACAAGTGGGATAGCGCGGTCGTGAGCCATTTTAATACGGGTAAGTGTAGTGACCGGAGGTTCTCCTTCAATTTTTTTTTTTAAATCTGAAGTCCATGATATTTTTGAACGTATTGTTTACAGATTGTTTGCAATACTACTGTAATTACTATCTTGACCCTGAATGGTCGTCGCGGAAGTGAAATATCGCGGTCATCCCAAATTATTCAAAAATGTATTATTTCAGATAATGTACCTAATTTTAGTAAGCGTGACTACAAAACCGCTAAAACACTGGCTTCAATATGTGGGATAACGCGGTCAACGCCATATTTTGGAATACAGTAAAATCCCGATGACTTGAGATGTCACTATATAGAAATTCCGAAAAATCGATTGGAAAATCTTATGAAATTTTGTATATGGAGTTTTTAGGTCTGAGAATAGATCGTAATCAATTTTTTTATCCCGCTAAGTGTAGTGACCGGTGGTCCTCCCCAAAATTTTTTTAAGAAACCCGCGAAATTCAAGATACTTTTTAATATATTGTTTACAAATTGTTTGCAATGCTATGGTAATTACAGTCTTGACGACCATTCGTCGCGGAAGTGAAAATCGCGGTCATCCCAAAATTTTCAAAAATGTATTATTTCAATTAATTAGAACTGTCGTAAGCTGTTTTTATAGTGACCGGTGGTCCTCCCCCACAATGTTTTTAAGAAAATCTGAAATCTTTGATATTTTTGAACGTATTGTTTACAGATTGTTTTCCCTGAATGATCGCGGTCATCACAAAGTTTTCAAAAATGTATTATTTCAATTAATATACATAATTTTAGTAAGCGTGACACAATACTGTAATTACTGTCTTGACCCTGAATGGTCTTCGCGGAAGTGAAATATCGCGGTCATCACAAAATTTGCAAACATTTATTATTTCAGATAATATACATAATTTTGTAAGCATGCCTAAAAAACGCTATAAACGCTGAACACTAAACAATAAGTGGGACAGCGCGATCAACTCCACATTTTGGAATACAGTAAAATCCGGATAACTTGATATGTCACAAGATCGAAATTCCAGAAAGATCCATTGGAAATCAGACAAAGTTATTGATATACAATACAATATCATCATTGGAATCAGAATACCGCCATCGTGTTCGATTTTTGAAAATATTATAATTACGGATAAAATCTCAAAATGTGGGAAGTAAAACTTCATGAGCATTGATTTCAGTCCTTGGAATAGCTAGGTAAAGATACATTTTTTAAATACAGCAAAATCTCGATAATAACAACTACAATTTATAGAAGTAATTTTTTTATGAATTATATAAATGTTGCCATACATATCCCGAAGGAACATACATTTCGCTGAGGGGTATTTTACCACTATTGCATATAGAGCGCGAAGAAAAAAAGTGTTACGTTCGATCGGCCTGAATGAGGTTAAAACCACCAATAATAGCAAAAATTAGGCGCCACCGTTCTATGGGAGCTATATCAAAACGAGGACATATACTGAACAGTGGCTATATCTCTGAACTATCGAAAATCGGGAGGTACTGTTTTATGGGAGCTATATCAAAACGTGAACCTATTACTGTTACATACCGAGCGCAAATAAACAGGCGTGTCTTTCGGTCGATACGAATATTTATGCCCTCCTCTTTAAAATATATTAAAACCAGATTTCAGCCATTTCGGTGTGATAATGATGTTAAATCCTCAAAAATAGCGAAAATCAGCCGGTACCGTTCTATGGGAGCTATATCAAAACGTGGACCTATACCAACAATTCTTTGCAGTAATAATTACGACCCCAACCGAGACCAGCAATCCAATATATAGCAATGTCAATTGACGTACACCGACCATTATATGTGGGTCACAAAGTGCTTTATACTGTCGATTTACGGTGAAGGGTATAATAAAAGAGATTTTATATCTTAAATTTAGGAGATACCATTATATGGAATTTATGTCAAAACATTGATTTATATTATGAAGTTTCTACAGGGATGCCTAATTATGGGTGTACCAATACTTGATAGATAACTAAAGTTTACACGGAGAACCCAAACAACGGGCCAGCAACGCGGACCGGGTCAGCTAGTATATGTATATAAAAGACAATGTGTGTATGTTAGTATGTTTGTGTGTTTGTATGTTCCGTATAGACTCAAAAACGGCTGAACCGATTTTCTTGAAAATTGTAGAGAATGTACAGGGAACGCCGGTGGTGTAAATAGGCTATATATTTTTTTTGCATTTCGGAGGGGGCGGGGTACCTCCCTTATGCCCTATTTTTTAAAAACGCTATTTTAGCAAAACTGACGAACGTATCGGAGAGAAAATTAATTTGTGAGACAACGGTTGTTGTGTCTCTGATCCTAGGTACTAATTTGGGGCCTAAAGACCCGACCACGCCCACTTTTTTAAATAGCTTATATATCAAAAACTGCTTAACCGATTTTCTTGAAAATTTCAGAGAATCTACTGGGAGGACCCATGGTGAAAGTAGGGTATATATTTTGTTGAATTTCGGAGGGGGCGGGGTACTTCCCCCATGCCCTATTTTTGAAAAACGGCATTTCTTTGAAAACGCTATTTTAACAAAACTGAAGAACATATCGGACAGACAAATAATTTGGAGACAATGGTGGTTGTGTCTCCGACCCTATGTACTCACTTGGAACCAGACCACGCCCATTTTTTAAATATCTTATATATCCAAAACTACTAAACCGATTTTGAAAATTTCAGAGAATGGATAGTGATGACCCCTGGTGAAAATAGGCTATATATATTTTGTTGAATTTCTCATTTGCCCTATTTTATTAAAACTCTGTCTTTGCAAAACTTACTAACGTATGGCTTAGAAAATAAATTTGCGAGACAACGGTGGTTGAATCTCCGACCCTAGGTACTTATTTAGTGCTTAAAGACCCGACCATGCCCACTTCATTAAGTATGTTATATATCTGAATGTACTCAGCCGATTTTCTTCAAAATTTCCCAGAATGTACAGCGATGACCCACCATATGCTATATATTTTTTTAGCACGCCCATTTTTTAAATACGTTATATCTCCAAAACTTCTGAACCGATTTCCATTTCATTTTCAGATGATGTACAGGGTTGGCCACTAGCGAAAATAGGCTAAATAAACTTACGAACGTGTCCGTTTTCCCAACCTGTGTTACATATTTTAGCATTAAGACTCGATCACTCCCAATTTCTGACATATGTTACAAATCAATGGAAATACCAGATGTTATGCATAACGAAGCTTTGATCTTATTGGAAAGCAAGTCTTTAAATTAGAAGGCAAAATATCGATAGCTATAGCTTTATCAGGTATACATTATAAGAAGGTACAAGGACGACACAGTCGACCCTTAAGTTTCCACTGGACATTCTTTTGATTGAATTGAACACATGCAATATTAAATAGAAGTTATCATCTGCAATGAAAATTCCCAAGAAGCTTTAGAACGATTCATGTAGGATTTAAGAGCAATTCGCGTTTAGATTTCAGACAAACACTTTCAATTATACTATTCCAGCAGATGAAATAAATGCATGCCTCAAGTCATCAGACACCAACATTTCCGAAGATGTTTTTTTTATAGTCACTTGCAGTTCCCGACTAATTTGCGATGTAAGAAAAATATAATTTACCTAAGAGAAGGTAACATAAACATGTTTCAAGGGCCAGCAAGGCGGACCGGGCCGGCTAGTATTACATATTTGTATGTCATCACTAGACATCGGATTTTAGCATGTTTTTTATTTCTTATCCGATTGGACTCAAATTTTGGATCTAGGCGTTTTGAAGGTCAATTTTTCGATATTTGCGGTCATATCAAAAATATGCAAAAAATATGCAAAATATATGCACAAAATATGCAAAATATGCAAAAAAATATGCTAAATATGCAAGTGTTTTTTGACAAAAATCGTCAATTAAATTTAGAAAATCATCAAAAAAGCATTCTAAATTATGCTTTTTGACGTTTAACATAGTTTTTTGCAGATTATTATGTTATTGAGACTCTCCAGATATTCCGCCACAGCAATAAATCTGGACTAACAAGACTTATATCAGTTTTCACAAGGTGAGAAAATGTCAAATAACCCAGCATTCCTATTACAACATAATTTGCTTCCTATACAAATGTAGATAGATAATGGAAAATTTTCAAAAACTCAATCAGAAATGTCAAAATCAGCATGTCCAAATATGGTGATACTTTCTAATCGGCCAAAATTGTCTAGCAAAAAACAAAGGAGCTAGAGTTAGTCATCGCTATTTTTCTTTAGATAAAAGCGCAATTTTTTCTAGTTTTTGGAAAAAGGGTTCGTTTTTAGCTCAAAATGGGAAAAAGTACTAAAGTACCATTTACGATTCCAGGTTCTGGAATATAACTATAATTAGAAGTATACGTTTTGAATATCCACATATTAGATTTGAATATATTTTATAGTTTTTAGTCCTATATTTGTGGTCAAAAAGCTTTTTGGAAAAATGCTCTAACTGCCGCTTTAATATTGATGACATGGTTTCAGTAAATTGTCAGCATACAACCGCTTAATGCAGAATTGGGAAATGTTCACTCCTCGGCGAAAAGTAATGCATTATTTTTAGATTCACTTTTGGCAGTTTTGTTGAGATGTGTATTATTTTATTGTTGTTAAATAATGTCAGCTTAATCTCGGGGTTTATTGTTTTCAAATTTTTAAAAACAAAAAGTTTTATTTAAAGTGGGATGTAGTTAAAATTGATGCGAAGAACACCAAATGATTAGTGCAAAATGACATCACTCAGAAAAACCATACAATAGCGTGGTAGTGATAAAATAAGTCAAACCCTTAGAATTATCTTTAACATGGCAAAACCACCTACATATTTCTGCTAGAAAGCATTTGGAATGCTAAAAAAATATAGTTCTTTCATTCCTGCGACAGGAAAACAATTTTGATAACACAGTGAACAGAAAATATACAATTAATTAACTTATACCTGACCGTGTACTCGATAATTTGAACTAATTATTACAAATGCTTCGAATTTGGACAGTTGTTTAATGGAGGAGTTGCTGTAAAAATTGTTTCAGCAACATTTAGAAAAAATTGTCGAGTACAAGGATATAACACCATTTATAACACATTAGTGTTGTTGTCTAGAATATAAATAAATATATTAAGAAAAATATTCGCCGCAATATTGTCATTAAAGTTGCCAAAGGCACTATACACCTAAAAGGCAAAGATTTCAAGGAATCTTAATTTTCAAAAAAAAAAAAAAATGAAATTTCACACTTGTCCCGTGTTTTGCTTACATCTGATGTGACTTTAAAAACGTCATATTTTTAGCTCTACTTTCACAATCTGATTGGCGTTTTCTGTAATTTGGGAAAATTGAGTCTTGTTGCATGGTAAATTGGTAAAAAGTAAGGAAAGGAACAAATACGGGCAATGCCAATAAAAATGTCCGGATTGTCGTATAGAAAAATCTCACTATTTTTAACACTTAGAGCGCGTAGAGTATTATATAACTACCACGAGCTATTTAATCATAGAAAATAATTTATTTTCTTTACTATTCGTTAATCGGACAATTTGATAATTCGGGCACCACCGAAACTTGTGGTGTAGGCATTATCGAGATTATACTGTATATATGTGTGCATTATCCAAATCTGAATCGATTCTTACCAAAATAAACAGGGATCGCCCTAGGGCCAGAAAATCTCCAATTTTTATGCGAATTGGTCTATAAATGTGACCTGTACTTTGTTTTCAAAAAGACCTGGCCAGATGGATAAGTGCGAATCTATGCAGATCATAAAAAGGAACTGTGGGTCTATTTCCTTTCCTTTTGCATGTTGCAAACTCATTCACTAAGACATAATACCCTTAGGGTATTAAAATATAGTTATCAGTGTAATCATGAATAAAAAATCCGTGCATAATTTGCTTCCTTTCCAAAATTTCACAATTTTTTTCCATAGTTATGCCCAAAAAGGTAATATTTTTATCGATTCGACTAGAATATTCCATCATAAAGCGAATCTAGTAGCTTTCAACTTTTAACAAATATTGCTTTTAAAAGAGTTTCACTTTCTAAAATTATTTTCCGTGCGGAAAATTCGGAGGGAAATATTCATGATTGCCCTGTATATGTTTTTATATGTTATATGTTTTTAGTAAAATATGAAAGATTTTATGTAATATTCAATATTGTCTTAGTCTTAATTTCTAGCTCATTTGTTATTCTGTCAGACAATTTGGCCGAGCAGAAACTATCAACATATTTGGATACGTTCATTTTGATATTTCTGATTGAGTTTTTGAACAAATTTGTATTAGAAAGCAACTTATGTTGTAATAAGAAGGCTGGGTTATAGGAAATTTTCTAAGTCTTTTAGTCCAGATTTATTGCTGTGGCGGAATAATAATTAATAACATAATAATCTGCTAAGAAATCGACGTTTAACGACAATAAACTTAGTTTAGAACACTTTTTGATGACTTTCCAAATTTAATTTGAAGATTTTTGTCAAAAAAATTAGTTGCATATTTTGCATATTTTTTGCATATTTTGCATATATTTTGCATATTTTTTGCATATGCAAAATATGCAAATATGCACAAAAATAAAAAATATGAGCCTGTCATTGCATTCAGTTTTCTTCAAAACGAATTTTGGTCCAATCAGAATTTTCGTATCTTTATTAATAAAAAATATGCAAATATGCAAAATCCGATGTCTAGTCATCACTACTCAGTGTGCATATAAAATAATCCCATTTAGTTATTTAAATTGAATCCTTACATGTAAACAATAAATGGAATACATTATGCAAAGCGCAGATATGTCGCAGATATAAGATTAATTATTTACAATAGGCTTGATGTTGTCGGAGACTCGAAATCACAACCAACGTTGTTAAAACTCTCGTCGTAATGATAATGTCATTGCAAAGGGTTGGTGGAAATGACATGCCAAAGCATTGATGAAAATGACATGTCAAAGCATTGGTGCAAATGACATGCTTTGGATCCAAAAATTAATAGCATATTTTGGGGTCCACGCTCATATAAATTTCATCGATGAAGATGCTAAAAAGATGACATGCCAGATCACTTGCACTCATGATTGAATGGCATCTTTGGCATCGAACATTTTGCTGGGAGGCTTATAAAAAATTTGGAGAAATAATGAATTCGAAAAACTTCATTTATCGCCTCAAATTTCGAAATATATGCAAACATTCCACAATTTTTATACATTTAGCACCGTATCTCCAAAACCCTTAATTTTTTCTGAATATTTTCTTTTGGAAAAATATTCCCTGGAATGTAATACATAACTCTTCAGAACATGTCATTGCTCTAAAATGCCTCTATGTCGTTGTCTTCAGTACATTTTTTCAACGACGATTTAATAAAAATGTCAATAATGTAGTGAAATCCGAAATGGGAGAATAAACTGTTGGTGTGAACTGTGTTTGAAATACGTGTTGTAAAAGATATGATGCAAAATACCGCTGAAACAACATGAAGTAAGCATTTTAGAGTTTCAGAATGTTCTAAAGAATTGTTGAGAACTTTATTTGGAAGATTTTTGCAAAGTGTTACTTGGTTCAACTCCCGATAGTTTAGCCGATACTGACCAGAATTTCAGCAATTATGTAAAATTTTCCATATTTTATAGATTTTGCTGCCCTAGATGGAGTTTTTCTGATGTGGTTTCTTCAAAAGATAAATTCTACTAGTTTAGGGCTACAATATTGCTAAAGACAGTAAGGCCAAATTCCTATTCGTGTCTAAGATAAAGGCCTTATAAATGCAAAAAAGTGTAGATTTAGCCCGGTTTAGATGGGGCCATAAAATCCGAACTGGATCTGACAGGACAAAACCCTACTAGGGTTTTTGTAGTCTAAATATGTACTTTCAAAAAATGCATACTAGAAGTTGTTAGCATTTTCAGTGTTGCATAGTGTTATTGTATGGGATTTTAGCGAAATAGTTGGAGAATTCCCAAATATTTTTTTCTAATTTTTCGAATCAAAACAAAAAATATATTTGCAACAATATTTTCCAACGATAAGTTTTTCCCTTTTGTTGTTGCTAGAATATGCAATATTTTTCATATTTTTCTGCGCATTGTCTAGATTCCGCATATATTTTTTAATTTATTTTTTGAGGGTTTGTACGGACTCTGGGACAGGATAATTTGGATTTTCTTCAATTTTTTTTTATTATTTGTTGATTTTCTGCGAAAATAATAATAAATATAAAAACTATTTAAATATCTGCGAATAGATATGGAATGCTGTTAACGATTTATGCATACATTTCTCATAACAACAAATAAGATATTTTTAAATATTTTTTCTATCGCTATAACTTTTGCGCGCATCGTTCAATTTTGTGAACGCGAACAGATTTGAAACCAAAATTTTTTTCTTAAACTCTATGCCAAAAATTGTAGATGTGCTCGCAAAAAAATTTTTTAATTTTTTTCAAATGGAATTGCAAAGGATTTTTGTTTTTCGCCATATATATTATTGATCAGCATAAAATTCTATGTCGATTTGACATCAAGATACAGCTCGCAATTTTAAAGATACAGAGTCAATATTAGGTACAGAAGTTTTTATAACAGGATGGTTGGTATTGAAAATGGAATATATCGGTCCACGTTTTGATATAGCCCCCATAGAACGGTACCTCCCGATATTCGGTATTTTGGAGGTTTTAGCTTCATTATCCTAACAAAAAGGGCTGAAACTTGGTATTTAGTTATCGTTGGGTGTATAGAACTTTCCACCTGAAATTTGTTGGTATAGGTTCACGCCTTCATATAGCCCCCATAGAACGGTACCTCCCGATATTCGGTATTTTGAAGGTTTTAGCTTCTGTATCCCACCAAAATGCTTGAAATTTGGTAATTCGTTTTGGTTAGGGAATTAAAATCGTTCCACCTGAAATTTGTTGGTATATGTCCACGCCTTCATATAGCCCCCATAGAACGATACCTCTCGATATTCGTTATTTTGAAGGTTTTAGCTTCATTATCCAACCAAAATGGTTGAAGTTTGGTACTAAGGCGGAGCTAAGTACTTTCGTAGATGAAAGGAAACTAATTATTCCATTCTCTTTCAATTTAATTTTGGTGGAGGGTATAAAAAGTTCGGCCCGGCCGAACTTAACATTTTCTTACTTGTTTTTATATATTCGAGTTAAGATATTATGGAATCCTTGCATTTTAGGTATATAGTGTCTTTGGCAACTTTACAGAGGAGGATGTGGGCAATATTCTTGTTAAAAATTTCATCAAATTTCATGCGGTTCGTCAAAAGGGTTCTTTTTGGTTCTTTTCTCGAAAATCGTTCAAAAACTCCTTTAAAATGTGATCATATCAAATCCAAATACTCTACAAATGTCTTCGTCATACAATTTTACTATAGGTCTCGGAGTACAACAAATCTGTACATCTTATCTAATCGCCAAAAATCTCTAAAAATGAAAAACACGTCTTAGGATTAAAGTTGGACTTCATATGAGTTTATTCAAAATTGTCCCATAAACCATAACTTTAGACATATGACGTTAAAGAAAAAAATATTCTTCGTCAAATTTCGCTATGGATCACCAAAGAAATTAAATGTCTATTTACATTTATTTCATCCAAATAGCAGTATCGATTTTGCTGAAAAAACGTGAAAATATTTCCCAATTTTTTGGATGAAAATTTTTTGCTTCTTTTTTCGAGTTTATACATGAAAGTAATATGAAACATGGTTCTAGGTGAAAAGTGTCAAAAAATGAAAAATTTTACACAAAATTTCACTATGAGTTTCAGAATAAACCGTATATCTAGGTATACTATTTCCTTGAGGAAATTAGATTACAAATGTATATATATATTAGGATGATATCATATCGACACCTCCAAATAATAGTATGCTAAGTTTAAAAAGTGAGTTTTGCAGGAGAAGCTCTCAAAGTTTGGAAATTTTTTTGAACTTCAGTACTATGCTAAGTCAATATTTGTTTATAACTTCTGTTCGGATTGACTGATCATTACCAAAATTAGACAGAATTTAAGTTAAAGGACGTTCGACACCTCCAAATAATAGTTGGCTAATTCTCAAAAGCGAGTTTTGCAGGACAAGCTCTAAAAGTTTGGAAATTTCTTTGACCTTCAGTACAATGCTAAGTAAATATTTGTTCATAACTTCTGTTCGGATTGTCCGATCGTTACCAAAATTTGACAGAATTTAAGTTAAAGGACGTTAAATATAAAAATGTAAAGAACTTGAAAACATGCTAAGTCGACTTGGCATACTATTATTTGGAGGCGTCGATATGTTTTAATTTTCGAGTGTTAATTTTACATAATTCAATACTGGATCAAAATCTAGCAAAATCCTTTACTTTTTGGGAATATTGTTAAAGAAAGAAATGTTCCAAATGAAATTTCATTATGAGTCTCTGAATAAAAGAAATCAGTAACCATAACATACGAGTATAACATTCTTAGCAGCCCTTGTTTTTGATATAGGCTTTAGGGCCATATTTTACAATTTTTATACAGATTGTCGTTGTGATTGGATACTATAAATATCTTATTGATGGTTTTTCGTTATAAATCCATATAGAATATGTTGTGCACTCCATTTTAACAGCTTTTGAAACATTTGTGGTGAATATATTTGAAACCTATAGAAAGCCTAAATCGGACCTACCAAAATTTTGTATTTTTAGTAATTTTAACTTAAATTACGTAGTTAGGATAAGCCATTGGTTGCTTATATAGTATGTCAAAACACGTGAGAGGTTTACGGCTCTGGTCCAGTGAAATATAGGTGTCATATGGGCTCTCACATCCAAAATAATACAATTATGGGAGTAACTCCTGCTCTGGTGAGATTTACGGAATAACATAATTTCATCCTAATATATATACATTTGAAATCTAATTTTCTTAAGGAAATAGTATACATAGATATATGATTTATTCTGAAACTCATAGTAAAATTTTGTGAAGAGTTTTTTATCTTTTGACACTTTTCACCTAGAACCAAGTTTCATATTACTTTCATGTAGTAACTCGAAAAAAAGAAGGAAATATATTCATCAAAAAAATTGGGAAATATTTTTATATTTTTCAACGAAATTCATACTGCTATATTCATGACATATAATGTAAATAGACATTTCATTTTTTTGGTGACCCACAGTGAAATATGACGAAGAATATTTTTGTCTTTGGCGTCATCTCTGTCAAACTATGTTTTGTGTGACAACTTTGAATAAACTCCGACTTTAACCCTAAAAAATATTTTTCATTTTTAGAGATTTCTGGCGATAAGATAAGATTTACAGATTTGGTGTATTCTGAGACCTTTAGTAAACATTTATGGCGAACAATTTTGTAGAATATTTGGATTTGATATGATCACATTTTAAATGAGTTTTTGAAAGTTTTTCAAAAAAAAGACCAAAAAGACCCCTTTGCAGAACCGCATGAGGGATACATTTTTTAACAAAAATATTGCCCACATCCTCCTCTGTAAAGTTGCCAAAGACACTATATAAATGCAAGGATTCCATAATATCTAAACTCGAATATTTCGAAATAACTAGAAATGGGCGTAACTTGCCCCGCCTACTTTGACTACTTTCCGATGTAAACATTAAAAACGCCGATACACGTGTCTCATATTTTTAGCTTTACTTCCATTATCTACTCGATCTTTCTTATAATTTGGAAAAAATTGAATTTTGTTGCACAGTGTTATAGAATCCCATATTCATACGCTTATTAAATAACCGTAGTGGTATAGCCCCCATAAAACGTAATTTCTAAGATTTGTACGTCACGCTAGATTCAAATCAGATGTAATTTTGTATATAGTGTGGACAGAAAACGACCCATCCAAAAATATTGACATGGAACTATCAAAGATACTGCTTTTGATTAGAGTTTGGGAATTCCCGACTTTTTTTCATTCCCGGGAAATCGGGAATATAAATTTCTCATTCCCGGGAACCCGGGAATTCCCGGGACTATGAGAAATCGAGTTTGTGGGGCATAGACGTGACAGAGAGCAAACATAAAGGAAATAAATACTCCTTATATATATCAGGAAAAATGTCTAAAATTGTTTTTTCCATTTCAAAAAAATCAAAAAAAATTTTTGATACTACATCAATGATTTTTGGTACATAGATTAAGAAAAAAATCAGCATTCCAAATCTGTTTTCGTTAATAACTTTGATCGTTGCGCGCAAAAGATATGACCGTTTTAATTATGATAATTAGAAAAAATTCTAAAAAAATCGCAGCTTAATATAGTTAGCTGTTATATCCTATTATCGTTAACTGAATTCGTAACCTTTGCGATGAAGCAAAAAATAATCGCAAAGTCTCAATACATTCGCGAAAAATCAAATTTGTTAAATAATTTCACGTATTTACAAACATATTTTTGAAACAATAGCGCTCATACTTACGAAAAATATATAAAAAAAATTATAACAGCATCCAGACATTTTGAGGAATAAAATGAAACCTAAGTTGTGAAGGTTGGAGCTATAGTATTCATGTTATTTGCAAAAATACGAAGAAAATATTACGAAAAAAATTAAAATCATATTATTCTAATTTTATTTTTTGTGGTTTTATAGGAAAAGTTGGAGAAAAATGTTTGAGTTCTTCGCCATTTTCGTCAAAATTTCACGCAATAATGATGATATTCCGTTGTAAAAAAATTGTCGCTTATAGTTTTCCTATTGGATAATATTATTAGAACCTTATATTAAATCACAAGGAATTCCAACTGTGGCATAACGTTAAAATAATGTTATATTGAATATTACAACATTTGAGACGCATATAAACCGCGTAATTATGAAAATAACATGATGCGCATCCGATTTTACAACACAGCGAATCAATCCCTTTTATTTGATGTACAGTTTGTCAAATTCTATTTGGCGGCCACGATGTAGCATCTGCTGCATATAAGGGTGCAAAATACAGTAAAATGGTCATAATTTCCGCGAAGTTCATTTACATTTTATGCGCATCCGATTTCAATAATCACCATTAAAAAATACACCATTCTATGCCGTTTCAATGCGATCCATCAAGAACCGTGGATGTAGCATCGCACTCAATTTTTAGAAAAAATCTATTATATCTCTGGATTTACGAGAGTTTTTAAATACCTGTTTTCGCGCAGTTTAAACACGCGTATAGATCTATTTATTTAAGTAGCACTGACATATCCAAAGCGCGTTTTAATATGCGATATTTTCAAAACAATTTTTTGCAAATTTTCGAAATTTGAGGGGTATGATATCCGCTGATCTAGTGGGTGGATTTTTACGCGTCGTGGCTTGTTAGGTTCAGAACGTAAAAAAACTAAATTTACGCGGGTTTCCACGGAAATCGAATGACGTTTGTAAATTTTAAACCAAAAAAATAGGTTTTTGAGAAAAATTTACGCACAAAAATTTCGTGTTTGGGCGCAGATTACTGTGATCCTGTGAGGGCTACACCCTCATGCTATACATTAAAAAATGCGAAATCGAGAGCACTACAATCAAATAATAAGCTTTTAGAGAAATCCAGCTGCGCGTCCCGATTAGAGCAAAAATTCAAAAAACCCCACTTTTTAGGTTTCAAAATGTCAGCATCCGTTTGAGATAGATACAGTGGATATATTAAAAAATCATACATTAGAAACTTCAACTCTGAAGTGTACTCTTTAACTTCTCCTTTGAGCATTAAGCTCTACATTGTGTTGTAAAACCGCTAATTGGAAAATAAGATAATGAAACTCGTTTATTTCAACGATTTTTTCCGATTTTTTTACATTAGTACGACCACAGCTTCCGCTCAAATTATTATTTTAAGAAACCCCTCGGTGAATCGGGCTAAAACAGTTTATTTTACCGAAATGCGGTCAAAAGTTATGGTTTAGTGAAACTGATCGCGAGTTACAATACCCCATACCTCAGTTTCAACATAAGTTAATTTTCTACAAAAAGCTTGATATAGTTGTATCATTAGTTATCTCTTTGGAACAATATGGAACAATATTAAGACGATACGCCAAAATCTTGAAAGTACCAATACATCATATATGGCAGCTGTTCAAGCCAACAAATTCTTCCTGACTAATTTAAGGAGATTATAGCTTTGTTCCTTTACTTTTTTAATAGTAAAAGTAGCAAAAGAGAGAAGTTCCCTCTTCTCTCAGAGAATTGTGAAAATTGGTCTCACGTAACAAGTTTTGCACAAAAGTAAAGAAACGGAAAAATAGTAGATCTGGCAGCAAAAAACAAACATGGCTACTTTAAAAAAATAACAAACAAAATAAATTTCACGGTTTTTAATTTTTTATTTCACTGGTTTAAATTTTTTATTTTATTTCATTTTATTTTGCTTTGACAAAGCGCGTAGTTTTCTTTTTTCCATTTGCCTTAATTGTCAAATAAATGTCAAATCAGCAGTTTGACAGATTTTCCACTTTTTACACAACGAAATTTGTCGAGCAGAAAGTAGTAAAAGAGAAAGCCATTTTGGCTCTCTCTCACTCTCTTAAAAATTGCTTCAGTTTTTCTACTATTTGGGGTTAAGGAACGCTTTCCGAGTTAAAAATGGTAAAACTTGAAAAAACTTTAACGTGAAGGAACAAAGCTTATATAAATTGCTGTTTCCCACGACCATCCTCGCAAAGGCTTCCTTCTTATCAAAGAGTGCTGTGCGACTATATTTTTTATGTTTCGAGGGGCGTGTCGATCATAGAGTAAATCCTTTGAAAATGGATTTTTACAAGGTTGACCTTTTGTGTACAAAGCTTTACAATTACAATATACACAATTTGCCACTTGCACATTATACAGTTTTTAATATTATATACAATAATTTTGGAGAAAGCAACAATTCGAATCGATCACAGAGTTTATATCTTAGCAAATTAATATACTTCAAGAATGCCATTAATAAAAATATGGACTTGAACAACAAGAAAATGGCTCCAAAAAGTTCAGAATTATTTCGACTTCGAATTCCAGAAAAAAACAGTAATTATTGAGAGGACCAAAATGTATGTAATTTACACGAATTATCGCGATTTTTACTATGGACCCTAAATTTGTTACAAATTATCGGGAATTACGAATTATCGGGACATGAATATTCCCTATTCCCCTATATTTTCAACATTAAATAACTGTAACAGAAATAATATAAAACTTATATACGAAAAATACAAATACCCGTATTCCCGGGAATTTCAAAAAAATTTCCCGGGAAATCCCGTCCGAAATAAAATCGAGAATTCCCGGGAAATCCCGGGTCGGGAATTCCCGACCAGAAACTCTACTTTTGATGAAATATATGAACAAATTTGAAAAAAAATCGGTTGGTGCCACTATATGGAGACTATAAATCGCCAAATAACAGAACAAGTAGGGTTTATTTTGGTGCCTACTTTTGCTAATTAAACTTAAATAATTAAAAAGTCTGAAATCTGTTTACGAACAGACACAAAACGGAAGGTGGGCATCTGAAAGCTGTAGAGCTAGAGTTTGTCATTAAAAGAAATGTCCTAAAAGTCCCCATCGATACCAAGTGTACAAAAGAAGTTGTTCGGGGTCAAAGAGAAGATTGGATGCCTTATTCGGTTTATGATTTTTTAAAAGCCGAATAAATGCTTTATAATGAATCCGCACCATGTGATAGGTATTTTCATAAGCTTTCAAACGATACGCCATTGTTGTAATCGCAAATGTACAAAAATTAAAAAAAAAAATCGGAGAGTTTTCGCCGTATAGCCTTGGCTTAAATTGGCTAATCTGGGATAAAATGGCTCTTACTTACTCTTAATGCCCATAATTAGTTGTGGCATACGGTCCTCGGTATGGACCAGAGGGCTATTGTGTTGACTGAGCAGATTGATAGCTCTACTGTTTGCACGGTCAATGAGGGCGTCCCTATCAGAATTAGCGGAGAGTGTCACAGTTCGCCAGATATAAACATTGCTCACATGATTTTCTTGGGTCAGACCACCTCTTGGGTGAGCAGACCCACTACTCACCGCCTTATATATCTGCCCAACCCTTCTGAAGTTCAAATATCACAAAACAACGTTCCGAGACATCATTACTGATGTAGCCGCATATACCTGGTGTTCAAATACCCGAAGGGAGAACAAAGTCGAACACACCGGAAGTTACTGGGCGAAGAGAAGAGTACTACGTCGCATTAGATATTTTCCACCACAATTTACGATGAATGATGTTGCGACTGCCATAATGAACGCTAAATCATTAACAGCCCACATGAAATCTCGATGGTAAAGCTGAAACCGATGGATGAGCCGGTAGTCGCGTATCTCACCAAAGTTTCAACGTGTCGCTAGCCAGTCACATAGTTACCGAAGTCTGCAAAATAGTCAGGGTGGTTTCGCAACTGAAGCCAGACAAAGATGCAAGCAAAGTTAAATCATGCAGAACGATTTCCCGTTTGTCGCCCGTAGAATATACTCTTGAGGCTTTACTCCCCAGCGTCAAAATTGGCTGTTCAGTTGCAAATCATCAGTATAAGTTCCGTAAGCAGTACAGTACGTCAACAGCTCTGCACGCAATCAATAGGGCGAATAAAAAACTATTTTTTGAACTTCTACCCCCTAAATTTATCATATGGGCCGTCATCGTTGTTCTTTCCAAAAAATGGGCCAATATTTACTATTTTCCGAATCTAGCTTTTATATAATCTGGTACCACACGATATTAAACTATATTAATCGCGGTTCGAAAATTATACCGGCTAGACTTATGGGTAGTTTTTTTGCGAGTAAGTTCTCTATCATCTGGGAACACAAAATTCAGAAAAATGTGACTAAACACGGTGCTCTTGAAACAATTTTAAATGGAAGGTGCTTACACCTTGGAAGTTTTTGCGGGTTCTGAAACTACAATGTTCATAGATGAGAAAAATCAAAAAACAAAAAAATCGGCGGAGCGCTTTTTAAATAAATCGCGATATAAATTGACATTTTTAGGGGTTGTTTAGGTTTTCACGATTTTGCTTAGAAACCGCAAGTCGAATCAAAATGGGACTAAAGAAAATGTTGTAGTTATGAAAATTCTCTACAAGATCGACGTTAATGGTATTTTCGTAGTTTTTACCATTTTTGAGATATAGAAGTTCAAATTGGGACAATTCAAATTCAATTCAATTCTATATCGCCCCCTTATAAAACAATGTCGTGAAGGGTGCGCCTTAACTAACTTTTGATGAAAAAAGCTTACACAGGGGATGTTTTTGTGAATTCTGAAACAGCAATGTTCATAGATGAGAAAAATCCAAAAACAAGAAAAAATCGCTGTAGGGATTTTTAAATAAATCGCGGTCAAAATTCACATTTTCAGGTGTTTTATAGATTTTCACGATTTTGCTTGGAAACCGTAAGTCCAATCGAAATGGAGCTAAAGAAAATGCTGTAGCTGTGAAAATTCTCTAGAGGATTGACGTTTATTATTTGTTCCCAGCCTGTACCATTTTTGAGATAAAGAAGCTCAGTTTAAATTTTTAGATTTTTTTTGTTAGGGTTTCGCGATTTTGCTTGAATACGGTAAGTCTTATCGATATGGGACCTGAGAAAATCTTAAAGCTGTGAAAATTCTCTACAAGACTGGCTTTAGTAACTTATCCTAAGTTGTACCATTTTTTAGATATATGAGTTTAAGTTGGGAATTAGCAGTCATCACATTGGTTTATAAGGGGGCGGTACAGAATTGAATTGAATTTGAATTGTCCCAATTTGCACTTCTATATCTCAAAAACGGTAAAACCGACGAGAATACCATAAATGTCAATCTTGTAGAGAATTTTCATAGCTACAACATTTTCTTTAGTCCCATTTTGATAGGACTTGCCGTTTATAAGCAAAATCGTGAAAACCTAAACAACACCAAAAAATGTCAACTTAAATCGCGATTTATTTAAAAAGCGCTCCGGCGATTTTTTTTTGTTTTTTGATTTTTCTCATCTATAAACATTGTAGTTTCAGAATCCGCAAAAACTTCCGAGGTGTAAGCACCTTCCATTTAAAATTGTTTCAAGAGCACCGTGTAAAGTCTTCAAAAAATCTTAAATGGGGATGTCCTTATATGGGGTCTTTACCAAAACGTGTATAGGTAGTAGTATAGGTATACTGTCAAATTTTTTGCAAGCGATGTTTTGTACCTGAAATAATGTAGACTAAATACCAAATGTAAAGTATTCCGATTGAATAATGAGCCTAAAACTTGCAAAATAACGAAAATCTGGAGTACCGTTCTATGGAGCCTATATAACGTAGACTTCTAACGAGACATTACTGGGGGAAAGATTTGTAAGGCCAACGAATACTAAACACCAAATTTCAGTATTTAGGTGGGATACTGAGGCCACAACCGTCAAAATACTGAAAATCAGGAGACAATGTTTTATGGGGGCTAAATGAAGACATGAAGAGACAATACCGACAATAGGGTGAGGCGATTTGAACACCATCACGAGCGCCTGGATTTTCTGATTATTGGGATTGTACTGAGCAAAAAAGTCCACTAGACCATATGTCTACGGTGAAAATCGAGCCCCCGGATTTTGACTTAAAGTTTTTTTCAATGTTTTTTGGATATTTTGGCATATATGTAACAGCCAAACCACTGAGATTTTCGATCCAACACACCGACAAAAATTGTAGCCAAGACAATAATTAAGAACTTAAGTACATAGCAAAAGCATTGGAACGCTTCTTCAGGCTCCGAGAATGTGCACATTTTTCGGAAAATATCGATAAATTACACAATTTGACTCAAAGTCAATGGGTGGAAATTTCATTTTGGAGATGAAAGCCCTTGGTGAGTGTACTAAGAACGCAAAAGGAAATTTTCAGGATGGGTCAAGTATCTGTGATATGGCTTCGCCACAATATCCTTGAACAAATTTCAAGTCAAAATCCGGGGCTCGATTTTCACCGTAGACATATGGTCTAGTGGACTTTTTTGTTCAGTACAATCCTAAGAATCAGAAACTCCAGGCGCCCACTATCACTTTTTTCCTTCCATACAAATCGACCCGGCCTAACCGACAAATTTCAGGTTGAAAATTTTATACCCCCACGAAGGCTACAAAGGGATATTGAGGCCACATTGAAAATCGGGAGGTACCGTTCTATGGGGATATATGAAGACGTTTTTCTGACGGAAAGTTTTATACCCCCAACGAAGATTAAGTACAAAATGTCAGCCACTTGGGTGGGATATTTAGGCCACACCCCTCAAAATTCCGAAAAAATACCTATACCTACAAATTTCAGGTGAAGAAAGAAGAAATATCTATTATAAACCCAAAGAAACAGACATCCTAGGAGTTATAAAAACATCTATACCAATTTATAAAGCTTTATCTTGCGATGTATATTTTCACTTCAACGGACTTAATGCTGATCAACAATATATATATTTTATAGGGTTTCCGACGAATATTTCGATGTATTACAAACAGAATGACAAAGTTAATTATACACCCCATATTATGGATAGGAGTTCAAAAAAAATTTTTTTTGCTTCGCCCTATTGTATCCTTTGCGTCACGTACCTTCCCTGATGATATTTGTGAAAGACTGAACTTCTATTTGACTGATTTTACCAACTTTTTCCAAGCAATGAACATGCAAATATGCTCCACTAAATATACAGACACTCACTTCACCACATGGAATGCAGAGGTGGGCATTGAGTTAAATGTCATGATCGATGGTAGCAGAATTCCGACCACGAACAACTACCTCAAGATTCTAATGGCCACATTCAACAACATGTTCTCGTCGCCGGCGCATACAACAGCTTCATACATATATCCGAAAAACTGAGATGTGGGAACAAGGTACTCATGTCTCTAGCCGGCCGCAATTGTGGTGCAGATAAAAAAATCTTGTTGACCACATGTAACGCTATCGATCGGTCTGTGGTAAGCTATGCGGCACCAGTATGGTCCGCGATGGCTGTCAGACAGCCGCCCAAAGAACTGCAACAGGATACCTCCTTTCAGTACAGCAACACAATGACATGCTCTCTCTCTCACAGTACTTGGTCGGGTGTTACCATGAGAAACATCCTAATCACCATATGATGGATAGGACACGAAGTTCCACCCGAGGATATTCGTGATCAAGAAAGGCAGATAGAACGTTGCAAGAGTGAATGCCTAGATAAGCAAGCCTATCAAATAGGTTTGAGCAGCATTTTCAACGGCCACGACAAACCAGAGTAGTTTTGGCTCAACTAATGCTCCGGATGGTACAGCCGTGTAAATTCCTAGAGGGTAAGGGTTGATAACACCGTTTAAAACATCTGCCCACCATGCACAACAGCCCCGCAAGACATACTGCACCTTTTCTACTGTCCTGCCAACCCAATCAACTAACTCCAGTAGGTTTTTGTGGTTAAAACCCATGGAAGCAGCCACGTTCCTAGAACCTGAGATAGATAGAGAGCCACAATAAGCAGAAAATCGTACTAACAAACATACGAGGTCTAATCGAAAAGTTTTAAGCATAGGCAACACTACTTACTACCAGGAGCCATTTGAAATTTACCTTGGAAAGTTTAACATTTTTACCATAACCGTACTGAGTACGGACGAAAAAAATCTATGTGCAAAAAAAAAATGGAATTTACTTGTGAACATTGACCCGGTAACAAAATTCATTTTTCTTTTCAAAATGATGGAAAAAACCGAGTAGTTTATGAAAGTAAAGCTAAAAATATGAGACACGTGTATCGGCGTTTTTAAAGTTTACATCGAAAAGTAACCAAAGTAGGGGGACAAGTTCCGCCCATTTCTAGTTTTTTTTTCGAAATATTCGAGTTAAGATATCTTGAAATCCTTGCATTTTAGATATATAGTGTCTTTGGCAACTTTACAGAAGAGGATGTGAGGAATATTTTTCTTAAAAAATTTATGCCTCATGCATTTTTTGGTCCTTTTTTCAAAAATGAAAAACAGATTTTAGGTTTAAAGTCGGACTTTATATTCTTCATCAAATTTCACTAAGGGTCACAGAAGAATGAATGAAATGTCTATTTACATTATATATCATGAAAATATCAGTATCAATTTTGTTTCGAAGTTCGGAAGAGGGTGGTCGGAGGTTGTTCGGAACTCCGAACTCCTTCCTCTGAACCTCTGACCACCCTCCTCCGAACTTCGAAACAACATCCTCTGGACCACCGACCAACCTCCTCCGAATTTCGGAACTCCTACCACCCTCTTCCGAACTTCGGAACAACCTCCTCGGAACCTCCGAAATTCCGAACAACCTAATTCGAAGCTCCTAACAACCTCATCCGAACCTCCGAACACACAAACGGTCAAAAAATAAATAAATTTTTCCACTCGATTTTACTCTTCGAGTAAACTCGAACTCTATTTCGAGCATTTTCATTCCCACTCGTTTTTTCTTGCAAAACTCGTACTCTTCAAGTACTCGTACTCGCAAACACTTTTCACTTGCGAGTAAAATCGAGCAAGTTTGAAATATGCTTCGCGAGTGACGACTAAAAATATAGTACAATCGATTTATTTTTTCTACTAGCGCGAGTACTCCCGTTCGAGCTCGCTCGAATTTCACTCACGAGTAGAATTCGAGCGAGTATTTCGGACCTCTGGCGCACAGTGTAATTTTTCACAGCTTTCGAAGTGGATTAAATGCGGCAAGACTTCATCGATTAACTCAAATCTTTATAAGGCAATTAAGCATCATCCTATAGCACTATAAAAAAAAACTGGTTAAACGAACTCAATCGTGGCTGACTATCGCTCAAAAACGAAGGTCGTGAGGGTCGTTCAAAAACCGCCGTTGTGAAAGAAAAAATATAAGCCGTACGTAAACGGATAATGTAAGAGCACTATGTTATATACCGTGAGATATTGCATGAAGATCTGGCCGTAAAAATGGGTTTTCTCGTTGGAATAGTGTCTATTAGTGCAAAATACGATCGCAGTGCTTAAAAAGGCGTTTATAAAAGGGTCCCAGGTTACGAATCATGGAACTATGTGTTGATCCCGAAAAATACCAGTAATCGCCAGAAGATGCTGTAAAAGCGTTCAAAAACCATGTTTTGGAGGTGTCTCAATTGGAGAGGAAAAAGTGATTCAACAACGCATGAAGTAGTGTATAAATAATACCTGAGACTACTTAAGAAAACAATAAAACTATTTGTGATGGTAAATATTCGCGTTTTCATTATTAGGCTAGAAACGTTTCGAGCATTCTGTTACAACAACAACCATTTGTGTATTCCAAAAAAAACCTTTATGAACTGTATTGTTATTGTTTGTTCAAATAAAACACCTTTTAGATATATTTTAAATATTTTCATATATATATTTATATAGTTTTAACTGATTTATTTTTAATTTGTTTTTATTGCATTCTAATAATAAGCTTTCTAATAACTAAATATATATATTTTATTTTTATGTTTTATATATTAATAATTCGATAGTATTAGTATTTAATCTTACAAACTATTTACAATTGAATACACTCAAAATGAAATTGTTGTTCTGCTTATAATTTCAATTAAAAATGTAACCAAAAATTGTATGCGAAAAAAAAATTAATTACAAGAAAACAAAACTAATTAAAGACAATTTCTTCCAAGTACTTCAGAAATTCTAAAAAAAAAACAAATATAAAAATTATATAGATATTTTTTTTTTTTAGGTGAATAGTCTTATTACAATACAATATACAAATTACTTAAATCATTGCTGATAATAATATTTTATTATTATATTTTTTGTTGTTTATTATTATTAGTTTTTTTATATTATAAACTCTTAAATTAAATTTTAGAAATAAGCAAATATATTTTTGTAGGATTCAATGTTGTTTTATAGTTGATATTAGGAAGGGCAGGTTTAGATGGGTCATACGGTTGGCTAAGGGTATTCTGGGTTTAAAATTGTTTGGGTTTTAAAAAAGGTTTGGTTTTGTGGGTACTGGAAAAGATAATTAGGTAAGAGTACAGAATTTCGTTTTGTTTACTGGGCGTCTCATTTATTTATGGAAAGAGGAAATTTCAAACAATTATGTTCAATATAATAATACAATTATAATAACAATAGGTGGGTGAATTTGTTTGAAATTTATATCATAAAACAAATGCCATTTAAAAAAAAAATAAATTTTTGATTCATGATGTACCTAAGTATTCCATTGTTTAAGTCCCCTTAACAATGGTTTATATGCGCGTTTTATTTATCTTAAAAACATTAAATAAAAATATTATATTACAAAAATAGGTTTTGACGTAGTACCGAAATGCATACTATAACTGATTACGGAAACTAAAAGTGCTTGTTTAATTGCAGTGAGAAAAGATCATAAAAAAGAATATGAACATCATTATCATTCGTAAAGTCACCGATAAAAATAATTTATTAATCAAAATAATTAAATTTATAGACGTCTTTATATAATCCAATCTTTCAAGAAACCCAACTGAACCAAATACATTAAATACTGGGAAAATAGAATATTTCGGTAAACAGATATTTATATTTTCAATTACCATGAGTTTTGAAAATCACCAATTCGTCGACTAGTGGAAATTGTTTGCCGTAAATAATTGCAAAATTCCAATATAATCGCAACTACCATTGATACAAAAAGACATTTTTTTCTTAAATTCCCTATCTGCACCCTTCTTGAATATAAATAACCTCTGCCCTTGGGTTTGAGTTTTCTTTTCTACAGTTTTCAAATAAAAGTCACAACAATTATCTCGCCCAATCCCCTCTTTAGAATTGTTATTCTGTTTAACATATTTTCCAGTGAAAGAAAGACACGTGCTGCTGATTTTCTCTTTGCCTTGTACCCCAATCAAAATTATAGGTTATGTTTGGTTTCCGCAAAAGAAAATACGAAACACGACAAATAATTATTTTTAAATTGGAAACAGTATGAAGTCAATTTTTTCGCTCTTTGTATTCAATATTTAAATGGTAAATGTTTTTTGCTCTGCCTTCTATTGTTACATACACCCCATCATCCCCTTCACAACCACCCCCACCCCCGCCCCCTTCATTAGCATATTTAACGCCTAACATTTGATTGCTTTAAACTTTTTTTACATAATTGTACGTAATAATACCACCTTCTTATTCTGCCGGCTCAGACCAACCAACATTTTACGAAAGCTGCCCTCGCACTAAACTCTGGTCCTTAGACATCATCATGTTATCTCCGGAGCACTATTGTGCTTAACAATATCAGGCGATGGGGAGAATGGTCGATGTAAAAATTGCGAGCTGTGATGATAGGGTGTTGTTACCGCTGTGGCAGACGCCGTAGCCACGGTGGCTGAGGCTGCCGTCGAAGAGGCTGTTGCAGAGGATACACTACTTGGACTACTGCTACTGCCACGTTGATTTTGTAGCGTTATAGAAGGTGGGTGTTGATGCGTTTGGTGTTGATGATGCTGTTGTTGTTGCTGCTGCTGATGATGGTGGTGATGCTGCGGCTGGTGATGATGATGATGTTGGGCCACCGCTGCCGTCAGTGTAGCTGCTATACTATTCGCAGTCAAATTAAGTTTTTCCGGTGAATTGACACGTATTTTTGGTGGATGCGATGATTGTGGCGACGTACAATCGACAACATAAGCCGCCGAGGCATAATTAGGATGCAAATGATTACCCCCATTCATGGCAGCCAGTGCTTGCGGCAATTGTGGATGTGGTCTTATCACCATCGGCTGTATGGGAAATTGTTGGGTCATCTCTTTAAAGTTGGCAAAACTTTGCAAATATCCTGCATTAAAGAGACTTGTCGCAGCCGCATCCAGTTTAAACGAAGGCAAACATGATGGTGGCAATGATGCCGTTGGATATGCAGGTAAACTATTGCCAGCCAAAGAATTTGATAGATCTCGTGGTTTATCATCATCGATGCTTAGACTTTCATCGTTTGCCCCATTTGATGTTGAACCGGGGCTATGTTGTAAGTGTAAACTACCTGGGACCGGGGAATGGGTGCCCAATGAAATATCCGAATCGGAGGTATCGGAGGGTGTGGGGGATGGTGCACCGTCCGGTCGTCGTCTACAACCTAGGCCAGAATTTTGATTGTGTTGTAATCTGCAAAGAGAAAAGGAGGGATGAGAAATTATTTGGAGGTTTAAAGTGGAAAATATAAATAAACTACGAATTGGGAAGCGCATTGTAGAATTGAGAAGCTAATAGACATTTATCGGTAGACTCTGTTTTCCCTAGGTAAATTTCCTTTATTATCATTAAAGTGCAGCGTTTTTAGCTAAGGATAAATCTTTTAATGTAAAGTACCCATATATTGATCACCTGTTAGTAGGTTAAGTAGATCAGGATTGTTGTGATTGAGGATAGATTAAGAAACTAAAATCAATGATAAAGTACCGTTAAGTGTAATGTACAATGATGATTATAAAAATAAGGTCAGAAGTAATATGGGTCTAAAATGACTTTAACTTTTTCTAAGAAATCAATTAAAGCTCTTTAATTTTAAGCTGACCAAGATTTGCATGTGCAACTAGTTGTGCCTGCAAAAAATTCAAAACCCTTTTGGAGCCGGTGCTGTTATAAAGCGCCGGCAAACCACATAAACATGTTGTTACCGACCAACCCTACGAAATTAAAGTTTTTTTTTTAACTGGTATAAGAGGTCCTCTTGTTCTCCTTATATAATATTCTTTGATCTAACAATCTTGTGCTATGAGAATGATTTGATTTAATAACCGCCTTGGATATATTGATCTTTTTAGGTAAGATCTTCGAAACTACAAAGGAGGATCCACATATCTTCTATATCTTTAGCGGTCCACTGTGCTCAAGGAAACGGAGAAAGAGAGTGGATAAAACCGATAGAAGAAGGAATTAGTGGAACTTATAGTGTTGTATGACCTGTCTCACTTAAGGCTCCTGAAATAACTCGGCAAGGCCCCAAGTACTATGGAAAAGAAGTACGAGAGAAATTAAATCTCATAACCACCTTTTCCGAAAGAAAGAGTGTTTCTATAGACCTTTTCTGCAAGAAAAGGGAAAAGGGAAGACATTTTCAATCTGTCTACCAGATAAGGAGGTGTGTTGTTGTCCTGCCACCTGCTTATCATAGATTTTATGCAGTAATGATCAGTGAGGATCCCTTTAGCAGCTATTCTAATTTCTGAATTAAACCCTAAATCTGTATTAAGCCCCTCTTCGTGTGTTCCTCAGTGTTCCATTTCCATCTTTATCGATGGTCAAGGATAACATCAAGGTATTTCGAAAGAAAAGAGGTTCTAAAGGCCCTTCTGAAAGAAAGGGTGCTTCTATAGACTCGTTCTAAAAGAAAATAGCACCTTTCTTTCCAAAAAGTTGCTTCTATAGAACCTTTCTTTCAGAAAATGTGTTTTTTGAGAACCATTCTTTCAGAAAGGGTGCTTCTGTAAAAGCTCTCTTTCAGAAAGGGTGCTTTTTAGAACCTTTGTTTCAAAAAGTGCGATTCTGTAGAACCTCCCTTTCAGAGAGGGTGCTTCTATGCAGCCTTTATTCTGAAAGTAAGAAAGCTTCTATAGACTCTTTTTGAAAGTAAGAAAACTTCCATAGACCCTTTCTAAAAGTAAAAAGTTTCTATAGATCCTTTCGGAAAGTAAGCAAGCTTCTATAGACACTTTCTGAAAGCAAGAAATCTTCTATAGACCTTTCTTAAAGTAAGAAAGCTTCTATAGACCCTTTCTGAAAGTAAAAAGTTTCTGTAGATCTTTTCGGAAAGTAAGCAAGCTTCTATAGACCCTTTCTGAAAGTACGAAAGCTTGTATATACCATTTCTGAAAGTAAGAAAGCTTCTATAGACTCTTCAGAAAGTAAGAAAGCTTCTATAGACCCTTTCTGAAAGTAAGAAAGCTTCTATAGACCCTTTCTGAAAGTAAGAAAGCTTCTATAGACCCTTTCTGAAAGTAAGAAAGCTCCTAGAGGTACTTTCTGAAAGCAATAAAGCTTCTATACACGCTTTCTGAAAGTAAGAAAGCTGCTATAGGCCCTTTCTGAAAGTAAAAAAGCTTCTATAAACCCTCTCTGAAAGTAATAAAGCTTCTATAGACCATTTCTGAAAGTAAAAAGTTTCTATAGATCCTTTCGGAAAGTAAGCAAGCTTCTATAGGCCCTTTGTGATAGTAAGAAAGCTTCTATAGACCCTTGCGGAAAGTAAGAAAGCTTCAATATACACTTTCTGAAAGCAAGAAAGCTTCTATAGACCTTTATTAAAGTAAGAAAGCTTCTATAGACCCTTTCAGAAAGTAAAAAGTTTCTGTAGAACTTTTCGGAAAATAAGCAAGCTTCTATAGACCCTTTCTGAAAGTACGAAAGCTTGTATATACTTTTTCTGAAAATAAGAAAGTTCTATAGACCCTTCAGAAAGTAAAAAAGCTTCTATAGACCCTTTCTGAAAGTATGAAAGCTTCTATAGACCCTTTCTGAAAGTAAGAAAGCTTCCATAGGCCCTTTCTGAAAGTAAGAAAGCTTCTATAGACCCTTTCTGAAAGTAAGAAAGCTCCTATAGGCACTTTCTGAAAGCAAGAAAGCTTATATAGACCCTTTCTGAAAGTAAAACGTTTCTATAGATCCTTTCGGAAAGTAAGCAAGCTTCTATAGACCCTTTCTGAAGGTAATAATGCTTCAATATACCATTTCTGAAAGTAAGAAAGCTTTTTCAGACCCTTTCGGAAAGTAAGAAAGCTTCAATAGACACTTTCTGAATGCAAGAAAGCTTTTATAGACGTTTCTTAAAGATGGAAAGCTTCTACAGACCCTTTCTGAAAGAAAGCTTCTATAGGCCCTCTCTTAAAGTAAAAAGCTTCTATAGACCATTTCGGAAAGAAATGCTGCTTCTATTGATCCTTTCTGCAAGAAAGGGTGCTTCTATAGATTCTGTTTCTTAAATAAAGGGTTCTTCTATAGACCCTTTCTGGTAGTGATGCTGCTTCTATAGACCTTTTCTGATAGAAATGGTTCTTCTTAGACCCTTTCTGGTAGTGTTGCTGCTTCTATAGACCTTTTCTGATAGAAAGGGATATTCTATACAACTTTTCTGAATGAAATGGAGCGTCTATAAACCATCTTTAAAGGAAATGGGACTTTCTGAAAGAAAAAGTGCTTTATAGACTCAGTTTAAATGAAAGGGTGGTTCTATTGACTCTTTCGGGTGCTTCGGTAGACCCTTTCGGAAAGAAAGGCTGCTTCTATAGACCCTTTCCGAAAAAAGGCTGCTTGTATAAACCCTTTGTGAAAGAAAGGTAGATTCTATAGACCCCTTCTGAAAGAAAGGCTGTTTCATTAGACACTTTCTGAAAAAAGGGGGTCTATAAAACCCCTTCAGGAAAAAGCTGCTTCTTGAAACACTTTTTGAAAGGAAGGCTGCTTCTATAGACCCTTTCTGAAAGAAATGCTGCTTCTATTGATCCTTTCTGCAAGAAAGGGTGCTTCTATAGACCCTTTCTGGAAGAAAGCCTGCTTCTATAGACCTATTCTGAAAGAAAGGGGGCTTCTATAGAACTTTTCTGAAAGAAATGTGGCGTCTATAGACCCTCTTTGAAAGAAAAGGGAATTTCTGAAAAAAAGAGTGAATTACAGACTCGTTTTAAATGAAAGGGTGGTTCTATAGACCCTTTCTGAAAGAAAGGTTGCATTTTACACCCTTTGTGAATGAAAGGTAGATTCTATAGACCCCTTCTGAAAGAAATGCTGTTTCTTTAGACACTTTCTAAAAAAAAAACTGCTTTTATAGACCCCTTCTGGAAGAAAGGCTGCTTCTTGAAAGACTTTTTGAAAGGAAGGCTACTTCTATAGACCCTTTCTGAAAGGAAGGCTGCATGCTTTAACGCCTTTCTGAATGAAATTCAGCTTCTATTAACCCTTTGTTAAAATAAAGTTTTCTTGCTGTCTACCAAATAGGGAGGTGTGTCTGATGCTTTCCCTTTATGACTCACTTTAAAATAATCATAAAGGAGAGAAAAACTAAAGTTCCCACGTTACCCCTTTTGTAACCAACTGAGTTGAAATTACACAGTTACACACACAAGATTATGTTCCACTTTAATTCGAATGTTATTGATAAGCTTTAGACAAAGAAGTTTCTTGTGAAAACTACAATTTATTTAGACAAAATCTAAAACATGTTAAGATACTTCCTTATATAATAGCCTAGCAGTCTCTCATTGTAACTGGACAGAGCGATTGAGCGGCGAACTTGTTACGCTATTAGATATGCTTGATGGAAATATTAAATGCTTATTAAAAAACCACATTAACTAATATGAGGCAATTTGAGCAGGCTGAAAGTACCAGCCATGTTGGCATCATCTGAGAAAAAAATGACTTTGAAGGTTGAGCAAAAAAAAACGAAATTAGCGTTTAGCCTCCAAAATGGCAGCTTACAACTCAATTTATTTATATTCCGTCTACCGTGGATTTGTGTTATGATAGCCAGCAATTTGAATGATTAGCCTCTTTTGAAGATATACCGCAAGATGGATTCAACTTTGACAGTAAGAATATGAAGGTATACACTGAGAGAAAATTTATAATTTTTGGGGAAAGGTAGGCAAAATGAAAACTTGAAAGTTCGTAACTGGAAAGGTTTAAAGGACCATTTGGTATTAATATAAAAACATGATTAACTTCAACGAAATAGTCCACTGGTCTATATTTGCATTGATATGATATTGCCGCAACCTGTTTATTCTAAAAAAACATTTCCCACCAACATCCTAGAAGGTTCAAACACAGATTTCTTTTTTAATATCACAAGATTTGAGATATATGTATATCTCCCCTAGATAGCTATATCAAATCAAAATTTTAGTAATTTATAAAAGGTTTCTAATCTGTTATTTTCTCTAAGTGTCCATTACCTTGATCAAATTACTTACTACTCAATTGAGATATTCCCTTTTGCCATGCCCATATCCTACCAAAGATATCTTCTTCTTCTCTCACCATAATATCTTCTTCTTCTCTCACATGTACGTACGTACATATAACTGATGTTTGTACATTTGAAATGTGACTGCCATTAATCACTCAACACGTTGAACACGAAATGCTGCTAAATGTTTTTGCCGCTACCAAGGAGGTATGAAGTAACAAAGCACAGCAACACGCTACATCACACGAGCTCCTACTAAATGGTGTCAGACTGGGGGGCTCTAAGGCTGTCGTTTCAAATCACACTTCAGCTTACATTTCTCAAAACACGAAAGAGGCAAATCAGTCCCCCAGCCAGCCAGTTTGTCTGTTTGGTGTTGGTTGGTCATTTGTTCATTGCTCACACGCGAACTCTAAACGTTTAACATTTAAACTAAATGAGTGAACCCCAGCAACATCAGATAATTATGACAATGTAAGCGAATCAGCTGGATACCGCCGCCGACAACCAAGGTGTATTATTGCCATGGTCCAACCCATCACATTAGCCCGGCTCGGCTCGGTTGTGATGTGTGGTGTGGTGTTTTTATGATAAATGAACGACATTAGTAAAGTTCACAACAAAAATGATCAAGCAACTAAAACTATATGTGAAAGGAAATCCCATGCCAGGTGAAAGGAGCTATCCACTCGCTAACACCACAGTCAAGAAAAATATCACCTTTGTGTTGTATGAATAAGAAAAAGGTGGCAATTGCCGCCAGCTTTACAGCATCCGTAATATTGTTTCTCCTGATGATGACTATATTTTTCAAGCGAGGTTGCTGTTGTGGTTGTTGTAGCAATAGTAAGATGTTATTTGCCAGACATTGTGGCAAAATGCTTACTTAATAAACGTTTAACTAATCATTAGTGAGGTTACAAAGATCACTCAATTGTACCACAATGCTCTCTCTTTGATCTTTTCTGTTTTTGCTAGAGTATGTGTGGTTTTTGTTTTAAATTTTCCTCAGGCTAATGGGGCCTTTCACAAGCACGAGTGCTGGTCATGGGTTTGATGTTGGCTTAATTATTATAAGATAACTTTATTAATTACATTAATTATAATAATTAAATTGGAAAATGTCATAGTACAATGATCTTCAATACAAGGGGAGCTATGCGGCGCATGACAGAACAAAGACTACACTTTTAGAAACGCAAAAAAACATTTTCAAGGCATCACCATAGTGGCTGGTAGAATAACCGAGATCAAACAGAATTCAATAATTGCAGTGAATCGAGATGTCCTCTGTCCCACTAACTTCGGTGATCTCAAGGTCAGGGAACTGATTCTCGATATCAATAGATAAAAAGTATGGTCAAAGATAAAATATCTTAAAAACTCTAGTGTAAGGAAGGGAATTTAGTCAGAGCAAACGTATTTTAGGGGAAAATACGATATTGTCCCTATGTAAAAATATATTTTTTCCGCAGCCACATTTTTATATTTTTACATACTCCAGTGCACTTAAAAAAAGGAATAGGCTGAGCGCAAAACATATCTGAAAACAAAACATATTAAAAAAACAAGTAGGAAAAGCGTTAAGTTCGGTCGGGCCGAACTTTTTATACCCTCCACCTCAAATTTCAGCCATTTCGGTGGATTAATGTGGTCACAACCTTCAAAATACCGAAATTCGGAAGGTACCGTTCTATGGGGGCTATATGATGGCGTGGATCTATACCTACAAATTTCTGGGGGAAAGTTTTATATCCCCAACGAAGTCTAAATACCAAATTTCAGTCATCTCGGTGTGATAATGAGGCCAAAACCTTCAAAATACCGAAAATCGGGAGATATTGTATTATTGGGGCTATATCAACACGTGGACCTATATAAACATTTTATGGTAGAAATGTTTCTTAGCCTCTGGAAACACAAAATATAAAGTTACAACCGATTCTGTTGTCAAATGGGATTCTGATGGAAAATGCCGCGTACTTTATATGGGGGCTATACCAAAATGTGGACCTATATAAACCAACTTTGGTAGGAATTTTTTTTGGCCCGCTTTCGATACCAAAAGTCCTACGTACATATAATAGATTTTCCCAAAATTTCATCCACCTACGTCAATCCGTTCGGACGCTAGAGTGATTTCCACAGACGGACAGACGGACAGACATGGCTATATCGATGTAGAATTGCACGCTGATCAAGAATATATATAGTTTGTGGGGCCTACAATGATTATTTCGAGTAGTTACAAACGGAATGACAAATTACCAAGGGTAGGTTAGGTTAAAGGGTGCGTAGCTGTCTCAGTAGGCAGCTAATTCACTCGGAGACCTTGTGATGAGGCACGTACGTATCAAAACGTATATACCTGAGCAATTTCAAATTTTCTCATTTGTAGGACATTGATCTTATTCTGCAATGACATGTGATTATTCCCTACGTTAGTTTCAGGTCAGATTTCTTCATGGAAAGCAGAGATGTATTTCTTCGCTTGGAGAGGATTGACCAGATGCCTTACAGATAGGTTCAATTCACCATATCAGACTATCCTTATCCCGATATCTTTGTTCTAGCTGCTGCATGAAATGCCACAAGGTTGATTAAGTTGTCAAGTTCAATAACGGTTGACTCCGATCCGTAAAGCTTAAGTTTATTCGCTATTTCAATGACCCGGGAAACAACGTAAAGTTACGATTTATTTTAGCGCTCATAGCGTGGGAACTGAGTGACTATCAACGAAGATAGTTACCGGTCCGACTATACCCGTTTTCATATTTACATTTCTACAGCTCTTTTTATTGGAAAGATTTCGACTTGGAAGACAGTACAATTTTCGTTAAACTTGTGTGGGAGTCGTAACTTGAGGTATATTTTTGTTATCCTGAAAACGGATACAGCTAAAAACTTGAAATTTCGAATGAGAATCAAATTGGAGAAGTAGAGTTGATATAAGTGGCACTAAATTTGGTACAATTTGTATTTTGGTGAACGGATGGTGCTGAGATTTTGGTATTGGGGTCATTGTTGGTGGGTGAGTCGAGATAAAGAAGCGGTTTACCAAAATCGTAGTTATGTCTACGAAAAGTGCTAAATGGTACAAAATTTGGTACGTTTAGGTATTGGGAAACACAAATAGAGCTGGAATTTCGAATTTTGAAATTAGGTTCACGGTTGGATTGTAGGGTTGGGATATAGGGGAGTATTTTCTGGAAATACATTATAGGAACTATAAACGTACGAAAAGTACCAAATGGTACTAAATTTGGTACAATTGGTATTGGGTAAAATTATAAAGCTGGAATTCTTAATTTTCATATCAGCGTCACTGCTAATGTTTTGGCTTGAGATAAGCAGGCCACTTTGGAAATGCGTACTAGAAGTGTACATAAAGTATTAGCGGGTAAAAAATCGGAATTGAGTGAAGGTTATGGGTTTTATAGATTAATATAAGTAGATTTGTATTGGAGTGAACTAAAATTCTGTTTATATATTGGCCGACGATGATATGACAGATCCGATTTATCGATATAACTGGCAATTAGTCGATCAACCAGACAACGATAAGGCAATGACAAAAAACAAGTAAAAAAGTATCAGTCGGCTTTGCCGACAGAGATATACTCTCAGCTTATGTGAATTGAAACTTTTATCTACGGACAAATCGAATGTATTTAGGGTGTTTTCAGAAATTTGGAACTTTAATTTGAACTTGCCGATAGAAATGTGGATTAGGGCTGAAATTCAAAAGTGTTGCGGAGGAGGTATTTGAAGAAATGGACCGACATAGTCTATTATGGAAGTGGATCCTATTTTGGGAGTCATATGTTTTCGATAGATATGGCGCCCACTAGTCATTTCATTAGGGTCATCGTACATCTTTTGGACCAGTATGGACTTGTCCAAGGAAAACATAATATCGCTGTAAACAAGACAACAACTAACAGCATCGGTATACATTTCCAAAGGATCTTTGAACAGACTCTAAACTGTACTTAGACATAAATGTTGAACTTTTGTGGCGGAGGTACCCTAAGGAGAGGACCGATATAGGCAATTTTAATATTTAAATTAAATTTAGACAAAATATCGTGCATACAATTTTAGCGACATTTTTTAAATATTGGGGGAAGTACCGGAAGTTGTGAACCGGTATTGTCCATCTTTGAAGTGAATCTTAATTTTGAAGAAAATATGACGAAGGCCAAATTTTGGACCAAATCGTTGATCAGATCGAGAGTTATAGTGCTCTACAGCCGCTACATATGGTGCCATAGGGGTTTTTACACCTCTCGGTCTGTTTTTTTTTTCCAAAAGTATGGAGTTTCCCCTGAGAAAGCTTTTACCGTCGTAACGGAGGCAGCGAAGGCAAGTTGCTTCAACAAAAATCAGAGTGATTCGAAAGCAGGTCTTAAAATAAACTTATCCGAAATTTTGTGTGGGAGGTACCCGAAGAAATAGACAAATATAGTCCATATTTTAAACTGATCTACATCTACATCGGTCACTTCTTCAAGACTTATCATGCACACAATTTTTCCGAACATTTTTTGAACTTTTGTGGTTCATATTCCGCCCATGCAAGAAAGGTGATCTTTTCTTGGTGTACAATTTTAAGAGGCTTAGGAGTATTTTTTTCGCATTATTCTATATGAAACGTAAACTACACTCAAAAAAACTTATAGAATAATGTGCGATCGTGTCACATGATGCTTCTCAGTTAGAGGCATGTGACTGGTTGCTATGTATAATCGGTTAATTAAAAGCTTTGTATACGTTATGATATGTTGTTGTTTTTTATTCTTTTGTTTTATTTAATACACATTTTATTAATTTGTCACGGCAGGAAATCAACAACCCATTTCAACTGATGTTTTTGTTTGCTATTGGAACAATGGATCGTTTCACAAATACTGGCCATTGTTTTGTGATTTCCAATTGTGTGAAGTGGTTTTGTGGTGTTTTAAGCGCAGGTATTGAAATGATATGATTTTGGGAAGTGATTTTCAAATTAATTTTTTGTGTAAAAAAACACAGCAGCCAAACAATCTTCCCTCCTCCCAATCACATGGCAAACGCCTTCTGATGATGATGTTCTTTTGGTTAAACGAACTACAATGATGAGAAGTGATGCTGCTACTAAGCACTACGAACTTCTTTGTAAGAGATGATCGGGATAAAAAAATATAAATTCTAAATGTAGAGGAATTCCATTTAAATAAAAATCATTGCCGGAACATGGCATCAACAAAACAATATTCATAACATCTTCTTGTATATTCAATGGAGGTTAGCTATCAAATTACTTTAGGGACAAAATTTGATATTTGTTGATGTCCTTAAAGCAGATATGGTATTCCAAGGGATTTGTAGGGTAAAGGTAGTAAAAATCTCCTTAAATTATCGTAAGTTTATATTGATTTTAATTGACATAAAGAAAATTTAAACAGCAGTTTTGCTAAACTTTTTTACTTCCCAAAAACACAATTTTATTAAAACTAAAATTACAAAACGACGGGTAATTGTTTATTTAAGTTGAAATAACGAACAAACAAACTGTTGTAATAGCTGTTTATGTCCACTTCGAAACGGAAATCAATTATAAGCCAACAAATTATATGATTTGTATTCAAGCGAAGGTATACAAGTGACAATGTAATGATTAAAATCAAAAATTGGAAGAAATGCAAATAGAGAGCTTCAAATATTTCTTAAAATATTTTAATAGGGATTTGGTATTTTTGTGAAGTTAAGTTAATTCAGACGAATTTCCGTAAATTTAAAAATTTTGTTTGTAGCTTCAGTTTTGGGGTGACGTAGGGGATGGAAGATACCAAGGAACGGTCCTGACCGGTTTTAACATGGCAAAGCCCAGGATTTATCTTGGTCCCTCTTTCATCCCAAGTGGACACTGACCTCCCCGTGGTGTCACCTGGGGAACTGCCTTTAACACCCGTTAAAGGTAGTGAGCTAACATGTGCCGCGCGTTCACCCATAAGAACGTTAAAAACTTGGGTTTGGGCGTCGGGTTAGTAACCCTCCCCTAGAAAAAACAGCCTACTATGAAAAAACGAAAGAAAAGAAAAACAAACCCCTCTAAAGTTGACGAACCCCGCAAACGTTTTAAGGACCATGATCTGCGAATCTGCACCTGGAATGTTCGCACTCTTTATAGAGAAGGTGCAGTCTTCGCATTGGCAGACGTACTTGAAAAGTACAAGACCGATATTACTGCCATACAGGAAATACGATGGATTGGGAAAGGCGTCACAACAACACCTAAAGGTGACGCACTGTATTATAGCTGCCATGACGTAAAGCATGAGTTTGGTTGTGGATTCGTAGTTAGTCGGAGACTAAAACATCTTGTATCCAGCTTCACTCCAGTGAATGAAAGACTTGCTGCAATTCGAATAAAAGCTAAATTCTTCAACATCAGCTTTATTTGCGCTCATGCTCCCACTGAAGAAAAGGACGAACAGACCAAAGATATATTTTACGAGTGCTTAGAAGAAACATATGACCGTTGCCCTGCCCATGACATTAAAATCATTCTAGGCGATTTTAATGCCAAAATTGGAAAGGAGAATATCTTTGGCCCAACAGTCGGGAAATTCAGTCTCCACAGTGAAACATCTGACAATGGTATGAGACTGATAGACTTTGCAGCTGCAAAAAACATGGTAGTTAGCAGTACCAGATTTAATCATCTCGATATTCATAAGGGCACCTGGCTGTCTCCAGATCAGAAAACAAGAAACCAAATTGATCATGTTGTGATAGATGGAAGACATTCATCGAGCGTGTTGGATGTACGATCGTTCCGAGGCGCAAACATTGATTCGGACCACTACCTTGTTGCAGCAAAGGTACGCACCCGCTTAAACGTAGCAAACAAAGTACGAGCAGACACAACACGAAAGTTAGACATCGGTAAGCTGCAATCACAACAGATAGCCACAGCATATTCCACTCAACTAGCCCAATTGCTTAATCAAAGCCCTCCTCATCCCGATAACATATCAGCGCAATGGCAAAGCATTGCCCACTCCATGCAAACAGCCGCAAAATCCATACTTGGATACCAGAGACCTCCACCAAGGAATCCATGGTATGATGAGGAGTGTCGTGCTGCCACCGAAGAGAAAAATGCGGCATATAAGGCTACTTTACAATCCGTAGCAACGCGTAGCGCACGAGAGAGATACAGGGAGAAAAGGAGAGAGGAGAAACGTCTTTTCCGCAGGAAAAAGTGAGAGATGGAAAAGCGGGAGTGTGAAAAAATCGAGATGTACAGGAGCCAGAATGAAGTCCGAAAATTCTACCAAAGAGTCAAGCATCAAACTGATGGCTTTGGTACAGGCACATCCTCCTGTAGAGACCAGCAAGGTAATTTGGTAACTGATACAGATAGTATACTCAGGATATGGAAAGAACATTTTTCAAATCTGTTGGTATCCAATAGCAGCGAAGAAGACGAAGATACCACAGTCCCAATCCCAGAAGATGGTATTGAATGTATACTGCCCAGCCAAGATGAGGTAAAGACAGCAATAAATCGGCTGAAGAATAATAAGGCAGCAGGGGCCGATGGCTTACCAGCCGAGCTGTTCAAAACCGGAGGCGACACGCTGATAAGGTGCATTCATCAGCTAGTTAGCACCATCTGGCAGGAAGAACGAGTACCCGACGATTGGAACCTGAGTATCCTGTGCCCCGTCCACAAGAAGGGAGATAAGACTGTATGCTCTAACTATAGGGGCATAAGTCTACTCCCTATTGCCTACAAGATCGTGTCAGGGATATTGTGCGAACGACTAAAGCCAATGGTCAACGAGATTATTGGACCATACCAATGCGGCTTTAGACCTGGCAAGTCCACCATTGACCAGATATTTACCCTGCGGCAAATCCTGGAGAAGACCCAAGAGATGCAGATCGACACCTACCACCTTTTTGTCGATTATAAAGCAGCCTTCGACAGTCCGCTGCGCTCAAAGGTATTCCAAGCCATGTCTGAATTTGGTATTCCCGCAAAGCTCATCCGGCTTTGTAAAATGACTTTAACTGACACGAGGTCCTCAGTTAAAATAGGAAAGAACCTCTCCGAAGAGTTTGGTACCAAAAGAGGTTTCAGACAAGGAGACAGCCTTTCGTGTGACCTCTTCAACATCCTGCTAGAAAAGGTTATACGAGAGGCAAACGTCAAAAGAAGTGGCACAATCTACACCAATAGTCACATGTTACTTGCTTATGCTGATGATATAGACATCATGGGTCGATCAGTAAAAGAAGTAACTGATACCTTTATAAAGGTCGAAGGAGAATCTGCTAAAGTGGGTCTGGCGGTAAACGGTGAGAAGACCAAGTTGATGGTGTCGACGCGCAATGCGTCCATTGAGCTCGGACCGACTGTGGAAGTTGGTTCCTATAATATTGAGGTAGTAAAAGACTTCGTCTACCTCGGCACCTCCGTCAACACAACAAACGACATCAGTTGTGAAATAAAAAGAAGAATTGTATTGGCCAACAGATGCTACTTTGGATTAAGTAAGCAGTTTAAAAACAAAGCCACATCTCGTCAAACAAAAATAACGCTCTACAAAACACTGATACTACCCGTGCTGATGTATGGCTCCGAAGCCTGGGTACTTGCGCAAGCAGACATGGCAGTGCTTGGTGTGTTTGAGAGAAAAATTCTTCGAAAGATCTACGGACCAATCTGCGTTGACGGTGAATATCGACGTCGCATGAACCACGAGCTGTATCTGCTATACAACGACATGAATATTGTTAAACGTATCGAGATGCAGCGATTGCGTTGGCTAGGCCATATCATAAGAATGAGCGATGATGAACCCGCTAAAAAGGCGTATGAATACATGCCACATGGCGGTGCACGCAGAATTGGCAGGCCAAGGAATAGATGGCGCAAACAAGTGGATGTTGAGATGAAAAGGCGCGGTATTCCAGAGAGCAAAGCAACAAATAGAGAGGAATGGAGATCTCTTCTTAGTTCGGCCTATAGAACAAATGTTCTGTAATGGGCCAGCTAAGTAAGTAAGTAAGCTTCAGTTTGAATTAAGCAGTTACTTTATTTGAATCGGTTTTACAACAACAACTAATGTATGGAATTTTCTACAATCATGAAATTGTCACTTACTCCCAATTTCCTTTGTTTTTGTTGTACTCATTTCCATTCTTGGTTTGATTTAGTTTAATCATTCTTCTGCATTGTGACGTCATTCATTATTACCCCTTCTACTCTCTAGTATTTATTACCATGTACACGCAGAGAAAAAAATATGTTTGATCCAACAATATTCCAAGAGCAAAATATGTATTGTTAACATATTGTTGGATTCCTCATGTAGTATTGTAAATCCAAAAATAGTTTGTGTCAACTGAACAATATTTCTCTCTTTTCTTCGAAAATTTGTTTCTCTTCTCTCGCTATTCGATGCCGTGTTGAAAAAACAATTTTGGTGAGTTGTGGTGTGTTTGTATGACATGCTGCCTTTACCCTTGTTTTTGTGTGTATGTACTCGTGAGACTCTTGTTTTTATTTGTTTCTGTTTTGTTTCATTCTTCTTTCCTTTTCGTGTTTGTTATGGTGTTTAATTATTCCTTATGTTGTGGTGGGTTCTTGTGGCTTTTTGTTTGTCTTTGTTGTCAGCCAATGCAGCAAACCATGTATTGTGTTCATCAATGATTGCAATATTATACGCGACATTTATATCCAAGTTATGCGAAAAGTGTATATGAGAAGTATATGCACTCAAATCAAAAATTTCTGGGCTGGTTTTCTGTATTGACAATACTTTTTGTAAACAAAATTAGATTATGATAGTTCCTACAATCGGTATTGTTAACGATTTTAACAATATTGCGGCAATTCGAAAGTTGTTTTTGTTTTCTATGTTTGGAACAAAAGATGGTATTTTTGGATTTGGATTACAATGTTTGAACAAAACAAATACATTTTTGGAACCAAAACATATATTTTGTTCCAACAAAAGCGAAAAATATTTTTTCTGTGCGTGTAGTTACGAATCGATTGTCATTTGGCTTGACCATTTCAGAACAACCTACATTGAGGATTCTAGAACAGTCTATGCATCAACGAGCGAGTATAAATACGTCAGAGTAGCAGGCGGTTCAGTGGGCTGTAATTCAGACCGTGAATAAAAACCGTCAGCTAGTAAAGATGTAAATCGTGAATTAAGCAAAATATAATCAAAGTAAAGCGAAGTCGTGCATGAATAATTGAAGTTATGTTTACAAATCATTGTAAAAATCGCAATCTAAACGAATTCGAGTGTTGATTGGAAAAAATCATATCGGGGAATAAAAGAACGTCTACACGGTGCGGAGTTAAACCCAATTCCGTATCAATATCAAAAAAAAAATATATATATATATATTATTGCACTGTTCACTGCTTCAAATATGAATCCAATATGAAACCAATATGAATCGGCGTGCAATCATTGATATGAGAGAAGTCTCCCTTGTCCCTTCAGGGATGTTGTGGGAACATATGTATGTAAGTAAAGAAGTAAATCCTGAATTAAGCAAAATGTAAACTAAGTAAAACAAAGTCGTTCACGAATAACTGAAGTAACTTTAATAAATAAATAATTGTAAGAATAGTAATCTAAACGAATCCGTGTGTTATTTGAATCAGTTTTACAACAACAACTAATGTATAGCATTTTCTACAATCACTTAGTCACAATTTTCTTTGTTTATTTTACCATTGTTTTTGGATTACTCACTCCCATTTTTGGTTTGATCATTCAGTTTTAGCTTAATTATTCTTCTACGTTGTGACGTCATTCATTACTACCCCTTCTACTCTCTCGTATTTATTACCTCGTAGTTACGAATCGATTTTCATTTGGCTCGACCATTGTAGAACATCCTACATTGGGGATTCTAGAACAGTCTGTGCATCAGCGAGCGAGTATAAATACGTGAGAGTAACACGCGGTTCAGTGACTAAGGGAGTTAATCGTAAGTTAAGCAAAATGTAAACTAAGTAAAGCGTAATCGTGAACGAATAAACGAATTCGAGTGTTGATTGGAAAAAATCATATAGCGGAATAAAAGAACGTCTACACGGTGCGGAGTTAAACCCAATTCCGTAACAAGATAAAAAATATTTATATTATTGCACTGTTCACTGCTTCAAATCAATGCTCGTATACAGTTCAGTACAGATCTTCTTTTCCAGTCTTTTCACTTGTATCACCCCAGCCTGCGTACCAGAATCTAAGTATTCGTACAACATTACATGGACTGTTTAAGTCCTACTTGGACCTAGCATGGATGCGTACGATTTTTTTTTGGGAAAACCACCACGATATACACAAATGTTCACGATAAAAAATATAGTTCATAGAAATAATGGTTTTAGATCCCACATATATTTAGATCAAATCCGTTTCAGACAATTTGGAGTCGATCTAGAAACAAAACACATCAACGCTGGCGTGCAAGAGGGTCACAAGAGGGCTTTTTTGTCTAAAGAAGACTACCAAAGGTCTTCTTCTGTCTAACGCCGAACTCTTGTTATCTTCTTCTATCTATAGAGTATCTCAAGGTCGTCTTCTGCCTATAGAAGACCTTAAGAGGTATATATCTCTCTATTAAATACCTCAAGAGGGTTTCTTCTGCCGATAAAAGAATTCAAGAAGCCTTTTTCTGCCTGTAAAAGAACGATAGAGGAATTCATCTGTCTATGTAAAAAAATCAAGAGGTCTTTCTCTGTCTATGGAATACCGCAAGATGTCTTTAGAAAACCTCAAAAAACGTCTCCTGTATATACACGGCCACGAGAGATCTTTTTCTGTCTCCTTTCTGCAGACGACCTCATGAGGTCTTCTTCTGTAGATAGAAGAGCACAAGAGGTATTTTTTCTGTCTGGAGAAAACCTCAAGAGGTCGTGCTCTATAAACAGAGAGCCCCTTTAATATAATAATTGCTCTACAAACATCCCAGAAGGGACAAGGAAGACTTCTCTCATATCAATGAGTGCACCCGAGTCCGAATGGCAACCAGTGGTTCAGAAATCGATATTCCTGGCCAAAACCCCCTTTTTTGTTGTCACCGATTGTTAATTTCTATATAGGATTCGATAGTAGTATTGAAGCTATGGAAAGCAAAAAGTAGATCAAAATATTGGAAGGTGTGGACGTGGCGTGCTGCTAAAGACGAAAAATGTTTCCCAATTTTGGAAAATACGAAATTTTTCCAAATTTTTGGAGAAAGAAACGGCTATTTCTCAGAAACTATAACAGTTTTTGTGTTCATTGTTTTTTGTTAGGTAGGTGGGGTTGCCTTCGTTTTAATAAATTACCATAGCGTTTACACGAAATGAGCTGTTTTAGTTTTCCTCAGGTACTAAATTTTAGTGAAATTCCAAGTTTTGTGGCCTAGAACTTTTAGGGAAAAGCTTGGAACAAAGTTCCATTTTCACAGAATGATGCCATAGAGTGTCCTCTTTCAGTCCATATATACCTTTGTACTCATTCAGCCCGTTTGAAACTTTTTGAAAAAAAAAATTCCAAAAAGATTTTTTTGTATTGCTAAGGGAATAAGGAAATGTCTATATATTATTGGAATTTAAAAAACTAATATTTTTTCACATTTGAAATGAATATTTTGAAAAACATGAATGAAAATTATTTTCATTTTAATTTGGATGTTTCCATATCATTCCACTAAAAGCATAATTTCTTGCAGAAAGTAGAATTTTTGCAGAAAGTAGAATCCTGCAATCGCAGGAAATTCATTGAAAAAGGAGAAGCTATTTCAATTCTTTTTTTTTGAAATCAAAAAGCACATGCTTATTAGGGCTTTAGAATTTTTCAAATTTATCAAAATACCATACATATGAACAAATTTTGGACCGCCTCTATAAGCGGTGTTATAGTGTGCGACACGTCCTTCGGACTTGGAGGAGGCTACATGTCATTGATACGACAGTTTTTTTTTTGAATGATTTGTATTTGTATGTATCCCTAATATCCATCGAACATAGAAATAGATATATAAAATGTCGAATAAAATTTGAAACTAACATTACAGCCCAGTTCAGTCAGCTGGGTATTGGTGTTACCTTGTATTGTCCTACCATGATTGGGGTATGACCTTTTTTAAATAGTTAAAACATATGAAAAACTAAAAAACACTAATATTTTTATGCAAAATATGAAAAATACTCAAATTTTTAACTTTGACCTTAAATTCCTTTGCAATCGCTAGACCGAATTTGATGGCTTTTAATGTGTCGGAAAGCTGAAAGTGCTATCTGTCGAACAAAAAATTATGAATTGACCAGGAAATAACGATTCTGAACCACTGTGCGCCGTGTCTATGACACTATTTGTAGTGAAGTTGTCACATGACTGAAATATTCAGGAAATGGTGAATCGAACCTACGGCCTTCAGTGTACAAGGCGGGTGTGAATACCATTGTACCACGGTGGCTCCTATTTAATATACTTGCTAAAAATTAATGTTCCCGTGTTTTCCCATTGAAATGTTTTGGCCCTTCTGATCTTATCACTTATATTATTTTCTTTGTCCAATATGTCTTATATTATTGTTAAAAATATTCTATATTTTTACCATCTCTGATTTATAATATTTATTTGTTATTTGCATATCATCTGATACCCCTGGCGGATACAGCAGCCAATGGCTTGGCTATCAAAATCCCTGTGGCCTTATGAAGTTGTCAGCTTAGTCAACCATCCGTTTCATAACTACTACTTCAGTGTCTGGCGGGCTGGCTGGATGGCTAACATAGGCCGACCATGTCGTGATTGCAGTTGTTTTGCTGTGTGTTCTTCCCCTGTTTTCTTTTCGTTAAAGAAATGCGACGACTATTCTAGTGGATTATAATACGGCTGACATGAGCCGATTAAGAATTTTTCTAAAGCATTGAATTTCAATGGCAAAATGTCATAAGACCAATACTAATAATATGAGCCATTCATATAACTTCAATGCTATTCCTGTCCGGAAAGAGCCAGAACAACAACAACATCAACTTCATCATATATGTATGTAGGTATTGTCATATAATTATGTGTCACTTAAGGTAGGTGCCAGTGGATCGTATTACAAAATAACATACCCTATTAAAATTAAACGAATTTAAAATGAAAGAGTTTTGAACCCTTTTTTGTGTGTGTGATTTTTTTCTGAAAATAACCTGGTAATCCAATACCCATTTCATGGATCTCAGTTTTATTTCTGTTGGGTTTTGGAGTTTTTTCTTTCTTGATATAATGCGATACCTTATTGAAAAGTATACACTTATGACCGGTAAACGATAATGTTTATTCAATTGAGTGGAAAATCTGTGGACGTTTAATTCATTCAAGCGTGTTTCTTTTTTTCGCAAAACAAATTTTAAACAGCAGCAGCAGGAGTTTCATTCAAAACTAATTTTTGTATTCTGTTGTTGTTATTGAAATATCATACCCTTGGCTTGTAATACCTTTATCTTCTTCGTCTTGTGATTTTTATTTTGTGCAAAATTTCATTGAATTACCTTCTTTTGCTTTTGATCCAAATAAAGTGTGCTAAGGATTAAGTAAATTGATATCATTGGCAGTGTGAGGCTAAGGAAGAAGTGCTTTAACCTTGAAATGAGTTTTCTAAGGATAAACCCCTGCTGACATGTGACAAGTTATGATCTGAAGTATTGATTTTAAGGCAACAAAAATCAAGTAATTCTGGAGAAATAAGGAACACAGTGGACAAAGTCCCTTTCTTTTGCAAGGGAAACCCTTTTTTAACAATCACTGTGAGGTGACCTAAGCTACTGGATAGCCTTGATTTTAAAACAATAATAATCAAATAATTCTAGGGAAATTATAAAATAAAGGGACGTTCAAGGATTTCATACAATATTTCAGTAGCCCCTGATTTTTTTAACAATAATAATCCAATAATTCTAGGTGAATTTGAAATCCCCCATTTAGTTAAAAAGTAAAACATTTTAGCAATCACAGAGAGGTGACCTAAGCTACCGTTAATTTTTTCAATATCAAAATCTTCCTAAAAATGCTGCGCTAATTGTCATCCAAACCAAAATATATACATATTTATCACTTATGTGTGAGACAAATGTGATTAGGTGTCTACAAGTTGCTCGCTCGCCTACGCTGTATCCATTAAATGGACACTCATTTTCTGATGCTGGTAATGACATCCATCCCAGGCGGCGGCACCTTTTAATTTAAATTTTATTATTGCATTGCTCACTTCTTTCGGGTAATGTTTAAATAATAAGGCAGAATGATAAGTGACAATGATACAGTAGCGGTAATTCACACGCATCCATCAATGTCACAACTGCTGGTCACCATTCTCATCATCATCATCATCAGCTTAATAAGTACTGCCCACAACATTTGTAATCAAATGAAAACAGCAATAACAATAACAATGAAAACAAAACATTTGATTTAAACGCAAGACATATTGTTTAATGGCGTGATTTCTCTTGATTTCTTTACAAACATTGTAACCATTATTGCTATTGGAGCTCAGAATTGCCAACACGAGCCATAAGTAGCAATTTAATTGAAGAATAGAAAGAAACAGAAACAAGTAATAAAACAGCCCCCACATTTGAACAGTCGCAGTAGTTCTTTTGAAAACTACTCTTCTCCAGCTGAGAAATTGCTTACAAGTGCCGTATGATGATAATGAAAGTAAGTAGTTCTGGAAGACAAAGTTTCATTTCATTACACGTGTCTATCAAAAAGTGATTCACATTGCAAAAAAACTCACAAATTAAATGAGGTGAATGATTTGTGAATAAATATCGTGTTTCACTCTCTTCTTCTTACACTTTTTCATCATGTATGTCTTTGGCTTGTTTCATTTTTGTAGCCATTCAACCATGTCAGTCAGGCCAAACCAAAAACAAAAACCTGAAATCATTATTTTATAATTTCCTTTTTTAGTGAAGCTGCTGTTGCGAATACCGAGTACAGAGAAGAACATGATTGATTCAAGTGTTTGATGTCCGTATAAATGACCGGCCGTTCGGCCAACCGACCGAACAAGCAAACAGTTGTTATAGCTGTTTAAACGGATGTCCACTTCAAAATGGAAATCAATTACAAGCCATAAAATGATATTGTTTGTATTTTCAAGCGAAGGTATAAAAGTGACAGTGGGGCGGATGGATGATAAGAAATTTGGAAGGAAATGAAACCCCGAAACGAGAAATTAATTAAAATTAATATTAAAATCATCTTCGCCCTAACAGGCAAAAATTATAAGAAAACAAAGGCGTTCAGGAATCTCATTAAGTATTTCAGAAGGAATATGGATTTGTTGAAGGATTATTACCGTTATAGAATCGATGTTATTATGGTTTTCATTTTTGAAGGGTAGTCATCACCCTGTTCACTGCTCCTATTCAATCCAATGCTCGTCTACAGCTCTCAAACTCTTCTTCACAGCCATTTCGTTCCTAGCCATTTCACCGCTCTATCCAGCTCGCTGGTACCTTCGACATTCTCCATTCCACTAATCATAGCAGAAACGCAAACACACAACGGTCGGGTTCTAAGCACCGGATTGATAATGCGTTCGTCACCTCAACAATTTAAGCCTTATTCTGAATGTAAAGTTCCCGTGAGATTCGTCTCTCTGTCGTTTCAACCTTAAGGAGAGAATGAGAAAATTCATGGGTAAATCAGAATAAGGCTGTATATGTTTGTGTTCACCATGGGAGCGGTAATATATTCCGGAATGCCTACTCTGAGCTCTTTTCGTCCGTCCCGGGATAGAGAAGAATCCCGGTACATTGTTCTGTTCCGTTTGTCACACCCGCACCGTCCACATATCAAGATCGCCGATATGTTGTGAATGTAGGGAATGGGTGCACTTCCGAGACTGCTCTAGTCTTAGCCACCTCCAGGACTACTGTGATAGGAGTAATGTTGCCGCATACGAGACACTCTCGTAGTATCCCCAACAACAACAAATTTAACATCTGGCAACACATGTTGCTGTTGAGCGCTCCAGGAATGCATCATTCCAACAATGGTCTCTGCCACAAAGTCAGAGTGATTGAAGACTTTATGAGTCGGAGAAACATTTTGCGATAGGATCGTTAAAGAAGCCGTGGAGGAGGACTTTCCTTCCTTATACACCAGTTTGTCCATTACAGATATATTTCGCTTGAAGTTAATTCTAGTGACCAATATTTGGAATGTATGGGAGGGGAGGCAATCAGTAAAGTGTGGGACGGCAGATGTAGGGGTGCTTCAGATGTTCATACCTTCGATAAATAGCTGTGACTTGCGTTATATGCCTGATACTAGTTCGCTTTTAGATGGCAATAACCGTTCGGTGAAAAGAGATTTGGCAATCAAAAAATGGCCGAGGAAATTGATATTCCTGCAGAGGAAATTGGCACAGCTATGGACCACTTTGCTATAATCGTCTCCGTTAACGGGTCACCCGAATTCATATCCTATGATAGCCATACTTTTCTGAACCATGGAAAAGGTTTATAAAACAAACTGGCCCGTCCCGAAATCTTCTTGTAGCTAAGCGATATTCCGGAACATTAACACAGCTGCAGTCGCTCGCTAATCATATTCCTCCCAGCAGAGACGACGGCCAACCAAATAGAACTCGCACTTGAAATCAAGAGGCTAATATGCGATCATAAGTGCAAACCTGATGCAATGCCACATTGGTAAGGGTTAAATAAAATTGTGGACAACGGTTAAATCACGTTTAAATCCGACAAAGAATGCTGGTAGAACAGCTGTTACTCCGAAAGTTAGAAGAGTCCTTTCAGGCGAGGAGGTACCACCAACATTTACGACGAGGGATGTTGCAGCTTTAAGACCATACGGAATCTCAATGGTAATGCTTAAGCAACTGGATGAGCCCGGAGTTGAGTATTTGACAGGTGTCCTAAATGCTTCCTTAGCCACACATATTGTACCAGAAGCCTGGAAAGTTTGCAGTGGGATCCCGCAACTGAAGCCGGGCCATAAGAGATGTAGAACCATACGGAATCTCAATGGTAATGCTTAAGCTACAGGATAAAACCGGAGCATTTGACAAGCGTCCTCAGTTTATCGTTAGCCAACCATTTTTCACCTGAAGCCTGGAAAGTTGGTAAGGAGATCTCGCTAATAAAGCAGGCAAGGATGACAGTAAAGGCAAATCATACAGACCGATTTCCGTCCTGTAGCCAGTAGCGAATATTCTAAAGGCACTTTTCTTCTCTATGATGAGAAGATGTTTCCCAATTGCCCAACATCAGCATGGATTCCGACAAATTCACAGAACCACAACAACATTACACGGCATATCCACACATAACAATCGAGGGCTGAACCAGGACAGATCTTACGACCGAATAGCCATGGTGGCCTTCGATACCACCAACCTTGACAAGCTGTTCGAGAACATAGATAACGCAAGCCGTTTGTGGAGTTCAGAAAAAAGAAATCGAAGACCCGTAGAAGGAAACAGGGAGTTCTCCAAAAACTCCAGACAGCATAGAGCTCGTAATGTATCCGCATACGATCGTACGATCTAGGCGTCAGGTTCTATCGTACATGGCATACAAAACGTCTATATAGCTGAGCTAGTGCAGTTCTTCCACCGGAGGAATATGAAAATATCCGCCGCCACACTGTTCAACACTTAGACGGCTGAAATGGGGCTCCCACTGAACTTATCGGTCTATGGTGTACTATATCCGTCCACGAACTACCCCAAAATATCGGGTGAAACGTTCGATAGCATGTTTAAGTCGCCCGCACAAGCCACAGCAATTTGCGCTAAGACCACAAGTAGGAACAAGGTCCTCAGTCACTGGACCGCAACACTTGGTGTGCAGACAAAGAAACCTTGATGACTTCTTATAAAGCAATAGGCAGGTCTGTGGTAAGCTATACGACGCCCTGAGGACTGTAACAGCGTGCTTTTTCATGACACCAGTAGACCATCTTCATGACTAGTCGAAGATTTTGCCGGCGCATCAGCACAAAATTTATTCACGCTGTGTTATGGTCGGAAGCATTCTCGCCACAATCTAGTGAACAGGTTTTCCCCACCCAGCCACGTCAGGAGAGCGAGAGAGTTTCAAGGATATAGACGGGAACTTCTGCATCAAAGAGCCTATCAGACAGACATGGATATCATTCACACTGATGTAATTTAAAGGTAAAGTGCGAAAGCCGTACTTGAAGGCCACCCCAAGGCCAACAAAATTGGTTCTAGTTCAATTAAGATCCGAACGGTGCAACCGGTTCACCGCATTTGTTTAAATCTGCAGCTAAACCCACTCACCTGTATCCCGATTCTTTACGAACACAGACAGTCCAGGTTGTAGAATTTATTAATCTGAACCAGTACCAGATAACTGAAACGATACACGAATGAACATCAATCCCAAGGCAACGGGTTCTTTCGTACCGGATTGACCCGAAACCATAGTGTTTCGGCCAGCGGCTGCGGCTGGTTTTTATGCTGCTACAACAACAACAACAACGAATGAACATACTTGCGTTGCTACAACAACAACAATGTGGCCGGAACGCTGCATCGGACAAGTGCTTCGGGTACTTTCCCCGATGCTTTACGAACACAGACAGTCCAGGTTGTAGAATTTATTAATTTTAACCAGTACCAGATAACGGAAACGATACACTAATGATCATACTTGCGTTGCTACAACAACAATGTGGCCAGAACGCTGCATCGGACAAGTCCTTCGGGCACTTCCCCGCGCAGAAGTTCACAGTTTTCGCTTATGTGCAGTTTAAGGGGTTACCCCCCAGTTGTGCAGCTCAAAAACATGGTTTCTCTTAGATTTTTGATGATCGACCCATTCGTATTCGAGCTAGAGTGGGCATTGCAAATCGCTCTGCATTCAAAAGTTACAGAATTTTGGCCAGTAAACATAAGACGGAGTTTCCTTGCCAAGTTGTGCCCATACTATTAAATCATCCTGTCGAGAGAACACTCCCCTACCCGTTAGGGATTACTTGTGGGGAGTGATTTTAATTCTTTATGGTATATTATATATCTTTTTTATTTTGTGCCACAAAATTTGCCCTCAAATGGCCCACTGTATGGCCAATACCCTCCCGTCTTACCTTAATGTGATGTTTTGATAACAATGACAAACAACTACTGTTAAATTGACTGGGATTTTTTGATCGATTTGATATTTCCTAGTAAATAACCTATTCAAAAAAGTAATAAATGAGAGCTGCCCTCCTCCCTCTCCCCAACTCAATCATAACTATCCCTTGGGGCAAACGAGAAGAAAACACTTAAAGTTTATTTGTTGTTGATGTGATAACAAGTTCATGTTCGTCATCTTTTCTCCTCAAGTGTTTCTTTGTTAAATGAAATTTATGTTTATAACTATTGCAAGAAGCTATCAACAATAATAACAACAACAAAAACAAAAATAAGTACTACCGTATTTTTGTAAAAAGTTAAACTTCAAGAGTTGTTGAAAAAAAATGGTAGCAAAATAACAACGACAATAACCGAAAAAGAACTTAGGGCTGATAAGTATAAACGGATATGGATGTTCAATGAATGAATGACTGAAAGAATGAATGAGTTTAACAAGTGTTCAAACACCAGCAGCTGTAATACACAACAAAAACAACAAACAAAATGCTTAAAAACGCTCTAGGGAATTAACACACTTTCCATGGACACACACAAACTCACCCATACAAATAAACAGAAAAGTGGAAACAGTCTCCTTTTTTTTGGTCCGGCCAACACTTCCCCAAATTTTATTTAAATAAAGAAATTTAAAGTACTTCCAGTTTCTCTTATTGATTGACGAAAAGGTTTTTAAAGTGAAATGCAAATTTCATTGACATTGAAGTTTCAAAATTCAAATGGCCTTTTATGGTAGCAGACTCACAATTTTAGGGGATGTTCTTTTTCGGTGTTAAATATTTAAAACATTTTATTGAATGACGACGTATGTTTGTTTGTGTGTATGTATAAAAATACGTTACAAATGAAGCGCGAAAAATTAAATAAACAATTGTTATTTGAAGCTATTGTTTCTGTTTAGACCCCCAACCCCTTAGTCCTATTCATCGTTTAGTACGTTTTTGCCACAATTTACAAATCTTCTTTAAAAAAGGGGGATGACAAATTGTATTTGTTGTGCTTTTCTTTTGTATGTATTGCTCGTTTAGTGATTATATTTAAATAAGATTGTTGTTTTTGTTGTTGACTACATTTCCTCCTCTTATTTGAATTCCTTGGCCTTTTTTGGATGGATGTGTAGAGTTGTTGCTTTGCCATCATCGTCATCACCATCAATACCAACACAATTCAATTCAAGTTCATTAAGACGTTGTATTCTTTGCTGTCTGACTTTCCGGGGTTGAATTTCAGTATTTTAGGCTTTTGCATAAATATTTACTTTAGCTATTTGTGAAAATTTGTTTATATCGAATTTTCCTATTTCCCATTCATTTTCCACTTTTGTTGTTGTGTTTTGTTTAGGTATTAAACCAATTGTCTTGGCAAAATACCAAATGAATATATCAAAGAGGAAATTGAAACATTTAAATCAAATAAAACCATAATTCAATAGCGTAGACAGACGGAATTTAAATAGAAAGTTTTGTAACAAGAATGACATTGAAAATAAATTGAAAAGTAAACGAGGATTGGCACATATGATACCTTTAAAATCTTCATGGCCAGCAATAGTAAAGTTAAGCTATTGCAATAGGCAGCTTCTCTTATTTTATAAGACCTGCAGGTCTAAAGCCCGAAAAAAGGTGAAATGGAGCACGTCAGAGAAAATCTGAATGGTCTATGCGCCAGAGATCATCAATGAGTTACTTGCCCCCGTAAGCCAATTGAGCACGCACAAGTTTGTTGGGCCTTTTGCTTTTTTAACGCATGTGTTTTCTTGCACTCGGTATTTTTTCCACCACCACAAAAAATACTTACGACGCATCAAGACCGTTGCTTGTGCGTAATAAGTAAAACAAGTGTCCATCATATTTTGCACTGTATACAAAACTCGCAATCGTAGATAGTTTGCTAATTGGCTTATCAAGTAGAAGCACACACACAACACAACAACAAATTGTAATTTTATTTGTTGTTGTTTCGTTTATGCTTTTCTTTATTTGGTTGGAATGTTATGTGTGCTTTTGCATGTTCTTTAAACGTTTGAAAATCAGTTTTAGAAAATTATCTTAGCTCTCACTCCCTCGGAGAGCACGAGACAATCGGTTGAATTACAAGGGTTGAAAACAATACTTGATGTGCAATGAGCAAGAAAGTAAGACAGAAAATGTTATTGCGTATTTAAAACTACTTGGCAAAGCATACGCAAGTGTCAAAAAATATCCATTTTTAAATAACTTATTTTTGAGTGGCTAGCCACACTCGTACATATTTTGAGAATGGCAATCAACACTTGCATTTATTTTTTAGAGTAGCAAGCCGCACATGCGCTTGTTTTTTAGCATGTGGCTTATGAGTGTCAAAATCAGCTACTTGCGCACTTCTCTGCTATGCGCGCCTCAAGCGCTAGGAGGATGTCCGTATGAAATCCCTCTTAAACACGGTACCTAAAACAAAGAGGTACCCTCACCAGGAGGAGCAGATTTTGTGTAGACCGATGACGACCTCGGCTTTAAGAAACAGGTAATTATCGGTACAGTGACGTACTCGCAAAACTGATTAAATGTAGGAAGACACCGCTGTCTAAAGGCCGCAAAATCCTCTATTCTGTCAATGTAACAAACCAAATTCACGCAGTAGGGCCTCTTCTAAAACCTAGCAAGTTCTTGATCGACTACGGCACAATTTCAGACCGCATTATCGCAGTGATATTTAATTCACGTTTTCGGAAGATTTCCATAAGTCAATACTACGCACTCACTTTACCGGACGACATACCCAGACTGATATATCAAAATTGTAATCGTTTATTTCGATGTAAAAAAACGGCAAAAACAACATCGACATTGAAACAGTTTTGGGATTAAATGACCTAGACAGCACGACGATGGTCCCAAGCCCGCTTGAGAAAGAAGGAGGCTCTTGTTGGGAGTCACCAAGGTGCACTAATATTCCACAGCACACGTTTGAACAGAGTTGTGCAGAGGATTTGAATGACCGACAAGTGTCTAAAGAAGTCTGGACGCTAGCAACTCACCCTCGACACGAAAGCACGGGTCGGGGGTACTTATAAGTAGTCTTGCCTGCTCAAGCCGGCACTGTGTACATGGCCGGGGAGAAAACATATGCAAATAAAAAGTTAAACTCCAAAACAATATTCTTTAAATTCATTACCTTGGTTGTCCCCTGGAAATTTTCTTTAAAAAATCCACGAATTTTCTTTACAAAAATCATGATTATTGCCTTGATTATCCCCTGAGAATTTTTTTTAAGAAATCCACGATTATTGCCCTGATTGCCTCCTAAAATTTTCTTAACAAAATCACGTTTATTAACCTGATGGTTATATCGACGACGATTGTCCAAGCTGTCCCCTTAAAATGTAACAAAAACCCACGAATTCCTTCTTTAAAAAATTTGCAGTTATTAACATGGTTGTCCCTGGAAAATTTTCTTTAAAAAATCCACGATTATTGACCTGGTTGTCCCCTGAATTTTTTTTTAAAAAATCTACGATTTTTTACCTGGTTGTCCCCTGAAATCTTTTTTTAAAAAATCCATGATTTTTTACCTTGTTGTCTCCTGATTTTTTTTTAAATCCACGATTTTTTTCTTTAAAAAATCCACGATTATTGGCCTGGTTATCCCCTGAAAATTTTCTTTAAAAAATCCACGATTATTGGCCCGATTGTCCCCTTAAAATATTCTTTAAAAATCCACGACTATTTCCCTGGTTGTCCCCTGAAATTTTTCTTTAAATATCAACGATTATTGGCCTGATTATCCCCTTAAAATTTTCTTTAAAAAATCCACGATTATTGAACTGGTTATCCCCCGGTTGTCCCCTGATTTTTTTCAAAATCCACGATTATTGGCCTGGTTGTCCCCTGAAAATTATCTTTCAAAATCTTTTCTCTAAAAAATCCATGATTATTGCCGTGGTCGTATCCTGAAAAATCCACGATTATTGACACGGTTGTCCCCTGCAAATTTTCTTTAAAAAATTGACCTGGTTATCCCCTGAAATTTTTCTTTAAAAAATCCACGATTATTGACCTGGTTATCCCCTGAAATTTTTCTTTAAAAAATCCACGATTATTGACCTGGTTATCCCCTGAAATTTTTCTTTAAAAAATCCACGATTATTGACCTGGTTATCCCCTGAAATTTTTCTTTAAAAAATCCACGATTATTGACCTGGTTATCCCCTGAAATTTTTCTTTAAAAAATCCACGATTATTGACCTGGTTATCCCCTGAAATTTTTCTTTAAAAAATCCACGATTATTGACCTGGTTATCCCCTGAAATTTTTCTTTAAAAAATCCACGATTATTGACCTGGTTATCCCCTGACATTTTTCTTTAAAAAATCCACGATTATTGACATGGTTATCCCCTGAAATTTTTCTTTAAAAAATCCACGATTATTGACCTGGATATCCCCTGAAATTTTTCTTTAAAAAATCCACGATTATTGACCTGGTTATCCCCTGAAATTTTTCTTTAAAAAATCCACGATTATTGACCTGGTTATCCCCTGAAATTTTTCTTTAAAAAAGTCCACGATTATTGACCTGGTTATCCCCTGAAATTTTTCTTTAAAAAATCCACGATTATTGACCTGGTTATCCCCTGAAATTTTTCTTTAAAAAATCCACGATTATTGACCTGGTTATCCCCTGAAATTTTTCTTTAAAAAATCCACGATTATTGACCTGGTTATCCCCTGAAATTTTTCTTTAAAAAATCCACGATTATTGACCTGGTTATCCCCTGAAATTTTTCTTTAAAAAATCCACGATTATTGACCTGGTTATCCCCTGAAATTTTTCTTTAAAAAATCCACGATTATTGACCTGGTTATCCCCTGAAATTTTTCTTTAAAAAATCCACGATTATTGACCTGGTTATCCCCTGAAATTTTTCTTTAAAAAATCCACGATTATTGACCTGGTTATCCCCTGAAATTTTTCTTTAAAAAATCCACGATTATTGACCTGGTTATCCCCTGAAATTTTTCTTTAAAAAATCCACGATTATTGACCTGGTTATCCCCTGAAATTTTTCTTTAAAAAATCCACGATTATTGACCTGGTTATCCCCTGAAATTTTTCTTTAAAAAATCCACGATTATTGACCTGGTTATCCCCTGAAATTTTTCTTTAAAAAATCCACGATTATTGACCTGGTTATCCCCTGAAATTTTTCTTTAAAAAATCCACGATTATTGACCTGGTTATCCCCTGAAATTTTTCTTTAAAAAATCCACGATTATTGACCTGGTTATCCCCTGAAATTTTTCTTTAAAAAATCCACGATTATTGACCTGGTTATCCCCTGAAATTTTTCTTTAAAAAATCCACGATTATTGACCTGGTTATCCCCTGAAATTTTTCTTTAAAAAATCCACGATTATTGACCTGGTTATCCCCTGAAATTTTTCTTTAAAAAATCCACGATTATTGACCTGGTTATCCCCTGAAATTTTTCTTTAAAAAATCCACGATTATTGACATGGTTATCCCCTGAAATTTTTCTTTAAAAAATCCACGATTATTGACCTGGTTATCCCCTGAAATTTTTCTTTAAAAAATCCACGATTATTGACCTGGTTATCCCCTGAAATTTTTCTTTAAAAAATCCACGATTATTGACCTGGTTATCCCCTGAAATTTTTCTTTAAAAAATCCACGATTATTGACCTGGTTATCCCCTGAAATTTTTCTTTAAAAAATCCACGATTATTGACCAGGTTATCCCCTGAAATTTTTCTTTAAAAAATCCACGATTATTGACCTGGTTATCCCCTGAAATTTTTCTTTAAAAAATCCACGATTATTGACCTGGTTATCCCCTGAAATTTTTCTTTAAAAAATCCACGATTATTGACCTGGTTATCCCCTGAAATTTTTCTTTAAAAAATCCACGATTATTGACCTGGTTATCCCCTGAAATTTTTCTTTAAAAAATCCACGATTATTGACCTGGTTATCCCCTGAAATTTTTCTTTAAAAAATCCACGATTATTGACCTGGTTATCCCCTGAAATTTTTCTTTAAAAAATCCACGATTATTGACCTGGTTATCCCCTGAAATTTTTCTTTAAAAAATCCACGATTATTGACCTGGTTATCCCCTGAAATTTTTCTTTAAAAAATCCACGATTATTGACCTGGTTATCCCCTGAAATTTTTCTTTAAAAAATCCACGATTATTGACCTGGTTATCCCCTGAAATTTTTCTTTAAAAAATCCACGATTATTGACCTGGTTATCCCCTGAAATTTTTCTTTAAAAAATCCACGATTATTGGCCTGATTGTCCCCTTAAAATATTCTTTAAAAATCCACGATTATTGGCCAGATTGTCCCCTTAAAATATTCTTTAAAAAATCCACGATTATTGGCCAGATTGTCCCCTTAAAATATTCTTTAAAAATCCACGATTATTGCCCCGATTGTCCCCTTAAAATATTCTTTAAAAATCCACGTTGTCCCCTGAAAATTTTCTTTAAAAAATCCACGATTATTGACCTGGTTATCCCCTGAAATTTTTCTTTAAAAAATCCACGATTATTGACCTGGTTATCCCCTGAAATTTTTCTTTAAAAAATCCACGATTATTGGCCTGATTGTCCCCTTAAAATATTCTTTAAAAATCCACGATTATTGGCCAGATTGTCCCCTTAAAATATTCTTTAAAAAATCCACGATTATTGGCCAGATTGTCCCCTTAAAATATTCTTTAAAAATCCACGATTATTGCCCCGATTGTCCCCCTAAAATATTCTTTAAAAATCCACGATTATTTCCCTGGTTGTCCCCTGAAAATTTTCTTTAAAAATCAACGATTATTGGCCTGATTATCCCCTTAAAATTTTCTTTAAAAAATCCACGATTATTGACCTGGTTATCCCCTGATTTTTTTTTTTCAAAAATCCACGATTATTGACCTGGTTGTCCCCTGAAAATTTTCTTTCAAAATCTTTACTCTAAAAAATCCATGATTATTGCCGTGGTTGTATCCTGAAAAATCCACGATTATTGACCTGGTTGTCCCCTGAAAATATTCTTTAAAAAATACACGATTATTGACCCGGTTGTCCCCTGTAATTTTTCTTTAAAAAATCCACGATTATTGACCCGGTTGTCCCCTGTAATTTTTCTTTAAAAAATCCAGGATTATTGACCTGGCTGTCCTTTGAAATTTTTCTCAAAAAAATCCACGATTATTGACCTGGTCGTTCCCTTTAAAATTAAAAAATTTTCTTTAAAAATCCACGATTATTGACCTGGTCGTTCCCTTTAAAATTAAAAAATTTTCTTTAAAAATCCACGATTATTGACCTGGTCGTTCCCTTTAAAATTAAAAAATTTTCTTTAAAAATCCACGATTATTGACCTGGTCGTTCCCTTTAAAATTAAAAAATTTTCTTTAAAAATCCAAGATTATTGACCTGGTCGTTCCCTTTAAAATTAAAAAAATTTCTTTAAAAATCCACGATTATTGACCTGGTCGTTCCCTTTAAAATTAAAAAATTTTCTTTAAAAATCCACGATTATTGACCTGGTCGTTCCCTTTAAAATTAAAAAATTTTCTTTAAAAATCCACGATTATTGCCCTGTTGTCTCTTGAAAATTTTCTTTAAAAATCCACGATTATTGCCCTGTTGTCTCTTGAAAATTTTCTTTAAAAATCCACGGTTATTGCCCTGTTGTCTCTTGAAAATTTTCTTTAAAAATCCACGATTATTGCCCTGTTGTCTCTTGAAAAATTTCTTTAAAAATCCACGATTATTGCCCTGGTTGAACATTTTCTTTAAAAATATACCATTATTGACCTGGATGTGCCTTGAAATGTTTCCTTAAAAAATTCAAGATTATTTCCCTGGTTGTCCCCTGATTTTTTTAAATCCACAATTATTGCCCTGGTTGTTCCCTGGAAATTTAGTTTAAAAAATCCACGATTATTGCTCTGGTTGTCCACTCGAAATTTCCTTCAACAAACACGATTGTTGCCCACGTTTTCTCCTAGAAGTTTTCTTTAAAAAATCCACGATTATTGCCAGGGTTGTCCCCTAAAAAATTTCTTTAAAAAGTCAGTGAAAATGTTCTTTAAACAATCCACTACTATTGCCAAGACTGCCCCCAGAAAAATCCACGATTATTGCCATGGTTATACCCTCACAATTTTCTTTAAAATATAAAATATTCTTTAAAAAATCCAAGATTATTGCCCTGATTGTCCCGTGAAAATTTTCTTTAAAAAATCCACTATTATTTCCCTGGATGTCCCCTAGGACATTATATTTTACCTTAACTTTCTTAAAGAAATTCACGATTATTACCCTGGTTGTCTCCTGAAAATTTTGTTTAAAAATCCACGATTATTGCACTGGTTGTCCGTTGATTTTTTTTTCTGTAAAAATGTACGATCATTGCCTTGGTTGTACGTACCCTTCCAATTTTCTTCAAAAACTCCAAAATAATTTAAGCTTTAAAAATAGCTTTAAGCTTTAAAAATAACTTATGTTTGGTTATTGTAAAGACACTTTTCCCCGTATAGAATTTAAATTAAACCCAAAACTACATTCGAATATTTCCCACACTAACATCTTCCAATGACCCAAAATAATTTCAGAAGCTCAACAGGTTTTGTTAACTCCAATTAGAAAGACAATTTCCAATTTTTTTGTTTTTATTTCACATGAGATCAATGAAAATCTCAAGTGGTTTTGTTAGACATTACCTGGACATCGTCAATACTTGAAATATACATGATGCATTCGTCAAAGTGGCATTTGATGCATATATCCGTGGGAAAAAATGCACCAACATCCATAGATATGATATTCACTTCAAAATTATGTATAATTTTAAACTACTCAAAAAACGAATGAAAACAAATATTGGTAGGTAGAGTAGTAGCCAGGTTGTTAACAATTTTCAAGTGTTTTTTAGAAGAAGATCATGGGATAGCCTGTCACAGATATACCCAAAAGAAAAGATACGAAAACCCTCCCGGAAAAAATCAATAAAACTTAAGTTTAAAAAAGTTACTGAGTGCTGCATAATCACATGCTGACTGACACTCACTGTATTCCAATAAATAATTTTCGAACAAAAAGTTTTTAAACAGTAAAACAAAACTCAAAATCCATTTGTGTAACTCTCATAGTTAGATGGTTAAAAAGAAGGCTGACCAGATCAGTCTTAGCATAAAAAAGGAAGACGAAAAAGAAACTGATTGTGCTTACTTTAATAATGGGATGACGGGGCAAAAATCATGGGACTCACTCGTTCGTTGACTGGGCAAAGTTGCCACAAAACTCCAAGTAATGCTCTGCCGTGGTTGGCTGACTGGCTGGTATCGAAAAGTCTCCACAAGACACCAGCAAAACAATCTGTTATTTTTTGGTGTTAATGGCTGCCGTTGCTGTTAAATGCATTGTCGGGCCACTGGGCCAAACTGCCGCCACCACCATTAAAATTATAATCACAATCATTATTCGACTAATGATCCTCGGTGGTGCCGCCATAAAACACCATCTCACCAGCGAAAAAAAAACCTGATGAAACCATTACAAAAGATGGTCTGAACACAGGAATTTACCATTAAACGAAGAATGAAAAAGCTTCTGGATTTCATATTGTAAGCTGTTGCAACCTCTGGTTCTGCTGCTTCTTCTTCTTAACTCAATAAACACCATTTCACCTCCAGCCATTAAATTGAACTGGTTGGGAAATGTTAAGTTTTTCAGCTGTTTTGTTGCATTGCTGCTGCTGTTGTTGTTGTTATTGCAAAAGTCATGTTGCGTTTTTGCTTGTTTGGGGTCTCAAGTTTATCCCAAGATGCCTGTATTATAGCATCAAGTAGTAAATAGTTGTACGGTATGATGGTATGTACACCACTTCATGCCACTCCAATAGCAAATGGTTTACTGGCAGGCAGTCAGGCAGGCTGCTTGGCTTGGTTTGCTTGTCTTGGCTTGTTGCTTAATATAATTGCGCATGTGCGCATTTTTAAAAAGCAGCCATCAGCCAGCCAAACAACAACGCATCATCATCGTCGTAGTCTTCACGGTTACTGTATGTTAACTGTTTTATCGATACTTGCGCAAAAACTAGTAACATGGCTTTGTTTGTTTGTTTTTGCAATGTCATTCAAACACTTAAATGTATACATCATGTCTGCGAAAAAAAAAAACAAAATCTACACACAGTTTTTGCTACTTCTTCCTCTTTACATACTCAGCAGTGAGTCGAGGACTATTGTTTTAGCTTCAAGTTGGGAAATGTTAAGAAAGGGTAACTATTAGACCAACGAGAAGTAGTTGCTTTTCTATGGAATAACCATTAAATATATCAACCCACATGGTCTTTCAGAAAGGGTCTATAGAATCATCCCTTCTTTCAGAATGGGCCTTATAAGCAGCATTTCTTTCAGAAAGGGTCTATAGAAGCATCCCTTCTTTCAAAATGAGCCTTATAAGCAACATTTCTTTCAGAAAGGGTCATAGAAGCAACCTTTGTTCGAAAAAGGATCTATAGAAGCACCGTTTCATCGAGAAAGGGTCTATAGAAGCACCCTTTCATTTAGAAAGGGTCTATATAAGCACCCTTTCTTGGAGAAAGGGTCTATATAAGCACCCTTTCTTGGAGAAAGGGTCTATAGAAGCACCCTTTCCTTTAGAAATGGTCTATAGAAGTACCCTTTCTTCAAGAAAGAGTCAATAGAAGCACCCTTTCTTCGAGAAAGGGTCAATAGAAGCACCCTTTCTTACAGAAAGGTTCTATAAAAGCACACTTTCTTTTAGAAATGGTCTATAGAAGTACCCTTTCTTCGAGAAAGGGTCTAAAGAAGCACCCGTTTTATCAGAAAGGGTCAGTAGAAGCGACCATTCTTTCAGAAAGGGTCTATAGAAGCACCATCTCTTTGAGAAAATGGTCTAGAGAAGCATGCTTTATTTTAGAAAGGGGTTCGACTAAGGGTCTATAGAAGCACCCGTTTTTTCGGAAAGGTCTATAGAAACAATCGTTTTTTCAGAAAGGTTCTGTAGAAGCTACCTTTCTTTTAGAAAGGGTCTATAGCAGCACCCTTTCTTTCAGAAAGCGTCTCTAGAGACATTCTATCTTTAAGAAAGGTATATAGAGGGACTCTTTCTTTAAAAAAAGGTCTGCAGAAGCACTCTTTCTTTCAGAAAGGGCCAATAGAAGGACCTTTTTCTAGAGAAAGGGTCTATAGAAGCACCCTTTCTTTTAGAAAGGGTCTACAGAAGAATCCTTTCTTCAAGAAAGGATCTGTAGAAGCACCCTTTCTTTTAGAAAGGGTCTATAGAAGAATCCTTTCTTCAAGAAAGGGTCTATAGAAGAATCCTTTCTTCAAGAAAGGATCTGTAGAAGTACCCTTTCTTTTAGAAAGGGTCTATAGAAGCACCCTTTCTTTTAGAAAGGGTCTATAGAAGCACCCTTTCTTTTAGAAAGGGTCTATAGAAGCACCCTTTCTTTTAGAAAGGGTCTATAGAAGCACCCTTTCTTCAAGAAAGGGTCTGTAGAAGCACCATTTATTTTAGAAAGGATCTATAGAAGCACCCTTTCTTTTAGAACGGGTCTATAGAAGCACCCTTTCTTTTAGAATGGGTCTATAGAAGCACCCTTTCTTGGAGAAAGGGTCTATAGAAGCACCCTTTCTTCGAGAAAGGGTCTATAGAAACACCCTTTCTTCGAGAAAGGGTCTATAGAAGCAACCTTTCATCGAGAAAGGGTCTATAAAAGCACCCTTTCATCGAAAAAGCACCTGTAGAAGCACCCTTTCTTCAAGAAAGGATCTGTAGGAGCACCCTTTCTTTTAGAAAAGGTCTATAGAGCACCCTTTCTTTTAGAAAAGGTCTATAGAGCACCCTTTCTTTTAGAAAAGGTCTATAGAGCACCCTTTCTTTTAGAAAAGGTCTATAGAGCACCCTTTCTTTTAGAAAAGGTCTATAGAGCACCCTTTCTTTTAGAAAAGGTCTATAGAGCACCCTTTCTTTTAGAAAAGGTCTATAGAGCACCCTTTCTTTTAGAAAAGGTCTATAGAGCACCCTTTCTTTTAGAAAAGGTCTATAGAGCACCCTTTCTTTTAGAAAGGGTCAATAGAAGCACCCATTCTTTTAGAAAGGGTCCATAGAAGCACCCTTTCTTTTAGAAAGGGTTTATAGAAGCACCCTTTCTTTTAGAAAGGGTTTATAAAAGCACCCTTTCTTGGAGAAAGGGTTTATAGAAGCACCCTTTCTTTTAGAAAGGATCTATAGAAGCACCCTTTCTTCGAGAAAGGGTCGATAGAGGCACCCTTTCTTCGAGAAAGGGTCGATAGAGGCACCCTTTCTTCGAGAAAGGGTCGATAGAAGCACCCTTTCTTCGAGAAAGGGTCTATAGAAGCACCTTTTCTTCGAAAAAGGGTCTATAGAGCACCCTTTCTTTTAGAAAGGGTCAATAGAAGCACCCATTATTTTAGAAAGGGTCAATAGAAGCACCCATTCTTTAAGAAAGGGTCCATAGAAGCACCCTTTCTTTTAGAAAGGGTTTATAGAAACACCCTTTCTTGGAGAAAGGGTCTATAGAAGCACCCTTTCTTTTAGAAAGGATCTATAGAAGCACCCATTCTTCGAGAAAGGGTCGATAGAGGCACCCTTTCTTCGAGAAAGGGTCGGTAGAGGCACCCTTTCTTCGAGAAAGGGTCGATAGAAGCACCCTTTCTTCGAGAAAGGGTCTATAGAAGCACCCTTTCTTCGAGAAAGGGTCTATAGAAGCACCCTTTCTTCGAAAAAGGGTCTATAGAAGCACCCTTTCTTCAAGAAAGGCTCCGCAGAAGCACCCTTTTTCAGAAAGGGTCCAAAGATGCACCCTTTCTTTTAGAAAGGGTCTAAAGATGCACCCTTTCTTTCAGAAAGGCTCTAAAGATGCACCTTTTCTTTTAGAAAGGGTCTATATAGGCATTCTTTCTTTTAGAAAGGGTCTATAGAAGCACCCTTTCTTCGAGAAAGGGTCTATAGAAGCACCCTTTTTCACAGAGGGTCAATGGAAGCACCCTTTCTTTCAGAAAGCACCCCTTTTTCATAAAGGGTCTATAGAAGCACTATTGCTTTCAGAAAGGTTCTATAGAAGAACCCGTTGTTTCAGAAAGGGTCTATAGAAGCACTTTTTCTTTCAGAAAGGGTCTATGGAAGCACCCTTTATTTATTTTATTTTTTTATTTTATTTTCCATGAAAGCACCCTTTCTTTCAGAAAGGTCTATGGAAGGACCATTTGGTTCTCTATTGAATAGAAGACCCTGTGGTCTTATTTGGAATAGAAGCCCCTGGGGTCTTCTCTAGAATAGTATGGACATCCCATGAATCGAAGTCTTTATGTTCTGGTCTTCTATCAAGTAGAAGATCCTGTGTCTTCTATCGAATAGAAGACAACATGGTCATCTATAGAATAGGCACGTGGTCTTCTATAGAATAGAATACCCTGAGGTCTTATCCTCGATAGAAGACACAGGCTCTTCTACTTGATAGAAGCCCAGAACATAAGGTCTACTATTCATGGGAAGTCCATACTATTCTAGAGAAGACCCCAGGACCTTCTATTCCAAATAAGACCACAGAGTCTTCTATTCTATAGAGGACCAAATGGTCCTTCCCTAAACCTTTCTGAAAGAATGGGTGCTTTCATAGACCCTGTTCAAAAGAAAGGGTGCTTCAATAGACATTTTCCTAAAGAAGACCTTGTGGTCTCCTATAGAATAGAAGACCGTATGATCCTCTATAGAATGTATGCAATTGAAGACTTTATGGTATCCTATAGCATAAAATATCCTTTCCTTTGCTATAGAATTTAAGTCACTTCGTTTTTATAATCAATATCTACGAACTTCCTACTCCCCTTTCACCTCATTCACCCCAATTGGGATCTATGACCTGCCAACCAACCAACCAACCATCCAACCAACCGGTTGGCCGGCCAGTTTAAAGAATCTTAACAACAATTGAAGCGGTCACTTTTATTTAATGTGGCTACCAGCGGCGCGTTGTGCGGCGTTATGTGGCTAGATTTGCATCTAAAATAGACCACAACTACAGCATAATGTTTAATGTAATCGTAAACCCTTTTTATAGAGAAAATCTGCACAATCCGCAAAAATCAAAAACAAAAAACTTATAAATAAATAAAAGTAATTACCGATCCATAGGCGGCTTGGCTAGTGCGTAAACTTCAATCAAGTGAGCGTAAGTAGTGTAAGTAACTTGCAAATGAACCTATGATGACGGCTATGTGGTTGGCGGTGCTTGTCGATAGAGTAAATGAGCGAGTGAACGGCGGCTTGAGATCAATGAAACGGAAAAGCTTGAAACGATATCTCAGTAACAGCAGCAGACGGACGGATGGACGGACGGACAAACAGACAGACAGTTTGCCACCAACCACATCACATCAGAGCAGCGACAAGGCGGCATGTCGTACGATTTCAAAAACTTAAGTAGAGATAGATGTGGTTGGTGGTGGTGCTGGCGATCGCAATGTAATGAGAAATGAAACGATGACGATGAAACGTGTCATGATGGCTAACGCGGCGCGGCCTGTAAGAGGCGGAACAGGGAGCTGACATTTTGAAGTGCATAGTAGACTAGATCTTGGAAACAAGCATCTCATTGTAAGGGGAGCAAAGTGGGGGCAGAGGTACGACAAGCAAAATGCAAATGTTTTAAAACGTTTTGACTTGATTTAGAGGTTGTAATGACTTAGCTAAAGGTATCAGTTTACCTACAAGTTAATGATATCCGGTTACACTAACAACGCCATACAGTAAAAAATATCCGCTTGCTGTGTGTATCTTTTTCTAGTCAAGGGGGAAAATGTCTGTCCTTTTTTTTTTGTGTCCACTCCAAATGAGTGTTGGTTATTAACAAGAAAAACAATAATAATATTAACAACCAAGCGGTGCATGGCGGCTGCTGCTGCCGCCGCCGTTGCTACCACCAACGTTGTCGGCTTTATCATATGTGTGGATACATTCTCTCAGCCAAGACAGCCAGCCGGCCCATCAATCCATCCATCCATCCGTCTATCCATCATAAGTGTATCACATGTGAATAAATATGATGATATAGTTTTTATTGTTGCTGTTGTTGCAGTTTGGGTTTGATGTGAAACAGCAACAACAATCACAAAAACCACACACAATTCCTAACAAACTTTATTGTGGTTTAATGTTATAACGTTTGTTTTTTGTTTCGTTTGGGCTGGGAAACATTGAAGAAAGAACCAAAGGGACCAAATAAACACTTGTTCGCCTTTGTTGTTGTTGTTGTTGTCGGAATCCGAGATCATGAACGCAAATCGTTCAAAACATACTGCGAGGTATAGAGTATAACCGACCATAACGTATGCAGTTAATTAATTGCCAAGCGGAATGTTATGATGCATTTTTTATGGAAATACCAAAACATGAGGGTTTATATCAAGAATAAAATTACTAAGTAGATTTCTATTGTGTATAAAAACGTTTGCATTAATGTGTTAGGAAAAATTGGAAATGATCAGGAATATTAAGAGGCGATTTGAACATAAGAATAGCAAAGGGGTGTTTCCTGCTTTGGGAAACCAAGAAGTCTTCTATACTCTAAAAAAAACGAATTTACAACTAATTTCTCAACTTCCCAATTATTTCCCCAATTTTTCTTAAAGGGATCTTTTTTTCGATAAATTTAATATTTATCACAATTAACTTCAATTTGTTTGAACTTACCTATTTTTAGCTGCCGCCGCTCTATCACGTTGACGACGATTTTTAAACCAATTACCCACTTGGGTTGGGTTAAGGCCCGTCGCTTTGGCCAATTCACGTTTTTTCGTTGGATTCGGATAGGGATCCTGTAGGTACCATTCACGCAAAAGACTTCTTGTGCGTTCTTTAAAACAATGTGTTTTTTGTTCACCATCCCAGATGGTCGGTGGTAAGGGGAATTTTTTCCTTACACGATATTTATCGACGGGACCTGAAGGAAAATTTAAGTAAAAATGGTATTTTAATAAGGATATTATCATATTAAATCAACATGCAAAATATCTTTAATACAGCCAGTTTCTGTATGTCGCTTCGAAAATAAATGAGAAAAAACCACCAACTCCGTTTTACGAGGGCTGCACGATAACTATCTGGCCTAACAATGAAAACGCGAATATTTACCATTAAAAATAGTTTTATTGTTTTCTTAAGTAGCCTCCAGCATGATTTATACACTTTTTCATGCGCTCAAACTAATTGTGGAATCACTTTTTGCACTCCGATTGAGACACTTTCAAAACATGGTTTTTGAACGCTTTTAGAGCATCTTCTGGCGACGAAAAACGTTCACCACGTCTGGTTTTCTAGATATGCTGGAATCATATGAAATCATTGGTTCCCCAGTCAGGGCTATAAGTTGGATTATCCATCAATTCCACGTTTTGTCCGTTGAAGCAGGCGATGGTTTAAATCGATGTGTGAGAGCTCGCATTGTCGTGGTGCACAATGATTCGGCTTGTCTTGTTCGTTTTTCGTCCGATTTCGATATAATTTGGCACATTTATTTCTAGACTGAATTCAGTCACACATTCCAAATTTCATCGAAATCGGAAATATATAGCATGTTTGGTACAGAAAATACGTGAAATCGGCCGAAAATATATATGGGAGCTATATCCAAATCTGAACCGATTTCTATATAATTTGGCACATTTATTTCTAGACTGAATTCGGTCACACATTCCAAATTTCATCGAAATCGGAAATATATAGCGTGTTTGGTACAGAAAATACGTGAAATCGGCCGAAAATATATATGGGAGCTATATCCAAATCGGAACCGATTTCGATATAATTTGGCTCATTTATTTCTAGACCGAATTCAGTCACACATTCCAAATTTCATCGAAATCGGACATATATAGCGTGTTTGGTGCAGCAAATACCTGAAATCGGGCGAACATATATATGGGAGCTACATCCAAATCCGGACCGATTTCAATATAATTCTGCACACTTATTTGTAGACACAATTCAGTCACACATTCAAAATTTCATCAAAATTGGACGTATATAGCGTTTTTGGTGCAGCAAATACGTGAAATCGGGCGAAAATATATATGGGAGCTATATCCAAATCTGAACCGATTTTCACCAAAAGCAATAGCGTTCTTCCTATGGCTAAAAAAGTTGTAGTCCCCAATTTTCAGCTGAATCGGACAAAAAATGCGACCTGTATGTTGCGAACAAAAATACATGGACAGACGGACGGACACGCATAAATCGACTCAGAAAGTGATTATATGTATATCCCCAAAAGGAACTGTGGGTCTATTTCGTTTCCTTTTGTATGTTACGGTGTAGGGTATAAAAAGTGTAGTGTACCACTCAGAATTAACGGTCCTACATTTCCGTCCGTATAGTCGCTACACGGTCAGTTTTGCCGAAGAAACAGGCGACCATTTGCTTCGAAGTGCTTCTTACATGAACAACTTTCTTTGGATTTGGCTCGCTTTTGACGATTACTGGTTTGTTTTGGGATCCTAAGCATAGATCCACGATTCGTCGTCTGTGGCGATCTTATAAACGTCATTTGAAGCACCGCGATCGTTTTTTACACAATTTCTTTGCACCAATCCACAAGGGTCTTTTTTGAGCGATTGTCCAATTTTGGTGGAACTAACGAGCAAAATCCATTTTTGCGACCATCTGTTTATGCAATATCAAATTTTAGTTCGTGGAAGATATGTCCAAGGATGTCTCTATCTAACGGTATATATCATGACAATCTTGGATTATCCGTTAACGCATAGCTTAATTGTTTTCTGGCACAACGGCAGAATTTGGGCGACTCTCACGACCTTCGTTCTTTAGCTTTTTGAAGTCACTGTAAACAACACAACACATGGTCGTACGACAAACTGCCCAGAGTATGTTTAGGCTAAAAACTGTCAAACTTTCAAAAAAAATCAAATGGTGCCTAGGAAAACGCGGTGTTGCCTTGCCAGAAAGTTTTCGTGCAGCCCTCGTACTTACAAGTTTCTTATTGATATTTTTAACCCAGATATGCCCAGCGTCCTATATATAGGACACACAAAATTCTTGCTAATTTGATATGTTATGTTTATCAAAGTACCGTTTATTTTGGTGATATACTCAGTACACATCTGTAGCTCTTGGGATATTATGTGATTCCATTATTTTGAGCTACTATTTTTGAGTTTTGAGGTCTAGTTCATCGAAGTTGCCACCGATCGCTTAGTTTTTACAATGATTTGCGTTATGACCGATTAATTATTGGGTAATTTTATAACGAAAACATACACGATGTGGAGCCTACTACGAAAAAACGTTAACTAGATTCCGAAAAGGTGTCTTTGGACTATATGTCAAATGTTTTGTGTCCCATAACTCCCAGTTATATGATAAAACCCTGTGTCCAAAAGTGGCCTCAAAACCCACTTTTTTCAAAAAATTTTTAAAAAACATATAAACATACTGTTATTATTTCACATTTGCTTCTAAAATAATATAAAAATACTTTTAAAATGATCACGATCAAGCAATGGGCATATCTGGGTTAATTTATAAAGGAAAAAATTGCAAAAAATTGTCAAAAATTGTACACTCTTACAGGTTCTGGACCAGAGCAATTATTTCGTAAACTGAAGTTTGGGTGCTTAACTCTTCTCAATCAAATAACTATTTCCCACATTATAATCTTAAATTAGATTTTATGTGTAGTTTTACTTACCCAGTGATCGTCCACGTAATTTTTCAGCCTCAATGTAATGGGCTTCAAGCCACATTGCCTGCAATTTTCCATATGAAGCTTTTGTAAATTTATGATTTTCAATTATTGCATAAAGTTCCCTGTGGGTAAAACGAAAAAAAATGAAAATTGTTATGAGTGAAATGTTCACATTATATAATTATATTACACAGCATAATATTGATTATAATGAGGTACACATGAAGGGTTGTTTTTTCTTCATTTCAACGAAAGACAAGCAAAAAATCTCAGTATTTTATGCCATATGGCTAATTAAAAGTTTTTTTTATTTTAGACCATAAATATAAACTTTACAATTACCACAGCTTATTTCGTGCAGTCGTAAAGTTTGAAAACTGAAACTTAAGTGTTTTGTTTGCACCGAAATAAAAAACTTTTCAATACAGAACAGCAATTAATGATTTATGGACTTATTACAATAAATTCTTCAGAGCTGGCAAACTATCGTTTTGATCACTGTCGTAAAGCTTTGTTTATATTGGACTCAGAAGCAATTATGTTTTCAATGATTCGCGATAGATAACTCAAATAACTTGTTTTGGTAGCCTATGTTTTACGAAAGCAATCCATCGACAGTTTGCCAGCTCTACCTTTAATAGTACAAATAGGACTGTTCTAAATTAACTGCTGAGGTGTAGACTGGGTGTCACCGTAATGCAATGGTTAGCACGTCTACCTTGCACTCAAGGTTTGCGCTTCGATTCCCAGGCCAGGCAAAAACATAATACTTTCCAACGGTGGTAAAATACCCCTTTGTGTAATGAGGGCGACATTTCCTGAGTATTCCAGTCATGTAAAACTTATCTATAAGTGGTATCTGGTTGGGATCAATACCTAGATAAAATCGTATTGTGTCTCTAATACAAATTTGTTTATATAACATTCAGATTGGAGGACGTAAGCGGACCTATAATTAAGCGAAAAAATTTAAGCTCGGAAGCTCAACAACATTTTACAGTCAATACCATGTAGCAAGGTTTTCCATATTTTATGGACTCATATTAAAAACTGTAAAATAAATTTTAATAATTTTAATAGAAAAAAAGTAACCCAAAATAAAATTTTCTTTGGTATTTTTGGTATTTGACACAGGCCTACTATGTTTATGGTTATAGTATCACACATTATACACAGAAACAAATACTGCATATTAGGAACAGTGTTCAAAAAATATTGCTAGATTCAAATTTCTGCATTTCATGAACGCCTTCCATAAAGCAAAAAATATGTACTAGTTTATTTTGAGAGATTGAAAAAAAACAGTTTTGGCGAGTTGTTTTGCTTTATTGACTAACCAACCGTTACCACCAACTAAACCAGAGACAAGTTTTCCTCCTTTTTATAATTCTTTTATTTTGTATTATTGTAATTTACCGTTTTTTTCTAATGATTTTCACTGTAGTTGTTATCGTCTTGTGAGCATAGCAGAACAATATGAACCATATGTACATACATACATGTTGAGTCTATCAGCACTAGCTTGAGATATTAGATGTTGCCTTTATATTAATGAAATTAAAAAAATTGTAGATTCTTGGTTTGTTAGTTTTTGCGACGGTGGTAGTTTAGCGTAAAGCGTTTAGCTGTATTTCAGTCAGATTGTTGTCTTGTGGTTTGTTGATACAGTGTCAGTGTGATGAGACCATTAAAAAGGAAAAGAAAACCAAGTTGTGAACATTTACCAAAAAAGAGAAGAAATATGAGAGCAAATAATGGGAATGTAGGGAAAATTAGGAAAGTGATTTAGTATCTCATGAACATTTTACATATTTTTGAAAAAATAGTGGCTTTTGGATGGATATGAGAAACTGCACATGTATCTTATGTACAGTATGAAAAAACTACAGCATGAACGAAAATATGTAAACATTTATGAAATAGTTTTTCTGTGTAGAGCTCCCAAGGTCTGCATTCTTCTAAATTTGTATTATGAAACAGTGGTTTTCTGCGTAATACGGTATTATTTCGGAACTTTTCTTTGAGGATTTTCAAATATTTTTCCATCCATATTGTATCTATGATGAGTTTAGTTGAGCAACTGCCTAAATTAGGCAGCCCCCCAAATTATATAACAAATGTTGTACATTGAAATCTTAGATACAATTTTATAGTTTATTGTTTCCTTAAATTTTAAATGGTTTGGAATCTATGAACCATTAAAAGTAGAAAGAAGGATATAAAATCGCTTTCTTTTAAGTTTTATATGCTATTTTGACCTTAAAGAGTCATTCCTAGAATCAAATCGTAGGTACAATTTTGTAGCTGGTTGTTTGCATACATCTGAGGCGGTTTGTTATTTGTGAACCGGAACCTGAAAAAAATTAAAAAATCAAAAGGATCCTGATGATTTTGTCACAATTTTTATTCTGAAATACTGAACGAATTTCGGTAATTAACGATATTTTTTGGTAAGCACGGTGTGCCTTAACCAAATTTAAATGCAAGCGGCTTACACCTGGGAAGTTTTTGCAGATTCTGAAACTACAATGCTCATAGATGAGAAATATCAAGAAACAAAAAAAATCGCCGGAGGGATTTTCAAATAAATCGCGATTTAAGTTCACATTTTTAGAGGTTCCTTAGGTTTTCACGATTTTGCTTGGAAACCGCAAGTCCTATGTAATTTGGTCTAAAGAAAATATTGTAGCTACAAGATTGGTCTTTATGATATTTTCGTAGTTTTTACAGTTTTTGAGATATAGAAGTTCAAATTGAGACAATGCACTGACTGTATCGCCTCCTTATAAAACAATATCATGCTCAGTGCGCCTTAACTAACTTTTGATGAAAACCGCTTACACATGGGAAGATTTCGCCGATTCTGAAACAGCAATGTTCATAGATAAGAAAAATAAAAAAAACAGAAAAAATCGCCGGAGGGATTTTTAAATAAATCGCGACCAAAATTTACAATTTTAGGGTTTTTTTAGGTTTTTACGATTTTGCTTGGAAACCACAAGTCGTATCGAAATGAGTCTAAAGAAAATGTTGTAGCTGTGAAAATTCTCTACAAGACTGACCTTTAGGTTTTTTCGTAGGTTTTACCATTTTTGCGATATAGAGGTTCAGTTAAAATTTTTAGGTTTTTATCTTAAGTCTTCAAGATTTTGCTTGGAAACCGCAAGTCACATCAAAATGGGACTAAAGAAAATGTTGAAGCTGTGAAAATTCTCTTTAAATGATATATTTTTTCCTAGGTTGTACCATTTTCAAGATATATATGTTTAATTTGGGAAATTGCAGTAATGACATTGTTTTATAAGGAGGCGATACAGTCAGTGCATTGTCTCAATTTGAACTTCTATATCTCAAAAACGGTAAAACCTACGGAAAATATCATTAGGGTTAATCTTGTCGACAATTTTCACAGCTACAACACTTTCTTTAGGTCCATTTACATAGGACTCGCGGTTTCCAAGCAAAATCGTGAAAACCTAAAGAACCCCTAAAAATGTGAACTTAAATCGCATTTGAAAATCCCTGCGGCGATTTTTTTTGTTTCTTGATATTTCTCATCTATGAACATTCTAGTTTCAGAATCTGCAAAAACTTTCCAGGTGTAAGCACCTTTCATTTAAAATTAGTTAAGGCGCACCGTGTAAGTTAATAGTCGACCATTAAAAAGTAGTCGTAAAGTACTATCGATAGTAAGAGTGATTTGAACTTTTCATTCGTAGTTTTGTGTTTTAATTTAACTACTTTTGTCGATAATTAAAAAAATGGGTTAGGGAATCGCACTACAGGACCGCAAGACCTACCTCCAAAAAATTTCACCTAATCAAAAATAAATTATACTTTTGTGGAGTGAACTGATATAGCCAATTATCGCACTTGGTTAACTAAAAAAAAAAACAATAAAATATTCACAATACACCTCTTTCTGTCCTGCATTTTTGGACATAAAATTCAATTCATCGAAGTGTACAACTTTGTGAATGGGAACAAATCTCACATTATTTTAACAAAAAAAAATGTATAATCTGTAGCTCATTTCTCACGTAGCAAGGTGCTCTTGAGTCAACTTTAAATGAAAGGAGCTTACACCTGGGAAGCTTTGGCTTTCGTCATTTTTTTCCTAGATTGTACGATTTTTGAGATATATAAGTTTTAGTTGGGAAATTGCAGTCATGACACTGTTTTCTAAGCAGACGATACAGTCAGTGAATTGTCCCAATTTGACCTTCTATATCTCAAAAAACGTAAAACCTACAAAAATATCATAAAGGGCAATCTTGTAGGGAAATTTCACTGCTACAACATTTTCTTTTGATAGTTCCATTTTGATCGTGAAAACCTAAAAAACTCTAAAAATGTGAACTTTGTCCGCGATTTATTTAAAAAGCGCTCCGACGATTTTTTTTATTATTTGATTTTTCTCATTTATAGTCCATTGCCGAACTTGATCAACATCTTAAAAATCTCTCCTTTCATCACAAACAAACAACAAACACACTTTTAATATAAGGGGGGACTGATATAGTCCTTCGTCGAACTTGATCAACTTTTTAAAAATCACTTGTTTCGATTAAATATTTTCAAAACTATTCTTCACAATACGCCTCTGGGAACAACACTCATACTAACTTTACAAAAAAAAAAAAACAATGAATTCGGAATTTAAAAATTAAAGCACTTTGAAAATCACACTATATCAATCTTCTTTGATCTATGCGGAAAATGTTACTAACTTACTTTAAGCAAACAGCCCCAATGGACGAAAGTGTATAAAGAATGTATAATTTTCCAATTTTCATTTCATCTTTGTGTCCCAACCGTTGGCAGTTTGAATTCTCAATTGATGTTAAATTTCCATGCAGAGACTTGTCAGCATAGATCCTCAGTTTGAAGCTTTTAGAGTTTTTTCTATTTGGAGATTTTTTATGAGCCATAAATAGCCATGGTCGGAGATTTGATAAATATAACGGTTTTAACATATAATTTAATATAAAAATTGTTTTGTTATTTTTGCTTAAGGAACCCATAACCTCCGATATACATAATTGGCCTACAGCAAAAACAGGATTTAATTCGCCGATTCTATTACAGCAAAATTTGTGCCACACAGCGAAATATGGAACATATTATTTTCTTAATTTTAAGAAATGTTAAAATTGTCCCTCATTGTTTGCCTACAGTACTTTCACTAAAAAATGTTTTTTTTTATTTTTATTTAAAATATCGAATATTTACTCAACGAGTGTCCTAGCTCAAAATCAGCAAGGAATGGAACAAACTCGGACGGGCCGACTATATGCTATTTAGTCCCTTCACGGCTGTGATTATGCCTAAATTAATAATAATTAGTTTTCCTTGTATGTACTTCCACATACATACAGATAGCTCATCTACTAAAAGAGTGTCACATCTAAAAAATGCAGCTTCGAGAAAAATGCATTTTAAATTTTCGATTTAAATATGACTTCCCAACATAAAAAGTTTATTACACAAAAATTGAAATAACTACTTACAAAAGTTAGCCAGATATCAGTGTTGAAATTATGTGCCAGATATCAATGTTGAAATTCAATCATGATTTTAAGCGTTTTAGAGCTTCATAAATTAAAAAAAAAAAAACTTTTTAGTTGATTTATGCCAAACTCCTAGTAAATACGCTGTAGCTAGGGTGTCCAAAACTGAAACTGGTTAACCGATTATCCGGTTTTGAGTTACAAAACCGAAACCGGTTTTCACCAAAAACGTCATTTTCGGTTAACCGAAAAAACGGTTACTTGTGTCGGGTTAAAAAAATAATAATAATGTTTTAATATTTCATTACAATGGTATTCTAGAAAGTAAACTAAACTTAATGAAGCTATACCTAAATGATACCTTTATTTATGAAAAAACTGCGTATACGTAACACCACACGTAAGTTTGTGTACCGTTACTCATACGTACAGTGAACTAGAGCTATAGTAGCTACAATTTAAAACGAATGTTTGGTCCAACATAGTCATTATTCAACAGACCGTTTCGTTTCGAATTCTGACCGAAATCAATCCGACATATCGCTCCGAAATTATGTCAACTACTTCATACAACTTTCGCTAAGATATCGTTAAGATTTCGTATCCGACATCGGACGAAGCGTCCGAATTTCGTACCGATCCAAAGCTGGATCCATGGAAGAATAAGAAGGTGTTACATCAAATCATGTCAAACGTCAAATTTGCTCACAATAATGCATTTCTGTGAATTGCTTGTTTACATTTTGTATGTGATTTTATTCACAATAACGCATTTTGACGACTGGTATAAAGATCACCTGTTTTTGGCGTTACACCTTATTGTTCCACCATAGCTGGATCAATATTAACATAATTTGACAAGATTAATTTAATTCTAAAATAAATTCCGTGGCATTTTCGAAATTTTATAAAAGGTGGGCAGGCATAGAGCTATATCCAGATTTTGACCAAAATAAATAAATTCGCCCTTCGATCAAAGAACGAACGATTCATAATGTGATTCTATGTAGATCATAAAAATGAACTATAGGTCTAAAAAGTTTGCTATTGCACTTTACCTACAACTACTCAAAGACTTATAATGAACTTTAAAAATATTTGTAATCATATAAATTTTAATATAATTGCCCAGTTTCGATTATTTCCTAATTTACACTATTTAAGGTAGAGCCTTCAATAAGAGACTTATGTTATGTTTTGTATACATACATACGTAAATCGTCTGTGTTTCCAAAAATGTAAATCTTTCACCCTTGAGAGCATTAACTTCACTCTCCCCCAATAATAATAAATAAATGCTCTGCAGGATATGAAAATGTATTTAAACAGTAATAGAAAATCCAAATCTATCGACCGTAAACGTTTCTCTTAACATTTGAAATGGTACAATAAAAACTGTTAATATTTATGGCTATCAAAAATCAACGGTAAGGGGGACATGTCATTTCTGTTCAAGACACATTTTTGATTAGCACTTGAAAAAATAATAAAGAACTTCTTTAATAAATTTAAGAAATAATTGGCAATAAATTCAAATAAATTTGTGTTGGTTGAGTTTTATTGCCTTAGATTGTTTGTGTATCTTGATAAACAAATCTGTGCAATACATACATACATATGTATGTGTGTATGCATGTGTTAGGCAATTGTTTTGAATTAAAATCGCAATTTAGAATTTATTTTCATAATAAAAACTTTATTCCACTCCTAAAGAGTATACCAATGAAGATTATATCAAAAATTCAATATAAATTCCTTTACTGAAATCTGATATGCTTTTTATTTTCTTAAAAAACCCTTAACGGAAGCCTTTCCGTATGTTGATGCTGGCTGGTATTTCAAGCTTATAAACTAACCTAATGATTTGCATGAATAGATATCACCACTTTTTCCTTTGAATAATTCCAGAAATTAGTTAGTCGGTGTTATATTTCTAACTGGCAGAAGAGACAATTCCCCCACAGAGGCCATTGTCATTTATATGTGGTACTTGGCATAATGTTAATTGATAAATTAATCACATTGTTTATTAATTTAGTTTTAGTTGTTGATTCTCATTATTGTACATGTACAATATGTTTTACTACAATATGCCAGAGGATGGATGCTTGATATTTTTTGCTTGTTTGCTTTTATCATTTGTTCATTAATTTGTGTAGTGTCTTCCCGGGAAGTTTTGTGTTCGTTTATTGTCTTCTTATTATTATGCAAAAAACAAGTCCACTAAATAGAATCCCAATAAAAACCAGGAAAGATTCATTAAAGAGTTCACATTTTTTTTAAATTAAAGATCATATTACAATCATGCTTCAGCTTGAAGTGAATATGTCTCTGCTTGTTGTTGTCGTTTTTTCTTTATTCCTTTCAAATTTAAAGTGATTAAAAAATAATTAATATCATTGAGGGATGACGTTTCTTTAAAATGGGAATCAAGAATTTAGGAGTATACACCATGAGGGAATTAACTTTAAATTTGAAAATGTACGATGGGAATGTTGCGAGGCATATGTTTTTAATGTATAAATATGCAGTGGCACAAGGTTATAAGAAAATATTGAAATTAATTATTGACAAAAGATTAAGAATTTTTGATATTTGAGCCAAATAAAGTCTTGAAATACTACAATTTGTAAATTTGAGAAAAAGATATAAAATACCAATGGATGATATCCAAGAAATTGATATCAAGATTAGCCAAGAATTTAGTTTTTATTATATCACATGATTTACACAAGGAATGTAATAGATAAATAACTGCATAATCCATCTTTTGCATGGAGCTAACCAGATACCTATCACGGCTAAATTTATTTACACGTTTAAGAATAGTTTGAAGTTTCTTGGTGGTTTGAAAATTCATAGAGCTTCTTTTGAATTACAACTTTTCACAAAGATATTCCGTAAAAAATCGACTCCAGGCACAATTAAACATAAATACGAAGCCTCACAATTTGACCGCTCATAATAAGGGTTCACTTACAAAATCACAAAATTTGTTTTGGCGACGGATTTGTAAACCCTACTATTAGTACACTCTAGAAGGCTTGGGAAGTTACAAAATGTTTTCTAAAAATCAAAATTTTTGAATTCATTGAAGTAACATTAGATGAACGTCGAGTAAAGTTTGAATGATTAATGATTATGGGAAACACAAGTAATTACTTCAAAACACATATTAATATGACAGGCTTTATTCTATATGATAGTAAAAATAACACTTAAAAATTCAAATGAGCCGTAATAATATGGTCCACGCAAAGTCGACTAATTTCCCTGCCATTTTGAGTATTTTTTGCAACAAAATAATATTGAATTTGACCGAACTATGCAACATAAAATGACTTTTTGGAAGAAAAATAGGTAAAATTATATTGACATACGGATTTAACGTCTGATGTAATAAATGCGAACACACATAAAGTTTTTATTTCACATACGACGGATTGTTCATTTTCGACGCTCATATCTGTATTTTTTTTGCGATTTTGTTAAAAATTTTGCCGCATATTCTACACATGCTTCAAAAAAGCAATAAAAAATTTTTAAATTTTCTGAAATTTTTATTACAACTATATAATTTGTTTCGAGTGTAAGCATGTACTTCCTGATCCACAAAAACTCAATAATTTTCGCTTAAATGAAACGAAAGTTAAAGGCCGTTCTCAGAACCCCGAACTTCTCGAGAATAGGACACAAAAATCCCAACAACTCCACATTAATCAACAAATATAATGTATTTATTTTGTAACAAAAAGCTATATACATATATGTAAATATAAGTGTGTGTGTGTGTGTGTGTTTTTTTTTCTTGAAGAAGTCCGTACTTCTCGAGATATGAGTTCCGAAAATTCGAAACAACCTCACAGCAATCAACAACCATAGTGACGTTCGGTTCACGGTGCTCTTGAACCAATTTTAAATGAAAGGACCTTGCACCTTGGAAGTTTTTGCGGATTCTACAATGTTCATAGATGAGAAAAATCCAAAAACAAAAAAATCACCGCTTTTTAAATAAATCGCGATCAAAGTTCACATTTTTTAGGTTTAGTTTACGTTTTCGCGATTTTGCTTGGAAACCGCAAGCCCTATCGAAATATATAAATATTCACGGTGCTCCGATTTTACCAACCAATTTTAAATGAAAGGAACTTACACCTGGGAAGTTTTTGCGGATTCTGAAACTCCTATGTTCATAGATGTGAAAAATCAAAAAACAAAAAAAAATCGCCGGAGAGCTTTTTAAATAAATCGCCATCAAAGTTAACATTTCTTAGGTTTTGTTTAGGTTTTCGCGATTTTGCTTGGAAACCTCAAGCCCTATCGAAATGGCATTACAGAAAATATTAGCTGTAAAAATTCTCTACAGAATTTACGAGCACCGTGTATTCATTTCAACAGCGGCATTGTGAATATTTAGGGTCACTTCTTCTGACACATCTCACACAAACGATTGATATTTTGATACTTGTTATCCCTACTACAGCGCAATATTTTTGTTGTATTTCTTTGCGGTTTGATTACAACATATATCAGCATAATTTTAAGTTATCGGCAGTTAAATGTTAGATCATAGTGGACAAATAATAGGTTTTTTATTCTTATCAGTAAGAACAAGTTGTAACAACAAATTTTCTGTAACGTACTAGGGACATAATGTTCCTGTAAGTATGCTACAAAAAAGTCTACATTTAATTATCAGTAAATTCCAATAAATTCAGTTTTATTTAATGTTCAATACATATTTTTACAAAAAATTTAATATTATTCTGTAGTCCTACTCTGTAACTTTTTAACAACTTTACTCATTGTATATTTTACAACAATTTCATTTGTTTGTTTTGCATTTGTTACAAAAACAAAAGAAATTGTAACAACATTTCAATCGATAAAAGTTACAGAATAAGCCTACTGTTCCAGAAATTGCGATAATCTACTATTTTTACAAATTTTGTTCGATATCATGATAGAAAAAATTATTATCGTAGTAAACGTCCATTTAATATAAATTTTTGGTTAATTTCTCGTTGGAGTTGAGCTAAATGATCGAAGATTTTTGCATATGAAAAAGGAAAGCCGAGGAGATTTCGAAACAACCATCATATTATGCTACCGGTTTCGCAGTTAGGGCTATGAAACGAAACGAACGACATCATTTTTCCACAAAAATTATTTATTGATGGGGTTTTAAAATTTTGTGATTTTTTTTCATGAGGTATGCACTTTTTGAAACATTTCGGGCTGTTATATTGACATTCCGAATAAAGGTAGACTTTGTTTATAGATTTCATAGGAATATTTCCTTTACATATCCTAAATTACAAGTGATTCCGCTGAAAATGTGCTTAAAATATTTCAATAACTAAAACCACTATATCCGATTTATAATATTAAACTGTTGTAATAAGAACGGAGAGGATGTTACCGTGGTGCAATGGTATGCACACCCGCTTTGCACGCTGAGTGCTCGGGTTCGATTCCCAGGGCAGGCAAAACCAAATTTTCAAAGGTGACAAAATAGCCCTCAGTGTAGTATTGGCGACATTTGCTGAGTATTTCAGCCATGTATGTTTTTAGCCGATAAATAGTAGATCCCATATCAATGAGCTAATATACTAATCAGCGCACCCCGGCTCATTGATATAAGAAAAGTCAAGAGATTTGGAACAATTCATAAGAACCGCGAAACTATCGAAATCATTTTTAAAATTTATCCACGAGACCTCAAACTGTACTTGGGTGAATATTGCGAAAAGACTTGTTTTAGGGATCTAAAACGGCAAAGTGTGAAAATGGGTTAAATGAAATATTTTTCGGTTTATACTGTTTTATAGGACAATTTTATGCATTAATTACCGATAGGCTCTTTTTTGTCATTACCGTAGTTAGAAAATACGCACGGTAATGACGACATGGCAGTGATGGAAAGGTGAGTATTCTTGGATTTAAATGTGCAAATCGTATTTTTTATAAAATTTGAAATAATTTAATATAGACTAAAAAAATGAACATAGCTATACCATCAATTTGGAAATTATAATATAAATAACGGAAAAAATACTCAGCACGGGTATGCCAAATTTTCGGGAACATGCACAAAAATCTCTAAACACTTCAACAGTTCTCAAACAACTGACTATATTTATACCCCCTACACCACTATGTGGTAAGGGGTATTATGTGTTAGTGCATTTGTATGTAACATACAAAAGGAAGCGAGATAGACCCATAGTTCCTTCTAGGGATATACATAGAATCACTTTCTGAGTCGATTTAAGCATGTCCGTCCGTCCGTCCGTCCGTTCGCAACATACAGGTCGCATTTGTTGACCGATTTCGCTGAAAATTGGGGAATACCATTTTTTTAGCCGTCGGAAGATCAAGTTCGAAGATGGGATATATCGGTCCACGTTTTGGTATAGCCCCCATATAACGGTACCCCCCGATTTACGGTATTTTGACGTTTTCAGCTACATTTTCAGACCGATTTGGCTATAATTTGACATTTAGGGTTCTTAAGTGTCAATAAACATATATAACAAAACTTGTGGACATAGGTCCACGTTTTGGTATAGCCCCCATATAACGTACCCCCCGATTTGCGGTATTTTGACGTTTTTAGCTACATTTTCAGACCGATTTAGCTATAATTTAACATTTAGGGTTCTTAAGTGTCAATAAACTTATATAACAAAAGTTGTGGACATAGGTCCCCGTTTTGGTATAGCCCCCATATAACGGTGCCCCCCGATTTACGGTGTTTTGATGTTTTTAGCTACATTTTCAGACCGATATAGCTATAATTTGACATTTAGGGTTCTTAAGTGTCAATAAACTTATATAACAAAAGTTGTGGACATAGGTCCACGTTTTGGTATAGCCCCCATATAACGGTACCCTCCGATTTGCGGTATTTTGACGTTTTTAGCTACATTTTCAGACCGATGTAGCTATAATTTGACATTTAGGGTTCTTAAATGTCAATAAACTTATATAATAAAAGTTGTGGACATAGGTCCACGTTTCGGTATAGCCCCCATATAACGGTACCCCCCGATTTACGGTATTTTGACAGTTTTAGCTACATTTTCAGACCGATTTAGCTATATTTTGACACTTAGGTTCTTAAGTGTCAATAAACTTATATAACCAAACTTGTGGACATAGGTCCACGTTTTGGTATGGCCCCCATATAACGGTACCCCCGATTTGCGGTGTTTTGACGTTTGTAGCTACATTTTCAGACCGATGTAGCTATAATTTGACATTTAAATTTATTAGGTTTATAAATAAATGTACCAAATTATATCGAAATCGGTGCAGATTTGGATATAGCACCCATATATTTTTCCGCCGATTTGGCGTATTTGCTGCACCAAACACGCTATATACGTCCGATTTTGATGAAATTTTGAATGTGTAACTGAATTCGGTCTCAAAATAAATGTCCCAAACTACATCGAAATCGGTTCATATTTGGATATAGCTCCCAAATATATTTTCGGCCGATTTGACGTATTTGCTGAAAACACGCTATTTACGTGCAATTTTGATGAAATTTGGAATGTGTGACTGAATTTAGTCTAGAAATAAGTGTAACAACTTATATCGAAATCGGTTCAGATTTGGATATAGCTCCTATGTATATTTTCGCCCGCTCTGTCTAATTTTGATGAAATTTGGGATGTGTATATATATGTATATAAATCAGTTCAAATTGATACATATCTCCTATATTTTACATATTCACAGTGGTGTAGGGTATCATATAGTCGGCCCCGCCCGACTATGATCCTTTCCTTACTGGTTTTCACTTATGTCGATTATCTTTAAAACTAACGGGAATTGTAGTTACTTTGACACATTACATATAAACAAAAAAACCGGTTTAAATCATTTTTTCTTAATAAACACATTGGCGCATGGGAATGACGAAAAAATTGGGACACGACTAAAATGTCTCAAAAATATAATTTAAAAAATAAAATTATATTTATGAAATCAAATATGACTTCGTTCATTCTTCTAGAATAACTCGGCGTAGTTCATTAATATGTAAAATATTTGATTTTGATTTTCGGACCTTTTTTTAAAGGACATTTTGTTTTACTTATTCCGTTTCTAAAAATTTATTTTTTTTCAATATTTTTAACCCTAAATGCCTCGGGACACAGAAACCAGTCTTTTCTGAATATTCACCCACTTATGACGCGATCGGAAGTAGTAGACCTATATCGTCCATCCTCGAATTTAATGTAAATTTGCAATGTTTTGGAAATCCTTCCATTGTTACTTTTTTAATTTTTGTGTTTCCAAGTATTCATAGGACTGAAGACATATTACAATGATCTGTCTTCGACAGAAAAATTTGTTGAAAGAGTGTACCGATATTGACCCATCTTCAATATTGATCTAAATTTGGACAAACATTATGAGGTACAAACTTTGGAGCAAATCAGTTGTTCCAAATGGGCGGTACCGTAATATGGGGGCTATATCAAAACATGGATCTACATTGACAATTTTTCTAAAGAATGATACTCACTTGCCGAGAGCCCGAAATATCAATTTTCAGCAAATTAATTCAAAAATGTGGCCAGAAACCCTAAAAGATAATGCTTGAGCCTCGTGGAACTTTTTAGTTATATCCTATTAAAAAAGAAGTACGTACCTATAAATATACACTTAAAAAGGTTCCAAAACAAATCAGGCTAATTTATACAACTGTAACGCAAATGTAATTACTTCTAAACACATTTTAATACGTTACCCTTCATAGGTACTATCGGATAGCAAAACGAACCATTAAAAAATTCCACTAACTCGTGATAATATCCACACAAAATCGACGAATTTTCTTGCGAGACGAAAATAAGGTCATGTTATAGGCAGTGATGCCAGATAAGTTTGGTCGAAAATCGTCAATTTTCGAGAACCAAAATCGTCAAATCGGCAAAATAGTATTTCAAATCGTCAAAAAATCGGCAAATACAAAAACTTGAATTTCAGTTGAAATTATTGCTATATAAGATATAAAATAAAATGTTAAGTAAAGAAAACAATTCCCAATGCATAAAACAAAACAGTTTTGTGACAAATGACCATCTACGAAACAATGTTAAAAAAACTGTGTTCACTATAGTTCGAGAAGGACTGCATCGATAATCATCCGATCATTTTTTGCCGCTTCTGTGATGTTTGTGGAACAATTATACTATATTATTAAGTACATAAAAATCTTTTCTTTATAGAAGATATTTTTTTTAAATTTTGAACTTTTTTGGCCAAAAAAGTACTCTAACAAAGTTTGAATTTTAAAAGTCCACCATTTTTTAATTAATATTTTTTAAAATATGTGATGATCCGTCCAGTCGTTTTCGAGATAGAGCGGACACCGCAAGACTCTTTATTAAAAAAAACAGTGTCTCGTAGATGATCATTTGCCACAAAACTATGCAATATTTATACCCTCAGCCTTTAGGCTAAAGAGGGTATTTGCACTTTGATACGACCAAAAATGTCCCTCATCGAAATAATGGTTTTAGACCCCAAGTATGTTTGTACGATATCCGTTTCAGACAATTTTGAGTAGATCTAGCAATGTCCGTCCGTCTGTCTGTCTGTCTGGCAGGCTGGTGCGCACGATAACTCTCGAACGGATCAATCGATTCGGTTCAAATTTTGGGTATCGAAATATTTTGTCCAGATTCGATTTAAGTTCGAAGATGGGCCATATAGGTCCTTTCCTTCAGGTACCTCCCCCACAAAAGTTCGAAAATGTTCGGAAAATTTGTGCGTACAATAACTCTGCACGTTATGAAATTTCTACCAGACTTAGATGAGGTTCCAATATGGACTCAATCGGTAAACTCCTTCGAGTACCTCCCACACAAAATGTCGGAAAAGTTCAGTTTAGGACCTGCACTCGAATCGTCTTGGTTTTAGTTGTAACATATTGTATTCACTGTCCCCTATTCGAAGGTACAAGTTTCCTCAAGGGCAAGTCCATACTTCCTGAAAAAATAGCCTGAAAGTTGAAAAACAAACCCTATGACACCATGTTTATGGGTGGAGGCGCAAGATAATTTTCGAACGGAAATGCCGATTCCGGCCAAAATTTGGCCTTTGTAATATTGTTTCCAAACTTCTTTATGTTCGTAGATAAGCCATATTGGTCCACTTCTTAAGGTACCTACCCCACAAAAGTTCAAAAATATTCGGAAACATTGTGCGCACGATAACGAGTGACCGATTCGGTGAATACTTTACACATTCTCATAATTTCTACCAGATATTGATCAGGTTCGAATATGGACTATATTTGTCCACTCCATCCCGTACCTCCCACACAAAATTTTGGATAAGTTCACTTTAAGACTTGCTATTGAATCACTTTGAGTTTTGTTGAAGCAACTTACATTCGCTGCCTCAACTACGATGGTAAAAGTTGTTTCAGGGACAAGTCCATACTTCTTGAGAAAACAGCCCGAAGGGTGTAAAAAACCCCTATGGCACCCCCAATTGTCTATGTCGGTCCATTCCTTTAAGTACGTTTTCCGCAAAGTTTTTGAAAAAAAATTTTTAATCCTAATCAACATTTTTGTCGGTTGATAGGACCAACATTTTGAAACCCCCTAAATACATAAGTTTTTTGTGAAAAAAGTGTTTCAATTTGCACAGGCTGAGGGTATATCTCTGTCGGCAAAGCCGACTGATACTATTTTACTTGTTTTCAACAACAAAATTGCCGATTGTAGATCAAAATGTGCCTTTCCTCATGAAAAAATATCTATTAAAAAAGCCTGGTACTTTTCTTGGAATAAAAATCATAAAAAATTATGTTTTTGAGCTGCACGACTAGGTGTTACCCTTTAAACAAAACTTGACGCATACACAATGGAATTGACATTTAAAACCCAGTGGCTTTATTAAATTCGTTTATATACAAACGTACTATAATAAGGTATAGATTTATGTATAGTTGTCTTTCAGAGATCAGTGCTATCAATCGCAATATTCACACAAAAAGCACATTTTTTGTGAAAAAGTCGCTATAACTAAAGATCGGCGTTTTAGGGCATTTCTGCTTTTTTGGTATAAAAATCGTGAAAATGCCGATAAATCGGCAAATCTGGCATCACTGGTTATAGGTACCGTTACTTCAATTATAACGGTACAACCAACGAAATTTTTGTTTTCCATAACTGTTATGTTTTCCATAACTTCATGTAAAATTTTTGGGAATTTCTGACATTTTTTTTTTGCATTTTTGGCACAAAATGTTGAGTTTGTGCAGCGGCTACTAACCCAGCATCAAGTCTATGCTTCTACGTAGGTTTCTATGCTGCTACAACAACAACTTTAAATATTAAATATTGCAATTTAAATACGAAAAACTTTCTACTCGAAAGTTTTAGGCGTATCGTTAATTGTTTAAGACATTTTTAAAATATTCCTGGTTGTGATCTGAAATTATTTGTTGTAGTAGTGTGTTTGCCTTGCGTATTAATTTATGGGCCAATTGGCTTCAATTTCAATAAATATTTTATTTTAATTTGCGAAAACCCGTCAACAACCCATTTTATATGTAGGTATGTACGCAATTAGCATTTTGACATTCCTTACCTGAAATTTCCAACATGATATGCCACCACAGCCCGGGCCCTCAGCACCGCTTCACAATTCAAGATTTCATGCATATTAGGCAGGGCCACCGGTAAACTCCACAGAAATCGCGCCAAACGTTCTATATCGCCGGAATCTTCCAGTGTTTTACAAACAATCTCCACTTGGGCGGCAGAAAAGGCAAGTGTTGGTATGGCCAAAATGGGACTGGGTGCTATGATTTGATGGGCTGGTACTGGTATAATGGGTACGGTGGCGGCGGCGGGTGCTGGTGAGAAATTTTCTTGAGGAGGTTGAGGTTGTTTACCCTCCGTCGGTCCAACGGCCATTTTATTCGTTGAATCCACTGTGAACAACTTTGCATACTATACTTGCAGCAATGATGTGAATAATTTTTGTGGCGTTGTGTACAACAAAAGAAAACACAAGGAGAAAAATGCGTTGTGCCGTATGGAGTTTTTAAACACAAAACACTAAAATAACGTTAATTCGTTTATAACTTTATTTGCACTTTTTGTGGGATTTCTTTGTTATAGAATTTATGAATGTATTGGGTGTCACTCGCGTTTTTTGTTATGGACTTAATTCTGTTAATATTCCGTTCATTTGCTTGAAACTGGTTTTCGTTTAGGATTGATTATTGCTTGTGGTTTTATTTCACTGGAATACCATATTTGTTTTATTCACTCATTATGTTTTTTTGTTTTGTTGCTTTTCTTATTACAATTAGTGCTACTCCTTATGGTAGTGACTGACCGACCACCACTTAATACCATTGGGAGCTGTTTCCAAATTTGGTCCGCCGCGCTGTGATTTCTTTATTACACCGTATATAATCACAAACTAGCTTCAAGTGGCTAACTACCAATGAGCTGTACCAGGCGAAACTGATATTTTGAAATCTATCTGAGGAACTTTGTATGGGGTTATAGTAGCTACTACACCCAACAATCCACGAGTCAATGCACAGCAACAACAAACGATTTTCTTTTATTATAAATCCACTTTTTTCTTCTTGTTATTTTTTATTATTATTATTTGCTATACGCCGTCGCCAATTTCACTATAAGCATTCTCTTCACTGAACCTCCACTGGATAAATGGTGCTGAAGCGGGGCTACTGCTGGCTGTCACTAATTCAGCTGCCGGTTATACTAGGGTTGAGTATTGTAATATTGTTATGTATAGCAGCTTATTCCGTATTGAGCGAGTATCATTCCCACCAATAACGCACACACACATACACAGTGGAAATGGCAAGAATAACCAACCAACCACTACTACTACTTGCTCGCACTACCGTTTTAAATATGAAATACCACAATGAAACAACGGAAGATACGATACGCCGTTCGTTGCCTTTGCGTTATAATAACACTACTGAGATATTTTTCACAACAACAACAACAGCCGCAATCACTCACACACAGACACAAGAACAACAACCACGACGGCTCCGCGGTATCTCACGGAACAATAACGAGGAGACGAGTATCACAAACAGCCGTTATGTACAGTGAGTGAACACTGCTATGGTAGATATTTTACAGATGAGACGGACAGACAGACGGCACACAAACAAGCCCATCTATACCCAGCAAACCAAATGTCGGATGTCCGACAAGTCTGAACAATTTCGGAAGCAACGTCGTTCAGATTTCGTTCCGATTTCTAAACGATTTTTCGGAGCGGAAATAGTTAAGTTTTTGTACCGATTTCGTTCCGATTTCGGAACGAATGTCGGAAAGAAATTTCCTTTCCGAATTTCCCAAGGATTTTCTTCAGATTTCGTTACGAAATCGGATCGAAATCGATACGATGTCGCTCCGACATTTCGTTCCGAAATTATGTCAACCACTTCATATAACTTTCGTTAAGAAATCGTTACGATTTCGGATCAGAAATCGGACGTATCATCCGAATTTTGTTCCGATTTCGTTAAGATGTCGGTACGATTGGTTTGCTGGGTATTTACGCGAAACGTACGTACACACGAAATTACTGCTTTAAAGGATTTCGAATGAATATCAAAAACATTCGTAGCAAATAAAGAACACAAAACAAGAAACACAACAGAGACGTGTCAGCGATGCGCTCAATTTTAAAATTAACTCATCACCGTTCCAATGGCAGATACAATCTGAAATATTGTTAAATGGAGATGCAAGTGAAACCAGAAAAAGAAACAACAGCATGAGCACACACACACATACTCAATTCGACTCTTGTCAAATAACAACCAACAAGAGGCGTAACCAATTTTCCCTACACTTTAACATACTTGGCTTCCTTCGGGGATATATCTTTCCCTGTTACACTCAACGCCATTTGTAAACAGAAATACTCTTGGCACAAGACTTGGTTCCTATTAGAAAAGACGACACACAATAGCTGTCTCTTTCTTTCTCAAGGGAAATTGGCCTCAAGATTCATATAAAACCTCTCCTTTACTCTTTCATTCCCAAACAGCAATGGAAAACAGACCCATTACAACCCCAAATGACGATAGTAGGCTTTTGTTGTTGTTGCCCGTCCGTATTGCCTCTTGTGAATATAGCAAACAACAAAAGTGTGTGTGCGAGTTCGGCTATTATTAAATACAATGATATGACTAACAACGTTGTTTTTTTCTTTTCTGTTTTGTTGAAAAATATACTAACTGAAAACATTTGTTGTTGTTGTTTTTCCTCTTCGCTTTTTTATATCCATTTAACTTTACCAGAGTTAGTATCAGTGCCAGGTCTCTCGTTTCCATTGTATTTTATTCATGAGCCAGCCAGCAATCTTGTTTGACAGTCGTTTAGTCAGTGGCAACCTACAGTGAGACGGCAGCAGCAGGAGCAGCTGATGATGATTATGATGATGGTGGTGGTGATGATGAATATCTTTTTTTGTCGTGTTGTGTTTTTGTAATTGTTGCCAATGTTTCATAGTAGCTGCTGCCATCGTTATTGTTTGTCCTGTTGTTTTTGTAACTGTAGTATATCCTTTACGTTGTAGACACACATACCCACCGACATATTCGGCACATTACATTCAACTTGGGCGAGATCTATTTACTTTTATTTCGTTTTGATAATTCATTAATGGATTACGAATACAACAGAGTTTCACAAATAACACAAAAAAATATTGTAAAAATAATAATGAAATGAGAAATACTACGTTGTGCTACAGTGGGACATTTAATATAAAGTAGTGTACCAATAGTCGACACTTTAAGGATTTGCCTAACTTCAATCCCTCGCCATTCCGGGTACATTTTTCCAATTGCAATGAACTGAAGCTTATCTGCTTCCAAATTGTGTTTCCTTTACGATGAAATAAAAAAGAAATTAAGTTATCTTAATACATATGCATATAAAAGAGCTTTGGGACTGACATATCATCGCCCAGACGAAACCGCTGAAGTTGGTGTCTATGGTTGGGTTTTTGGAAATTCGTCCTACAAGGCTACGAAAAGTACTAAAATGTACTAAATATGGTACCCTTTGTATTCGGCAAACGGGAAGAGCTAGAATTCTGAAATTAGGAACGAGGGTCACTGATGGAGAGAGAGTTAGAAAGATATACCAAAGGGTTTTTTGAAATTCGTACTATAAGTGTACGAAAAGTTAATAAATTTGGTACCAATTGCATATTTCGAACGGATATATGTAGGTAGAATCTTGAAATTTGGTATGGTAATCAAGGTTAGAAAGTAATGTTGATATGTGGAAATGGTTTTGGAAATTAGTACTCATGTGTACGAAAAGTACTAAATTTAGTACAACTTGGATTTGGGTGAACGGATAGAGCTGGAAACCTGAAATTAGCAATTAAGCATAGCCAGTCGTTTTAAGGCAAAATACCCATCAAAATAAATTGGAAGTAGTGCAATGTAGACTAGTTCTTTCACGGCATGTTTTTATGCAGTTTCCATTCCTCACATTTTAGCCGCATTTGGATGCAATCCAAAGAAACACATCCATTTGTCACATTTTAACAACATCCGGAGGCAGTTCAACGGAAAAAGGCACTCCAATTCCTCACAGTTTAACAGGATCCGGATGCAGTGCAAACGGAGTCGTGAAAAAGGCACTCCGTTCACTACATTTTATTAGCAGTTGTTAGAGATCATTGCCAAAGGGTCAGTTAAAATGCAGTGCCAAAGGTTCAGTTAAAATGCAATGCCAAAGGGTGAGTTAAAATGCGGTGCAATGGAGTGCCTCTTTCCGGGGTCACTCCATTGTAAAAATCATGAGTAAAAATGCATAATTTGATGCACTTCCAAATCACTTGTACATATAATTTAACTGCCTCGTTGGAGGCAAACTTTTCTCTGGGTACTTATGGGTTGGTACCCTTTTTTAATAATTTTGTATTTTTCCCTGAAGTTTTATATAAAAATAAATCGACAAAAAATTTTGATTGGTGGACCCTATACATTGTTATGTCTCAAAGAGCGAGCGCTCCTCGTTCGATTCAAAATTTGCATGAAAATGCCATCTTTAAATTTTGTATATTTTATTAACAAATATTATTTTTTTGTTAACTTTTTGTTATTAACTTTATAGATAATCATTGCCTTAATAATTAAAACGAAAAAAGATCCGATATATAGTTCAATAGAGCTGCCAGATTTATTTATTTTCCCTACGGAAATGTTTCACTTTGTTTGACTCCCAGATATTCTATAGTAGAACCCCTAGATCCTCTATAAGAAGACCTCCAGATATTGTATAAGTAGACCTCCAGATCTACCACCACGTCTTCTACAAGATGACCTCCAGCCCTTCTATAGGAAGACATTCAGGTGTTCTATAAGAAGTCCTTCAGATCTGCTTTAAGAAGACATTCAGGTCTTCTATAAGAAGTCCTCCAGTTTTTCTGTAAGAAGGCCTCAAATCTTCCTTAAGAAGACCGTAGGCCTTCTATAAGAAGCTTTCAATGTTCTAAAAGAAGAGCTCTAGATATTCTATAAGAAGACCTTCTATGTGAAGATCCCAAAATCTTCTAAAAGTAGACCTCCAGATCTTCTATAAAAACCTTCATGTCTTCTATAAGTAGACCTCCTGGTTTTCAATGAGAAGACCTTATGATTTTCTATAAGAAGAGGCCATGCTCTTCTATGAGAAGACCATCTGTTTTTTTTTATAAGAAGGTCTCCTGCTCTTCTATGAGATGAGCTTCTGCTTTTCTATAAAAAGCTCCCCCAGCTCTTCTATGAGAAGGCCACCTGCCCTTCTATGAGAGGATCCTCTGCTATTCTATGAAAAGACGCCCTGCTCTTTTATGAGACGACCTCCAGCTCATTTACGAGAAGGCCTCCTGCTCTTCTATAAGAATACCTTCAGAATTTCTATAAGAAGACATACTGCCCTCCTATGAAAATACGTCGTGCTCTTCTATGAGAAGACGTTCTGCTCTTCTATGAGAAGACCTCCTGCCCTTCTATATGCAAACATCCTACTCTTCTATGAGAAGACGTCCTGCTCTTCTATGTGACGACCTCCTGCTCTTATATGAGAAGACATCCTGCCCTTCTATGAGAAGACGTCCTGCCCTTCTATATGCAAACGTCCTGCTCTTCTATTAGAAGACGTCCTGTTCTGCTATGAGAAGACCTCCTGCTCTTGTATAAGAAGACCTCCTGCTCTTGTATAAGAAGACCTCCTTCTCTTCTATAAGAAGACCTCCTGCTCTTCTATGAGAAGACCACCTGCTCTTCTATGAGAAGACCTCCTGCTCTTCTATGAGACGACATCCTGCTCTTCTATGAGAAGACATCTTGCCCTTCTATGAGAAGACATCCTGCCCTTCTATGAGACGATCATTTGCACTTCAAAGTGCGCGGACTTTCTGCTGTTCTATTAGAAGACGTCCTGCTCTTCTATAAGAAGACCTCTTCCTCTTCTATAAAGACTCCTGGTCTTCTATACGATAAAATTGAATTAAAAACCTGAATATTTTAGTTTTGTTTTGTTTTTTTAATACATTATATGCCATGAGGCATACTGTTTAAAAACCACATTTCCAAACAAAATGTTAAAAAATTTTTTTTCTGATTATTCATATAGTGAACTTAAGTATATATAAAATTGGAATAATATATTTTTCAAATCAAAAACAAAAAAGAAGCACCGAAAGGGTTAAGATTACTGTTGAAGTGTAGGATTGAGCTATGGAAATGGTTTGGGAAATTCGTTCTTATGTGAACGTGAAATTTGGAATTATGATTACTGTTACGTTGAGGATTTAGACAGATTTAGGAAATTCGTGCTTATAAGTACAAAATATACTAAATAGTACTAAATTTGGTACAATTTGGATATGGGTGAACGCATCGAGCTAAAATCCTGAAATATAGAATTAAGATTACTGTTGGAGTGGAAAAGTGTTAAATGGTACCAAATTTGTTGTATGAATAAAGGTGGAATACTGAAATTCTCTTGGTGTGTATGGTTGAGATATGCATGTGGTGTGGATATACGTATAAGTCATAAGTCAACGAAGATTACTAAATGCCACAATATTTGGTGCAAATTGTTCAGATAAAGCTGTAAATGAATATTGCGGTTGGAATATAGATAAATTTGGTACCGTTTTGATGTTGCATAAATGGGTATAGCTGCAATTCCGAATTCGTGTATTAGGTTCTATGTTTGTTTGGTTAGGCTTTGATGTCGCTAAGGACTGAATTATTGAGTTGGTATTGGAAATACAAAAATTAAAAATAGTAATAAATTTAGTGTTGGTGAAGCTGGAATTATTTAATAAGTGTGCGAAAAGTACGAAAGTGCAATAAATTTGGTATTGGGCTAAGGAATAGAAGAGGAATTCTCATTTATTATTTATTTGTCAGGTTCACTGTTAGAGGTGGTAGTACAATAAGTGTACTAAAAGTATTAAATAGTAGTAAATATTGGAGCACTGGTATTGAGAATGTTTATGAAAATCCACCTTTAAATTGTGTGGAATGTTTCTACATGTAAGACCATGGATTTTTAAAATTGTACTGAATTGTGTACTATTGCTTTCATGTTAACGCGAAGGTGGTTTCTAAATAATGCACTGCAATCGTTTGAAGATTTTTTTATTCTGAACGTTTTAGATAGTACATTTGAAAACTTAGATATATGCGACTATTGTTTTACAAGAAGGTTTTTATCCCCTGAGAACAAAAACCCTGAAAGTGACAAAAAAGTTAATAACTTCTACAGTAGTAAACCTTTTATTCGAAGGAATGTAGGAAATGACTCAACATTTTCAAGCGAAAAGCATTAATACTATGAGAGCATCCGTAGTTGAAGATGCAGCTCATATCAACCTCGCGCTACCCTAGACCTAGCGTAAAAATTTCTACAAATTCTAGGAATAAAAATTTGAGGGTTCCTAGAGGATTGTGAAAAAGAGAATATACTTCTTCATGCTCGAGAATAACCCGTTTTTATAACATTATAGAATAAGATTAAACAAGGATATTGGACAAACCTGTTAAAAGAACTTCCGTGAAATTGAGTGACATTGAGTTTATTTGTATATTATTCCCTTTCCGCATACGAAGTAGCGTGCATTTTGCTAGTTTCTTATAAAACTTGTGGAATTTGAGAATTTGCTAAAATAGTGTTTTTTTAGTAGTCGGCACCATTTTCATATTGTCGGTATCACATGCTCCAATAGTCGGCACATTGTATTTTAGTAAAGAAATGTGATATGTTTGATGGTAGTTATTATTTTAAATAACAAAAAAAAAACAAGTAAAAATGTATCAGTCGGCTTGGTCGACAGAGATATACCTTCAGCCTGTGTATATTGAAACAATTTTTTTCCCAAAAAACGTATGTATTTAGAGGGTTTTACAAATTTTGGGCGTATGAACCGACAAAAATGTTGATTAGGATTAAAGAGCAACAGTTTTGCGGAGGAAATACTTAAAGGAATGGATCGACATTGACCATTATGGAAGTGGATCTCCAGCCACTACATATGGTGCCATAGGGGGTTTTTACACCCTTCGCGCTGTTTGCTCAAGAAGTGTGGATTTGTCCCTGAAAAAAACTTTTACCATCGCATTTGAGGCAGCGAATGCAAGTTGCTTCAACAAAAATCAAAGTGATTCGATAGCAAGTCTTAAAGTGAACTAATCCGAAATTTTTTTGGGAGGTACTGGATGAAGTGGACAAATATAGTCCATTTTTGAACCTGATCTATATCTGGTAGATATATTAGGATGTGTAAAGTATGGACCAATTCGGCCACTCCCTTCAAAAGTTACCGTACGAACAATTTTTTTGAAATTTTGTGGGGGAGGTACCTGAAGGAGTGGACCGATATCGGTTTTCTTCGAACTTAAACTAAGTTTGAACAAAATATTACGATGTCCAAATTTTGGAGTGAATCGGTAGATCCGTTCCAGAGTTATCTTGCGCTCCAACCACCTCACACGGTGTCATAGGGGTTTTGTGCAACTTTCAGGCTATTTTCTCAGGAAGTATGGACTTGCCCCAGTTGAAACTTGTACCGTCGTATGGGGGGCAGTGAATCCGAAATTTTGTGTAAGAGGTACCCGAAGGAGTGGACCGATTGAGTCCATATTGGAACCTCATCTAAGTCTGGTACACATTTCACGATTTGCAAAGTATGAACCAAATCGGTTACTTCCTTCAAGCGTTATCGTTGGTACAAATTTTCTGAACATTTTCGAACTTTTGTGGGGGAGGTACCGGAAGGAGTGGACCGATATAGCTCATCTTCGAACTTAAACTAAGTTTGGACAAAATATTACGAGAGCCAAAAATTGGATCGAATTGGTTGATACGTTCGGGAGTTATCGTGCGCACCAGCCAGACAGACAGACGGACGGACATTGCGCAATAGACTCCAAATTGTCTGAAACACATTTCGTCCAAACATACTTGGGGTCTAAAACCATTATTTCGATGAGGCACATTTTGCCCGTATGAAAGTGTATATACCCTCGTGAGCATAAACGCTGAGGGTATAAAAATTGGGAAATATTTTCATGTTTTTTCAGCAAAATTGATACTGATATTTTCATGATATATAATGTAAATAGACATTTCATTTCTTTGGTGACCCATAGTGAAATTTGACGAAGAATATTTTAGTCTTTGACGTCATCTCGCTAAAATTATGGTTTGTGGGACAATTTTGAATAAACACAAATGAAGTCCGACTATAACCTTAAAGCGTGTTTTTCATTTTTAGAAACTCCTGGCGATTAGATAGGATTTACAGATTTGGTGTATTCTGAGACATATAGTACAACTTTGTGGCGAACAATTTTGTAGAATATTTGGATTTGATGTGATCACATTTTAAGGAGTTTTTGAAAGATTTTCGAAAAAAGGTACCAAAAAGACCCCCTTGATGACCCGCATGAGGGTTAAAATTTTTAATAAAATATTCCCCACATCCTCCTCTGTAAAGTTGCCAAACTCACTATATACCTAAAATGCAAGAATTCCAAGATGTCTTACCTCGAATATTTCGAAAAAAAAAAAACTAGAAATGGGCGGATGTTGCCCCGCATACTTTGGTTACTTTCCGATGTAAACGTTAAAAACGCCGATACACATGTCTCATATGTTTAGCTCTACTTTCATAATCTACTCAGTTTTTCCCATGAAAAATGAAATTTGTTTTGCACAGTGTTATGAAAGAAAACTGAGCAGCCTTTTTGTATGTTGTTTGGTAGTGTATTCAAAAGAATTGCCGTTCGGATGCGAGGCTCCGTCGCCTGAAGGGAATTAACTTTCTTCCTCTGCTTGATTGGGCAAATTTGAGTGTGTGGTCATTTCTATCAAACTTTTGGTATATTCCCCATATAACGCCCTATATAAAGTACGCGTCACTTTAAAGTATTATTCCCATTTGACCACCGAATTGGTTGTAACTTGGTATTTCGTGTTTCCAGAGGCTAAAAAACATTTCTATAAATAATTTTTTATATATGTCTACGTTCTGATATAGCTCCCATAGAACTGTGCCTCCCAATTTTCTGTATTTTGAAGATTTTAGCCTCATCATCACACCGAATTGGCTGAAATTTGGTATTTAGTTAAGGCGCACCGTGGTTGTTTATGGCGCCCTAGATACGACGTTAATTTTTTTTCTGAGAAAGTGGTCCAAAAACTCGAAAAGCACCTGTGTGTCTGGTAAATTGCAAGTTCTTGCTAGAAGAAATTTGTCCAGCAAAAACTTGCAAGTTCTCAATGAAGAACAGAGAGTTAACAGAGAACTAGTGAGTTAACAGACATCTTTCTGTAACAATTTGTACAAATTGTTGCAAGCTTTTGAGTAACCAGACAGCAGATAACCGATTTATAATTTACAAAACGCGGGTCCGCGGCCCCGCTCTGACTACGTCGATAATATTGTATTGCAACAAAAAAAGTGTAAATTTCCTCTAAATTCAAGTACATACAATCTTCGAATATTAATAGAAATACAACATGTTTTACAAGCCCGATTGTCCCAATCACATTTTGTTATTCATTGAATATTGAATAAAATCACTTAGGTCCTTATAAATTGACCACCCGATTTTGGGGTTTTCCAGAATTTAGCCACATATTCTAGACGAACCAGCTAGTAGGTATATGACACAAAAAGTCTTTTTTGTCCTACTGTCTTACTAAAAAGTATCTAATAATTTATTTGTTACAGCTACCCCATAACAAAAGTCCAAAGAAATGTTTAACACTGTGTAAGTGGTCGGGTATCGTTACCCTCTTTTGCTGGAAAAGTTGACGTTAGCATTAAGGCGTTGCGCATTATCCGACCAAAGAGATCGTATAGCACAAATGTACACGGTGGTATACGGATTCGACACTTCTCTTCCCAACGCCCAAGGATTATAAAGGAGGGAGAAAAAAGAAACAAAAAGTATGACTGCTTGGATTTTTTTGCCCTTACATATTTTGCGTAATTGATGCACACCCTGCCACCACGAAATAGAACGGAAAGACGTCATGGATTCCATACAACACAACGAATTCTTCCTTTTTGGCCTCAAACCATTGGCACTCCATATTCTTTTACGCTGGATATGGCCAAAATATGAGCATTGAGTTATAATTTTATGGTGGCAGTAGCAAAAAGGAATGAAAAATTCAGCACCATCAACAAAAACGCCATAAATATGAAATCACGTACTTTATAGCTCCATACATTTGGCGAAAACGTATCTATATATAAGCATACATATGTATGAACATACATAACAACAACTGTATATACATTACGTTGATATATAATACGCGTTTTCCCGGCCATAATTGGAGTGAGCGAGAAGCTTCATCTGCTGCCACAATTGAGGCAACCAAGCTGAATATCGTTTGTGTGTTCATATTGCCTGAGTAAACCATGCCTGCTGCTCAATGCTGCCACCGTTGTTGGTGGTTGGTATGTCATTGCTGTTGAATGTTTGTATGTCCGTCCGTCTGTCGGTGTATTCGGTTACCACCATTAAAATTGTATGGATGATTGGATGACTGCTTGAATGGTTGGCTTCGAGTTGAGTGCGATTCTCCTCTGCCGCATTCGTTGCAACAATTCGAAGGAGTAAAGAGTACCACACAACACAAATCTCGACAAAGTAGTGGTTGTATTATGACGTTTGGAGGCTTTTCTCTATAATATTTGTTTTGTATTTATATAATTAACAAATGCAACAACAACAACGAAAGTACAAAAACACCAACAAAAGGCTGGCTATGAAACGAATGAGGATAATAATGATTGTAGGATTTTTTTGTGCTCTCCTCTTTTGTAATAATCAGTGAAAGGATACATTCGTTCATTGATTCATTGGCATGGTTAATTTGATCAAAACGGATGGATACAACAGGGAATCGTTGTTGTTGGTGTATTGTGTACGTAGGAGCTGTTATACATATTTTCCGGTTTAAAATATGCAATTCTTTGCTTCAAATATGGTAGACTTTTAAATATTTTCGTTCAAATATAAATCGTAGGTATTAAAAGCAATATTCGATTATAATTATAGTCGCTTATACTTACGTTGACCAACCGTACTCTATTATAGAGGACAGTACCATATTTTAGGTGTCTGTACTATATTGTTTTAACGTACTCTATTTGTCCTCTATTTTCAATGGACGTACTTTATGTCCTCTATTTTTGATTTATTTTACAAATGCATAACAAACCATACATACGTGATTTAACGTAATCAGAGAACCAATCCTTGGCAGAAATTAAACAAAATATTGTCTTGGTTTAACCCAAAATTAGTTGAATTTTTGTTAACGTATTACAAAATTCTCGTCCTTTGTTTTGGTCTGTAGCTTTTCTCAATGTGTACTAGAGCTATTATGTAAGTTTCTGACTTAATTATGAAAACACGAATATATATAATCGAAAATAGTGTTATATTCAAACCACTTTTTGAAGCATTTTTTCCAATCCCATTGGTCGTACTTTTTTCAAAATTTCTTGCACCGACCGACACGGGATTCAAAACCCAATTTTTTTGTCGTCGTCGATTGTTAATTTCTATATTAAATTCGATAGTAAACATATTGAAACTAGGGAAACCAAAAAATTTATTAATTATAACCGTAAAATTACCGTACCGTTTACACAAAGTGAATTATTTTATTTTTCCTCAGATACCTACTAACTTGTAGTGAAATTTCAAATTTAGTAGAGAACAACATGGAACAACGATTCATTTTCGCAAAAATATACTTTTCTACACGTTCCGTTACGTCCGTTTACCACTTTTCTTAATTTATTGAAATTACATGGGTAAAAATTTGTGTTTTTTTTCTTACCGTTTTCCCATAAGAATTATAAATTTTTTTAAACAAATGAATATTTTTTAAACATATGAGTTTTATGAAAAACATAGAGATTTTTTATAATTTTCAAACAATTTTTTGTTTTTATTTATTTTTCAATTTTTTATTGTTTACAAAAACACTGATATTTTGTAAAATGCAAATTAAAATTATTAATTTTTTTTTCTTAATAATAAGGCAAAAATAAAAAATAATTTTTTTTCGTTGAGCCTCAACGAACGCATAGCAGGGGGAAGGACTTGGTTTTGTTTGCAAGTGAAGTTGTACGGGTTTCGGTAGTGCCAAAGAAATTCTCAATCAGAGTGTTTCTTTGGACACGTATCTATTTGAGCGAACAATTCACATGGGTATATAAGGTTTCTTGTTGAAAAACAAGAAACAAGGGAAATGATGAGGATCTGTGGCGAGATCCAAAACTATTGTCTTCCCTGCCATACCCATTGGAAAATATCGCCAATTTTTCCCACTAATAAATTAAAGTTGTTTTAATAAAATGTTAAAACAACGACTATGGGATTAAGACTGACTATTTTGAAAAACAAGATAGAAGTCGTCATCTCAAATAAAAAACGCTTTTTATTGTTTTCATTTTTTTGTTATATTTTCAATTTTATAGTTTATAGGGTTTGACCTTTTTTAATAGATTTGAACCATATAAAAATCACAAAAACTCTGGTATTTTGACACAAAATATGAAAAAAACTCAAAATTTTAACTTTGACCTTGAATTCCTCTAAAAATACTAGACGCAATTTGATCGTTTTTGATTCGCCAGAAAGATGATTTGTTATCTGCCGAAAATTATGAAAATATCTTTATGAAGTAAATTCCATTTTTTGGCAAATTGATTTTTTCAAGTCACTGTAAACCCCACACCACATGGTCGTATGTCAAACCGTACTGAGTACGTCGAGGCTAAAAAATGTGGAGCTCTCAATGGAAATGTAAAATGGCGCCCGGCAACACATAATTTGCCAGAAACTTATGTAGTAGCCTCCGTATATGTACTCTATTTTCATCCAAAAATATTGGTCACCGTACTTATACTAACAGTCGCTTACAAAGTGTTTTGGAAAGTATTGTGTGAACAACTGAAGCATACAGTGACTCTCACGACTAACCTACATACAACCAATAACCAATTACAATTTCTTCTTATGATATCTCAGCGAAAAATATAGATAAATGGTATTTCGTAATTCTCATGAAAATAAAGGAATTTTGTTATTTTTGCCTTATTAAGGCGAAGGTCATATATAGTGAATTTTTATTTAATTAATTCTCTTTCGAGTTGAGCTTTCATGACCTAAGAGATACATTGAAAAATTTGGAGTTTACCGAAGTCCCACGCATCCAAACATTACGCTACGTTTCACGGGTGGTAAAGCCGATCTTCAGACGTATTAGGATGTTGTTGTCGCAGACGAAGGCAAAGCTTGGTAACTAGTATATATGTATATCGCTCTTCATTGGATAAATGCATATGCGAAATTATGTCAGTTAATTGGAACTCCAAACTTTTCCTATAGTCCTGCTTGGTAATCCCATTTTTCAATGTTCACAAATACTATGGTAAGTTTTATTCCTACGTCATAAGTAATTGCTCTTCTATACCAGAAGATTTTTTTATCATCAATTACAAAAGTTGACAAAATTTTTTTGCAGGGGTTCTGATGCATACATATATTCAGTTTTGTGGGAGTCCATGGAAGATGAAAATACCTTTGGTTTCTTTGGGTCACTTCGTTTTTTTGATTTTATAACGGTAAATGTAGTGAAAAACGGAGTTTCTTGGATTTTCAACCTAAAACGGACATAATTCCTTTTTTCCACAATGGGCTTTTAATTTTATTTTGTATTTAAAAGGTGAAAACCATGTCTTTCGAACAAGCCATAATCTTAAAAAATAGGGTAACAAATGGTTATGTTATAGTGATTTAAGTATGACAAAAACGCGTTCAATAACAGGAAAAGGCTAGGGTGCGTAGAAGACACCAAACTGCAAAAAAAAAAAAAAAAACAAAAATTTTCACAGCTATAAGATTTTCTTCTGTGTCATTTCGATAAGTCTTGCCGTTTTTAAGCAAAATCAATCCTCTAGAGAATTTTCACAGCTACAACATTTTCTTTAGCCCAATTTCTTTAGTCCGCAAGTTCAATTTCCAAGTAAAATCGCGAAAATCTAAAATAAACCTAACAATGTGAAATTTCACCGCGATTTTTTTAAAAATTTCTCCAGCGATTTTTTCTTGTTTTTGGATTTTTTTCATCTATGAACATTGCTGTTTCAGAATCCGCGAAAACTTCCCAGGTGTAAGCGGTTTTCATCCAAAGTTAGTTAAGGTGCACCCTGCATGACATTGTTTTATAGGGGGCCATACAGTCAGTATTTTGAACTTCTATATCTTAAAAATGGTAAAGCCTACGAAAATACCATTGAGGTCAATCTTGTAGACAATTTTCAAAGCTACAACAATTTCCTTAATCCCATTTCGATAGGGTTTGCGGTTTCCAAGCAAAATCGTGAAAACATAAAAAAGCCCTGAAAATGTTAAATTTGATTGCGATTTATTTGAAAATTCCTCCGGCGATTTTTTGTTTTTTTTTTTTTTTATTTTTCTCATCTTTTCTTATTGTGGTTTCAGAAACCGAAAAAACTTCCCAGGTGTAAACTCCTTTCATTTATATTTAGTTAAGGCGAACCGTGAGAAGTGTTTGAACCTGGCGCTGTTCATTATAATATTTTTTGTTGTTTTTCAGTAGAATTTTCAAACTGAATTAACCATTATTATACATTCTTTTTGAAACTTCATAATATAAATCCACGTTTTGTTATAACTCCCGGGAAATGGTATTTCCAGATTTTAGACAGGAAATCTTCATAATAAATAAAGTACGAATTCTGATATTTTTGGAGCTACGTCTTTGGGCATTTATGGTGACGATATATAAAATTCCCCTTATTTTAGGTGTGTTCGTTTACTAAATAATATGTACAAATTTGTACAAGTGCAGTAACTTCTTGTAATCGACTAAGGTATTTTACATTGTACTGTAGAGCAAACGAACAACAGTAACAATTTGTACAAATTTTGAGTAAACCAACACACACTTTAAATCAACCATGACGGGGCGTTCGAACTTCGAACAAGAACATACTCCTCCGAAACGGCTTGACCGAATTTGATAAAATTGTGTGCGTAGGGTCAACAGATCTGAGGTCTGTCATTAATAGTTGTTTTGGAAGTAGAATACCGCGTTCGCGTCCGTTTTTTTTTCAAAACGTTATAATTGCAGATAAGATATTTGAATTTAGAAGTGGGACTACAAAAAAGGCCGAACATTGATTTCAATACTTGAAATGACTCATATGTATATCCATGGCACAATTGCCCAGGTAGTGGCATCGTAAAATTTTGAATATCGTCTGCTCCGTCGGAAAACTTCGTAAGTCCACTTTTTTGGGAAATCGCGTTTTTGTTACAGGATGATAGTACAAGTCAAAACACGTCGTATGCTACAAAGAAAATGGTAGTATGTCGCGTTTTTCTATATGTTTTGCCCTTGTCGGAAAAGGTCGTAAGTCCACAAAACGTACAAATTTTAGTATGAAAAGGTCGTAAGTCCACAGGAAACTGTATACTTTAAAAGAATACTACAGCTAATGTAGTTCAGATATAATGTTTAACGTCATCCATGGTTGGGGTACAATGTAAAGAACTAGCCCACACCTTTGGATGATAATCGGATGATATTTGGCGGAGCCTGTGGACCAAACTTTTGAACAAAAATGTGATTATTTCTATATTGCAACGAAAACTTACATTTGAAATCTATTTTCCCCTATAAGCGAATTGATTATGAAAGATGGACTTCTGGCCTTTTCATTGATACAAATTGGGATGCTGTATGTGTTCAAATACCTCATATATTGATAAATTTGTAAAAAAAATCAAAATTTTTACTGTTTTTACTGTCGTATATCTTACTTAACTTTATCAACTGGTAATTTGTGGTTTCACATAACGAGACTAGTTTGTATTCTGAATTCAATAAAGTAATACCTTCTAACGGACGGGTAAGTGCAATGTTTATATTATTAAATGATTCTAAAATTATAATTGATTGAAATGTTATTAAACTAAGAAGACGTCATGGTTTTTGCTAACAAAGAGCAGTATGAATTTGGAATGGAATTAGACGATGGTGTCATGGGTCTAGTTCCCTATGGTTTTTACGGTGATTCTGAAAGCTCTGATGATGAACTTCCTAAACGCAGGAAGACATAACATGCTGAAGATTCTACATGGTTTGCAGACAAAAACAAAATATGCAGTGAGTTGGGACAGAAATACTTGGGAAGACAAAAAAGGACATTATTTGGGATTACAATGTAGCTAAGAGACCACGTACATTAACGGAATTAATCATGAAATTTAATTAAAGGAAAAGGTAGTAAGGCAAAAATACAAGGTCGTAAGTACAACGTGTCGTGTTTTATATTAAATATTAGCCGAACCGGTCCACGTTGCTGGCCCTTGAAACAGTTTATGTTACCTTTTCTTATGTCAATTAAATTTTTTTGCATCGCAAATTAGTTGGGATATGCAAGTGAATATCAATAACAAGTAAGAACGTCGTTAAGTTCGGCCAGGCCCAACTTGTTATACCCTCCACCATGAGTTGTATTGAATTTTACTTCAATTAGTTTCCATTCGTTTATGACGTAGACTAGACTAATCTTCAAAATACAGAAATTCGGGAGGCACCGTTCTATGGGGCAATATGAAGGCGTGGACCTATATAGACAAATTTATGGGAGAAAGGTTTTATACCCGAAACGAAGAATAAATACCAAATTTTAGCCATTTCGGACGAATATTGAGGCTACACCTTCAAAATACCGGAAATCGGGAGGTACCGTTCTATGGGGGCTATATGAAGGCGTCAATACCAAACATCCTGGAAGTAATAGAAACTTCTATACCAAATCACGAAGATCTATCTTAAAAATTGCGAGCTGTATCTTAATTTCAATAGACGGTCGTGGTTATACCGACTTAGAATTTTACTCTGGTCGGGTCTTATTGCTAAAATATGTACCCAGGATTGTGGAAACGGAATAGTTCGTAAGTTTTATATATATACGGCGTTTAAAAAATATGGCACAGGTGTAACCCGTTCCTCCGAAATTTAACAAAATATATAGCCTACTTCTACCAACGGACATTACTGTGCATAATCTGAAAATTACTTAGGGTCGGAGATTCAACAACTGTTGCCTCGCAAATTAATTTTCTGACCGATACCTTCATAACTTTTGCAAAAAAGCATTTTTTAAAAAATAGCACCCGCCCCTTCCTTAATTCAAAAAATATAATGCCTATTTTAACCTCGGATGTTCCTTGTATTTTCTCTGAAATTTAAAAAAAATCGGTTCAGACGTTTTTGAGTCTATGCGGAACATACAAACATAAACACATTGTCTTTTATATATAAGATTTCACACAAAAGTTTTGGTCCATTAAACCCGCTAATAATTATCTCATCACCATGTTAAATTGCAAGCTTATTTTTTGTCTTAAACTCAAATCATTCTTAAAATTTCGCTCCGGTCGGAATATTACTGCGATCCACAGGACAGCTACAATGTCGGGTAAAAATTGTGGGTTTGGTCCATTTCACACCTTTCGATCATAACCAACATCTAATGGGGTCACTTCCGGTCGGAACCCGACCTCTCCACAAAATTTTGTGACGATCGGTCCAAAATTGAGGTCTGGATTTTTATTACAATTGTTAATGGATGGACGGACACACATAGCTAGATCGCTTTATCTCGTCAAGATATGAAAAAATGGCCACGGGAGGGGGTCTACGACGAATACTTCGCGATGTTTCACGAATATTGGACAAAAAACTTATAATACCCTTTCCACATGGTTTCGTAAAGTATAAATATTTTATTTTAAAAACGTCCGTAAATTGTAGGAAAAGGTCGTAAGTCCCTACAAAAATACAAAACTGTACAAGAAAAAGGTCGTAAGTCCAAAGACATCCAATTATCTCCCAAACGCGACGGAATTTTACCAAACAAAGTACAGGTATTGAAGCGGAATAAATAAACGAAAAATAATGCCTTTACCACCATAATAAAATTTTTAATACAGAAAGCGCTGTAATGTTTTTTCTTCCTCCTGAAAAATTTATTGTGAGGGACTTACGACCTTTTCCGACGGAGCAGACGATATGTTATGTCAAAACTTTCTTTATGTTGTTGGTTAAATTACCACAAAAATAATTTTTTTATAAAGCGATTTGGTTTTTCATATTCGATCAGCTGGTGTGACACCACTACCTGGTAGTTCTGCCATGTGTATATCATATTTTTGAATACAGTAAAATATCTATAATTCCAACTATTATTTAAAAGTATTTATTAGGATTTTTCCGAATTTACAATATGAATGAATTTTGAATTTTGAAGATTTCCTGTCTCAAAACTTGAAACACTATTGCCCGGGAGTTATAACAGAACGTGGACTTATATTATGGAGATTCAAAAAGAATGTATAAAAGGTCAATTCAGTTTGAAAATTCTACTGAAAAATTAAACACATAACATCTGGAAGTATCAGTATTTGCATTTTTCAGGTAGGATTTGAAAAAGCTCGGCCGACAGAGATAGTTTACCAGAAGAACACAAACAATGGGCCAGCAACGCGGACCCGGCTCAGCTAGTCGAAAATATACTTTAGAGCCATATGACATAACCAAACTGACATAACATTAGTTTCTCACTATTTTTTTTAATTCTGAGCATCATAAAAATGTCCTAAATGCCTTTTTCAAAGAAATAATTTTTAATTAAAAAATTTTCAAAGTGGTTTGTGCATGACCATTTTCAATATTTGAAAGGAACTTTAATTATACCCTACACCATAATGTGGGGAGGGTATTATAAGTTGGTTTTGCCCAAAAAGTTTGTAACGCATCGAAATAATGGTCGTAGACCCATACTTATATATACCAAAATGAATGTCTCGACGAGCTGAGTCGATCTGGCTATGTGTGTCCGTCAGTCCGTCCGTCCGTCCGTCCGTCCATCTAAACCTTGTAATCACGCTACAGGTCGCAATTTTGATCGGATCGTCACCAAACTTTGGATGTTGATGAAGGTCCCGGAGGGGAAGAAGCCTATTGATTTTGGTGATGGTCGGATAATATTTAGGGGTCGGAATGGGCAAAAAACTTATTTGCGGAAAAAGTCAAAGCGAATATCTCAGCTTCTATACGGGGTATACCAAAAGCAAAACCTGACAATAAAAGGAGAAAATATCGTCTTTCTAATGATGTAAAGTAGGTTCTCGTAGGTGATCAAATAACGAAGATATCACAATAGTCGCAATTAAAACCCAAATTTTCATTTTTGCAATTTTAATTATAATGACGAATATCACAGCTTTTGGTTGGGGACTTTCCAAAAGCAAAGCCTGGCTGTGAAAGTAGAAGATCCCATATTTACAATGATGTAAACTAGGTCGGCGTAGGTGACCAAATAACGGAGATATCGCAATAGTAGGTAATACATCACATTTTTCCACTTTTTTGGAAATCACGCTACAGGTCTCAATTTTGATCGGATCGTCACGAAATTTTGAGGGTTAATGGGGGACATACAGACGAAGAAGCCTATTGAATTTGGTGATGGTCGGATAATATTTAGGGGTCGTAATGGGCAAAAAACTTATTTGGAGAAAAAACAACGTTTTTTTCCAAAGCGAATATCTCAGCTTCAATATGGGGTATACCAAAAGCAGAACCTGGCCATGAAAGTAGAAAATATCGCCTTTCTAATGATGTAAAGTAGGTTCTCGTAGGTGATCAAACAACGAATATATCGCAATAGCCGCTAATAGAACCCAACTTTTTATTTTTGCGATTTTAATAATAATGACAAATATCACAGCTTCGGTAAGGGATCTTCCAAAAACAAAGTCTGACTATGAAAGTAGAAAATCCCATCTTTACAGTGATGCAAAGTAGGTTGGCGTAGGTGGCCACATAACGGAGATATCACAATAGTCGGCAATACATCCCATTTTTTCATTTTTTTGTAATCACGCTACAGGTCGCAATTTTAATCGGATCGTCACGAATCGTTGGGGACTAATGGGGATCCTACAGAGAAAGAAGCCTATTGATTTTGGTGATGGTCGGATAATATTCAGAGGTCGGAATGGGCAAAAAACTTATTTGGAGAAAAAGTCAACGTTTTATTTCAAAGCGAATATCTCTGCTTCTAAAAGGGGTATATCAAAAGCAAAACCTGCTGATGAAAGTAGAAAATATCACCTTTGCAACGATGTTACGTAGGTTGTCGTAGGTTGTCAAACAACGAAGATATCGCGAAAGCCGCTAATAGAACACAACTTTTCATTTTTGCGATTTTAATAATAATGACGAATATCACAGCTTTGGTTCCGGACCTTCCAAAAGCAAAGTCTGACAATGAATGTAAAAAATCCCATAATTACAATGATGTAAAGCAGGTTGGCGTAGGTATCCAAATAACGGAGATATCGCAATAGTCGGTAATACATCCCATTTTTCCACTTTTTTGGAAATCACGCTACAGGTCGCAATTTTAATTGGATCGTCAAGAAATTTTGGGTGTTATTGGGGTTCCCACAGAGGAAAAAACCTTTTGATTTTTGATAATGGTCGGATATTATTCAGGGGTCGGAATGTGACAAAAAAAAATATTTGGAAAAAAGGCCAACGTTTTATTTCAAAGTTAATATCTCCCTTCTGTAGGAGGTATATGGAAAGCAAAACCTGGCAAGGAAAGTAGAAAATATCACCTTTACGACGATGTGAAGTAGGTTGTCATAGGTGGTCAAACAACAGAGATATCGCAATAGTCGGTAATGCATCCCTTTTTCCATTTTTGTGCAATCACACTACGAAATTTTGATCGGATCCTCACGAAATTTTGGGGGTTGATGGGGGTCTAACACAGAAAGAAGCCTATTGATGGTTGGCATACATCCCACTTTTCCATTTTTTATTTGGGTTGAACTGTCGATGCACTTAAATGCGTTTCAAAAAAATTGACCTGTGTTAATGAATACATTCAGAGCAAAGGCGCTAAGCTATCCCAATTTTAATATTTTGATTTTTATTAGTCAAAAGCTTATGAACAGGGGTAGTGGTGTAGGGTATCACATAGTCGGCCCCGACCCGACTATAGCCTTGGCTCACTTGTTTATTAGTAGACAGCGGAATCCTATGCAAATGCATATATGTATGGTAAATCTGATTAGACAAAAACTCGTTTTATCACAAAATAAAACGAATTAGGCCCAGAACATTTTGCATATCGTGCATATTTCTACATATTTGCATAAAATGAGCAAATATGCAAAGCCATATGCAAAAATATATACAAGGATTTGTGATCTAAAAATCCCACCGAAATTGCTAATATGTGGTATTAAGTCTTCGTTAGGGGTATGAAACTTTACACCTGAAATTTGTCCGCATGGGTCCACGTCTTCATATAGCCCCCACAGAACGGTACCTTCCGATTTCCGATATTTTGAAGGTTGTGACCTCAACATCACACTTAAATGGCTGACATTTTGTATAAAGTCTTCGTTGGGAGTATAAAACTTTCCACCTGAAATTTGTCAGTATAGGTCCACGTCTTCATATATCCCCCATAGAACGGTACCTCCCGTTTTTGGTATTTTGAAAGTTGTAGCCTCAATATCCCACCGAAATTACTGAAATTTGGTATTTAGTCTTCGTTGGGGGTATAAAACGTTCCGCCTTAAATTTCTCGGTATAGGTTCACGTCTTCATATAGCCCCTATAGAATGGTACCTCCGTATTTCTGATATTTTGAAGGTTGTGGCCTCAATATCCCGCCAAAATGGCTGAAATTTCGTGTTAAGTCTTCCTTGGAGGCATAAACTTTTCCACCTGAAATCTGTCGGTATAGGTCCACGTCTTCATATAGCTCCCACAGAACGGTACCTCCGTATTTCTGATATTTTGAAGGTTGTGGCCTCAATATCCCGCCAAAATGGCTGAAATTTCATGTTAAGTCTTCCTTGGGGGTAAACAACTTCAGGCCTTCATATAGCCCCCATTGAACGATACCTCCCGATTTTCGGTATTCTGAAGGTTGAGGCTGTGATTATACATTTCTCTATTTTATTGACTTTTCTGAAAAGAATTTTAAACAGAAAAATTGTACATACAAACATTTATTGAAATGTTTGTTGCATAAGAAATTTTGCATATGCAAATATTTATGCATTTTGCATAATTTTGCATATGTCATATGTTTCGCTTGCAATTTAATTAGAAGCCAAAAATATGAATCGGACCAAAAATAGGGGTTGCATAAAATTCCGCTGTCTATTTATTAGTGAGGAAAATTGTTTACCAAGGGGTAAGGCAGGGAAGACTATAGTTTCGGATTTCGCCACAGATCCTCATCAGTTCCCTTGTTTCTTGTTTTTCAACATGAAACTTTTTTAACCATGTGTTTATTGCTCGCTCAAATAGATACGTGTTCAAAGAAACACTTTGATCGAGTCCGACTTTGCCGGCAATCCTATTTTTTAATATTTTATTTCAAATTCTGTGGTAGCTTTTTCCACCTTTATTTGTATTTGTTCTTCTCTATCAGAAGATTTGATCATCAATATTTGTCATCGGAAACATTGAAAAGTTGATGGTGGATTAGAACGCTAAGACGCCGGGACAAATACAAGTAAAGGTGGAAAAGAGCTGCCATAGTATTTGTAATAAAGCATTGGCTGCCAGCCAAGTCGACTATAAGAAAGGCTTGGAATTAAATAACTGACATTAAAATAAATAAATAATTCGTATATACAATTTACAAATTATTTGTGATAAAAAGGCTAGGCATTCTAATTTTCCCGATGATCGGACTTAACCACCCGAGAAACGTAGCATAATGGTTGAATGTGTGAAACTTCGATAGATTTCTAAAAACGTTTATTTTTTTCATTTTAATGTTTTGAGTCCCCCGAGATTCTATCGTTTTTGTGGTTTAAAATTCTGAATATGTTAGCTCTTTGCCTTAAACGTAAGTTTTTGCTAGTGCAAAAAGAGGCAAATGGTAAGTTTATTTAATTTGAATCTGGTTTTTTTTTACCCTCCACCATAGTATGGAGGGTATATTAAGTTTGTTTTTCCGTTTGTAACGCATTGAAATACTCATTTGCGACCCTATAAAGTATATATATTCTTGATCAGGGTAAAATTCTGAGTCGATCTGTGCACGTCCGTCCGTCCGTCTGTGGTAATCACTCTAGCATCCACAAAAATGGAGATAGAACGCTGAAATTTTGGGAAAATGCGTCTTTTATTTGCAGGCAGGTCAAGTTCGATGATGGGCTATAACGGTCCACGTTTTGGTATAGCCCCCATATAACAGTACCCCCCGATTTACGGTATTTTGCCGTTTTTAGCTACATTTTCAGACCGATTTAGCTATAATGTGACATTTAGGGTTCTTAAGTGTCAATAAACTTACATAACAAAAGCTGTGGGCATAGGCCCTCGTTTTGGTATAGCCCCCATATAACGGTACCGCCGATTTACGGTATTTTGACGTTTTTAGCTACATTTTCAGACCGATTTATCTATAATGTGACATTTAGGGTTCTTAAGTGTCAATAAACTTATATAACAAAAGCTGTGGGCATAGGCCCTCGTTTTGGTATAGCCCCCATATAACGGTACCACCGATTTACGGTATATTAACGTTTTTAGCTACATTTTCAGACCGATTTATCTATAATGTGACATTTAGGGTTCTTAAGTGTCAATAAACTTACATAACAAAAGCTGTGGGCATAGGCCCTCGTTTTGGTATAGCCCCCATATAACGGTACCACCGATTTACGGTATTTTGACGTTTTTAGCTACATTTTCAGACCGATTTATCTATAATGTGACATTTAGGGTTCTTAAGTGTCAATAAACTTATATAACAAAAGTTGTGGGCATAGGCCCTCGTTTTGGTATAGCCCCCATATAACGGTTCCACCGATTTACGGTATTTTGACGTTTTTAGCTACATTTTCAGGTCGATTAAGCTATAATTTGATATTTAGAGTTCGTAGTGACCAAAAAACTTATATTCGAAATAATTATGAACGTAGGTCCATGTTTTGGTATAGCCCCATATAACGGTACCTCTGTATAACGGATTTCGGTATCCCCATATAACGGATTTTCGGTATTTTGAGAATTTTACCTACAAGTTTTAACCGAATTATCTGTAATTTGAACATTTGACATTTGAAATTCTTAGTGGGCACCACACCTCTCCACCAAAAATTGTCCAGAAAGGTCGATGTATTGATAAAGCTCCCATATAAAAGTACCTCCCGATTTTCAGTAATTTGATGATTTTAGGTACAATATTAAACCGAACTAGCAGTAATTTGACATTTGAAGTTCTTAGTGGTCACAACACCTCTCTATAAAAAATTGTCAACAAAGGTCCATGTTCGGATATAGCTCCCATATAACGGTACCTCCCAATTTTCAGTTATTGGCAATTTTAGCTACAATTTTTAACCGAACTAACTGTAATTTGACATTTGAAGGTTGTAGTGGTCACCACACATCTGCATCAACAATTTTCAACATAGCCCCAATATAACGATACTTCCCGATTTGCGGTACTTTGAGGATTTTACTTAAAATGTTTAACCACGTAGGTCCATGTTTTGGTATAGCCCCAAAACAAACCTCCCGATTTTCCGTACCTTAGCTTTATTTTTTGGACGAACTTTCTGTAATTTGAAACTTAAAAGCCAACAAAAATTGTTCATTTAAGTTCATATTTTCGTATAGCCCACATACCTCCGAACTAGTTCCCAAGTTATGTACCGATTTTCGGTATTTTGAGGATTCTAGCTACAATTTTTAACCGAATTAGGAGTTATTTGACATTAAAGGCTCCCATCAAAAACTGTCAACATAGGTCCATGTTTTATTATAACCCCTATATAACGCTACCTCCTAATTTCTCGCCCACAAAAAATGTCAACATACATAGTTAGATATAGGCACCATAAAAAAGTGCCTCCAGAATGAAGCATTTTATGTTCATTATTTGACATTTTAACGTACCCACTTAAAGTTGGGGACAGCAATGAAAACTAATTATTCCATTTTAGTTCAGAATATTTTATGGTGGAGGGTTTGAAAAGTTCGTCCCTCCGAACTTAACGCTTTTTTACTTGTTCAATTTAAGAATGGTTTCTCTATTTTTGTATCCTTGGCCAAAATATATCAATAAGTGAAAAAAATCTCACATTCTTCCTGATATATGACTTGATAATAATTGTATATTGCATTGTATTAAATTTCATGGTTTCTAACGAGGTTTGAATTGATATTTATCGCATTAATAATACTCTTAATATTGAGATGTGAAAAAATTCAATGATGCATAGCAAATGTTTAAAAAATATTTCACACTCCCTACTCAAACCCCAAAATACTTATGTATACAACTTTTTGAAAACAACAATGTGTCAACGTAACAATGGGATTTCTAGGTGCTGCTGTCATTAATCACATCTAATCGATACATCTCCATATAAACCAAAACATTAACTACTACCACCACCTTTGCCAAACAACTATTACTCTGCTCACCTCAATTCAGCCAGGTTGTAGGTTTTTTCCTGTTTGTGGCACACACGCAATAACAACAAAATCTATTACAACAATACCCATAATAAAAATTAAAATCTGATTATATAACCAAACAAATTTGATAACAATGATGGGGAAAGAATGGAAGAAAGAAACACATTACAATAACGACAAAAATCACAAGAAATGGGCACAATAAAATTTTTGAGAAGACTGGATAAAAAGGAAAACGCCCCAGGCTTCAATGGGGTAGTTGTTGTTGCATCCACCACAATGAAAACAACCTATTTGCCGCAACAATAACAAAAAAGGTACCCCAAAAAAGTCGAAGAAAATATGTATAAAACCATTACCAAATTTTGTTGAAAACGAAACTCTATCCAGAAAGCAAGGAACAAATGTACACACATACATATGTACATTGTTACACATGTGAGTACGTATATACATATATTGTGTGATGGGAAAAAGGTCCTAAAAATGAAATTTAGGACAAGTTTTTGTAATAAATATTTTATCTTTTACCATATTATGGTATTCCGCTCTAGAGTTGTGGAGGAGGATGACTTGCCTTCCTAATACACCAGTCTATCCAGTACAGACCTATCTTGCATGAGATCTCGAGTAACCCACATTTGGAATGTATGGAAGTATCAGTAAAGTTTGGAACTGTCGAGACAAGATGCATAATGTGTACATACATACCTCCGATGAATAGTTTGCCTCGCGTTTTATGACCGATATTAATTTACTTTTAGAGGGCAATAACCGTCTGGTTTTGGGGGACTTCAATTCCCATCATGATCTTTGCCAAGTATATTGAAAGCTCCACGATTTGCATGATAAATGAAGGCGCTCTTACAAGTATAAGAGGAGATTGCCACTCCTCGCCACATATTACTTGGCTCAGACCACCTTCCTATCATCGTCTTCATAAAAAGACCATCCGACTTCATAACTTCTGAACGCCGTACTTTTCCAAACCATATAAAAGCATGATTGGCAAGGGTTCAGAGAATTTACAAATCACCGCTTCAGGGAGCTGCCTATCTCTCTCAGATATCAGATCCTCGAGTAGCTGAGATTACTTTCATGGACATCATCACAGCAGCAGCCGTTCGCGCATACCTGCTGGTCGAATACCCAAAATCAGACCAAATTTCCCACCAGAGCTGACGGGACTAGCAAATGAGAGTGATGAGCTTCGTTGTACAAATTCTGAAGATGCAAGAGTAGACAACTTACTCTTGAAGTCAACACACTAGTAGGCGAATATATGCAAAAAAGTGGCTAGACCACCTGAAGCAATGCAATATTGGTACAGTATTAAGTAAATTGTGGAAACGGCTAAATCACTTACTTTCAACGGCGTGACAGTAACAGACCAAAATTGGTGCACGTGGCTCTGGGGAACTCGGATGCTGTCGGCTCGTTGACAGTCGTCGGCAACACTCGTCTCGGCAGTACTCGGATCGACAATCGATGGGCGACGTTCGGGTGAATGTTCGGCTGTTTGACGACCGGTTCCGCTACTCTGTAAAGAGAAGAGTCGGAAATGGTTAGGTAACGGAGCGAACGAATCGGCAGAAGCGAACGGAAACGCAAGGAGCGAACGGATTGGCAGGAGCGAACTAATCGCAAAGATCGAACGAATCGGCTGGAACAAACGAATAGCAAGGAGCGAACGGGTCGGTAGGAGCGAACGAATCGGCAGGAGCGAACGAATCGCAAGGAACGAAATAATCGCAAGGAGCGAAGGGATCGCAAGGCCGACGGCTGTTGCTACGGTTGCTGCGGTCAATGCCACACGTCTTATCTTGTACTTCGTTTAACGCCAGCACTCCACAAATACAGCGACGAAAACTAAACGTCTTATACATCTGGGTTTATGGAGTGAATGAGAATTATTTGTAAGGCGAGACAACCAGGAAATACACTGAAGTTTAGATAATGTATGAATAGAATTGTAATTATGCATGAAGTTTGGATTACACTATGCAACACTAAAAATGCAAACAACTTCTAGTATGCATTTTTTTTAAAGTACATATTTAGACTATAAAAACCCTAGTAGGGTTTTGTCCTGTCAGATCCAGTTCGGATTTTATGGCCTCATCTAAACGGGGCTAAATCGGCACTTTTTGCATTTATCAGGTCTTTATCTTAGAAACGAACAGGAATTTGGCCTTGCTGTCTTTAGCAATATTGTAGCCCTAAACTAGTAGAACTTATCTTTTGAAAAAACCGCATAAGAAAAACTCCATCTATGGCATCAAAATCTATAAAATATAGAAAATTTTACATATCGGCTAAACTATTGGGAGTTGAACCAAATAACCTTTCGCAAAAATCTTCCAAATAAAGTTCTCAACAATTCTTTAGAACATTCTGAAACTCGAAAATGCCTACTTCATGTTGTTTCAGCGGTATTTTGCATCATATCTTTTACAACACCTTTTTCAAACACAGTTTACACCAACAGTTTTTTCTCGCATTTAGGATTTCACTACATTATTGACATTTTTATTAAATTGTCGTTGAAAAATGTACTGAAAAACACCGGAATAGAGGCATTTTACAACAATGACATGTTCTGAAGAGTTGTGTATTACATTCCAGGGAATATTTTTTCAAAAGAAAATATTCACTTTTTTGAACTTAAACTAAGTTATAGTTACATCTTCTCCGTGTTCACTTCTAGACCATTTTCATTGACCCAGCCTGACAGTTGTAACAAAGCACATTGCAGAAGGTTCTTCAAGGTTAGTAAAAATCTACCACTTATCGGTACTACAAGATAATAAACATACGCCACCACCTTAGTATTCAGTTGGTCGAAACACAAGAATTTCGTTCATTACACTGTGCAACAGTCAATCTTAGGTACGGAAATCCCAAGTGGATGTAAAGTTTTCGGTTAGTAGATCAAAACCCCAACAAAGTTTTGGCTTCTTATGCCAAACTTTTTAAGACCCTTTATATAGCCTTAACCATAGACAAAAGGCCCCTAATATCTTGCTACGAGTATATATTTCACAAAATTTAAGATAGAGCCTAGAATATGATAGCGATCTTGGGATCATTGATATACAAAATGGGTAAACCACGATTTCAAGTATTTTTAGCCACATTTTCTTACTAAGAGTGCCAAATTTTCGTACTTTGAGATATCTGCTAGGAGAAACCCTCGTTGAAGTAATTATCAATTCTAAGGGCGTAAAACACCTGTTCGCAGTAAATGATCAATGTAAGTCCATGTCTCGGAGTAGCACCCATATATAGGAACTTCCTGATTTATGTTATTTTGAAGGTCCAACCATAACCCTATGGTTTGGCCTGAGAACCCAAAACTCTTTTCGGGGTTTGATCTTCACAACTACTTGGGATTTACCGTACTCCAGACCACGACCTGCAAAATGCTGCATAGTGTTACGAGTACCAGCAGCCAGATTTGGGGTGAGAGAAGTGACAGTGTACCCCTGCGAACAGTTTTTTTCACAGAACTCTCTCCTATGTGTTAATTGATAATCCTGATTTGCATACCATATTCTTTTCAGCGTGTACCATCCAGTCCCGGCGATTTGTAAGTCTGAAATCTGTTAATCGCCCATTGAAGTCTTGGGAGGCTAGTTAATCTGTCTATCAGTTGTTCATCCTATTAAGTGTGGAATTGATTATGGCTTGCTGTTTGCACGCAGAAAAAAATATGATTCATGCCACCATATTTTGAAAGAAAAATACATATATTATAGATATATGGTAACATCTATCATATTCTAATAATACAATTTTTGAGATATTTTAAAATGTTGTGGTAGCAGCAGAAACATGTTGTGGTTGCCTGTAATAAGTAGTATTTTAATTGGAATTATACTGTACCATTGAGATTGATTTCCCATTAAATGTGGGGTCCCAGCAAAAATTGGCCTACTTTCTCATTATTTTAACATGGGCATGTCATAGGGAGTAAGTACTTATTTTTTGGCCACTTAAAAGTAGATAAATAAGTAGTTACTCCCTGGTTACTTCAAGTCGTAACTACATATTTATGTACTTATTTATTTAATTTTAAGTGCCAAAAAATAAGTACTTACTCCCTATGACATGCCCGTGTTAAAATAATGAGAAAGTAGGCCAATTTGTAATGAGTATTTTTGGTGGGGTGATTGGCAAAATGAAATAATGCACAAAATGTGCACGAAACGTGCGGAGATTCTTTTTAGTCAAGAAGTGTTTGTTACGTAAAAAATGAAACACAACTCAATCACTCATATCTTTTTGCCACTTTCCGATTTTTCTTTCTACACATTTTCATATCTTCATTCACAAATAAACTAAAGTCATTAATACCGCCAACAAATACTTGAACTATTTCATTCTTTACTTGGAATGCTGTTTTTACTAATTTTATATCATTCATTTAAATGAAAATTAAACAAAATTTACAACATTCTTACTCAGCGACAGAACAACTAATGAGAGAACATTTGCTTTTGGCAGTGAACAGCTGTTGTTTTTGACACTTCATATGTCAAACTGAGAAAGTTAAGCAGATTGTGGGTGGATTGACCATCAGATAATTATGAAAATATTACTATATATCGAGATTTTGTGATTTGTTGTTTTTTTATATGGTTAACGGAATCAAAATTGGCAATATACATTATCGCCTTTAAAATAACATGTACGGCACAAAAATTATTAATGCAGCCAAAATAATCTCCTAGCAGCTTTTTGTAAAGAACTGTCACTCGCCCAAGTCCGCTTGCATGTCGGACGAGTTTTGGTAAGAACATCCACAGTTCTCTAGACTCCTGTGGAATGTACTATTATAATGCGCCCAAACTAAAGATTGGTTCACATGAAAATTTTTAATTTTTTCATAATTCAAATGACTTTTATTGGAATTTAAAATGTTGTGTTATGGAGTTGGGCATTCCCCATAATCTCATGTATATAATTTGTTTGGTTTTGCTACACAATAAAAAGTAGTAAAATTTTTAAATTGTTTTTCTTATATTTGGTTTGAAATAATAATAATAATACGTTCAGGGAAATTTTTGGAGATTCAAACTTATAAATTTGAGAAAAACGTTTTACAAATCGTTGCTTTTTGTATCGTCAATGTACCACGAGTCAGTCAGTGTCCGATTTATTTTTAAACTGTACATTTATTCAACACTTTTAAACCTTTTTCAAGAACCATATATTTAGCGGGGAAGTGTAGGTAAACCTGTGGTTGTCAGAGGCATGGACACATTTTAAGTGGCATAAAAGGAATAGGAATTAAAAAAATAAATCAGGTTTGTTAAAAAGTTCCATAAATTGGGTGCATAATAAAGCGTCAAAAGGCCTCGAGAGTTCTCCGTCACAGCTTTTACGGCATGAATCGCTTATTATTCGCATTTAATCGCGTTAAACTATTTTTGCTTCTCAAAACAACATTCATTGTGATCTTCCCGTATCGAAAATGTGATGCAACCAAACGTTAGTAAGCTCTAATCGACCTAGAAATAATAAAAAATTGTCAAAAAATAATGAGCGATTCAAGCCATCAAAGCTGAGTCGGAGAACTCCCGCACTCAACTTATGGAACTTTTTAACAAACTGCATTTATTCTTTAATTCCTACTCCTTTTATGCCACTTAGAATGATACATGAAATTCAAAATTTTATTATCTTCAAGTTTTTTGAAAACCTAAAAATGTCACACGAACCATTTCTATCCCCTGTAAAATTACGGTTTCCCAATTTGTTTCTTGCCTTGATTTAATTTACAAGGTAGTAATTAAGATCCTTCAATGAAATTCTTTGTCATTTAGGGTGTTAATAATTTCACCAAAGACTGTAACCACAAAACTGTGTTTTTAAAACTCTGCATTCGGGTGGGCTTGAGCACACACAAACACACATAAAATATCTGTCAACCACCATTCTTGTTGCCACATTAAATAAAACAGTCATTATTTTTATGAACTCAACTGAACAAAATATAATTTTCATTAGTTGCAGTTGGTGATTTTTCTAAATGAAATCTCTTTTGTTGTTGTTGCTGTAATCTGTGGTCGAGCTTATTAAAATATTACATTATTAATCTGTTTAATTGAAAACTCTATTTAAAACTCAGGCAGAAGCATCACCAACACACTACACCACAATGATAGAGTTATGGCAAGTGGTGGGGATCCACAAAAAACAAATGTGTGACTTTGTAAGGGACAACAATGTGTTCCTCCTCGCTTTGTGCAAGGGTCTTTTATAACTCCAGCTAATCTTGTCTCCACCAGATAATGTTATTGTTATTGTGATTTTTCTTCTTCTAAATTGAGTTTCAATTAGAGTACAATTTAAATTACTTTTTAATTGTTTTCAAAGCCTATGGCTATACCCAATGAATGAACGAGTTTCATTTCATAATTTTCTTTGTGGGTCTTTGATGGAGTTATGAAATCCACTGAAAATGCACTCAAGCGAGACCACTTGTATGTGCGACTCCACCAGTGTAATCTCCATTGTCATCTTGTCTTGCTGTTGTCGTTGTTTATTTTGTATTTTTTTTTCGCCATAGGCAATAGCCGCTTGGCTAAGCCAATTCTTTGTCTATTTATGTTTGGGGGAGAACGCAATAAATTGTTCATTAAATAAACCACTGAGCAGATGATTTGATTTCAAAAATTGATTTAATGTTGCTATTGTGAAGGTCTAAAGAAACATGTGATGTTTTAGATTTTGATTATGTTATTTGTCCCCATAAACTAGTGACATAGATTTGTTTTGGGACAAAAATATGTTGGTAATTTATGGGTTGTGAAGAGATTAATAAAAAGATTCCACATTCTATGTGAATAAAATATAGAAAATATAACTAACAAGTAAAAAAGTATCTGTCGGCATTGCCGACCGAGATATACCCTTAGCCTGTGTGAACTGATACGTCCATCTATTGACAATATCGAATCTACGGATTACGTATTTTGTAGCCCTTTTTGAAATTTGCCGACAAAAAATATATTTGGTTTGAAGCTCAAAAGTGTTGCGGAGCATGTACTTTAAGGAATGGTCCATTTAGGTTAGGTTGAAAAGAGGGGCGAATATAAGAATCGCCACATGCCCGTATGGGGCATACACTTAAGCCAGTATAGGCCTGTTGTGCGCTCTAATTTCGGAAGCCTAAGGGGAATAAATTTTTTATTGCTTAATTTATTAAAAGAAAATAAATTTATCAGTTAAGAAATTCTGTGCCATTGACATAATCTCTTAAGTTTTTGAACTTGCTTGCCCTAATTTGGTGGAGTTCTGGTATAGTGTTATTTCCTAGAAATTGGTTTCTTAGGGTCGCGAAGGCTGGGCAATGACAGAGATAGTGTTCCAACGTTTCGTCGTCCTCTCCGCATGCTCTGCATTCGCTGCTTTCTGCACAACCGATTTTGTGCAGGTGTGCTTGTAGCCCTAGGTGTCATGTAAGGATGCCTGTCAGTCTACTAATGTCTTTTTTACTCATTTGAAGGAGTTCCTTTTTTATCCTCGTCTGGGTTTCCCCAGAGGATTTTTGTATTTTTCCCTTTCTCTTCAGTATTCCAGAGGGATGTATGGGCGCCGCTTTTAAAGGCTTAGCATTATCTAGGCTTATGGTAGCTTGCTCTCTGGCTTGCCTTGCCAAGGAGTTGGCTATCTCGTTACCCCTAATCCCTTTATGTCCTGGTACCCATATAATGTTAACAGAACCATGGTGGTAGTAGTCGTTGATTGATTTTTTATACTGCAGGACAGTTTTTGATTTCACCGTCTTGCTTGTTATTGCTGTAATTGCTGCTTTACTGTCCGTTAGGATGTTTACAGTGATTGGCCTTGTGTTAGCTTTAAACCAGTTCAGACACTCTGTTATCGCTCGGATTTCGGCCTGTAGGATCGTATTATGATCCGGCAGTCGAAGGGAGATTCTAGTTTCCTGGTCTTCGATATATAGACCCAGACCCGTTCTCCCCCCTATAACGGCCCCATCTGTGAAACCACAGCTTCCAGTTGGCATCCGTTCCAGGGTTCCATCGATCCACATGTTCCTGTCTGGTATTAACATTTCACACAAGGCGGATTCAATTGTTTCAGGTATACGGTCTGATACAATATGATCTATTGACTCACCCGTTGTAACCTGTAATATGCTTTGGTGGTAGTCCATAGTCCATTTAAGAAGTAGATATTATTTTGGGATTCATTCCTTTTGATAGATTTTGTGCCCACCGGTCATTTCAGTTGGTCACAGCAAAACTTAGAGGTTTTGGGCCATGATGTCAGGAAGCATGCGTTGCCCACGAAAAAACATAAAATCGCTTAAACAGGAGTGAGAACTCGCATTGTCATGGTGCACAATGATTCGCTTCCCCTTGTTTGTTTTTCGAATTTCTCCGAAGACTGCAGGCAAACAAATTGTGGTTTACCATACAGAATTGACCGTCCTACGGAATATCCGCTATATTGCAGGTTCTGCCGAAGAAACAGGACGTTATTTGCTTTGAAGTGCTTCTTCCACGAATAGCTTCGTTGTTGTTGTTGTTGTTGCAACGCATATATGTTCGTTCGTGTATTCTTTCAGTTTTTATAACTGCAACCTGGAGAGGTTGAGTCCATAAAGAATCAGGAGACAGGTGGGTGGGGTTAGCTGGGCAGCAAAACAAATGCAGTGTGTCGTGTGGTCCCAATCCACATGCCGGGCATGTCTTGGGTATCGTGGCATCAATTCGGGCGTAATACGAGTTGAAGCGGCTGCCACGTTCGGATCTTAATTGGGCTAAAAGCACTCGTGTTTGCCTTGGCTGCTGACGTTCTTCTGCTGCGATGGATGCGGTGTGGTATCCTAGTACGGCATTCACAGTGTATCTCAGTACTGCCTGCGCAACCATGTGTGTGAATGCCATCCAAGCCTACCTGATAGGCTCGTTGATCTAGAAATTCTCTTTTATACCTTTGGACCTTTCTCTCTAGATCAAGAAGATCTCTCCTGACGTGACTGGGTGGGGGAAGCCTGTCCATTAAATCGTGGCAGGGATGCTCACTGCGATAACTCCCAAGCAGGTACTGCATCGACAACAACTTGTTGTGCTGACGCACGGGTAAAACCTTCGCCTCTTCATGAAAATGGTCCACTGGTGTCATGAGGAGGCAACCTGTTGCAGTCCTCAGGGCGGCATTCCGGCAGGTTTGAATCTTCAACCACTACGTAGCGCTAACATTAACATAACACGCTGGCGCCGCATAGCTTACCACAGACCGGCCTATTGTGTTACAAGAGGTCAACAAGGTTTCTTTGTCAGCACCCCAAGTGCTGTCGGCCAGCGACGACTTAAATATGCTATCGAACTTTACACCCAATATTTTGGGGAAGTTAGTGGTCGGAATCAGTACCCCATCGTCCAGTATGTTCAGTGGGAGCCTCATTTCTGCATTCCAAGTGGTTAACAATGTGACAGTGGATTTAGCGGCGGATATTTTCATATTTCTTAGATGGAGGAACTGCACTAGCTCAGCTTTGTTGACATTTAACCTATCACATATGTCATCGACAATAGGGCCCGACGCCAAAATCGTACAATCATCCGCATACATTACAATCTCTATGCAGTCTGGAGGGTGTGTAATTTTAGACAGGTTTTGAGATATCACCCCTCCTTGGGGAACTCTCTGTTTCACTCTACGGGTTTTGGATTTTTGTCTCTGAATTCCACAAACGACTGGCGTCCGCGCATATAGTTGCTCACCCAACGTTTCAAACACGGCTGGAGAGTAGACTCTTCTATATCCTCGAACAGCTTGGCATGACTGACGGTATCGAAAGCTTTCGGCCTGTTCTGGATCAGCCCTCTACTAATATATGTGAATATGTCGAGTAATGCTGTTGTAGTACTATGCATTTTCCGAAATCCATGTTGATGTTGGGCAACTCGAAAACAGTTTCTCATCGTGGGCAGGAGTAGTGCCTCTAGGATCTTTGCTACTGGCGACAGGAGTGAAATCGGCCTGAACGATTCCCCTCTGCTGGCAACCTTGCTTCAGTAGCCTACTTTACCGGCTTCTGGTATAGTATGGGTGGCTAACGATAGGTTGAGGACACTTGTTAAATGCTCAAGCATTACCATCGATATTCGGCGTGGGCCCAACGCTTTAGATGATTTCGCGTTTCGAATGGGATCAGCAACATCGCGCATCGTAAACTGTAGTGGTACCTCCTCGGCTGCTAGGGCTCTTTTTATCCGGCGTGGCACACTCATCTTCGCCCAATCAATCTTGAGGTGCTCTATGAACTCTTTGGTTCAGTTACTGTCACGCCGTTTAAAGTAACAGCCGATCTGTCATCCTTCTTTCCCGGATTCGAGAGTGATTTAAACGTTGCCCACAATTTACTTAATCCTGACCAACGTTGCATTGCTTCAGGTGATTTAGCCACTTTTTCCGCTTATGTTCGCCTACTAACTTGTTGACTTCAAGGGAAACTCTCTAACTCCCGGGTCTTCAGGGTTCGTACGATGAAGCTCATCATGCTCATTTGCTAGTCCCGTCGTCTCTGCTAGGAAATTTGGTATTATTTCGGGTATTCGACTCAGCTACCCGAGGATCTGAGGGAATGGGCAGTTCTCTGAAGCGGTGTTTGGTAAAATCTTTGAACCCTTGCCTATCAGCATTCCCATGGTTCAGAAAAGTACTGCGTTCAGAGGTTATGAAATCGGGTGGTTTATTTACGGATACGATGATAGGGTGGTGGTCCGAGCCAAAGAAAATGACGGGTTACCAGGATACGTCATTTATCAGACCTGGTGCCGCAATGGTGATATCTTGTGTGGCATTCTCCTTTAATCCTCATAGGAGCGTCTTCAGTCATCGTGCAAAACGTGGAGCTATCAATTTGTTCGGCCAGCGCTGTATCCTTTTAGTCATTACCTAGGCCGGAATGCCAAAGCTCATGATAAGCATTGAAGTCCCCAAGTACTAGAAGGTTATTGCCCTCTAAAACCGAACTAATATCGGGTATATAACGCCAGGCACAGCTATTCATCGGCTTACCTTATTGCGAAAATCGTTGCAATTGAATTGCAGGAATGATGCATTTCCGCGCCGTTAAACAACAACTTGTGGTGTTAGACGCTACCTACGTTCGTTGTTGTTGGGGAGACTGCGGGAGCGTCTCGTATTCCGACTACGACGAAGTCGAGGACACACTGGGCGGTGTTCTGGCGCAGCAACATACCTATCGCTGTGAACCCTGGTGCGACTAAAACCAGAGCACCCTCGGAAATGCACCCATTCCCTACATCCATTACATTACGCGAATGGACAGGCTATGAGAGCGTCAACTTCTTAGCGACCGGTGACTGTTCCTCCGACGAGGACGTTTGAAGACTTAGAATATTTTATCAGGTAACCTTCTGTCTTTGCGAGTATTCATTCAAAAAGAAAGATAGCGCCTCCGCCCCATTAATTTTTAATTTAACAACTTTAACTTTCATGGAGTTTTTTAATTCCTTTAACTCCTACTGAAGCATAGGTTTCATTGAAAATAAGAACATCATTTGAAGATTTAATGTCAATAGAATAGAAATATGGCATTATTAGTAATGAACTTTAAAATAATAATAATGAACACGTTTATATTTACCTAGAGTAGCTGTAGGCATCAGCATTTTGTCAACCAAAACCTACTGACATTTCATTCAACAAAAAACAGCCAAAGACAAAACCCGCTCAATATTTTACGGTCAGCTACATTTCAGGGTCTATCATGGCTATAAGACCAACAACACATTGAACCTTGTTTATGTGAATGCCTTCTGTGTCAGTGGCAAACTGATTGACTGTCTGACTAAATACCAGCCGAAAGACTCACTTCAAGTTTAGTAAGGCCTTATTAAAACATCAAAAATAAATATTATTACTTTATTTGGCAATGGTCATAAGAATTTCAGTTATGCGCTTCATATTGAAATGCATTTCATTTCATAATTTCTCATGTTCTTCATATGTTGAACTGAACTTTTGCGTGGTCAGGAAGCTTGTATTTGATCGCATTTGCTTCATGAGCATGATGACAACAATAATGAGTTCGAGGATGAGGTTACTGGCTTAAGAACGTTACGTTTTGCAGCAACAGAGGAAGTTTTTTATTTCTCTTGCCACGCAGTGTCGTCTGCTTTTCGAATTTTTTGAATACAAGTTGTGGACCAAATCAAAACATCATACAACTGCGCATTCAACAAACAAATATGCCATTGATGTTGACTGCGCTTTTTTGTTCATTTTTTGTGTGGCATTACAACACGCATGCGTAATGTGAAATGTTCAAAGGCTCACTGTCACCAATATTGCCACCATCCTCAAGCCTGCTGTCATCTGTTTGCTTTGTCGAAGTTTAGTTAAGGTTGAATGCAAACTGGACGACAACACTTGGTCATCTCGTTCGACGAAGCCGAAAAGCATCATAAAACATAATCAACACTTAAGACTACTGTTTCGGTTCCACAGCCAAGAACTACTATTGGATGGATGCACTCCTATAACATGTTCTGTTTGTTTAGTCAGTCAATCAATTTAAACAAATATTGTGATTTTTTTTTTTTGTTTTAGTTGAAACTTACTTTGTATGCCCTACGAAGTTTCGCCAGGGGATTTGACAGTGTTTTGAGTTCCTCAACATTGACGTTGTGATATTTTTTCTAAGGTTAATTAAAGGTATTTTATTGAAGCAATATTTAACCAAAACCAACTGCAGTAAAATCTCAATCCCACAGCGGCCGGTTCTATGCACCCGATTTACTAGGAGGAATCTTCGACCAGAGGCCGTCACCTCAACAATTATGTGTTTGTGTTTGTGTTCGTGTATTCTTAGCTAACATTTTTTTCCGAATTCTTTGCGAATTCGGTCAGAATCTCTGCACAAGTTGCCGATTCTGATGCCGAATTCTTTCCGAATTCGGTACAAAAGTTGTATGGCCGTGTTCACCGAATTCGGAAAGAATTTTCTAAGAAAATTCAAACAAAATATTAGAGTTTCGCAACGAAATCGGTCGGAATTTGGAAAAAAAAATTCTGGAAAATTCGGTGGAAAATTTAGATTTTTTGAAGAAAATCGGTCCGAATTCGGGAAGAAATTCTGGAAAAATTCGAAGAAAAGTTTAGATTTTCTGAAAAAAAATCGAAAGAAATTCTTGGGCGCTGACGCCTTTAATACTGACACACAACACAGAACAAATATCCCCACTCAGGGACAATTTTCTTTTAATGCGCAATTTATGGATGATTCAAATTTCAAACGTTCTAATGATTTTCCCTGTTGTTATCATTTTGTGATTAATAGTAGAAATCGGAACGAGATTCTTAAGGTTCTTCTGAAAATGTGCAGAGATTCTTAAAAAAAAGTTTTAGAAAATCGGTACAATTTCTAGCAAAATATTAGAGAAATCGACAAATATCTAAAAAATATTCAGAAAATTTCGGAAAAAAATCGGAAATCAGAGCACTCGGAAAAAATTGTTAGCTGGGTTGTATTGTCAGCATCGGTGAGGTGTAATGGATGTAGGGATAGGTATGTTGCTGCTCCAGAACATCACCCAGTTTGCCTTTGGTCTCCCCAACAACAAGAAACGCAGCATCTAACACCACAAGTTGTTGTTCAACGGCCCCGAAATGCATCATTCCTGCAATTCAATTGCAACGATCTCCGTAATAAGGTCAGCGAAATTGAGGACTTTATGAGTCGCGAAAACATCATGGTCGGCGCGATCCGGGAAACAATGCTCAGCGCCGCCTGTATCTTGCAACGTTGTGATGGTTACAACGTTTTTCGGAAGGATCGCACAAGAAGCGGAATGGAGGGCGTACTTGCCTCGAGGAAGTACTTGTCTTCCTTATACACCAGTCTGTATAACCTTGACTCTAGTGACCCATACATGGAATGTATGGGGGTAGCAGTAAAGTGTGGTACTGCCCAGGTGGATCTGTTTAATGTGTACATATCGTCGATGAATAGCCCGGCGTTATAAGCTTGATATTAGTTCGCTTTTAGAGGGCAATAACCGTCTGGGCTAGGAGACTTCAATGCTCATCATGAGCTTTGGCATTCCGTCCTCGCTACATACCTGCTGGACGAATACCCGAAATAGGACCAAATTTTCTATCAGAGGCGATTGGACTAGCAAATAAGCGTGATGAGCTTCGTCGTACAAACCCTAAAGACCAAAGATTTAGAGAGCTTACTCTTGAAAAAGTGGAAAAAGTGTCTAGACAGCCTGAAGCAATGCAACATTGGTACAGGATTAAGTAAATTGTGGATAAGGGTCAAATCACTCTCGAATCCGGGAAAGAAGGATGACAGAACGGCTGTAACTTTCAACTTTTAGACAGTAACTGACCCATAGAGGTTCGCGTGTTATTTCAACCGGCAATTCATAGAGCACCCCGAGGGTCATAGGGCGAAGAGGAGTGTGCTATGCCGTATAAGAAAAGCCCTTCCACAACCGTTTACAATGGGCGGTGTTGCAGATGCCATCCGAAACGCGAAATTATCCAAAGCGTTGGTCCCACACCGAATAGCGATGGTAATGCTTAAGCAACTGGATGAACCCGGAGTTGAGTATTTAACAAGTAAAAAGTCGTTAAGTTCGGCCGGACCGAACTTTTTATACCCTCCACCATAAAATAGTCTTAATTAAAATTTAATAATTAGGGTCCTTTCACAATTTTAGGTGGAACAACTTTTCGACAATGGATAGACTCCTACTGCCTCCTACTATTGCTTAAATTACACTGTGTGCACAAATGTTGGGGCAGAGATATTTCCTTTTGGAGATGAAAGCCCTTGGTGTGTGTATATTAAAAACCCCGAAGGACAAATGCGCCGTGAGTCGAACTTCCGCGTTATGGCGTGATGAAGTTTTTACAAGAGACCCTGTAAGCCATCATGAATTAGCATTATATCTTTGTTTGTTGTTTTTGTAGAGCACTTAAGCAACAGTGAACAAATAATTCCTGATGGTCCGCAGGGTCTCTAACAAAAATTTCATCACGCCATAACGCGGAAGTTCGTCTCACGGCGGATCTGCCCTTCGGGGTTCATAATATACTCAACAAGGCCTTTCTTCTCCAAGAGGAATTTTCCGTGCCCCAGACTTTCACCTCCATTTTGTTGCACAGTGTTATCTAATCTAATCTAAAAAAATGTGTTCAGCTAGGTGAAAGGTACCACTAATGGGGCTATATCAAAGTGTCAACCTATCTTTAAATTTTGTTGGCGGAAAAGTTTTAAAGCTGCAGGCAACTTCAAGAGTCAAATTGAGGGTAGTTTCATCAAAACAATGTAGATCCTCAAAAATGGACCAATGTTGACGAATTTTAGTGAAGAAATTTCATGACCACAGAAAATTCCCGAAAATCGGGAGGTACAGTTATATGGGGGGATATACCAAAACATGGACCTATATTGACGATTATTTTTGAATAGACAAAATTGTAGCTAAAATTTTCAAAATACCGATCATTACAGCTAGTTCGGTTAAAAATTGCAGCTTAAATTCTCAAAATACCGAAAATCGGGATATACCGTAATATGGGGGCTATACCAAAACATGGACCTGTAATGACGATGTTTCGCTGGAGATGTTTTATGACCACTGAGAACTTTAAATGTCAAATTACAGCTATTTCGGTAAAAAAACTGTAGCTAAAATTCTCAAAATACCGAAATCGGGAGGTACCGTTATATGGGGGCTATACCAAAACATGGACCTATGTTGACGATGTTTGGTGGAGATGTTTCATGACCACTGAGAACCTCAAATGGCAAATTATAGCTAGTTCGGTTAAAATTTGTAGCTAAAATTCTCAAAATACCGAAAATCGGGAGGTACCGTTATATGGGGGCTATACCAAAACGTGGACCTATGTTGACGATGTTTGGTGGAGATATTTCATGGCCACTGAGAACCTCAAATGGCAAATTACAGCTAGTTCGGTTAAAATTTCTAGCTAAAATTCTCAAAATACCGAAAATCGGAAGGTACCGATATATGGGGGCTATACCAAAACGTGGACCTATGTTGACGATGTTTGGTGGAGATATTTCATGGCCACTGAGAACTTCAAATGGCAAATTACAGCTAGTTCGGTTCAAAATTGTGGCTGAAATTCTCAAAATACCGAAAATCGGGAGGTACCGTTATATGGGGACTATACCAAAACATGGACCTATGCCCATATCCTTTGAGATATAAGTTTGTTGATCACTGGGAACCCTTAGTGTCAAATTATAGCAAATTCGGTCTGCAAATGTGGCGAAGAACGTCAAAACACCTCAAATCCGGAGGTACCGTTATATGGGGGCTATACCAAATAGTGGACCGATATAGCCCATCTTCGAACTTGACCTGCCTATGGAAAAAAGACTCTCAGCTGCAAAATTTCAGCACTCTATCTCAATTATTGCGGACTCTAGAGTGATTACAACAGACGGACAGACGAACATGGCTAGATCGTCTTAGAATTTTATCCTGATCAAGAATATATATACTTTATAGGGTCGCAAATGATTACTTCGATGTGTTACAAACGGAATGGCAAACTTAATATACCCTCCATACTATGGTGGAGGGTATAACAAGTGTCCTCAACCTATCGTTAGCCACCCATATGGTACGAAGAGCCAGGAAAGTTGGTAGGGTGGTCCCGCTACTGAAGTCTGGCAAGGATGCCAGCAGAAGTGAGTCGTACAGGCCGATTTCACTCCTGTCGCCAGTAGCAAAGATCCTAGAGGCACTACTACTCCCCACGATGAGAAGCTGTTTTCCAGTTGCCCAACATAAACGTGGTTTTCCGAAAATGCATAGTACTACAACAGCATTAGACACACATCAGTAGAGGACTGAATCAGAACAGGCCGTGCGACCGAACAGTCATGGTGGCTCTTCACCTATCGAAGGCCTTCTATACTGTCAACCATGCCAAGCTGTTCGAGAATATAGAGAAGACTACTCTCCAGCCGTGTTTGAAACGTTGGGTGATCAACTATACGTGCGGACGCCAGTCGTTTGTAGAACTCAGAAATAAAAAGTCCAAAAGTCCCCAAAGGAGGGGTGATATCTCAGAAATTCCACACCCACGGCATAGAGATCGTACTGTATGCGGATGATTGTACAATCTTGGCGTCGGGTCCTATCGTCGATGACATATGTGTTAGGGTAAATGTCTACATAGCTGACCTAGTGCAGCAGTTCTTCCATCTGAAGAATATAAAAAAATCTGCCGCTAAATCCACTGCCATACCGTTCACCACTTGGACGACTGAAATGAAGCACCCACAGTTTTCCTACGAGTGCGTTCCCACCGGCGGATAGGGGAGACGGATGATCATACTATTTTATTCTCAACTAGAAAAATCACTTTTGATATGACCTGAGATCGACTGCCTCAGGGAATCTAAACAGCCCCCGGACAAAAGGCTTACTACAGGCATGTTTTATCTCCTAACACAACATAAACAAATATGGAGAATAACCAGTACCGACAGGCCGGCGGGTGTTGTTGATCTCTCTACGAGTGCAAGCTTCCTTTCTTTCAGAAATGGTCTATAGAAGCACCCTTTTTTCAGAAAGGTTCTATAAAAACACTATTCTTTCGGAAAGGGTCTATAGAAGCACTCTTTCTTTCAGAAAGGGTCTACAGAAGCACCCTTACTTTCAGAAAGGGTCTATAGCAGCACCGTTTCTTTCAGAAAGGGTCTATAGAAACACACTTCCTGTAAGATGCCAATATCGATCATGTAATCGATATTACACTCCTCAGTACCTTAACTCCATCTTCAGACCGTTCCTTCGAATTCAATTATCAATATCAAAATGGTAGAATGATTTGCAAGTCTTCTGAATTTCTAAATGCGAGAACCAACAGATGATGTTTTTTTCTGAAACGAATACATATCCATTTTCGACTCATTATTACTTCCATTCTCAATTCTTTCCACTTCTTAAGTCAGTCAGCATGACGACTGCACTGGTTACCTGCAATCATAACTTTGGGCAAACAAACCAAAAAACAAAAGGAATTCATACATACAGTTTGTCAAGTAATCGTTTTCGAACCAAGAAAACTAACATTTTTCTGTATTAATTTATGAAAAATGACTGATAATTGGGATAAAAATGTCGGGTTTTTTGCAAAAAATAGTTTGTAGACTTATTAAAGACAAGATAGGATGTATAAATAAAAAATTGACCCGCTTAGTCCAACAAAAAATAACGAAAACCCATAACTACATATAATTCAAGCTGTCAAATAAATGTTTTCAAAATTTAATGGAGGCTCCAAAATAACCCATATTTTTGGTAAATTCTTGAAAATCATGACATTTTATGAATGTTATTCTTAAAAGGGGTTAGCTACTAACAAGTCTCAACAACATTAGGCATAAAATAAGCCCACTAGGAGGGTTACCATATGGACCAAGGGAGTACCAGGTCATATTACATGAAAATAGGGTCCTATAGGTCTTACACCGGGAATATCTGAAAACTAGAGCGTTTTATGAGTTTTTTAATTCACCAGGATGGACTGCCATCAATTACAATAAATATTACCTTCAGAATAATTAGATCAGTGGGGTTGCCAGATCTACTAAAAGGTGACAGGTTATATAAACGGTAAACGAGGCTACCCGCGTCAATTTTTATTTATACATCCTATCTTGTCTTTAATAAGTCTACCAACTATTTTTTGCAAAAAACCCGACATTTTTATCCCAATTATCAGTCATTTTTCATAAATTAATACAGAAAAATGTTAGTTTTCTTGGTTCGAAAACAATTACTTGACAAACTGTATATGCTTATGTGACATTTCTCCCTCTCTCGGTTAGTTTTGCGTGACGATTACGAATATTAATCAGTCAACATTCACCCATTAACGCTTTCAGCATTTTAGCAGATATGATTGGGAACTTATGACGCGGTGTTTGCTGCTGCTGCCACTGGTGCTCAATTCGCACGGGTGCATAATTCAAAACAATTTCATACCTTATATGCCAACATGATACGTGGTGGCTTGACCGCTTCTTCAGTTTCATCGTTTCAGACAATGCGATGATGCTTGAGGAGCAGCATCATCTCCATCATCATTGCAGACTGAATAGCATGAACATCAACATTCCAATGCAAAAATTCAGCATCAACAACCAAATCATCTGCATCGTGGTCTTCATAATTTTATCACGGTTTCACGGCTTTTGCTTACTGCCACTTGGAATTGTTGTTGTTTTTTTCCTTGGTCACGGGTTCTTTCGAGTTTAAAAGTGTGTTTCCTTGGTTATGAAACATGATGAAACAACAACAACAAAACAGAAAACAATCTTCGAAATACTAGTAGCCTTTTTTTGTAGAAAATCTCCCATCAACATTCTCTCATGGTTATTTAGAATGATTGAAAAAGATGCGTATCTGATAAGGACGAGCACCCTACAATAATCATAAAGAGACATTGATTTGAGGAACTGCCAGAGGTAAAACCACGGATTTTAAATAATAATGTACAATGGCAGATAAAGGGTGAGGCAGGCTTGAGTTTAACCCACATAATGTAGCGATTATTTTTTCTCGAGAAAATCGTGCCTCTGTAGTCCCTTTCTGAAAGAAAGGGTGCTTCCATAAACCCTTTCTGAAAGAGAGGGTGCTTCCAAAGAGCCTTCCTGAAAGAAAGGGTGCTTCCAAAGATCCTTCCTGAAAGAAAGGGTGCTTCCGTAGACCATTTATGAAATCAAGGGTGCTTCCGTAGACCATTTCTGAAAGAAAGGGTGCTTCCGTAGACCATTTCTGAAAGAGAGGGTGCTTCCAAAGAGCCTTCCTGAAAGAAAGGGTGCTTCCAAAGACCCTTCCAGAAAGAAAGGGTGCTTTCATAATCCCGTTCTGAAATAGAGGGTGCTTCCGTAGACCATTTCTGAAAGAAAGGGTGCTTCCAAAGACCTTTCCAGAAAGAAAGGGTGCTTTCATAATCCCATTCTTAAATAAAGGGTGCTTTCATAAACTCTTTCTGAAAGAAAGGGTGCTTGTATAGACCCTTTCTTAAAGAAAGCGTGCTTCTAAAAGAAAGGGTGCTTCTATAGACCCTTTCTGAAAGAGAAGGTGGTTCCATAAACCCTTTCTGAAAGAGAGGGCCCTTCCATAAACACTTTTTGAAATAATGGGCTCTTCCATAAACCCTTTCTTAAAGAGAGGCCCTTCCATAAACCCTTTCTTAAAGAGAGGGCCCTTCCGTAAACGCTTTCTGAAAGAGAGGGCCCTTCCATAAACCCTTTCTGAAAGAAAGAGTGCTTCTATACACCCTTTTGTAACGTGACAAAATGATCACTAACATATACCAACAACATTACGTCCCCACTATAAAACAACTAAATGCCATCCACACTGATAAAACACCTGACGCTACTATGGAAACGATGCGTTATAATGCAATGTAATAAATCACCAGCATGACAACAACGGAATACTTCTCAATCGCTTTGTGCAACCGTTCACTTAAGTATTTCAGTTTGTGAAGGGACTGGGAGGCTTGCTACTGCAGGGAGCCAGCCATACGGGCTTGAGTACAGTTGTGTGTTCGAGGTCCGCCAACCGACACGGGAGTGTAGAGAGGTTGGGAAGTAGGCGCGGTGGCTAATACATTCACTCCACCTTCGGGTGTTGTTCCACTCCACCTTCGGGTGTTGTTCCACTCCACCTCCGGGTGTTGTTCCACTCCACCTTCGGGTGTTGTTCCACTCCACCTTCGGGTGTTGTTCCACTCCACCTCCGGGTGTTGTTCCACTCCACCTTCGGGTGTTGTTCCACTCCACCTTCGGGTGTTGTTCCACTAGTCAGTACTCGTAGTATACTGTAGAGGTTAATTTAGAACTAACACTAACTAACCGCGACCTGAACAACCGAACCGAGTGCTGAATCACCGAGTAGCCGAACCCCTACAACACGGGAGTCGAGGGCCCTAGCAACCATACGAACTCCGAGTGGCCGAACATCTACAACACGAATCACCGAGTGGCCGAACACATACGATCAACGTGTGACCGAACATCTACAACACGAATCACCGAGTTCCCGATCATCAGTGGCCGAACCCCTAACACCGAATCACCTAGTGGTCGAACAATACGAACCCGGAATCACCGAATGTCCGAACCCAGAACACCGAACACATACGAATTCCGAGTGGCCGAACATCTACAACACGAATCACCGAATGGCCGAACACTGAACCATAAACACCGAATCACCGAGTGGCCGAATATCTACAGCACGAATCACCGAGTGGCCGAACACATACGACCCCGAGTGGCCGAACATCTACAATACGAATCACCGAGTTCCCGATTATCTTCAAATCGTCTACTACCGAACAGCGAATCATCGAGTTCCCGATTATCTTCAAGTCGCCTACAACCGAACAGCGAATCACCGAGTTCCCGATTATCTTCAGATCGCCTACTACCGAACGGCGAATCACCGAGTTCCCGATCATCATCAAACCATTTACTGAATCTAAGTTGCCGATTCCCCAGCCAATTATCCTTCTTATCGTAATTAAACATCAGTAGATTATAAATTAGTTTTACATCAATAAATATCCGATTTAACCCCCAGGAAAGGGAGATTACTCGTCTTATTATTCCGTAAGGTTTAGTAAGCCCTTATGGCGACCCTGGACACGACTAAGTCTACCCCAGCCTACTACAAAACCACGTTACACTTTCTGATAGAAAGGGTGCTTCTATAGACTCTTTCTGAAACAAATGGTGCTTCTATTGAACCTTTATAAAAGAAAGGGTGCTTCCATAGACCCTTTCTGAAAGAAATTGTGCTTCTATAGACCCGAATGGGTGCTTCTATAAACCCTTTCTGAAAGAAAGAAAGGGTGCTTCTATAAACCCTTTCTAAAAGAAGGGGTGCTTCTATATACCCTTTCTAAGAGAAAGGGTGCTTCTATAAACCCTTTCTAAGAGAAAGGGTGCTTCTATAAACCCTTTCTAAGAGAAAGGGTGCTTCTATAAACCCTTTCTAAGAGAAAGGGTGCTTCTATAAACCCTTTCTAAGAGAAAGGGTGCTTCTATAAACCCTTTCTAAGAGAAAGGGTGCTTCTATAAACCCTTTCTAAGAGAAAGGGTGCTTCTATAAACCCTTTCTAAGAGAAAGGGTGCTTCTATAAACCCTTTCTAAGAGAAAGGGTGCTTCTATAAACCCTTTCTAAGAGAAAGGGTGCTTCTATAAACCCTTTCTAAGAGAAAGGGTGCTTCTATAAACCCTTTCTAAGAGAAAGGGTGCTTCTATAAACCCTTTCTAAGAGAAAGGGTGCTTCTATAAACCCTTTCTAAGAGAAAGGGTGCTTCTATAAACCCTTTCTAAGAGAAAGGGTGCTTCTATAAACCCTTTCTAAGAGAAAGGGTGCTTCTATAAACCCTTTCTAAGAGAAAGGGTGCTTCTATAAACCCTTTCTAAGAGAAAGGGTGCTTCTATAAACCCTTTCTAAGAGAAAGGGTGCTTCTATAAACCCTTTCTAAGAGAAAGGGTGCTTCTATAAACCCTTTCTAAGAGAAAGGGTGCTTCTATAAACCCTTTCTAAGAGAAAGGGTGCTTCTATAAACCCTTTCTAAGAGAAAGGGTGCTTCTATAAACCCTTTCTAAGAGAAAGGGTGCTTCTATAAACCCTTTCTAAGAGAAAGGGTGCTTCTATAAACCCTTTCTAAGAGAAAGGGTGCTTCTATAAACCCTTTCTAAGAGAAAGGGTGCTTCTATAAACCCTTTCTAAGAGAAAGGGTGCTTCTATAAACCCTTTCTAAGAGAAAGGGTGCTTCTATAAACCCTTTCTAAGAGAAAGGGTGCTTCTATAAACCCTTTCTAAGAGAAAGGGTGCTTCTATAAACCCTTTCTAAGAGAAAGGGTGCTTCTATAAACCCTTTCTAAGAGAAAGGGTGCTTCTATAAACCCTTTCTAAGAGAAAGGGTGCTTCTATAAACCCTTTCTAAGAGAAAGGGTGCTTCTATAAACCCTTTCTAAGAGAAAGGGTTCTTCTAAAAACCCTTTCTAAGAGAAAGGGTTCTTCTAAAAACCCTTTCTGAAAGTAAGGGTGCTATACTTTCTGAAAGAAAGGGTGCTATACTTTCTGAAAGAAAGGGTGCTATACTTTCTGAAAGGAAGGGTGCTATAATTTCTGAAAGAAAGGGTGCTATACTTTCTGAAAGAAAGGGTGCTATACTTTCTGAAAGAAAGGGTGCTATACTTTCTGAAAGAAAGGGTGCTATACTTTCTGAAAGAAAGGGTGCTATACTTTCTGAAAGAAAGGGTGCTATACTTTCTGAAAGAAAGGGTGCTATACTTTCTGAAAGAAAGGGTGCTATACTTTCTGAAAGAAAGGGTGCTATACTTTCTGAAAGAAAGGGTGCTATAATTTCTGAAAGAAAGGGTGCTATACTTTCTGAAAGAAAGGGTGCTATACTTTCTGAAAGAAAGGGTGCTATACTTTCTGAAAGAAAGGGTGCTATACTTTCTGAAAGAAAGGGTGCTATACTTTCTGAAAGAAAGGGTGCTATACTTTCTGAAAGAAAGTGTGCTATACTTTCTGAAAGAAAGGGTGCTTCTGAAAGAAAGGGTGCTTCTATAGACCACTTCTAAAAGAAAGGGTGCTATACTTTCTGAAAGAGAGGGTGCTACTATATACACTTTCTGAAAGAAAGGGTGCTTCTGAATGAAAGGGTGCTTCTGAAAGAAAGGGTGCTTCTATAAACGCTTTCTGAAAGAATGGGTGCTTCTATAAACGCTTTCTGAAAGAAAGAGTGCTTCTATAAACGCTTTCTGAAAGAAAGGGTGCAACTATAAATGCTTTCTGAAAGAAAGGGTGCTTCTATAAACGCTTTCTGAAAGAAAGGGTGCTTCTATAAACGCTTTCTGAAAGAAAGGGTGCTTCTATAAACGCTTTCTGAAAGAAAGGGTGCTTCTATAAACAATTTCTGAAAGAAAGGGTGCTTCTATAAACGCTTTCTGAAAGAAAGGGTGCTTCTATAAACGCTTTCTGAAAGAAAGGGTGCTTCTATAAACAATTTCTGAAAGAAAGGGTGCTTCTATAAACGCTTTCTGAAAGAAAGGGTGCTTCTATAAACAATTTCTGAAAGAAAGGGTGCTTCTATAAACGCTTTCTGAAAGAAAGGGTGCTTCTATAAACGCTTTCTGAAAGAAAGGGTGCTTCCATAGAAACTTTCTGAAAGAAAGAAAGGGTGCTTCCATAGACACTTTCTGAAAGAAAGAAAGGGTGCTTCCATAGACACTTTCTGAAAGAAAGAAAGGGTGCTTCCATAGACACTTTCTGAAAGAAAGGGTGCTTCCAAAGACCTTTTCTGAAAGAAAGGGTGCTTCTATAGACACTTTCTGAAAGACCCTTTCTGAAGACCCCTCCTGCAAGAAAGGGTGCTTGTGTTGACCTTTTCAGAAAGGAAAGGTGCTTCTATAGACCCTTTCTGAAAAAGGGGGCTTCTATTGACCATTTCTAAAAGAAAGGCTGCTTCTATTAACCTTTCTAAAAGAAAGGGTGCTTCTATAGACCCTTTCTGAAAAAGGGGGCTTCTATTGACCATTTCTAAAAGAAAGGCTGCTTCTATTAACCTTTCTAAAAGAAAGGGTGCTTCTATAGACCCTTTCTAAAAGAAAAGTAGCTTCCATACCCCTTTTCTGATAGAAAGGCTGCTCTCTTTAAAATAGAAATGGCCTGCACTCTTGTGATATGTTCCTGGGAACATTTTCGTTAATCAGAACCTTGTCGCTAGTTTTTGTAGGGTATTTATAAACCTAAAGCTTTTATTCCACTCAAAATCCACCACTTGCTTTAAGTTCCAAACAATTTTAGTTTTCTTGAACAACATATGTTCCCAGTCTGGTTCGTTGGTTGTCTCGACGTCTTTATGTCTGTCTTTCTGTCATATTGTGTGTTTGCTTTTTCGGAACTTTTGTCACTTTTGTTGTCGCTGTAATCAAGTTTATCGGCAAGAGCAATACAAAAACAACAACGTTCTCATTACTGGTGTGACTATGGCCGCCTTGGTCGGACGATGAGGTGAAATGATGCTTGCTGCTGATGTTGATGATGTCTTCAAGTCAGAATGAATTTTCATGAAGCGAAGTATCACGTCTGTAACTTGCACACATTTAATATAACAACAATAACAAACAAAACTCCAACCTATGCTTTTCAGTTTTTCTTCATTTGCTCTCTGCTGCGCTGTGTTACGCTAAATGTTCTTTTTTATTACTGAAGTATGAACTTTAATTAAGTCATTAGCAACCGTGCGATCTGCCAGATTTTTTTTCTTCTATCTTCTTCTTCATCATGTAGTCATCATCAACAACATCAACAGTCGGCCATAATTTTAGCAAAGTTTGTTGCCAGTTGCAGTTGCAACATCAGCGACAGTTGTTGTCCGTAAATGCTATGACTGAAACTAAATGAAACACTTTTCATTTACGAAAAAACAGATCCGAACAGACAACCATTTAAGCAGCGATACCATGATCCTCTTAACTTGATGCTGATGCTGGGCACGTTGTTGCTGTTGCACATCGTTGTACGGAGAGTTAACAAAAAATCTTGACATCATAACAAAAAATAATACAAAAACAACAATAAAACATAACAACGACTATAACCAACAACGCTGGTTATTAATTAATCTTTATTTACTATTCTTTATTAACAAAAAAATTAAAGATGGATGTTATTGCCTATTTCCCAGATTTTGTCTAAGATATTTGCTAGCTGTTTGGAAGTGGTGATTTTATCTGGAATATCTAAATGAAAGATATTAATTTTTATGATTATATCAATTTTTATTAATGTATATTACAATGAGGTATAAAAGTGTGGACATAACCCTAGTGCAGAAATATTTTTATTTATTTAAGAAAAGAGTTAAGTATGTTAAGCGACATTAACTGAACTATCTTCCTTATCTTAACCCACTTAGCGCCAGAAAAAATTTTTTTGGAAAATTTAATTTTTTTTTATTGAATTCAGTTTTATTTTTATTTTTAAGCATTTTTTAAAAAGTAACTTTTTTTCTTAAAAGTTATAGTTTTTCCGGAATCGGGTGTCCGTTAAAACGGACAGTGGCAAAATCCACTACCGTAAATTTGTATGGGAAATTGGTGTTTTTTACAAATATGTATAAAGTAAACTTCATTTTTAGTCGTACGCACAAAGCCAACTGTTTTATATTTTTAAAGATATTCTCTATCTTCTTCATTTTATAAAATATTTTTCATCGTACGCCCTAAAGAACGGCATGTTTACTTTATCCGTAATTGTAAAAAACATCAATTTCCCATACAAATTTACGGTAGTGGATTTTGCCACTGTCCGTTTAAACGGACAGCTAACTTTGCAGTGTAATACAGAAGAATTCTTGCTTTGTATTCACAATTTATGTTTTTAGAATAATACTTTCACATCTTTTCTAAATAATCTCTGCGTTGTATAAGTGTAACTTATCTAATTATGTGTTTTTAACCATTGTAAGAAAATCAAAAAATCACTTCACGAAAAGGGTTATTTTTGTGACCGAACCGCGAAAAACTACGCAGGTCAAATGTCAATTTATGAACGGGAAAAGACAGACATATGAGTAAACAATTAGAAAATACAAAAAACCCCGCGATAAAACACGTATCTAACTGTTTTTTACCTGCATTTTTGTGCACATTTTTTGCTGGCGTTTAAACGACCAGTGGCTTTAAGTGGGTTAAACAGGTGAGAATATGTATATGTAGTTGTAATGATATTTAGAATCTAATCTATCTAAATAATTCCAGCAAAGGCATGAAGATGGGCAACGAATCCTATATTATACCTGCCTGAGGATCCCAACCCAAAAGCATAGTAGTCTGAACTCCTGAGGGACACGTGAATCATGAGCTATGTTGTACATATTTATAGTTCTTGCTTGGTCCAAACATTGTACATTGTAATATTTTTCCAATGATGACGTAGATGATGAAACGTACGAAGGACTGGTCCAGAACGTATCTTGGTCCCTCATTCATCTCAAGTGGATACTCAACTCAACTAGTGTCACCTGTTATAGGTATTGAGCTAACTAGTACCGCATTTTTAACGACGAGACCAATAAAAACTTGGGTTGAACTTTACAAAGCCACCCAAATAAGGAAACATCCTACTGTGAAAAAAACAAAGAACAGCTATAAAAGTTTCAGTCGGCTTTAGCGACAGAGATATACCCTCAGCCTGTGTGAATTGAAACTTTTATCTATGGACAGATCCAATACTGGCTACATAACCAACATCTTTTTCTCCAAAAATTATGTATTTCGGGGATTTTTTGGCCTTTTTCGGACCTACAAACTTGCCGTCAAAAAAATGGATTTGAATTAATGCTCAAAAGTGTTGCGGAGGAGTTACCACCATATAATTAAGAATTTTTTAAAAAATGTCTATTTGGGTAAAAAGGCTATAATTAATTTGGGAAACGGTGTCTTCTTTGCTATTTGCTTCTTCGTTTGACATATTCATTTGCCTTTCAAACTTAAAAAACAGTTCAGCTTTTTACGCAGCATTCTTTGTCCAAAAACATCTTGGAGAGTTCACTAAGTTAATGAAAGACAACCCCATTGCGGCCAGTTCTATGCACTGAATTGACTCGGAGGAATCTTCGATCACGCGCCGAAACCTCAACATTTATGTGTTTGTGTTTGAATACTTTTTTCACCATGGGAGCGGAAATATATCCCAGATTGAATGCACTGAGCTCTCTTAATCCGTCCTGGGATAGAGAAGAATCTTGGGCCAGATCAGCGTCTGTATGTCAACTTCGGTGAGATGTAATGGACGTAGAGAATGGGTGCATTTAAGACGCTGCTCAGGTCTAAGTCGCCTTCAGAGTTTTTGAGTCGAAAGAACTTCATGATCGCCACTATCCAGAAAAGAAATCTCAAAGTCACCTGCAGCTTGCAACTTTGCGACGTTTACAACGTTTTGCGGAAGGGCCGTACAAGAAGCGGAGGTGACGGATTTGCAATCCTTATACGAGGGGCACTAAAAAACCTTCTGACGTAGGCAACTCGCAGTGCCGCCAGGCATCCTTTGTCATATTTTTGGAAGGCTTGACAGTTTTTAGCCTCGGAGGAATCTTCGACGAAGGGCCGAATCCTCAACATATATGTGTTTGTGTTCGAATACATTTTTGCCCATGGGAGCGACAATATATCCCAGATTGCCTGCACTGAGCTATCTTGGTCCGTCCCGGGATAGAGAAGAATATCGGGCCTTGGAAATATTCCCTTTGCCAGATCAGCATTCATATGTCAACTTCGGTGAGATGTAATGGACGTAGAGAATGGGTGCATTTCAGATGCAGATTAGGTCTTAGTCGCCTTCACAGTTTCTGAGTCGAAAGAACTTCATGGTCGCCACTATCCAGAAAACAAATCTCAACGTCACCTGTAACTTGCAACGTTGCGGCGGTTACGTTTTGCGGAAGTGTCGTACAAGAAGCGGAGGAGAAGGACTTGCCAGCCTTATACGAGGGGCACTAAAACACCTTCTGAAGAGGGCAACTCGCAGTGCCGGCAGGCATCATCTGACATATTTTTTTTAGGTTTGACAGTTTTTAGCCTCGGAGGAATCTTCGACAAAGTACGGAAACCTCAACATATATGTGTTTGTGTTCGAATACTTTTTTCCCCATGGGAGCGACAATATATTCCAGATTGACTGCACTGAGCTCTCTTGGTCCGTCCCGGGATAGAGAAGAATCTCGGGCCATGTAAATATTTCGTTTGCCAGATCAGCATCCATATGTCAACTTCGGTGAGATGTAGTGAGGCAACTCGCAGTGTCGCCAGGCATCATTTGACAACATTTTTTTTTTGTTGAAAGTTTGACAGTTTTTAGCCTTAGTTTGACATACGACCATGTGTTGGGTTGTTTACACTGACTGGAACAAATTACTTTGCAAAAATATGGAATTTAATTGTGAACACTTTCTTCCAATAATTTTTCACAACTTTCGACATGGATAATCACGGCAAGAGTGCATCAATCAAATTAAATCTTTGTATGTCGATAAAGGTGCCACCGTGGTGCAATGGTATGCACACCTGCCTTGCACTCAGAAGGTTGTGGGTTCGATTCCCCGGTCAGGCAACATCAAAACATTTTCAACGGTGGCAAAATACCCCTCAGAAATGTTGGCGACATTTCCTGAGTATTTCATCCATGTAAAACTTCTCTACAAGTGGTGTCTTAGACACTCCGTTCGGACTCGGCGATAAACAGTAGGTTCCATATCATTGAGCTAATGTGAATCGGGGTGCACTCATTGATATGAGAGAAGTCTCCCTTGTCCCATCTGGGATGTTTGTGGAACAATTATTATTATGTCGATAAAGGACCATCCGATAGCACTATGAAAAACTGGTTTAATGAATTCATTCCTGGCAGACACTCGCCAAAAAACGATCGTCTTGAGGGTCGCCCAAAATCGAACGTTATGCCAGAAAAAAAATTAAGCCGTTCGTGAACGGATAATGCAGGATCGCCATGTTATGTACCGTGGGATTGGTGCAAAAAAAATTGTGAATAAAAACAACGGCGGTGCTTCAACGACATTTAACAGATCGTCACAGATGACGAATCTTGGATCTATGCTTAGGAACTCGAAACAAGACACGAATCGACCGCTTGGGTCTTTGAAAACGAGCCAAATCCAACGAAAGTTGTTCATGTAAGATGCACTTTGAAGCAAATGGTCGCCTGTTTCTTCGGCAAAACTGACAGTGTTGCAACTATACGGCTTGGGAAAAGTAGGACGGTTAATTCTGAGTGTTACACTACAATTTGTTTGCCTGAAATCTCCCGAGGAATTTGAAAAGCGAACAAGAGAAGACGAATCGTTCTGCATCATGAAAATGCGAGCTCACACACATCGATTCAAACCAGCGCCTGATTGACCGAACAAAACTTCCCAGAGTGCGCTAGGCCAAAACTGTTTATCTTTCAAAAAAAAATGTCAAATGACTCCTGGCGACACTGCGTGTTGCCTAGGCCAGAAGGTTTTTAGTGTCCCTCGTACAAGAGTCTATCCAGTATAGACCAAGCATGGTCACGTTTGGCACGGCGGTGTCGATGATTTTCGGCAATTTACACGCACACGACCCGAATGTACAGAAAGAGCGTACAAAACAGAACAAATGCTTTGATTTGTTATTGTTTTATAGCTTGCGTGAATACAATCGTACTAACACACTGTTATAAGTTGTCAATATTTTGAATACATTCACATTTTCTCCGTTCTCTTTTTGGTCATGCCTGGTATAGACCTATCTCGCTTGATCTTGACATTAGTGACCCATACATGGAATGTATGGGGTAGCAATAAAGTGAGGGACTGCCTAGGTAGAGTTGCTGAATGTGAAAATACCGCCGATGAATGCTGTGCCTTGCGTTATATGCCCGACATAAGTTTGCTATTGGAGGTCAATAAGCGTCTGGTGTTAGGGGACTTCAATGCTCGTCATGAGCTTTGGCATTTCGTCCTAGGCAATAAACAGAGGGATACAAGGCTGGTCAGGCAACTTGATAGTTCCAATTTTGCAAGAGGCCAGACATCATAATTGTGGCAACCAGTCTGATAACTGAAGTGTCCTGGCAACCCGTCCCTTGGCTCAGACCATCTTTCAGATCATTGTCTCCTGCACACAGTATTTTTCTAAACCATGGAAAAAACAGAATGGCAAGGATAAAAACTCCATTTTTTACATTTAAAAGGGTGACAATCCATGCAACCCACACAGCCAGTTAGGCTACCTAACCACCAGTCCTAAAGCCCTTTTGTATTCCTTGATAATCCTATTACTGGAAAATTGTGTAAGCTTCAAATGAATTAAATGAAGTGAAATGTTTGCCTGTTCCGACATTTTCTTTGTTTGTTTATTTAATAATGCATAAATTATAAAATTATACTTTATTACATATTTTTATGGTTGTTCTTATTGCCAGTGTTGTCGTTGTTGTTGTGTAGTTACAACAACAATTGATGTGCGTTATTATTGTTGGTAAACATTGACAAATACATTCCGGTTGATTGAATGTATTTACTTGTGGATGGATGGACGGACGGACGAATTGAAAAGACAAATAGATGTCAATGATTTAACTGGTATGCCTTGGCTGTTGATTGGGATGATGTTGCTGATGATGCTGCTGCTGATGAAAATGATGAATTCCTAACATGTGTAGTATTACTCCACACCCTTCCCCTTTCTGCTACAAATTCATAAATTGCGTGAGCCCTAACATGAATGGGAAACTTCACGCTGGTCGTCTTAGCATCAGATTTATTATTATTGTTATGATGAGGTTATTGTTGCTGCTATTCTTGTTTACTGCGTGCAATTGGGTGACAAATATGAATAAATTAAAATCGGTTTGATTTGTTTTTCTGGTTATTGTTCTTTTACTGTAACTTCTTGCTCGACAATATAGAAAAGTAAATAAATGAAACAGTTGTCCTGATTCACCCACCTTCCCGTCCTCCACTAACGTCAAATACAAAGGAATCATCAGAATACCACAACTGTGGAGACAGCTGGCAGTTTTTACAGGCAGGCATCATTCACTGAACCGGGGCAGGTGTGGGGGTGGGTGAGTTGAGAAAATATATTTGTCCAATATGAATAATAAATGTAAAATAATAAAATAAACAAATGGAATCAAATTTAATCAAGCACAACAGTAGTCAACAGCAGTAATCATTTTAACAACATGACAACAAAAGGCGTCAGTGGAGAGTATTAGCAGGTTGTTACAGATCCCTCTTAGAGCATTCAATATTTGTAGGCCGTAAGACAATTAGTCGTCAGCAAGCAAATCTAATAAAGAAAAAATTTATGAAAATTAATAAATGCCATTACAACAACAGATGTAGCTGTGCATTTTGTTGGTGGCCATGTCAATATTTGTGTTAATTTATGCTTCATTTGTGTTTATTTACTGTCAGAAATAATTAACATACCTATTTTGATTATGATTTAAATAAACATCTGTATTAAGTACAGATATATCTTCATAGCGAGCAATACATGGCTATATATAAGCATGAGGTGATTGATATGGAAGACATCTATCTAACACAGCCCAGGACTTTTAATTTTCTCATACACCAAAACATTTGTTAGACTTTATTATTTATTTATTTGTGAAAAACTACAAATATTTAATGTTTTTTTTGCAGTTTTTTTTTGGTGAGATGTTGTGTGACCACTGGGAACCTCAAATGTCGACTTACAATTATAACAGGTAGTTCGGTCAAAAAATGTAGCTAAAATCCCCAAAATACCGAAAATCGGGAGGTACCGTTATATGGGGGCTATACCAAATAGTTGTCCGATATAGCCCATCGTCGAACTTGACCTGCCTATGGGATGCAAAAATATAGCGCTCTAGCTCAATTATTGCGAACGCTAGAGTGATTACAACAGACGGACAGACAGACAGACGGACATGGCTAGATCGTCTTAGAATTTTATCCTGATCAAGAATATACATTAGGGTTATGACTTTTTTACAACCTCATATTCCTGAATGATATTTGGATGAGCTTTTACCTAAGATTAGATAAAATATAAATTATAAGGTGATTCGATAAAAAAGCTCACGCACAAAGTCATTTTAAAATTTATATGTAATTTTATATGATTTTTATATGAAAAAAATTAAAAATGATTTTTGCGTGACTTTTTCAAAATTTTAATGGAATAAAAGTTATTTTAGTCAATAATAGGTAAAATATCATTAATTTGTGCAACAGGAAATAATTTTTTCAAAAAAAACAATTTTTTTCATTTCATACAATTTTTCAAAAAAATTATTTTTTCAAAGTGGTTTGTGCGTGACCTTTTTTAATATTTGAATGAAATAAACGTTATTATAGTGATTAATAGGCAAAAGTTCATTCATTCCCGCTACAGGAAATCATTTTGGAGAAAAAACGTCAAAAAGTCATAACCCTAATATATGTACATTAGGGTTATGACTTTTTGACGTTTTTTCTCCAAAATGATTTCCTGTAGCGGGAATGAATGAACTTTTGCCTATTAATCACTATAATAACGTTTATTTCATTCAAATATCAAAAAAGGTTACGCACAAACCAGGGACGTAGCCAGGATTTAATGTCGGGGGGGGGGGGGGGGGGGGGGGGGGGGGGGGTCACCTGACCAAAATTTTGAAAGTTCATGTTAGCGAAAATGTCTTATTTAGCAAAGATGTAAACCTTATTTTAGACTTATTCTACTGATTCTATTTCTAATAATTTCTATTCTATTTTTAATAATTTTATCTTGTTTTTAGAACTTTTTTGACAATATGTCACAGTTAATATATGGTCAAAACAATGAATATATTAATAATCCCATATATTTTGGGCGTATTAAATAATTCCCAACTACAGTGAATGTTATGAAATTCAGTGATATCACTTGGGTAAGACCAAAAGAAAACGAATGGAACGGAAAACCTTAGAAATATCATAACATTTAAGTTTCAAATATCTTAACATTATAATTTTTAAAAATATGCAAAAATTCGATGTCTACTTATCACAAAGAATTTCTGAATGCCGAGAACTAATGCTGAGCAATAGTTAGTCTATCCATCAAGAAATTCTAGCACCTAATCGCGGTTATGTAAATGACAAATTCTGTCGTCATATCGTGCATCTGTCAATAGACTAATTTCGGCGTTAAATCGTCGGACTTCACTTATAGAAATTCTGGATCTTCTCATAAATTGATCAGGAACAAGGGAAACTCTGGAACCTAGTCTTAACTTCTTTTAAAATGAAATTATGTCGCCAAATCCAAGGTCTATACATGTATCCATTCTTTTAGCAAAAATCCATAAACACAATTTTTTCCAATCTACATTTTTTATACTCTCAGCCGTTAGCCAAAATGTGCCTCATCGAAAACTTGGAGTCGACTTAGCTATGTCCGTTGGTCTGGGTAGCCGCCTGGAGTGCACGATAATTCTCAAACAGATCAACCAATTCGGTCCAAAATTTGGCCTTCCTGATATTTCGATCAACTTCGAAGTGCAGTTTAAGACCTCTGTGGATAAGCTGTGTAAGCTTAAGACCTCAATGGTCATGGCTTCGCTTCCTTTATGCTAATAATTTAGTTATAGGTAAAAATATGAAATAAATAAATTAATAAATAAAAAGAACTCTCTGGAAACGCTTTGCTTTTTTGCAACAAGTGTTCTCGGGGTCCCTATTACTACCGTACAAGCTTTTCAGAGGCAAGTCTATACTTCCAGAGAAAATGGTCCGAAAGCTGTAAATAACACCTAAGGCATGTGTAGTGGCTAGTGCGCACGACAACTTTCGAACCGGATACTGCGTTGGTCCAAACTTTGTTTATCTCAATATTTCAGCAAGCCTTATATATACAAAATTCGAAGATGGTGCTTTTCGGTCTACTTCTTCTGGAATTTTAGCTAAAGTGGTATGCGCGAATTTTCTCAACGGAGCAACAGATTTGGTCCAAACTTTGGATTTAGTAATATTTTTTCCAAACTTAGTTTTTGCTCGAAAATGGGCCATACTGGTGTACCTCCCTCACAAACCTTCAAAATAGTTGTTTAAGTGCAGTTTAAGGTCTATTTGAGGATCTTTAGAAATTTTTACTGAAGGTATTCCTTGTGTTTAGAGCGGTATTATGTTTTTCGTGGCAAGTCATATTTCCTGACATAAGAGTCAAAAGGTAAAATTATCTTTTAAAAGGAATGACTCCCAAAATAAGATCTATTCCCAAAATGAACTATTAACATTTGAAAAAATGAAAATGAAAAATGAAAAATTAACATTTCTAGAAATGAGCATCCATTGAAAGTACTTCCCAAAATACAATTGCTGTGGGTTTCTATGACGTTTTCTTCTGGTTTTATTCAAAGAGTAATCGACAGAAAAATCCATGAAGATGAACTTCATTGTAATTTTGAAATATTGAAAATAATATGTAATAAATCAATATATATAAAGTAGAAAAATGTTTGTACGTTTGATTGTTTGAAGATTATGGACTCAAAAACCGCTGAACCGATCTTCCTGAAATTTTTAGAATATATCACTAAATGGCCTAAAAGTAACATAGGCTATAAAAATTTCTGAAATTCCGCGTTGATCCGGAGATATAGCATTAGAATTGGAGGTACCTCCAAAAATTTAGATTTTTTATGTAAATATCTATAGAATGGTAACAGATAGAAATAAATTTGCCAAATTATATTGAAATCGGTTCAGATTTGGATATAGCGCCCATATATATTTTCGGCCTATTTCACGTATTTTATGCATTAAACGCTCTATGTATGTCCAATTTCAATGAAATTTGTAATGTGTGACGGAAATGGGTCTAGAAATAAATTTTTCAAATTATATTGAAGTCGGTTCAGATTTGGATATAGCTCCCATATATATTTTCGTCCGATTTCATGTATTTGATGCACCAAGCACGCTTTATATACCCGATTTTAATGAAAGTTGCAATGAGTGACAAAAATTGGCCTACAAATAAATTTGTCTTATTCGGGGTAGCGAAGCGCACCGGGTTCAGCTAGTGAAATATAAACATTGACCTCAAGCTAAAAAATCTTGATTTTATTAACAATCGAAAGGTCGAAAAAAACGATGCCGTGACATAACGCCCACGGACATAATTCCCAAAACGATTTTGGGAATTATGTCCGCCTTTGTTTGCGGACATAAGTCCCAAAATTTTTGGGAGCTATGTCCAACCACCCCTTGCGGACATAACTCCCAATGGGTGTTATGTCCGTTTTTAAAATTTAATTTTTTAAATACAATTTTTATTTCCAATCTAGAAGAAAATTACAAAATAAATTTTATTTCGAAGATATTTTTTCTTTCATAAAACAATTTATAATTGATTCAACATTTTTAAGAAAATTAAGTAGTAGCTAATACAAATCAACATTTCAACAAAACTTTGCCAGCCGGATGTGTATATATTTTTTGTTTTGTAGTAGCCATTAAGATGAATGGAGGCTTATGAAGCTAATTGGTGATGTGTCGGAAGTGGAAAAGCGCCGAAGAAAATAATAAAAAGAAAATCATGCGATTTTTACAAAAATATTTGCTCATTTTAAGAAAATGTGAAGTTATTTACAAATATTTAAACTTTGTATTTAATTCAATTACCATTTTTAAATTAAAAAAGTGGCGCAGGCGAAAATTTTTGAAAAAAATCGTGTGATTCTTTAAAACAATTTTTTCACTTTTTAAAAAAATCAAATTTTTTACTTACTTTCTCAAAAACGAAAAGAGCCGCAGGCGAAATTATTTTGGAAAAAATCGCGCGATTTTTTACAAATATATTTTCACTATGTAAGAAAATAAACCGTTTTTGTAAAAAATATGCAAATACTTTCAAAAAAACGAAAAACGCCGCAGGCGAAAATATTTTTGAAAAAAAATCGCGCGATTTTTTCAAAAATGTTTTCACAATTTAAGAAAATACAAAATTTTTGTAAGAATGTGCAATTTTTTTACTACTACGAATTAAGAAAAAATATATTTACATGTCTATAATAAAAAATTTAATCCGCAAAGCAATGGGGACATAACGCCCAAAATCATTTTGGGAGTTATGTCCGGGCACCAACAAAACATAAAAATTCGGCAGAAAAATCCTTTTGTTTAGTAGACATTTACGACACTGCGGTGGAACAGAAATTATATCATAAAAAATGGTTGAAATACATAGTTTTTTATTGCAAATTTCAAACATAATAAAGAATTTGTAAGTGTTATGAATTTCAAAATAGTTCATCATAAAAACGTGTTAGAGAAAATATACAAACACTTAAAACCACAAAGATTAAGCAACGGTTTTACCTTTTATTGTTAAATTATAAAAAAATTTAAAAACAAAATATGGCAAAAATGTTTTTTTCTGGATGCTTTTTATAAGCCAAAGTATTGGGCGTAATATGTTACAAACGTTCAATAAATACAAATAAACGTATTGTTCTGAACTCAGTAACACTTACAGTCAGCCTAAAATTCCGATTAAACGCTTAAACAACACTTTCATTATTTTTATATCTTCAAATATGTTGGACAATAAGTATACCATTGTAGTTAGATATTTCTCTGTAATGCTTTCAACTACTTTAAATATTTCTTGAACAATTTAAAAAAGTTTAAAATTTTACTCAAAAATTAAAAAAATGTGTAACATAAGCTAATATCCTATGGGAACTAAAATCATTTCGGGGGGGGGGTCCCGAGCCCCCGGGCCCCCCCTGGCTACGTCGGTGGCACAAACCACTTTGAAAAAATAATTTTTTTGAAAAATTGTATGAAATGAAAAAAATTGTTTTTTTGAACAAATTATTTCCTGTTGCACAAATTAATGATATTTTACCTATTATTGACTAAAATAACTTTTATTCCATTAAAATTTTGAAAATGTCACGCAAAAACCATTTTTAATTTTTTTCATATAAAAATCATATAAAATTACATATAAATTTTAAAATGACTTTGTGCGTGAGCTTTTTTTATCGAATCAACTTATAATTAATATTTTATCTAATCTTAGGAAAAAGCTCATCCAAATATCATACAGTAATATGAGGTTGTAAAAAAGTCATAACCCTACTGTACATATATGGGCAATATTTTTGAAAATTTAACATAGTTGAAGGCAAGGTTTAGCCTTTAATAACTCGCGAAATATGGTTGAATATTATAAAAATTAAATGCTTTCGGATAAAATGAAATGTTTTGAGACTTGGCAAAAAATATTGGCCTTAAAAGTTAATTTGCGTGGAAGCTTTGGCTACAGTTATGTTAAATAATGGGTGAACATTAGGGTTATGACTTTTTTACAACCTCATATTCCTGTATGATATTTGGATGAGCTTTTTCCTAAGATGAGATAAAATATTAATTATAAGGTGATTCGATAAAAAAGCTCACGCACAAAGTCATTTTAAAATTTATATGTAATTTTATATGATTTTTATATGAAAAACATTAAAAATGGTTTTTGCGTGACTTTTTCAAAATTTTAATGGAATAAAAGTTATTTTAGTCAATAATAGGTAAAATATCATTAATTTGTGCAACAGGAAATAATTTTTCAAAAAAAAAACAATTTTTTGCATTTCATACAATTTTTCAAAAAAATATTTTTTCAAAGTGGTTTGTGCGTGACTTTTTTTATTATTTGAATGAAATAAACGTTATTATAGTGATTAATAGGAAAAGTTCATTCATTCCCGCTACAGGAAATCATTTTGGAGAAAAAACGTCAAAAAGTCATAACCCTAGTGAACATGGGTTGAAGCCAACGTGTATTTTTTTGTTTTCTCTCGATTTGTGATTAAACCACACTTTTCACGATTTTCCCGTCAAAGAAAAAGTAGAAGGCAACTAAATAAGGATCATCTCCCTAGTGTATAACTTTTCAAAATTTGATCTGAGTCTACCATTTAATGATGCTGACATTTTGAAGCCAGATTTTAAGTTTTTTTTTGAAATTTTCTTCTAATTTCGTTCCGCAAACAGGTTTGTCAAAAAATCACATATAGGATTGTAGAACTCGCGATTCTGAGTTATTTGATATATGTGTCGTGAATGTAGCCTACACAGACAGCTTCACAGAAATCTTCATCCAAATACGAAAATTTTGTGCGAACATTTTTCTAAAAATCACATTTTTTCGGGCCTAATTTTTACAATTGTCATTCGATTTACTCGTACTTAGATTTAGATTTTTACGTTGCGGATCTAATAAATCTTTACTCGTTAAAATCCATCTACTAAAACGCGAGATACGAGAAATTCCAAGGTAGGCAAATTACCTAAAATTGTTTTCGAAAATATCGCGCATTTTATCGCGTATTCTGCGTGCCGTTTCCTCTGCAATGAAAAAACTAGTGCAGCATCTTCGTTTTTGTGGAAACAAAGATTTAAAAACTTTACTGATAAGGGAGCTACATTAATTTTATCCCAAAAGATAGTGTGTGATGCTACATCCACGGTTCTTGATTGATCGCCTTGAAATAGATATATATCGATGTAGACTCTCGTGGTAACACTGAAACCGGATGCGGAACCAAATTTATTGTACTTTGCGCAAATTAGAGATGTTTTATAGGTTTTTTAATGCTTAGATGCAGCCGATGCTACATCTAAGCATCCAAGTTATATTTCGAAAAATATATACAAATTAAAAGATATGGTCTTGCTGTACATGAAAATCACATGCGGACAAAACGATTTTGATAATTACGCGATTTACACATATTTTAATAATGCATATAAGTTAAAGCGGTATATTTGAACTCTATTTCCGCTTAAGAAGTCTAATGATTTATTTCAACAACCCGATAACTTTCCTCAATGGAAACCTTCTATGTGAATGTAGATAAAACAAAATCCGCCCATTTTCTTGGCAGTTTCAAGAAAACTAAAAGAAGTACTCCTATAGATTTTTTCCAATATTTTCAACTCTAGAATGCAGGTGAAAACTATTATTCCAAACCAAAATTAGTTTTTTGTAACACAAATATGTGCTTATTTTGGCTATAATATCTTAACTACTATCCCGATGATTATAAGTTTGATCTCATTTGATTCTCCGTGGAGACTTTATTTAAAACTGTTATTTTTTTTGTAATTTTTGACGGGTAAATGGACCTTTATTTTCAAAAAATTCGGATTACATTTAAAATTTTGTAAATTTGTTGTAAATTCCGCGAATGCTGAGTAACATTTTACAAATATTATGCAATCTACTTAATGACGCCACTTCGTGATAACTTTTTAGTGACAATTGTTCTCAATAAAATAATTAGCGTTTTTATAATAATTTTTTTCTTAAAAGCAGAAGTAAAACCGCGATAACATTTGTCCGCAACAACCAAAAATTTGCTCGCGAGCGGATTTGTACTGGGGAATTTTTTCTTAACCTATGTACCAAAAATCGTTAATGTAGCGCGAAAAGAAAAAAATAAATTTTTTGGAAATGGAATATGAAATAATTGGCAACATTTCCCATATACTTTATATGGTCGCAAATGATTAGTTCGATGTGTTACAAGCAGAGGGTATAAAAAAGCTCTTATTTCACCATAGATAGTCATTTGTCCTTCTGCAGGTTAACCAGCATCTGAGAGTATTGTTTGCTTTACCTTGTTAAGATCGAGCTCGTATGGTACCATTAAAATATATTCAATAACCAAAGTTGTACATTATTTACAGTCCACCCTAATACACAATAACTTATAATGTTTCTGTTTCTTGATGTCATTATCACCGAAAATATTTTCGTAATATATGCGAATATTATAAAAATATTGGAATGCATTTTTTGTCATTCTATTTTAGTAAACAACAAGAAAAAGGCCAACTCTCGCGCACACATGAAAAGAACATTTTAATTTTCAACATATTTAACTTTGAGCTTTTATTGTTGTTGTTTGCGTTTGGAAGTCCAAAAAGAATAATATTTAATAACATCCCATACTCATCAATGCCGGATGATGGCAAAAAGTTTGTTGCACTTTTATGTTGGGAAGATGCTGTCGTTGTTGATTGATGCCAATGCGCCGGCGTTAATGAAACAACTAAACGATAATAAAATAAGACAATGTATCGGACAGTCTGTCTAAATGAGTTTTGTTGGACCGACAGAAATTTAACCAAAAAGATGTCTGGCGTTTTGTGTGAATGAATTGGAAATGCGTTTTGGTTTCTTTAGAATGAATTTCAAAATATATTAATATCATTTGATCATTCACATATTTGTAAACATTCCTTTGTTATAAGTATTCGTTATATTTGTACTCTTCCGGGAAGGTTTTAATATTTTTAGTAATATTTAACAACTACTCAGTATGGTTCGATGAGGATCCATTTATTGATTTAAAGGTGGAAGTCCTCTGAAAACTATGACAAAAATTTTAAGGTTACAGGCAATTTAAAGTCTAAATGTTCGATCTTTAACGTCTTTATTCGAACTCATCAAATGAACTGCAATCATATTTGATTAATAAAAAAGTAACAGTAAAAGTTCAAAATTGATATACTCGTATTGGGATAGCTCCATGTTTATACCAAATGACTTAAGGCGAACTGAACCAAAATAAATAATATTTAATTTTATATTTGACTACTGTCGACATCTACTTGGAAGCTTTGCTGGTCTTCTTGATTAGCATTTTACATGTCTTAAATATACCAAATAGAAGCAGAGGTATTTGTCATTAAAGTAAAAACTTGAATTAATTTAAATCTCAGATGGTTTAGTTTCATTATCAAGTTCTCTCCTTGGAATATGTCCAACAGAAGCAGAAATATCCGACATCGAAATTAAATTCCATAAATTTGAAATTGGGATATCCCATGGTCTTTTTCAACATCACAAACATTTCACCAATTTTGGTAATGCAATTGGGAACATTTTAAAGCTCAGAATGTAGTCATTGTTGAAATCCATTAAACCAAGGCTGAGATACTCGTCAGCACAATTCATATAAAAAATGGGAAGGGGTATGTGCGCCAAACTATTTTGCATCATAATAAAGTTGGTATTTTCCTCATCCATTGACGGGCTTTCCTTTAGGAATATGACTACTAAAAGCGGAGATATTCGCATAAGGATAAAATTTGAATTTTTGTCCACATTAACCACCAACATTTCTTGACGATCCGATGAAAATTGCGACCTATAGCGTGATTAAAAATAAATGTAAAAATGGGATGTATTACCGACTATTGCGATATCTCCGTTATTTGGCCACCTACACCAACCTAATTTGCATCATTTTCATAGTCAGGAAGGACGTTCCGAGACATCATCACTGCTACAGCCTCTCGCCATATACCTATTGCTCGAATACCCGAAGTGGAACAAAACTTATTAACAGCAACCCCATTGACCCAGAGTTGAGGAGTTGACACTGTGGTTAAATAATCTGAAGAGTTGCAACATTAAAGCCGCAATAAGTTAATTGTGGGCAATGGTTAAGTCACCCTCGAACCCTGGACAAAAGGAAAATAGGGACTCAGTCACGTTTGGCGACGATACGCTGACTGATTTGAAGAGGTGCGCAAGTTATTTCAATCGACAGTTTGTAGAGCACCACAGGAGTGGCAGTGTACTACCTCTCATAAGATCTCTTCATGCCGAGGATGAAGCACCACAATTTACAATGTATAATGTTGCAAATGTCGTCACGAACGACAGTGGTGATGGTGATAGTTGCGCTTGACTTGACAAAAGTCTTTGATACTGTCAAGGAATCCACGCTGTTTTAATAAATCGAGCTGACAAGCCGGAAGAACATGGGGTCCAGATAAAGAAAACTGTTTGACCACATATAACGTGAAAGGACAGTATAGGTTAGGTAAACTATGCGGCGCCAGTTTAGTCCGCGAATATAATGGCAACGCGGTGGATAAATACTCAAACATTTCAGAATGCCGATCTGAGAACTTCAGTGGACCATCTACATGAGGAGACAAAGATTCTTTTAGTACCGCAACACAATGACATACAACCCATCGTGAACCAAAAGGTTACCACACAATTCAAAAACCTCAACACACCCATACTCACACAATCCAACAAACAGTTCCACAATCTTTCCAGATCCTCCAGCATATTTGCCATGGGATCCGGAACAATATTGTGAAATTAACCAATTTTATCCACACAAATAACACACCAATAGCAGCGACCAATAAAATTACAAGATAATTCGGCCAGATTATGAAAGAGGACCGAAAAAAAGAAGGCACGTGTATCGGCGTTTTGAAAGTTGACGTTGGGAACTATCCTAAATAGGCGTGACAAGTTCCGCCCTTTTATACAGATTTTGAAATATTCGACATCAGATTCCTTGGAATTCTTGCATTTTAGGTTAAAGTGTCTTTGGCAATATTACTGACAACAATGCGGAATATCTTTTTATGAAAAATTAACCCTCCTGCTCTGACAAAATTGACTGAAGTAGCTGCTATCATTATAGTACTTAGGACCATGCCAAAATCATGGATGTTAGGACTCCTCTGTCGGATATATGTATATTCACTAGACAATAGCCGTAGACTATCCCCGAACTTTCACATACAATATCAAGAAGCTATGACTTATCCTGATGATGTTATTTTAGTTTATAGTGCTAAAATACGTAGTCTTACAAAGTTCGATCTGGGTTATCAATATATATATATATATTCACCACAGATATTCCAAAAATCAGTTTGGATCGAGCACACATAATCTTGAGAAAGAATTTATTATGAAAAAAAAAATCAATAATTTGTGACCGCACATAACGAAAATGTGAATAAAATCTGTAAAATATGGATCTAAATCACATATAAATAGCGAAAGCTTCTGGAGATGTTAAATATTATAGCTACAAATTTCTTTTGTTCAGAGACTCAAAATAAATTTGATTTGGAACATTTCTTCTTTTGACACAATCCCCAAAAAGTGAAGTATTTTGACTCAGTGTGGAATAAATTTTAATTAAGAGTCTAAAAGTTCAACAAATAATTTCTACATTGGTTGGTTGGTTTACGTGGTGGCTACACTTTATAGCCTCAATTAGTATGTAAGGAGTACCGTTTTGAAAACCACACCACTCGTTCAAGGATTGTTATTTCGTAGTATTAAATTGACAGTTAAATCCAGCCTGATGAGTTGAGAAATCGTAGAAGGTCTCCCGGACCTACTTCGGCTATCTCGGCGATATTATGAAGGAACGGCTGTCCTATAGCTTTAAGTCGTCGTTGCATTAGTGCAGGGCAGGAACAGAGGAGGTGCTCAACCGTTTCCTCCTCTTCTTCATCTCCGCAGCTGCGACAGTGGTCGTTGTGTGGTATATTTAAGCGCATTGCGTGGTTACCGATAGCCCAGTAACCGGTTAACACTGCAATAAGTCTTGCCAAGTTCCGTCGATTTTGGCTGATTAGGAACTTTGTGCGTTTGGCGTTGTATTGAGGCCATGTAGATTTTGATATTCGGCATGATTCCGTTTTGTCCCATCTACTCTCAGCCAATGATAGATAGTATTTGAAGATATCCCCTTTAACTACTCCCATTGGTGTTGCGACTGACGCCTTTGGGAGTTCGTTAGAGGCGGATCCAGCTCTGGCTAGTTCGTCCGCTTTTTCGTTCCCATCCAGTCCCTTATGGCCTGGGATCCAGGTGAGAGTTACTCTTGACAGACGCCCTAGTTTAGCAAGTTCTTCTTTACAATCTTTCACTAGCTTCGATGTGGCAGAGTTTGATTTTAGTGCAAGGAGTGCCGCTTGACTGTCGACAAAAATTCCTATCGAGTTTGGTGTGTGGAGTTGAAGGAGAATAAAACAAGCAGTCGTCAGGTAGCTTTATGGATGTAGATATATTTGCATCATATGAGAAGACACCAGAACCGACTCCACATTTCATCTTGGAACCATCTGTGTATACATTGATGTCATGACCTGTCATTGGTGATCCATTATTCCATTCTTTCCTGCTTGGAAATTTGACTTCAAAAGGCTGATCAAAAATCATTGTAGGAGCGCAGTAATCAGCAGTAGTTGCTATTTCTTTTGGTAGTTTGTGAAGCACGCACGCATGTCCGTAGGCTCTATCGCTCCATATTCCCAGAGCCCGCAGCCTTGCCGCATTACATGTTGCAGTTGCTTTGATGTGTATGTCTATTGGCAGAATGTGCATCATAACATTGAGGGCTTCAGCCGGACAATTCCGAATTGCGCCCGTCACCCCGATGCATGCTGATCTTTGTATGCTATATAGTTTTTTCTGTGTAGTTTTCTTTTCCACTGCTGGCCACCATACTAGTGCTCCATATGTGAGAATTGGTCTTATTATACTGGTGTACATCCATAACACCATTTTAGGTTTAAGGCCCCAACGGCTCCCAAACATTTTGCGACACGTGTAGTATGCAACGGTTGCTTTGTGAGCACGATGTTCCATGTTACGTTTCCATGATAGCTTTGAATCTAAGATGACGCCTAGGTACTTGGCGTGATCTGATAGGGGTATTTCTTGACCTCTTAGTCGTGGTAGATTAGGTATTGAATATTTGGTCTTTGTGGTGAATAGTACCATCTCAGTTTTCCCTGGATTCACACCCAGTCCACAGCTTGTGGCCCAAGTATCTAGTGATTTCAGGGCCCCGTTCATGATGTCACTTATCACGGATGGGAACAAACCAGAGACGAGTATTACCACATCGTCCGCATAAGCAACCACCTTAATCCCCATATGGTCAAGTTTGATAAGGATTTCGTTAATGACAAGGAGCCAAAGCAGTGGGGATATAACTCCTCCCTGTGGAGTTCCTCTGTTTACGTGCTTTGACAGCGTATTGTTTCCTAGTGAGGCGGTAATAACTCTACTTTGCAGCATGGTGGTTATCCAGCTACTGATGAATGATTTCACGCCAAAGTTATCTAGAGCTTGTTTTATTGCTGTTGTACTGACATTATTGAAGGCACCTTCTATATCAAGAAAAGCAGCCAAGGTGTATTGTTTATGTTCTAAGGATTTCTAGATAGTCCTAACGACTTCGTGTAGGGCTGTATCTGTCGAGCGTCCCTTTATGTATGCGTGTTGACTGGAAGACATGTTGTTTGAGTTATCCATCTTTTCTCGAATATGCACGTCGATGAGTCTTTCGAGCGTCTTAAGTAGAAATGATGAAAGGCTTATGGGTCTGAAGTCTTTAGCATTTTCATGACTACGTTTTCCTGCTTTGGGTATGAAGACAACTTTGACCTGTCTCCAACTCGCAGCAACGTAGTTAAGGGATATACATCTACTATAAATGTACACTAGCCAGGGATTTATTATGGTCTCCGTACTTTGCAGCATCTGGCCCCGGAGATTTGTAGGGAGAGAAGCTGTTAATAGCCCATGTAACTTTACTCGGACTTATTATCTTATTGACTTCAGTATTGTTTATATCTGTATTAGTATTGGATTGCACTTCGCTGGTTCTATCAGAGCAGGGAAATGCGTCGTAAGCAGAATTTCAAGAGATTCGGCTGAGTTATCAGACCATGTGCCGTTGTTTCTCTTTATATATGTGGGATTCGTGTGTCCTTTTGCCATAACTTTGCTTAGTCTGGCTGTATCTTTGGTGCTGTCTAGTGCTCCGCAAAATTCAATCCATGATTGATTTTTCGCTCTGGCTATGGCCTTTTTGTACTCCTTTAGCTTATCCTTGTATGGCTGCCAGGATCCGCTTTGGTAGCTGTCGTTGAAAGCTTTCCGTGACTGTTTACGCAGTTTAGAGAGCTCGGATGTCCACCATGGTGGATAGTGCTTTTTCGAGCGCGTCCTAGGATGATACTTTAAAAACTGTATCTAAAGATTTCTCCAAAATAGATACAGCTTTATCTATACCCGCCGTAGTATCGCTTAGGTGTGGAATGCTGGGTAGTTTGTCCCGCAAAACCCTATTGAACTTCTCCCAGTTCGTTCTTTTCGGGTTGCGAAAGCATTTAATTGACGTTGCTTTTTCTGATATATTGAATAGTATCCAATTGTGATCTGAGAACGATTTTTTATCGGATACTATCCAGTTAGCTATTTCTAGATGACGTTTATCGGATACCAGTGTGAGGTCAATGACCTCCTGCCACCCACTAAAGTTATCCGAGCTTGGAAATACAAAAGTTAGGTTAGTACCTCTATAACATATGGTAAGATTGTTAGTATTAATGAAGTCTAGAACTGACTCACCTCTGTCGTTCGTTTCTGTGCTGCCCCATAGGGAATGCCTTGCGTTTGCATCGCAGCCAATGATGATGGTGTTGCGTGGATGTATGGCCACCATGGCGCTCCAGACCTCGCTTGGTGGGGCTTTTCTTGAGTGGGCCATGTAGCATGAGGCAATAAAGAACTGCTTGCCATTGTCCAGTTCCACTTTTGCAACGGTGAAGTCCGCTGTACTATACTCTGGACATAAAAATGCGTTTATTTTATTTTTAACAATTAGACATGATTACCGTTATCTTTCATGTATAATGTTTTATATCCTCTGCTATTAAGACCCTTTACTTCGTTTTCGTAAACGTAGGGTTCTTGGATGATGCCTATGTCAAGATCCTCCTCTACTAGAAGCATCCGCAGGTTATCTGAAGCGACTCTAGAGTGCTTCAGATTGATCTGGACGACCTTGAGCATCATCTTATTGTGGGGATGATGTTGATGGCCCCTCTAGCTGCATATTATCTAGCAGCTTTCCGGCATCGTCGATGTCATCTGCATCGTCTTCTCCGTTCGGGCCATGCGATCTTAGTATCTTTACTTTGGCTTCCCTCACGCCAAAGAACAGTTTGTTGCCGAGTCTCTCTAGTGCCTCCACTCCTGCCTCTGTTATAGAGAGAACCAAACTCATGCTGTTATTATTCGGGGGTTCAGTGGCGATTACGGACCAGTCGTCCATTGGAACATCCTTGTTCATCCTAGCCAGACCTTGTAGTAGTTTCGGGCCGTCACAATCTATCTTGGGCAGCCAAACTCTGGCACGAGGTGTTATTGGGATTTCTTGGGCTGGGATCAACCGCAGGCTGATGTCTTCCCATGCACCGCTGATCTTAGCCATACATTTTTCCAAGAATCCCTTTGAGAACTCGTCTATGCATTTGATTACCCTGTAGCCACGATGAACCTCGCTTGAGTCGAAATGAGGCACGGGAGAATCTTCGTTTGTGAAAACATGTTCCATAACTTGTTCTGACAATTTAGTTTTTACCATGCCCCATTCCGCAGCTTTCCCTTCTTGTCGTTAGCCACGGCAACCATCAGGTCGTCCTTAACGACTTCATTGAAGGGACGTTTTGTTGTTGAAGAGGCAGTAGTGTTGTGTTTTTTCCTCTTGGCGGGCTTATTGTCCTCAGTCCGGGAGCGCTCACGTTTGGAGGAAGTTGGGCGATCGTCGTTTCTAGAGGTTTTGGCTTCCTCGTATTCCTCGACGATTTTAGTGTATTTTATTTTGTCCAGCTCATCCCGTTCGTGGACCGTACCATTTGCAGCATTCTTGGCGATCTTGCCGAGAATGAATTTTGCCTTCTGGTATAGGGCCTTTCGAACGTCGGCTGGACTTTTCTTTTTCTTATTGGTTTGTGTAGTTTTACCATCCTCAGAGAGGGTTAGAGTTGCTGTTTTTGTGGTTGTCTGATGAAGTGTGTCAGAACCGACAACACTTAGTTGGCTAGCTACCAGCTCCTGGCTGGATGCTAAAAGGTCATCCTCGGTAGAGTTGCCAGACTGCAACCGAGGAGTTTTGTTTTTATTTTCTATTGTATTTTTCTCCATATGTTGTTCCCACGAGTGTGCCATCGTACGCAGTGACGGCTTGCGCAGACTAGGCTACTAATAAGTACAACTCGACCCGTGCCCTGGCGCCGAGGGGGGATTGCTAGCGATCAGACTTCTTTAGACACTTGTCGGCCATTCAGATCCTCAGCACAACTCCCACTACCTTGATCTTAAAAGTGTATATATATATGTCACTCGTCCCAAAGGTGATCTGTGGAGCAAAATCAGTTCACCTCCTGGGCTCGTGACAATTCCCTCCCCCGTTTGCAACCGGGCTCTGGACCGTCTTTGGCGGAGTTAATTTCTACATACAATATCTAATTTTGTAACGTCATTTTCTTAACAAAGTATTTGACATAGATATCTAGTTTGTTTGGGGCTTACAGTGAAATTTTGTAGAATATTTCTTCTTTTAACACCTTTTGTCTAAAACTAAATTTCATGTTACTTTCATGCAACAACTCGACAAAAGAACAAAACCAATTTATTCAAAAACAAGTAAGAGCAGGCTATAGTCGGACAGGCCGACCATGTGATACCCTATACCACTATAGATTTGCAATATCTTTCCTCCATGGATAAAGATATAACCTGTACATTACAAATTTTACCAATTTTCACACAAAAGTTTTGGTCCATTTAACCCGCTAAATATTATCTGATATTCATGTTGGTTTGCACACGCCTTCTCCATCATAAACTTAACCTTTGTTTAAAATTTCGCGCCGATCGAACTATTATTGCGACCTACAGAGCGGCTACAAAATCGACCAAAAATTTTGTTTTTGGTCCATTTCATCCCTTTAACATTTCACGATCATCGCCAAAAACTAATCAGTTCTATTCTGGTACAACCCCGACCTTCATACTAAATTTCGTGACAATCGGTCCATAATTGCGGCCTGTAGCTTGATTACAATTTTTAATGGACGGACAGACGGACGGACGGACGGACGGACACACATAGCTAAATCGCTTTATCTCGTCGAGATATGAAGTTTGGTATACCACATGAGGGGTCTACGACGAATATTTCGCGGCGTTACATGAATTTTTGGGAAAACAAACTTATTATACCCTTTTCCACATTGTGGTATAGGGTATAAATATTTGGGTGTTTTGTTGGCAAATTTGATGTATATATTTTCTCGATATGTATTGTCAATACATATTTCATTTATTATATGCAAATTTAATGGAGAATATTTTTGTCTTTGACGTCTTCTATGTAGAATGAAGTTTTGTGGGGCAAAACTTAATAAACTCAGATAAAGTACAACATTAACCCTAAATTTCTAAATTTTACTTTTCCCAGATTCCTTGCGTTTAGGTACGATTTAGACTTTTGGTGTATTCGGGGACCTATAGTACAATTTTATGGCAAATAACTTTGTAGAACAATTTGTTCTGATACGATCACATCTTAAAGGAGTTTTTAAACGTTTTTCGAAAAAGAGACCAAAAAGACCCGTTTAGTGACTCGCTTGAGGGTTAATTTTTTTTCAGAAAAAGATACCCCGCATTTTTGTCAGAGATATTGCCAAAGACACTTTATACCTAAAATGCAAGAATTCCAAGAAATCTGATGTCGAATATTTCAAAAACTGTATAAATGGGCGGAACTTGTCACGCCTATTTAGGTTACTTCCCGACGTAAACTTTCAAATCGCCGATACACGTGTCTTTTTTTCTGTCCTCTTTCATAATCTGTGCAAGGTTTCTTGTAATTTCAAAAAAGTTCTATTTTGTTGTACAGTGTAACAGTCTACAGGTTAGCGAGTCACAACGGTTATGTCATTGTCTGATGGGATAGAGAAAGAAGCTATGGTGTTGAACTTGCGTTCATAATAAAGGATCTACAGGATCACAGATCTTTCTAACCCTAATCCGTCTGAAAATATAATCAAGTCAAAGGACATTTCAGTTCTGACTCGAGATTCGGAGCTTGAAATCGTTAATGCTTACATTCCGAATGTGAACAGCCTATCAACCCTCCATCTCATATCTTTTTCAGGGACTTGGCAAACCCAGAACACTGTGGGATCGCTTCATATCCTCATAGTCACAACGGTGGAGGAGATTAATAACACTTAGTGAGCTAGCTCGCCTCTAGCTAAGATTATGGAATCTCTTCTGCAGTCTAGCATGACTAAATACCTTTCAGTAACACAGCACCAACATGGATTTCGGAAGGCACACATTACCACCACTGCTCTCACAAGTGTCGTGCATAACATCGCGAATGACCTAAACCAAAGAAGACCTGCCGAAAGGTCAATTGTTGTGGCCCTAGACTTGTCCAACACATTCAACACCGTCGATCACGGTATTCTACCGGATGACACTCTCAACTCCACATTGCCTCACAAAATCCAGAGCCGGTTGTGCAATTATGTAAACGCTAGGTAGACACAAAATCCAATAGACTTGATGTTAAAATGGGTTTACCGCAGTGTGGAGTTATCTTCCCTCTACTTTTCAATCATTACATCTCTAGTTTTTCTGAACCTCCAGAAAGAGTAAAACTTTTAACGTACGGAGACGACAGAACTGTTATGGCTAAGATAAACTTCTACCTCAACACCTTATCCCGATTTCTGCAGGAAAGGCGTATACAGCTTTCCAAAATAAACTACAACTCCCTTACCAACGTGGACCAAGGAGGTCCTCGAACATCAAAATCGAAAATCTGGATATTATAACTGTCCAGAATTCAAGAATCCTTGGAGTCACCTTCAATCACCTCCTCACTTTTTTCTAATCATACATCCGGCATAAAATCGAAAGTTCATAAGAGAAATAAAAAGCTAAACGGCATCTAAGTCACGTCTTGGGGTAATGACAAGGAGGTCCTGCTGACTACGTACAAAGCAGTCAATCGCTAGGTTTTAAATTGCGTTTCCCTAGTTTGGACATAGTGTTTAAGCGATACACAGTAGAGATCTTTGCAGGTCACTCAGAACAGTGATATTCGCGCCTCTACTGGATGCGTCCATATTTCGAATCCCCAGCCACATCTGGAAGGACATCCGACGATACAGCCTCGACATCTAGGACGTCATACCATAGGACCGACCATCGACCGACTGTCTGTGGAGGCATCGTTAAAGACCATTTATACCCGCACAGTCTAGCAAGCCGTAGAAGGCAATGAACCTAACCGTCACCTACAACAATATGCATTATTATTCGTGTACCAGGTGTTAGCTTGTGGAAAACCACTTTACATCCAGTCTTTAAAAAGTTTGCTTGCAAAAAATTATCAGCAAAAGTCAAAGCCTGGCAAATCACTAACGTTGCAATATGTCTAATGTACTTTCCACACGGAAACATTATTTCCAAAATAACTAAATTATGTTCCATGAATTCATGAACAATTTATACCAAATCATTAGATCAAAATCTATTCCCATTTCTGTATCACAGAAATGATTTTGTGGTTTCATTTTGCCTTCTTTAGCACTAAAGGATCCCAAAGATCTCTCAAATAACACAAATTAAAGATTTCTAAGAATTCAATTTGATTTTTGTTTCAGTCTTGTTTCTAGTTCAACTTTTATTTCTTGCCATAACTTCCTTACCCTTCTTTACCGCTTAATATTTCCTTAATGGTAAACCTCGGATTTCTTCCCCTTTTTTGCATTGGATGATCCTTATCTTGCTGCCAATGAATGAATCCAACGGAGGAAGTGTGGTGGCAACAGCAAATCAAGCAGCCAAACAAACTAACAAAGTAAAACTATCTGAACGTAATTCGATATCCGTTTAATATGTTCAAACGGTAACAACAACTAAACTAACTGACAAATAGATACATACATACAATATTGACTGATTGACAGAATCGATCACAAGTATTAGTAGTGTGACACGGAAACAACTGAAAATATACAAATTGAAAAATGAATTGAAACAAACTGCAGATGAAAGTAGCATCAGCATAAAAACCCTAATCTTAATGTGGCCTATTTCATCCGTGTAAAATGATGTTACCATGCCTTCTTGATTCATACACTCTCGCTCACCTCATCATATCTCCCTATTCAGCAGAAGTAGAAAAGAAAATATGAAACAAAAAAATCAATCATCAATCACTGCTTAACCATAATCAACTTAATACACTTCACCTAGCATGGTCAGCTCTCCTCTATGCCTGTATCCCTTTACAAAGGGGTAGCAGGCCTGCAACATCATTGAGCGGTACAGATGCTTAACACACTCAAATTACATTACGAAAACCATGCGATAAGGGCAAATGTTAACATTCTTCAAGTTTCTTTTATTAGAAAATCTGTTTTTTTTTCATGGTTACATTGCAATTAGATATCAAAATTCTGTTGGAGCAAAATGAAACAAGGAGCCAGCAGGACATTGATGAGCTGTATTCTATCCATGATATTTTATGGCAGTTTCAATAGGGGAAGATAACTGCATTCTCCACTATTACCATTTATTATATCTAATTTCTTCAATGAACAAAAGGGTAATTGTTAAGTGGAAATTGATTCCATTGTCTCAATCTGTTATAGAATTATTATATTATATTAAGGATATCGAATTGAAATTAATTAAATTATTTACGCCTAGTATACTAATCATTAATCTACTAATTAATTGAGATTTGTCTTTCTATCACTATTATAATGTGATACTGGACCTTCTTCTGACCATCAACTTATAATTTAGAGTTCATAGTGGAAACTAATAATTATCATGTAGTTGGGAGGGTTCCTTTTAATATATATTCTGAATTAGGGCTATAATCATTTCTTTTGTAGAAAATAAACGCTTAAAATGTAGTGAATTGCGAAAATTATTTAAAATGGTCCGATATTGAATATTTGGTCTTTTCCAGAACTACAGTTTGAGATCGGGAATTCCCATACAGGAAATTCAACCATATTCTCCAGTGGTAAATATTCTCTAAACTGTATGGGAATGACTTATTGGTAAAATATACGACTCTAGGAGACAGTACGCTTCCAAAAATAAACTTGTTGACAGAAAAAAAAACAACCTTTGTTAGGCATTACACGTGATTATTTAAAGAATCCTTCCTAAAGCTGGATATACGGGTGTATCCTTAATCAGGAGGAATTTCCTTTTCTGAATAGTACTGAAAGTACTTCGTTTTCAATATAGAGTGAATATGCTTCGATATTCTAATACAATCTTTCTGTATTCGCAAGTTTTAAAATGGTGTTCTATTTAAATGAGCCAAATTTTTTACTCCAATTTTTGACTTTATTTTGTTTTTCTTGTATAATTCTTTTATAAATTGGATTTGAATGCAAATGAATGACTTAGTTTACTCCAAACACATGAAGCAAAATATAATAAAAGTTAAAAACTTCATATCTTGTATAATTCGGAAAAAAATGGAGGTTGAATAAAATTTTGCAGGGGGGTTATATTCAAGTGAGCGTCAGTGTATGATCTGTTCAAGAACTTGCAATAATCTACTATGTATTTTTGATATTCAGAAGAACGCCATTTATAACAATAATCCCGTTTTGATTGGTACTATCGTCCGTACACTCGGTAACATTTTAAATGCAAACTCAGGCCTACCAAACTTCAGAAGCTTTGAAGAATTATACACCTAGAGACTAAACCGGACACGGATTAAACAGAAAACCGAACCGACAATCGTTGGAAGACACTTCTCTGACATGTTTATTAAAAATTTACGTAGTACGTATCGTTCGAAATAAATATACATATATATGGGCAATATTTTTGAAAATTTAACATAGTTGAAGCCAAGGTTTACCCTTTTATGACACGCGAATTTTGGTTGTATCCTACACAACTACCCCTATGCATAAGCTTTTGACTGGTACAATTCAAAATGTTAAAATTGGGATAGCTTAGCGCCTTTGCTCTGAATGTCTTTAATAGAGGTCAATTTTGTTGAAACGCATTTAAGTCCATCGTCAGTACAACTCAAATAAAAAAATGGAAAAGTGGGATGTACGCCAACCATCAATAGGCTTCTTTCTCTGTGAGACTCCCATCAACCCCCAACATTTCGTGAAGATCCGATCAAAATTCCGACCTGTAGTGTGATTGCACAAAAACCTATTTCACATCATTGTAAAGGTTATATTTTCTACTTTCCTCGCCATGTTTTGCTTTCGATATACCTCTTACAGAAGAGAGATATTCGCTTCGATATAAAATTTTGGCCTTTTCTCCAAATAATTTTTATACCCCCCACCATAGTATGGAGGGTATATTAAGTTTGTCTTTCCGTTTGTAACGCATTGAAATACTCATTTGCGACCCTATAAAGTATATATATTCTTGATCAGGGTAAAATTCTGAGTCGATCTGTGCACGTCCGTCCGTCCATCTGTGGTAATCACTCTAGCATCCACAAAAATGGAGATAGAATGCTGAAATTTTGGGAAAATGCGTCTTTTGTTTGCAGGCAGGTCAAGTTCGATGATGGGCTATATCGGTCCACGTTTTTGTATAGCCCCCATATAACGACACCCCCCGATTTAGGGTTTAGGGTTCTTAAGTGTCAATAAACTTATATAACAAAAGTTGTGGACATAGGTCCACGATTTGGTATAGCCCCCATATAAGAGTACCACCCGATTTACGGTACTTTGCCGTTTTTAGCTACATTTTCAGACCGATTTAGCTATAATTTGACATTTAGGGTTCTTAAGTGTCAATAAACGTATATATCAAAAGTTGTGGACATAGGTCCACGTTTTGGTATAGCCCCCATATAATGGTATCCCCCGATTTACGGTATTTTGACGTTTTTAGCTACATTTTCAGTCCGATTTATCTATAATGTGACATTTAGGGTTCTTAAGTGTCAATAAACTTATATAACAAAACTAGTGGACGTAGAGCAATGTTTTGGAATAGCCCCCATGTAACGTTACCGCCCGATTTCAGGTATTTTGACGATTTAAGTCGCATTTTTAGACCGAATTAGCTATAATTTGATATTTAGGGTTCTTAGTGACCAAAAAACTTATATTCGAAAAAATTATGAACATAGGTACATGTTTTGGTATAGCCCCATATAACGGTACCTCCTGATTTTCGGTATTTTGAGATTTTTACCTACAAGTTTTAACCGAACTAGCTGTAATTTGAACATTTGACATTTGAAGTTCTTAGTGGTCACCACACCTCTCCACAAAAATTGTCTGAAATTTTGGGAAAATGCGTCTTTTGTTTGCAAGCAGGTCAAGTTCGATGATGGGTTATATCGGTCCACGTTTTGGTATAGCCCTCATAACCTTATATAACTAGTGGACATAGGTCCATGTTATGGAATAGCCCCCATATAACGTTACCGCCCGATTTCAGGTATTTTGACGTTTAAATTCACATTTCTAGACCGAATAAGCTATAATTTGATATTTAGGGTTCTTAATGACCAAAAAACTTATATTCGAAATAATTATGAACGTAGGTCCATGTTTTGGTATAGCCCCATATAACGGTACCTCGGTATAACGGATTTCGGTATCCCCATATAACGGATTTTCGGTATTTTGAGAATTTTACCTACAAATTTTATCCGAATTATCTGTAATTTGAACATTTGACATTTGAAATTCTTAGTGGTCACCACACCTCTCCACCAAAAATTGTCAAGAAAGGTCGATGTATTGATAAAGCCCCCATATAACGGTACCTCCCGATTTTCAGTAATTTTATGATTTTAGCTACAATATTAAACCGAACTAGCAGTAATTTGACATTTGAAGTTCTTAGTGGTCACAACACCTCTCCATAAAAAATTGTCAACATAGGTCCATGTTCGGATATAGCTCCCATATAACGGTACCTCCCAATTTTCAGTAATTGGCAATTTTAGCTACAATTTTTAACCGAACTAACTGTAATTTGACATTTGAAGGTTGTAGTGGTCACCACACATCTGCATCAACAATTTTCAACATAGCCCCAATTTAACGATACTTCCCGATTTTCAGTACTTTGAGGATTTTACTTAAAATGTTTAACCACGTAGGTCCATGTTTTGGTACAGCCCCAAAAAAAACCTCGTACCTTAGCTTTATTTTTTGGACGAACTTTCTGTAATTTGAAATTTAAAAGTCAACAAAAATTGTTCATTTAAGTTCATATTTTCGTATAGCCCAGATACCTCCGAACTAGCTGTTAATGACATTTGAAGTTCCCACGTTATGTACCGATTTTCGATATTTTGAGGATTCTAGCTAAATTTTTTAACCGAATTAGGAGTTATTTGACATTAAAGGCTCCCATCAAAAACTGTCAACATAGGCCCATGTTTTATTATAACCCCTATATAACAGTACCTCCCAATTTCTAGCCCACCAAAAATTGTCAACAGTTAGATATAGGCACCATAAAAAAGGGCCTCCCGAATGAAGCATTTTATGTACATTATCTGACATTTTAACGTACTCACTTAAAGTTGGGGACAGGAATGAATATTTTATGGTGGAGGGTATGAAAAGTTCGGCCCGGCCGAACTTAATGCTTTTTTACTTGTTTTTATTTCAGTTGTACTGACGATGCACTTAATACGCTTCAACAAAATTGACCTGTACTAATGAAGACATTAAGCGCAAAGACGCTAAGCTATCCCAATTTTAATATTTTGAATTTTATCAGTCAAAAGCTTATGCTCACTTGTTTTTTTTTTATTAAAAACTAGCAAAGTGCCCGCTACTTCGTATGCGGAAATGATATAAAAAAACAAATAAATAATATATAATATGAAATAATACTAATTTTAATCAATATTTTTTTATTTAAGTACTATTTGTACCCTTTAGTTCAATTTTCAAAAAGATCACCCTTATCTCACCATTACTCATTACCAGCAAGGCCAAAGTTGCACCCCAATACTCACCCTAAATCCAAAAAACAGAAATTCCAGCACTGTCCCTACACTCAACAACAAATTGAGTACCATTAGGCACTTTTCGTATACTTATTGTATGTATTTCGACGACATATCTCAACCCTACACTGAAATTAATACAAAATAATAACAGTAATCGTAATTCCAAATCTCAAGATTCCAGCCGTATCCGTTCGTCCAATTCCAAATTGTACCAAACTTAGTACCATTTCGTACTCCTCGTACCCATAAGTAAGATTTTCGAAAGCTTCACTTTAACAGTAATCTTAATTCCGAATTTCTGGACTCCAGCTCTATCCGTTAGCCCAAATCCAAATTGTACCAAATTTAGAACAATTTAGAACTTTCGTACCCATAAGTACGAATTTTCCTTCCTCGATCTAACAGGCCTACAATAATCATAATTACAAATTGCAGGATTCCACCGCTATCCGTTCACCTAAATCCAAATTTTACCAAATTTAGGTACGATTTTTATACCCTCCACCATAGTATGGAGGGTATATTAAGTTTGTTTTTCCGTTTGTAACGCATTGAAATACTCATTTGCGACCCTATAAAGTATATATATTCTTGATCAGGGTAAAATTCTAAGTCGATCTGAGCACGTCCGTCCGTCCGTCCGTCCGTCTGTGGTAATCACTCTAGCATCCACAAAAATAGAGATAGGACGCTGAAATTTTGGGAAAATGCGTCTTTTGTTTGCAGGCAGGTCAAGTTCGATGATGGGCTATATCGGTCCACGTTTTGGTATAGCCCCCATATAACGGTACCCCCCGATTTACGGTATTTTGACGTTTTCAGACCGATTTGGCTATAATTTGACATTAAGGGTTCTTAAGTGTTAATAAACTTATATAACAAAAGTTGTGGACATAGGTCCACGTTTTGGTATAGCCCCCATATAACGGTACCCCCCCGATTTACGGTATTTTGACGTTTTCAGCTACACTTTCAGACCGATTTGGCTATAATTTGACATTTAGGGTTCTTAAGTGTCAATAAACATATATAACAAAAGTTGTGGACATAGGTCCACGTTTTGGTATAGCCCCCATATAACGGTACCCCCCGATATACGGTATTTTGACGTTTTTAGCTACATTATCAGACCGATGTAGCTATAATTTGACATTTAGGGTTCTTAAGTGTTAATAAACTTATATAACTAAAGTTGTGGACATAGGTCCACGTTTTGGTATAGCCCCCATATAACGGTACCCCCCGATTTACGGTATTTTGACGTTTTCAGCTACATTTTCAGACCGATTTGGCTATAATTTGACATTTAGGGTTCTTAAGTGTCAATAAACATATATAACAAAACTTGTGGACATAGGTCCACGTTTTGGTATAGCCCCCATATAACGGTACCCCCCGATTGGCGGTATTTTGACGTTTTTAGCTACATTTTCAGACCGATTTAGCTATAACTTGACATTTGGGGTTCTCAAGTATCAATAAACTTATATAACAAAAGTTGTGGACATAGGTCCTCGTTTTGGTATAGCCCCCATATAACGGTGCCCCCCGATTTACGGTGTTTTGATGTTTTTTGCTACATTTTCAGACCGATATAGCTATAATTTGACATTTAGAGTTCTTAAGTGTCAATAAACTTATATAACAAAAGTTGTGGACACAAGTCCACGTTTTGGTATAGCCCCCATATAACGGTACCCTCCGATTTGCGGTATTTTGACGTTTTTAGCTACATTTTCAGACCGATGTAGCTATAATTTAACATTTAGGGTTCTTAAGTGTCAATAAACTTATATAACAAAAGTTGTGGACATAGGTCTCCGTTTTGGTATAGCCCCCATATAACGGTGCCCCCCGATTTACGGTGTTTTGATGTTTTTAGCTACATTTTCAGACCGATATAGCTATAATTTGGCATTTAGGGTTCTTAAGTGTCAATAAACTTATATAAAAAAAGTTGTGGACATAGGTCCACATTTTGGTATAGCCCCCGTATAACGGTACCCTCCGATTTGCGGTATTTTGACGTTTTTAGCTACATTTTCAGAGCGATGTAGCTATAATTTTACATTTAGGGTTCTTAAGTCTCAATAAACTTATATAACAAAAGTTGTGGACATAGGTCCTCGTTTCGGTATAGCCCCCATATAACGGTACCCCCGATTTACGGTATTTTGACAGTTTTAGCTACATTTTCAGACCGATTTAGCTATATTTTGACACTTAGGGTTCTTAGGTGTCAATGAACTTATATAACAAAACTTGTGGACAAAGGTCCACGTTTTGGTATAGCCCCCATATAACGGTACCCCCGATTTGCGGTGTTTTGACGTTTGTAGCTACATTTTCAGACCGATGTAGCTATAATTTGACATTTAAAGTTCTTAAATGTCAATAAACTTATATGACAAAACTTGTGGACATAGGTCCACGTTTTGGTATAACCCCCATATAACGGTTGATTTAAGTTCATATTTTCGTATAGCCCAGATACCTCCGAACTAGCTGTTAATGACATTTGAAGTTCCCACGTTATGTACCGTTTTTCGATATTTTGAAGATTCTAGCTAATTTTTTTTAGCCGAATTGGGAGTTATTTGACATTAAAGGCTTCCATCAAAAACTGTCAACATAGGCCCATGTTATAATAAAACCCCTATATAACAGTACCTCCCAATTTCTAGCCCACCAAAAATTGTCAACATACATAGTTAGATATAGGCACCATAAAAAAGGGCCTCCCGAATGAAGCATAAATGTACATAAACATTATCTGACATTTTAACGTACCCACTTAAAGTTGGGGACAGGAATGAAAAGTAATTATTCCATTTTAGTTCAGAATATTTTATGGTGGAGGGTATGAAAAGTTCGGCCCGGCCGAACTTAATGCTTTTTTACTTGTTCAAAACTACCTTAATCCTACTCTTCAACTGTGATTCCAAATTTCAGGATTCTAGCTCTAATACACCCAAATGCAAGTTATACCAAATTTGGTACCATTTAGTACTTTTCGTATCCATAAGTACGACTTTCCAAAACTTCCTGAATCCTATATTTCTACAGTAATATTAATTCCAAATATCAGGATTCCAGCTTTGTTCGTTCATCCAAATCCATATTGTACAATATTTAGTATCATTTAGTCTTCTCTTACTCATAAGTACGAACTTTTAAAACTTCCCCAATCCTACACTCCAACAGCAATCTTAATTCCAAATTTCAACTCTATCCGTTTAGTAAAATCCACATTGTACCAAATTTTTTACTTTCCGTAACCATGAGTATGAATTTCCACAACTTCTTCAGTCATACACTTCAACAGTAACCTTAATTGCAAATTTCATCAGTGACCCAAAGTCCAATTTTGGGGAATCAAGCTCTATCCCTTCACCCAAATCCAAATAGTACTAAATTTTGTACCATTTAGTACTGTACGTACACATAAGTACGAATTTCCAAAACTAAGTCAATCATACACTTCAATATTAATCTCAGTTACGAATTTAGGATCCCGGCTCTATCAGTTCACGCAAATCCCTATCGTACCAAATTTTGTACCATTTAGTACTTTTCGTACACATAAGTACGCATTTCCAAAACTACATCAATTTTACACCCCAACAGTAATCTCAATTTCGAATTGCAGGATTCCAGCTCTATCCGTTCACCCAAATCCCTATTTGTCCAAATTTAATACCATTTAGTATTTTTCGTACACATAAGTACGAATTTCCAAAACTATCTCAATCCTACACTCCAACAGTAATCTTAATTCCAAATCTCAGGTCTCCAGTTTTATAGGTTCACCCAAATCCAAATTGTAAGAAATTTTGTACCATTTAATACTTTTCGTACACATAAGTACGAATTTCAAAAACTATCTCAATCCTGCACTCCAAGAGTAAACTTAGTTCCAAATTTTAGGATTCCATCTCTAACCGTTCAGCTAAATCCAAATTGTACCATTTAGTACTTTTCGTACACATAAGTACGAATTTGCAAAATTACCTCAGTCCTACACTCGAACAGCAATCTAAATTCCAAGTTCCAGGATTCTTGGTCTATCTGTTTACACAAATCCAATTTGTTCCAAATTTAGTACCATTTAGCACATTTCGTACCCATAAAAACGCATTTTCTAAATTACTTCCATTCCACACTCCAATAATCACCTTAATTCTAAATTACAGGATTCCAGCTCTATCCGTTCACCCAAATCCAAGTTGTACCAAATTTAGTACCATTTAGTACTATTCGTATCCATAAGTACGAATTTTAAAAACTACTTCCATTCTAAACTCCAAATTTATCTTAACTCCAAATTTGAGGATTCTAGCTCGATTCGTTCACCCAAATCCAAATTGTACCAAATTTAGTACCATTTAGTACTTTTCGTACACATAAGTACGAATTTCCAAAACATACTCATATCTGAATTCTACACTTCAAGAGTAATATTAATTCTACATTTCAGGTTTCCACCTATATCCGTTAATCCAAATCCAAATTGTACTAAATTTAGTACTTTTCGTACACATATATACGAATTTCCAAAACCATTTCCTTATATCAGCACCACTTCCCAACTTCGATTTCCATGCCAAATTTCGCCATATACAAATGGTACCATATTTAGTACCTTTTAGTACTTTTCGTACCCTTCTAGGTCGAATTTCCAAAATCCCAGCCTTATCTGACACCTTCGGACCAAGAGTGACCCTCACCCAAAATTTCAAGATTCTAGCTCCAGCCGTTTAGCCTGGGCGCTGATTATGAATCAGTCAGTCAGTCAGTGAGTCAGTGAGTCATCATTACTCAACTCTTTTATAAGTATAGATGTATGAAAATGTATGAAAAACAGTGTTACTCCATTATACGGGAAAATCGATTAGACGTAATGCCTCCGATCCCGACCATTATGGATAATCGAGGTCCGACTGTACGATTATTGTTGAGTGGAGGATTGAGATAGTTTTGGAAATTCGTACTTATGTATTCGAAAAGTACTAAATTTGATACTAATTGTACTTGGGTGAGTGGATAGATTTGGAAACCTGAAATGTGGAATAAAGATTGCTGTTGGAGTGGAGGATTGAAAAAAATTTTGAAAATGCATAGTTATGTGTACTAAAAGAACTAAATTGTACATTTTATATATGGGTGAACGGATAGAGGTGGAATCCTGAAATTCGTGGCACAGAAATTGGTTCAAATTGTTTTTGGATAAAGGGGTAGGAGCTGAGTGACATTCGGTATTAGGATAGCAGTTGGCATTTAGAGATATGGTGTATGTTTTGCAAATTCGTTCTTATGTATGCGAAAAGTACTAAATATTACTATAATTGGTTTTGTTAGAACAGATAGAGCTGTAGATGAGTATCGCGGAAACGTATACCTTTTATAAGTACTAAATTTGGTGCCGTTTTGGTATTGCATAAACGCATAAAGCTGGAATTTCGAATATTTGTATTCTGTGTTGGTGTTTAGATAAGGAGTTTTTGAAATGCATACAAATTCTGAAATTAGGTGTGGAAGTCTCTAAAGACTGAGTTATTGAGGTGGTGTTGAAAATACGAAAAGTACAAAATGGTACTAAATTTGATTTTGAATGAAGCAAAGAAACTGGAATTATATAATTAGTGCCCGAAAATTACTAAAGTTCAATAAATTTGGTATTGGGCTAAGGAATAGAAGTGAAATTTTGATTTTTTATTTATTTGTCAGTTTCACTGTAGAAGTGGCCATAGAATAAGTGTACTAGAAGTATTAAATATCAATACTAAATACTGAAACATCGGTATTGAATGAACCGACAAATGAAATTTGTTGTTGGATCAGAATATTTATGAAAATCCGCCTTTAACACGTATGAAATGTTTCTACAGGTAATACCATTGACAATGGGTGAACAAGTGGAGCTAAAACTAAAAAATGTTTGTACTATAGGTCTTTTTTTTGTTTTCAATGTTTTAGTAAGTTCATTTGAAAACTTAGATCTTTGCGAATATTGTTTTACAAGGTTTGTACTCCCTGAGTATGTGGATAAAATCTTTAAAATACCCGTAGCGTTCTAATAAAACGTGGACTGAAATTTAAAGTTTTATTTTGGAAATTCGAACGAAAGTTGTACGAACCGGACTTAAATGAAATTAAATAGCAATTAAAATAGGTATTAGTACATGAAATTTTTCAGTGTACACCATTTTTATTCCAGGTTGTTTATTTGTATGTTATTTCTTTTCCGCATATAATGTAGCGGGAATTTTGCTAGATCGATATAAAGGCTTTTGGATCAAATTAGGAGGTAGGAGTTCGCCTAATATACATACCCAGCAAACAAATCGTACCGACATTGTAACGAAATCGGAACAAAATTCGGACGCTACGTTCGATGTCGGATCCGAAATCGTAACGATATCTTAACGAAAGTTGTATGAATTGGTTGACATAATTTCGGAACGAAATGTCGGAGCGGCATCGGATCGATTTCGGTCCGATTTCGTAACGAAATCTGAAGAAATTCGGAAAGAAACTTTCTTTCTGACATTCGCTTTGAAATTGGTACAAAATCTGAACTATTTCCGCTCCGAAAAATCGTTTAGAAATCGGAACGAAGTCTGAACGATGTTGCTTCCGAAATTGTTCAGACGTGTCAGACATCCGATATTTGGTTTGCTGGGTACTTATCCCCTTTATCCTGAAGGCTGAGGTTATAAAAAAGTAGGTGGGAAATATTTTAATTTGTTATTAATTTAGGTCCATAGTCATATCTCCCTCTTTACGAAGGTGGCCATAATAAAAATGTGTAAGTTGAGGGTAACTACTACTTTTGCAACAATAAGTCATTAAGATCTGTTGACAGTATCGGCCTCTTACACGGATGTTTGGTCTCAACAAAAAATGTCACCTTTTTCATGGCATTAGGGGCTATGCTTGGCAGCGTACGTAAAAATACTTTAAATAACATTTCCAATCGTTTCGTTTCGTATTTTCCATAGGAACAATACAAAACGAAACATAACCCACGTTGGCCGAGCTCGCTGTTTAGTTTTGTTTTATTTACATTCGTGAGTGCGAACAAAACGAAATGCGAAAAGTACTCAACTCCACAAGAGCAGATAGAAAACGGAGTAGTACTAAACACGTGTGAATAAATCAAAAACGTTTGGTGGTTGATAAAATTCACTGTGGTATGCTGATTGGTGGTTGATAAAATTCACTGTGGTATGCTGATGCTAACTTATAGGGTTGTTATGCAATCACATGAGTGTGTGTCTGAGTGTGTCATTGACAATACGCACCGCAAACGTTTCCCAAAAATACTTCTTGTTTCGGTGGTGAATGAAACAACTCGGCAAAGCATAGGCGAAGTTACATTTCACCAATCGTACGGTTTCCATCTTTTTACATTGAAAAGTTTGTGTTTTTGTTTTGGTTGTGAGAATGAAACGATTCAGAGAAGCTGAAAAGTTTGTGGCTTTGTGTGATTGGTACGTGAATCGTTTTGTTTGTTTCCGTTCATTGATGCTTGGATAGCGAAGACGACGACATTTTACAAAAAAAAACTAAACTTCATAAACTGCCATTTGAGAGTCACTTGTATGCATTCCACTTTTTTTGTCGCTGTCATCGTTGGGGTATGAAAAACGTCAACGCCACCATTTGGCGGCACCGACAAGCGCTATTAATTAGATAAATATCTTGAAAAATTGTGTTGAACCGTAATTAGATTTACTTGAGTGTTGTTGTTGCTGCTGTTGTTGGTGTTATTATTGTTTCATGTTAAGCCGTAAATGCTATTCACTTGCAATTTTCGTTGAGATGTGAAAAAGTAATGAACAACAACAGCAGTCAGTGAGCAGGCGAGCGAGCAAGCGAGTGACTGAGTGCCTGGGCTGACATGTGATTAATCATTGACACCTTGGCATCCAACGGCATTTTGTTGTTTCATTATGCGCCAGACACTGAACCCCAACTACAACAAGAACAACAAATGAATATCTTTCATGTTTCGGCCAGCACGAATGACAGTCAGGTGAACAGCAAAGCAAAAATTACCACAAAAAAACTAAAACTTGAAACAGTAGAATATGAAATGTTATGTTCTTGTTGTTGTTGCTGCTGCTGCTCGTATCTAACAGCAGTAATTACATGTCATATCAAAGCAAATGCACTCACTCTAAATGTTATTCATCATTGCCATCTTTGAGCAAAACTATAACATTTTCACAACAATTCCCTCCCGGGCAAAGTATTAGACGCCGCCATTTAGTTGTGTCAAGTTTTTGTTGAATTTACAATTGTTGAGATTAGAACTACTCTTTTTTTGCTGGGCTCTTTTCTAATGTGGAATGTTAATTCGTTTTATTTTCTGTTAGGACGGATCAATGGCGGTACATCAAGTGCTTCTTAGCACAAAAGATATACTATTGCTATAAACATTGCGGATTTGATTTCTTTGGTATTTTGAATGACAACAAATTCCCACTTTGCCATCCATCAATCATTGATCATTCTGAGGAACACATTCCATTGTCTAGTAACATTTCAATGGAACTGCATGTTGAACTACATTCCTATATGTGTTACAATTAAAAGTTTCAGTTATGTTGTGATACTTTTTTATGCAGATTTTAACGGATGTGGGAATTTTCATGCTAAATTGCATGGCGCTCTGTTAATTCCTAATGTTAATTTCAAAAAATTGAATGTAAATGTCTATAACCAAAAATTGCCACGTCAGTACCGTGTGGGGAACAGTGCCCTGATAACGAAAACGCGGCCAAAAATAGTTACAGCAACGAATGCGATTTCTAAAAAGCTCTTCATAATTTTTTCTTTATAGATTTTTTGATTTTATTGTTTTGAATAAACATTTTTTGTGACACGAACGCCTAAAATTTCGCGATTAAGCGAAGATCAGATCCAGTTCGGATTTCATGGCCTCATCTAAACCGGGCTAAATCTACACTTTTTTGCATTTATCAGGCCTTTATCTCAGAAACGAATAGGAATTTGGCCTTGCTGTCTTTAGCAATATTGTAGCCCTAAACTAGAAGAACTTATCTTTAGACAAAACCACATAAGAAAAAACCCATCTAGGGCATCAAAATCTATAAAATATAGAAAATATTACATAATTGCTGAAATTCTGGTCAGTATCGGCTAAACTATTGGTAGTTGAACCAAGTAACCTTTTGCAAAAATCTTCCAAATAAAGTTCTCAACAATTCTTTAGAACATTCTGAAACTCTAAAATGCTTACTTCATGTTGTTTCAGCGGTATTGTGCATCATATCTTTTACAACACGTATTTCAAACACAGTTCACACCAACAGTTTATTCTCGCATTTTGGATTTCACTACGACATTTTTATTAAATCGTCGTTGAAAAATGTACTGAAAACAACGGCATAGAGGCATTTTACAACAATGACATGTTCTGAAGAGTTGTGTATTACATTCCATGGAATATTTTTTCAAAAGAAATTATTCAGAAAAAATTAACGGTTTTGGAGATACGGTGCGAAATGTATACAAATTGTGGAATTTTTGCATATATTTTGAAATTTGAGGCAATAAATGTAGTTTTTCGAGTTCATTATGTCTCCAAATATTTTATTCTTGTCCTTATCTACAAATTTGCTTCAGAGGTCAGTAGTGCGATTCTCTAACACATTTTTTGAGTTACCGACAAAAATCGATAAAATTAAAACGCAAAATTATGAATGAAAAGTTCAAATATAAGTTGACAACACTCTTACTATCGGTAGAACTTTACGATTACTCTTTATTCGTCGCTAACTTACCGAAAATCATCGGTAATTACCGAAATTATAAGCATTTTAATTTTACCGACAATTGTCGGTAACTCCAAAAATGAGTTAGAGAATCGCACTACAGAAGAAGATTCGCATTGGTTTCAGAGATATAGCCCCGAATTTCTTTAAAAACTCAATATTTAACCACGTTTATATGGGGCCATAAAATCCGAGCTGGATCTGACACAACAAAACCCAACTAGGGTTTCTTGTTGTTTGGGTCTGTACTTTCAAAAATCCACAGTTCGAATTGTTTGCACAAGATCACCTTAAAAATGTTGCACAGTGTAATCCACCGAAACGGCTGAAATTTGGTGCCCTGGTCTTCATTTAGGGTATTAAACGTACCATATGAAATTTGTCAGAATAGCCTCCATAGAACGTAACTCCCGATTTTCGGTGTTTTATAGGTTGTGGGCTCAATATTCCACCGAAATGGCTGAAATTTGGTATTTATTCTTTGTTGGGGGTATAAAATTTTCCCCTAGAAACTTGTCAGTAGTAGTATATCCACTATAGAACGGTACCTCCCTATTTCCGGTAACTTGAAGGTTGTGGCCTCAATATTCCCCCGAAATGGCTGAAATTTGGCCACCATAGAATGCTACCACCCGATTTTCGGTATTTAGAAGGTTTTAGCCTCATTATTACAACGAAATGGCTGAAATTTGGTACTTAGTCTTTGTTGGGGGTATAAAACTTTCTCCCAGAAATTTGTCGGTATAGGCCCACGCCTTCATATATAGCCCCCATAGAACGACAACTCCCGGATTTCCGGTATTTTTAAGGTTGTGGCCACAGCAACCCACCGAAATGACTGACATTTGCTATTTAGTCTTTGTTGGAGGTAAAAGACTTTCTGACTGCAATTTGTCGGTATAGGTCCACGTTTCGATATAGCCCCCATAGAACGCTACTTCCAGATTTTCGTAATTCTGAAGGTTGTGACGTCAACATCCCACCGAAAGACTGTAATTTGTTATTTAGTTTTCCATGGGTTATAAAACATTCCACAGGAGAATTATCAGTATAGAAGCGTACCTCTTGATTTTCGGTATTTTGAAGGTTTTACCGAAATATCGGAAATTTGAAAATTTGGTCTTTTTTTTTGAGACTAACAACTTTCCTCCAGAAATTTGTAGGTATAGATCGATGTTTTGATATATCACCCATGGAACCTTCGGTATTTCGGTATTTTGAAGTTAAGCCACATTGTTTTACCGAACTGGCTGGAATTTGGTATTTAGTCTTCTTCATAAACGAAAGGAAACTAATTGTTCCATTTTACTTCAATACTGCTCGTGCACAGTGGATCCACCCATTGGCCAAAAATAAAAAAATGAATGTCAAAATTTTGGTACAACATCTGGCAACTCTGACAGCTATGACATGGACCTTTTTAAAAATATATTAGTTTTTGTTTCATTCGAACGCGATCTTCTTAAGAATAGCTTCGAAAGTCGGAACATTTGACTAATATTTTTTGTTGTGAGTACAACCCATATTTTATGTACAAGTAAATATATTCAAAATATCGCGAAACTAATACGTATAGCAAAATATTATAGTGGATTTTGAAGGAGAAGGTAATAGTTTAATTTTCATTAGAAAATAGTGTTTTAGCGTGTTGTGAAATTCTAGTTAGCTGCATATTTTCTTAGTGTATTTTGTAATGCCGGTTCGATGATATGGTTAAATTTGACCTAAGCTTTTAGTCATGATGCCCACCAGTGCCCACCTCGGGAATAATTTTCCAAAATAGGTCATTGGTTTAAGATTACTCAGTATTAAAATCAGCTGCCATCTAGTGCCAGACTATAAATGGTGGGACGCTGACTAAAGCAGCCCTAGAATAGGGTTTCTATGGATATATTCGCGTATAACTCTGTTATGTGACCACGTACATTAACATAATTGGCATCAGTGGCAAGAAGAAGAAATCTTCTTCCTAATTTGTATTACGTTGTCGGTACGTGTCTACCAGGAAGAACGCTATAAGATCTATACTAAAAATTTTACCAATTTTCAGACAAAAATATTGATTTTTTTTAATCCGCAAAATTGGTTGGATTTTATGGTGTTTTGGAGATTTTTTTGTTTCCCCAAGCCTATTTTGGCATCATAAGATAATCGCGACCTTAGTTCATGTCCTTTTGTATTAACAGCATAAAACAATTCTCACCGTATACCCCCTCCAGAGGGGAAAGGAGGGAGAATGTTACGCTCGTGGTTTCTTAAAACACTCTTTGCAGCAGCACAAAGCTGTAACCGGCGCATTGGCTTGATTTTTACACTCTAAATATTTTTGGCCACTTTCTCCATACAAGTGGATCCACTGTGTCGTGGTGGAGGGTATAACAAGTTCGGCCTGGCCAAACTTAGCGCCGTTCTTACTTGTTTATAGAGAAATTTGTAACAACTGGGAACCATAAATGCCAAATATGGTAACATGGGACACCTTCCCCACGTTTTTGTTCAAAAAGTTCTCATATCGACACCATTAAAGTTTTTCCAAATTTTATTTTTGGTAAAAATATTAGCATATCTTGACTATAAGTTTTGAAATGAAATGTAAATGATTATAAGTTGGTTTTTAAAATATTATTTTTGAGAATTTACAAAATGTCTAAAAAGTGGCGAAGCCTACCCACCCATGGTAGGACTTAAATCAACGGACTCTAAAACTGGCATTTACCATACTTCCTCCTCAAATATCAACATTATGCATAAAAGGAACATGTTTTCTATTTAATAATCAAAAATGATTCTAAAATTTACAAAACAAACATATTCTAGCCGTTAATTGAAGTAGGTACCTTGAATTTGGGCATAAAAATGAAAATATTGCCAAATTGGATAGTTTTGGCACAATATTTGATTTCAACTTCACATTATAGTGTGGTATATCAATAGCATAAACAATTTATGTTAATTTATTTTAAACGTGACATATTTCTCACATTAACACCCTACACCCCTATCATGGCGTAGCCGCCCCACCCCCTACATAGTTCATAATATGAATATATTGACATTTAAAATTACTTTTATCATGCAAGTTATTTGGATTTATTTTCTTCAGTAGTTGTCTATTAACGGTATAAAATATAATTTTGATATTACAAAAGGTATACAAGATATCACAAAATCTACCTACCATGAATATTTTTCGCAATACCACAAAAACATGAAACCGTTTGGATCAGCAATCATATATTTGGGAGATGAAAGATATTCGTTAAACTCACAATTTTCTCTAGCAGTTATAGTTTACAAGAAAATAGGCGCTGGCGAAGGCCCCCCCTTGGCGAAGCCGACCCATCTTACCATACACCCAATCATGCCCGAAAATGTAGATAAAAACTAAACAACCTGATATCGGTACTACCGTTTTACGGAACCATACCAAAACGTTGAGCTATGTTGAAAATTTTTGTTGGAGAAGTTTTATGTCCGCTGGGAAACTCGAATGACAAATAACAGTTAGTTCGGTCCAAAAATGTAACTAAAATCCTTAAACTACCGAAAATCGGGGGTAGCGTACCGTTATATAGTGGCTACACCTAAACATGGACCGATTTTCGTTGGAGAAGTTTAGTGACTGCAGGGAACAACAAATGTAAATTTACCGGTAGTTCAGTCAAAAACAAAAAATTTAGCTAAAATGATTGTTTTATTGGAGGTATCAATTATGTCGGTTCCTGTAAGTCCTTACGCTTCAATGAATCTTTCTCTAGGGTAAAGCGGTTCCAATGAGGGTTAGCCAGTTTTGGTTCTGAGCGCCTGATATCGTCGGTGTCATGCTTAAGTGTTCCATACGCCATTTTCCCGTTTTGAGATAATCGCATTTTTATGTTTGAGTCATACATAACTGCGTGGAGGTGGCTGAAGAAAATATTTATAGTTTTGAATTGAATTATTAATAAAAGTATATAGTACATATTTGCAAAAATATAGAGCAATATCTGTTGGAACATAAAAGTTATAGAAGATTTTTATACCCTGCACCACTATGTGGGGAGGGTATTATATTAGTCCCGTACCGATTATAGCCTTTTCTCACTTGTTTTAAAATAGAATTTTTGTCGATATGTTCCATATCCACATTTATGACACAAATGTGAAATATTGTGTATCACATGGAATAAAGTGACAAAACAAACTTCCTATGTCCATATTTACATTAGGCAATGAATGAATGAAAGAGAAAGAATCTTCAAACGGACCCCAAACTGCACTTAGACACAAATGTTGAACTTTTGTGGGGAATGTACCTTAAGGAGAGGACCGATATGGGCCATTTTAGAAGTTAAACTAAATTTGGACAAAATATTGGGAGATCCAAAATTTGGCCCAAACTGGTTGCCCCCATCAAGAGATATTGTGAATACCAGTAGTAGCAGTTAGTAGTAGTTAGTAAAATTTTTAAATATTGGAGGGAGGCACCAGACGTTGTGAACAGATATGGCTCATCTTCGAAGAGAAACTAAGTTTGGACAAAATAAGACGAAGGCCAAATTTTTGACCAAATCGGTTGATCAGTTCGAGAGTTATCGTGCTCCCCAACCACTGTATATGGCGCCATAGGGGGTTTTTACAACTTTGGGTCTGTTTTCTCAAGAAGTAAAAATTAGCGTCGTAAGTGAGGCAGCGAATGCAAGTTGCTTCAACAGAAATCAAAGTGATTCGAGAACAGATCTTAAAGTGAACTTATCCGAAATTTTGTGTGGGAGGTACCCGAAGGAGTGGACCGATTGAATCCATATTGAAACCTCATCTAAATTAGGTACAAATTCCACGATGTGCAAAGTATGGACAAAATCGGTTATTCCTTTCAAGAGTTATCGTGCGCACAACATTTCTGAACACTAAGAACTTTTGTGAGGGAGGTACCGGAAGGAGTGGACCGATATAACCCATCCTCGAACTTAAACTAAGTTTGGGCAAAATATTGCGAAAGCCAAATTTTGAACCGATTTGCGATCCAACCACTACACACTGTGTCATAGGGGTTTTGCACCTTTCAGGCTATTTTCTCAGGAAGTATGGACTTGTTCCTGATGAAACTAGTACCGTCGTATGGGGGGCAGTGACTACAAGATGTTACACCAAAAAATAAAGCGATTCGAGAGAAGGTCCTAAACTGAACTTTTCCGACACTTAGTGTGGGAGGTACCCGAAGGAGTGGACCGATTGAGTCCATATTGGAACCCCACATACTTTTGGTAGAAATTCTACGATGTGCAAAGTATGGACCAACTCGGTTATTCCCCTCAAGTGTTATCGTCAGCCAGCCAGACAGACGGACGGACATGACTAAATCAACTCCAAATTGTCTAAAACAGATTTCTTCCAAACATACTTGGGGTCTAAAAGTGTATATACCCTCGTGAGCATAAATGCTGAGGGTATAAAAACACACTTCAACAGACGAAAACTGATAGACTTAGGCAACAAAAAACATGATAGCAGCACTGACTGCCGCCAGATATAGATGGACACCATTCATGTGATATATGGAAGCCACTCATCGGGGATATATGGATCACCACTTTCCAGCAAATATTTACAACCGATTGAACGTACCAAATAAAGTACGAACTGAAACAACGCGAAAACTGGACTCTCAACCACAATAGACTGCTGTAGCACACTCAATTTCGAAAGGAAGAACTCCTCGTTCGGATAACATAATATCTCAATGGCAAGGTATTGATTACTCCATGCCAACAGCCTCAAATGATTCGGACCTCAGTACTAGAAAGGGATGTCACAGTGACATACATCACCTAAGCGAAACAGTCAAGTTACACACTTCCAAAAAACTATAGACCGATCAGATTATCTTCCTTTCTATTAGAAACCTTAGAAAGAGTGATGCCTAACTGAAACTGCTCTGAATGAAGTCGTACGGTTTATTCTGATAGATATATACAAATACAACGATCACGATAACCAAGTCTGGAGTAGATGAGGGTACTCCCGCCAAGAAATCACTTGAAATCGCAACACACAGAAATTGTGTGAAAAACTTTTCCTGCCGTACTAAGTTTGACGCTACGTTAGCTACCCAAAAGAAGTACTAAGACTTATTACTTTTCAAACACTGACAAAATATCAACCCTGCAAGCAACTCAGAAAATTCACCTTTCAACAAAACACCGAAACAACAACAACATCAAATGAAATACTATAAATTGTTAGAGGCGTTAATGGCAATTTGTTTATTCAGTGTAAAACGTCAACTGTGATATCAACAAAACGTATAAAACGTCTCCAATAATTATACTACCACAACTGATGGTTGTTGGCTCCAGTCACGAATATGAAATTTACTTAATGGACATACCAACATACATACGAGTATGTACATACATATGTTGCATGTAACACAGAAGACATTCAAAGTAACAAATACGTTTACAAATTTTTTTTTCAAAAATGACTGACGACTAACATAGTCGGTGTACTCGAACACACATCAATAACTATAATGATGATGTGACAAAATAAGTTGATGAGAGGGGACTGTAGATATTTTTCAACTTCATCTCCCTGCCACCAATTGCTACTTTCAAATGTTGCATTTATCATTGTGGGGAGGGACATCATAAAAGATCAGGCATGCAAATATGTTAGGCGTCAGGGGTGTACCATTTGGCGCTTTGCTTGACATTTCATTAGGCGTTGTTAACATTTCTTTGGTCATTTTAAAACCCTAAAACAGCAATGATGTTGTTAATGAACTTCATTATGTTGGTTTGTTTGTTATACCCTCCATAATATGGAGGGTATAATTATATTTGTCATTCCGTTTGTAACACATCGAAATATTCGTCGCAGACCCAAAAATGTATATATATTCTTGATCAGCATAAAATTCTATGTCGATATAACCGCCTGTCTGTTGAAATCAAGATACAGCTCGCAATATTTAATATAGAGATTTACAATTTGGTATAGAAGTTTCCATTACTCCTTGGATGTTTAGAATTAAAAATGGTCTATATCGGTCCACGTTTTGATAGGGGCCCCATAGAACGGTCCCTCCCTATTTTCGATATTTTGAAGGTTGTGGCCTCTTCACGAAGGAAAAACAAGTATGAAAGGCGTGAAGTTCGCCCGGGCCGAACTTTTTATACCCTCCACCACCACTGTATTGAAGTAAATATAAACAATTAGTAACTACTAAGCTCTTTCTCTACGTTAAGTATAATTCTTTGGAGGAGAACAATAACTTCACTGATGATAGTTACTTTATACAGAGAATTTTCTCCATTGAGATCCAAAAATACCAAGTTACATTCACTTAAGAAGGAAGAAAAGCTAATCGTTGTTCTCTCTATCCTCTGACTAAACACAATACCAAATTACAGCAACCTCCGCTCTAAAATGAAGACGTTAAAAAAAATTTAAGGAGGAAAGTTTTATACCACAAAGAGGACTAAATACCAAATTCCATGCATTTTGAAAATACCGAAACTCGGGATGATGCTTCTGCGGGAGGTTTATCAAAATGTAGACCGGTACCGACAAATTTCTGTGGGGGGAAGTTTTGTATCCCGAAGAAGACTAAATACCAAAATTCAGCCACTTCGGTGAGATAATGAGGCTAAACCAGCGTCAGGCGATTAGGCGCCCGTGTGTGCTCATTTAACGTTGCTCTCTCCACACACACAATTCAACCCATTGAAAAAGCATGCACTCACACAATGACACCCCGTAAAGTATACAATAGAAAGGTATGCTGCCTGACGATGGGCTAAACCTTCAAAATACAGAAAATTTACCGGATGTACCGTTTTGTGGGGATATATCAAGACGTGGACCGTGGATTCCCGTGGGAAAGTTTTGTAGCCCAAAGTAGGACTAAATACCAAATTTCAGCCACTTCGGTATGATAATGAGGCTAAAACATGAAAAGTACCGACAATCGGGATGTACCTTTCTATGAGCGGTATATCAAAACGTGGACCGATACCTAAAAATTTCTGGAAGAAAGTTTTGTGATCCTACACAAGACTAAATACTAAATTTCAGCCATTTCGGTGTGATAATGAGGCTAAAACTGTCAAAATACCGAAAATAGGGGGGGGAGGCAATGTTCTATGTTCTGGGAGAAATTTTTGTTGCCCCGATAAAGATTAATACCAAATTTCTGCAACTGCGCCATAATGAGGCTAAAATTTTCAAAATACCGAAAATCGTGATGTACCGTTATAGTGGGGGTATATCAAAACGTGGACCGACAAATACCAAATTTCAGACATTTAGCTTCAACCTTCAAAATAGCGAAAATCGGTAGATATCGTCCTATGGGGGCTATATCAAAACGTGGACCTATATAAATATTTTTGTTTTTTTTTTTTTTGAAATCTTTCTTAGCCTCTGCAAACACAAGGCTAAATAATTTACCCCCCCATCTTATGATGGAGGGTATAAATGGGCCTCTCTAACATATGTTCCAAACATATTTTGCAGCAAACATATATATGTTTGCAACATTCCCAAACATAACATATGGTTTGGTCCTGCAAACAAATATATGTTTGGGTGAAAACAAATATTTGTTTGGGTGAAAGCAAATATTTGTTTGGATGAAATATGAAACAGTCCCAAAATCCACAAAAACATACACATACACACATTTGGTTTTTTTGCCCCTTCCCTACTCTTACTGATTTTTGTGGTGTGGATTTAGACGGAACCGAATCCATCTTGAATCGAAGATCAGTTTTCCCTCGCACTCTCTAAGATGAGCATCTCCAAGAAAGTCAACTGCTACTCTGGTACTCATCCCTCCATCCTCGACTAATAACGGTTGAGGTTTGGATTTTGCAACTCTAGCATTCTCACCAGGAGTTCCTTATCCACAGTGGGTGGGGAACCCAAGCTGGAAAAATCCTTCTGGATGGTATCTCAGTTAAGGAGACCGCAGCAATATTAGCCCTTTCCCAGAGTGCACCAAAGCCGTTCACCGTCTGCCCACGGAAATTTCGCGATTTCTTGTTTAGACAGTTTACGACCTTGACATCCTTTTGTAAGAAGGCACTGCCAAACTGTCGATCCCCCTGATCCGAGGACCGGTTTCAAATAGCAAACAGTGACTTTAGCTGATTCTCCCATCAGGGTCCGCTGTGACGAAGATTTTCACCTGAGGATCCGCATCGGTTGCCCCTGGGGCCGGTCTGATGTATGACTTCTTGCGCTCTTGACCATGTGCCTTGGAGTTCACTTTTCCAGAGGAGGTAGATTCCTTCTCTGCATTTGGTTTTTTTCTCCTAGGTTTTGTGCTCAATGGCGTCTGTATACAAGACTGATGGGTTGACCAACCGAGAAGTCATTGACTTCTTATCCACCTTAACTGCCAGAGCGAACCTACTTACTTCCGCTTCTCATTTGCCTTTTGAATTAGAATCGGGCTTTGAGGCAGATTGCTTCACCAGTTGTCCGGTTTAAGGGTACATTTAGTAGCTTTTTATACCCTCAGCCTTTAGGCTAAAGAGGGTATTTACACTTTGATACGACCAAAAATGTGCCGAAATAATGGTTTTAGACCCCAAGTATGTTTGTACGATATCCGTTTCAGACAATTTTGAGTAGATCTAGCAATGTCCGTCCGTCTGTCTGTTTGTCTGTCTGTCCGTCTGTCTGTCTGTCTGGCTGGCTGGTGCGCACGATAACTCTCGAACGGGTCAATCGATTCGGTTCAAATTTTGGGTATCGAAATATTTTGTCCAGATTCGATTTAAGTTCGAAGATGGGCCATATAGGTCCACTCCTTCAGGTACCTCCCCCACAAATGTTCAAAAATTGTCGCAAAACTTGTGCGCACGATAACTCTTGTAGGGAATAACCGATTTGGTCCATACTTTGCACATCGTGTAATTTCTACCAAACTTAGATGAGGTTCCAATACTCAATCGGTCCACTCCTTCGGGTACCTCCCACACAAAATTTCGGAAAAGTTCAGTTTAGGACCTGGCTTCGAATCGCTTTGATTTTTGTTTACGCAAGTTGTATTCGCTGTCCTCTACACGACGCTGTAAGTTTCATTAGGGGTAAGTCCATACTTCCTGAGAAAATAGTCTGAAAGTTACAAAAAACCCTATGACAACGTGTGTAGTGCTTGGAGCGCAAGATAACTCTCGAACGGATCTGCCGATTCGGTCCAAAATTTGGCTTTCGTAGTGTTTTGTCCAAACTTAGTTGAAGTTCAAAGATGGATTATATCGGCCCACTCCTTCCGGTACCTCCCCCACAAAAGTTCGAAAATGTTCAGAAAATTTGTGCGCACGATTTCTACCAGACATAGATGAGGTTTCAATATGGACTCAATCGGTAAACTCCTTCGAGTACCTCCCACACAAAATTTCGGAAAAGTTCAGTTTAGGACCTGCTCTCGATTCACCTTGGTTTTTGTTGAACATCTTGTATTCACTGTCCCCTATACGAAGGTACAAGTTTCCTCAGGGGCAAGTCCACACTTCCTGAAAAATAGCATAAAAGTTGAAAAACAAACCCTATGACACCATGTTTATGGGTGGAAGCGCAAGATAATACTCGAACGGAAATGCTCATTCCGGCCAAAATTTGGCCTACGTAATATTGTTTCCAAACTTAGTTTAAGTTCGTAGATAATCCATATCGGTCCACTCCTTCAGATACCTACCCCACAAAAGTTCAAAAATATTCGGAAAAATTGTGCGCACGATAACTCTTGATGGGAGTGAGCGATTTGGTCCATACTTTACACATTCTCATAATATCTACCAGATATAGATCAGGATCGAATATGGACTATATTTGTCCACTCCATCCCGTACCTCCCACACAAAATTTTGGATAAGTTCACTTTAAGACCTGCTATTGAATCACTTTAATTTTTGTTGAAGCAACTTACATTCGATTGTAAAAGTTGTTTCAGGGGCAAGTCCATACTTCTACTTCAAAAGCCCGAAGGCCTATGGCACCCCCATGGCTTATGTCGGTCCATTCCTTTAAGTACCTTTTCCGCAAAGTTTTTGTCGGTTCATACGACCAACATTTTGAAACCCCCTAAATACATAAGTTTTTTTGTGAAAAAAGTGTTTCAATTTGCACAGGCTGAGGGTATATCTCTGTCGGCAAAGCCGACTGATACTTTTTTACTTGTTTCATTTCCTTCGGGCTCTGGTTCGGCTTTGGAATAGATTTCGACTCCACCACTAAGACTGAGGCACTTGGTTTCGCCAATTCTACTTTTTTGCTTATCACCGGGGTTTGCTTAGAATTTCCGGATTGAGCAACTAGTCGCTTAGGGAGAAAAATTCTTTCCACCAAGAGCTCGGGACGAGTAGCGTGTGGGTAATTTTTTTTTTGCGGAGGTACGATACACTACGTTTATAGTGCTTTGCATCTGATGCCTCTAGGGTAGGTCCATCCTTTGTTTGGAATTCGTTGGATTTCCGTTGGACACTCTCAGGCACACACACATGTTATTGCTTAAGTAGCATAAGTAGCATCAGCATACCACAGTGAATTTAATCAACCACCAAACGTTTTTTATTTATTCAAATGTGTTTAGTACTATTCCGTTTTCTGTCTGCTCTTGTGGAGTTGAGTACTTTTCGCTTTTCGTTTCGTTCGCACTCACGAATGTAAACCAAACGAAACTAAACAGCGAGCTCGGCCAACGTGGGTTATGTTTCGTTTTGTATTGTTCCTATGGAAAATACGAAACGAAATGTTATTTAAAGTATTTTTACGTACGCTGATGAAATGTCATTCCTTGGTTAGACGAGAGGAAAATAAATTTTCTACATAGGTCCCATAAAAATGAACTGAAAATAGAATCGGTTCGTAGACACTGATTCGAGAGAAGTCTCCTCTTGTCTCTTCGGAGTTGTTGGTGTGTAATATGCATATATACACATATTTGTTTTGTATTAACGACCAAAGACTATGATCAAAGAATAATCGGATCATGCGGTTTTAAACAGGCGAGCGGCACTATAGACCAAATGCACATTTTACACCTAATGTCATGGAACAGACCCGTGGAAATTGAATACATCACACCTTGACTTCAATGTAGCTTTCAACACCCGAATAATATCGAATTCGTTGCAAGCCACGTCTACTCCTAGTAGCAACAGTAATATTTACTAATTAATATGTCAGGAAAAGGTCGAAAATCGAACAGATAAGTAAAAATAAAAATTTACATTTCCCTAAAATTTATTGTAAATCCTTTTCCTTAACACCATTCTTACTTAGTATGAATCCTCAGAATGTCACTAAACGAGCAGAAAAATTCATTTAGAAGTGTTGATGAGTGTTAATGTCTCTCCTCATTTTAATAAATAGCATTACAATGTACAAAAGGTTGATCATTCCTATTTCTTTCTTGCTAGAAAGTTAGGGGCGTTTAGGTTTGTTCAATTGTCGGACGAATAACAGCTAATGGAGTCACTTGACGTTTTACTAAACAGTAATTAACAAATTCTCACTTTGTTTTGGTGGTGCCATTCACCGCCACCTTTTACTTGTTCGGCTTTGTTCAAACATCATTAGGTTTGTTGGCTTATCAACGCCGACATTAAGAGGACCAGCTACTGAGCTGAGTAACTCCCTATCAAACAATCGACGACTACTACACGCAATCAACAATCATAATGGCATTTATAAATTTAGTTGTTGTTACTATTGGGTATGTTTTTGTGTAGTTGTCGTTCGTCGTTGTTGCATTACAAACAATTAATCTTATAACACCTCCTGTTTGGAGAAGTGGTCGGTTGGTTGCTTGCTTGGTCGCCTCATTATGCTTTAATGAGGTTTTATGGAAAAACAACCATAAACATTTTTCTTGGCTAACAAAAAACCAACAACAATCGTTTTGCTACAATGTTGCGTTGTCCCCAATATTGTTGTAGTGGCATCGCATCATGACTAATGATAATGAATAGCAGATGATTTTCTAAATTACATAATCATTATTCATTTAAATTGTAAAAATGGAATTTATCCACTTAATACGAGTATTTAGACACACACTAATAATCCTGTAATATACTCTGTCTTAAGGGGGGTAGCATTTCAGTCGATAATGTTTTTGATATACATATGAATATTGTGGTCTTCTATACCACAAATTCTGAAATAATAACGCATCGAAATAATGGTCGTAGATCCATACTTATATCTGGCTATGTGTGTCCGTCCGTCCGTCTGTCGCTCTAAACCTACAAGTCGCAATTTTGATCGGATCTTCACCCAATTTTGAGTGTTGATAGGGGTCCCGGAGGGGAAGAAGCATATTTTAGTGATGGTCGTTTAATATTTAGGTGTCAGAATGGTCAAAAAACTTATATAGAGAAAAGGACAACGTTTTTTCCAAAGCGAATATCTCAGCTTCTATAAGGAGTATACCAAAAGCAAAACTTTACAATGAAAGTAGAAAATATCATCTTTCTAACGATGTAAAGTCAAACAACGAAGATATCGAAATAGTCGCAAATAAAACTCAACATTTCATTTTTTCGATTTTACTTATAATGACGAATATCACAGCATTGGTTGGGGAATTTCAAAAGCAAAGCCTAGCTATGCAATTTAAAAATCCCATCTTTACAAAAGTCCTGTTCCTTTACGCGCCTGAGGTTACCAGTTTTTACCACATTTTACCACATTTTACACGCAAAGCGTTCCCTTACTTTAAAAAGCATGCAATTTATATGTATGAGAACAGTTCACCAATTTTACCATTTTTTGCCACTGTTACCACTTTTAAGAGTAAAGGAACATACCAAATGGTGCAAAGGAGGTTGGCATAGGAGGCCAATAGTGCGTAATACATCCCATTTTTCAATTTTTTTTTAAATCATGCTACACCCGAGGGTGTTTGTCAGTTCTCCTACCGGGCGCGTCCCCACCGGCGGATAGAGGGAAGTGGACGATCGTATCACTCTACCCCAAACTAGGAAATCACTAGTGACTGTACTGTATGAGGAAGAGTGGTACGATCACCTACCTCTGGAAACTTCGAGTTTCCCGCGGACAAAAAACTGACTACGGGGGTGTTCCCCTAAAACAAAAAACAAATATGGATGTTGAAAATGAGATAAAAGTTACGGTGCAGGGCCTAAATAACCCAGTACCGGCGGGGACCAGTGATCTGCCTGCGAGTCACACCTCGTCGTCATCAAGCGATCGTGAGCAAACATCTCCCACAGATGTGGGTGCCTTGTCATCTGTGGTCGAAGGTACGGCTATAAGCACACAACCTAAAGGTAAAATGGAGGAGGAGACAGGGAAGCCTAGGGATTGATTAAACTTGACCCAACCATCAGAGTATGGGAGCGACCCTGACTCCGAATCCGACAGCAACAGCAAAAACAATACTACCGTCGTGGAAAACCCAAATAAAGAGGAGGTCCAAAAGATGGTAGAAGAAATAAGCGATAACATCGCAAAACTTACAACAAATAAAGTGCGATGGACTGGGGCTCAAAGACGAAGGTATAAGAAGAACCAGGCGCGGCTTAACAAAAAACAACGGGATGCTCCAAACGAGACCAATGATACTCCCTTCACTTCCTCGGAAGCGGCGAAGAGGACAAGGTCTCCCGAGAAACAGAACACCGCTAAGCCGAGTAAGAAGAAAAAGAGCTTCCCACACTCGAATGCCCCGAGCAAACCTATTCAAAACCCACACGAAGGAGACTGCCCAAAGAACCCTTCGAAGGAGGGCGAAGAAGTGAGCTCAGACGTGAAGGGTGTGAGTGCGACTGCAGAATCTTCTGGAAGACCCGGTGACTCAATTAAGAAGTCCAAGACCTTCCAGAAGAGGAAGATGGTCGCAGAAAACGGAGCGGAGCCGCCAACTTCTTACTCCAAGGTAGCCAGGAAGTACTACAGGGACGAACAGTGATATGCAGTGATCGACACCAGTAGAGGGTCCGGCAGATTGCAAAAGGAACACCAGGAGAAAAAACGATCGGAGACAAAATATTGGATCACATCCTGAGAAGTGGCCCAATAAACATAATTAGCAGCGAGCTCAAGGGGGACTTCCTGTGGTTCTACTTGGGCCCAAAAGCAAAACCGACCGCTCTCGAGGAGGTTATAAGTGGAGTAACCACCCCTTGGGAAGACGGTAAATTGAAGCTGGTGAGGAAGGAGAATGTACCTGACTAAAGCGGCAGTCTTCGTAAAAGGTTATGGCTGCAAGTTGGAGACAGAGCGCATGCTCGAAGTCTTTGAAAAACAAAATGAGACTTTGGAAGTGAAGTGGTGGGAAGTCTTCCACAGGGAGGAGAAAGAAGATGGCACTCTCCTTGTGGTGGGAATTAACGACCTCTCACTAGCCAGTTTCTCAAAGACGAAGGGCAGGGCGTTCTATATCTGCAACGCAGCCACCTTCAAGACTGGGAGGGCAAGAGTCGGAGAGGAGGAAGATGCCCAACCACCTAGCCGGGAGAAAAACCTACCGAGCGAAGACACAGAGGGAGACGCACCCATCAGCGCCTCCCAAGAAAACCGTCTACTGGACGACCAATGATTGAGGTCATCCAGATCAACCTCCATCGGAGCGAAACGGCAACTCATGCGCTGATGGAGAAAATGAACAAAGGTAATATACATATACATAGGTCTAATCCAGGAACCTTGGACAGTGAAGAACAAGGTCTCTGGATTGAACCACATAAATTATCAACTTGTCTACGCTAGTACAGGTACCCGCCAGAGGACCTGTATTATAGTCCATAAAAATTTATGCTTTCTTTTCTCTCCAGAGTTGTCATCGTCGGACGCCACGGTATTGAAGCAAGGGAATGGTAATATATACCTACCGTTCGACTCCCGGACATTACCACCTACGTCGGAATTGCAGCAGCTGGTGAGGAAAATCAAGCAAACAGGTAACGAAGTACTAGTAGGCAGCGATGCTAACTCACACCACATTTCGTGGGGTAGTACTAACACTAACAAAAGGGGTCAAGCCCTTCTAGATTATTTGAATACTAACGACCTAATAACTCTTAACGTAGGAAATAAACCTACTTTTGTTAACAGAATTAGGGAGGAAGTACTAGATATAACAATACGTTCAGAAAACCTAATAAACGAAGTACATGACTGGAGGGTCTCAGATGACCACACCTTCTCAGACCACAGGTATATTAGGTTCAAAATATCAAGGCCACCGCCAAACCCGATAACATTCCGTAACAAATCCAAAACAAACTGGACCAAGTTCGGAATTAAATTAAGGTACAGACTAGGGCAAGGAGAAGATGAGGAATGGCTAAGTAAAGAGGACATTGACAGTAAAATCAACAAATTAGCAGAAGCCCTGGTAAAGTCTTTCGAGGATAGTTGTCCCCTACGAGAAAAGAAGTCTGCCTACGAAAAACCCTGGATGACAGTGGAAATTCGTAACAAAGGCAAAGAGGTCCGTAGACTTTACAAAAGGGAAAAACGAAAAAAAAATAGCTGTATTCTGGGACAACTACAAATCAAAACTAAAAGAATACAACAAACTGACAAGGAACGCCAAACGCAACTCCTGGAAACTTTTCTGCGAACAGGTAGATAGCGTAAACGACGTATCAAAAATTAAAAAGTTTCTATCCAAAACCCATACACAAGCCGAGCTAATGGTTGATGAAATGGGAAGGAAGATGGAAACAAGCGAGGAAACCTTAAGCCTTCTGATGAGAACACACTTTCCTTCAAGCACTGCGGCCCAAACAGTGCTTTTGACGGAAAATGTCCACACATCAGAAGAAGTACCAAAAATAGACAGCTCTATGGTTAAGCAAGCCATAATGAGCTTCTCACCAAACAAAGCAGCAGGACCTGACCAGATCTTCCCAACCTTACTTCAAAGGGAAGTGGAATACATTTCGTCCAAGCTGGTCAAAATTTTCACCGCGTGCTTAAAATTTGCGTATACTCCCATAGCCTGGCAGGAGGCACGGGTGGTTTTTATACCTAAACCATGTAAGGCAAGTTACGCAGTACCAAAATCTTATCGCCCGATAAGTTTAACATCTTTTTTACTCAAGACAATGGAACGGACAGTCGATACCATGATCAAAAGCAAAATCCCCAACGACATGTTGAAATATAAACAACATGCATACGTGAAAGGTAGATCAATGGAAACCGCATTACATGAGGTAGTACACCACATAGAGAGGACCTTCGAAATGCAGATGTACACACTCGCAGTTTGCATCGACATAGAAGGTGCTTTCAACAACGTCAGCACGGAAACGCTGATCCACTCCTTAGACGAATTTCGTGTAGACAGACCCCTGAGGAACTGGATAGACGACATGCTAAGGAACAGATGGATAAGCTGCGCGCTACATGACGTAACAAGAAGAGACAAAGTAGGGCAGGGAACGGCACAGGGGGGATTTTATCGCCGCTTCTGTGGGTCACTGCCATAAATAGTCTACTAAGGTCCTTAACCAAGGAAGGATTTGAACTAGTCTGTTATGCAGACGACGTTATAATACTTCTAAGGGGAAAGAATCCAAATCTACTTTGCAGGAGAGCCGAAGAGGCTCTAAATATAGCTTACAACTGGGCTGGACCAAGAGGTCTTAATGTTAACCCGGAAAAAACAGAGTTATGTATTTTCACTAGGAAAACGAAATTGGGCTCTGTCGAGGAACCAGTTTTCCTGAATAAGACATTAACTATATCTCCAACAGTTAAATATCTGGGGTAATCCTAGATAGGAAACTCAAATGGAAAGACCATATTCAGGAAAGGGCTGCCAAAGCACACAGATGTTGGTCAACTTGTAGAAGGGCTATAGGCTCAAAATGGGGTTTTAATCCTAGAATGATACACTGGCTATGCAGAAGCGTAATAAGACCGATTCTTACTTACGCATCTGTTGTATGGTGGACAGCTATGGACAAAAAGTACAATGTGGAAACATTGCAAAAAGTCCAAAGAATGTGTTGCCTAGGCATTAGCGGGGCGATGAGGACTACACCAACTAGGGCTTTAGAGACAATTCTATTTGTCCACCCGATAGAAATACAGGTAAGGTATGAAGCAGCCATCGCGGCTATAAGACTGAAAGCGATGAGCGAGTGGATCGAAAGAGACCACCAATGCATATTACGGTTCACAACGGGTGAATCTATAAATCAAATAGTATCGGACCGGATACCAGAATCAAGTGAAGTAGCTCTGTGTGAAGTTCTAATACCGGACAGAGATATGTGGATCGATGGAACCCTTGCACAGATTCCCGCTGGAAGCTGCGGGTTTACGGACGGGGCAGTTTTAGGGGGAGAACGGGACTGGGTCTTTATATCGTAGACACGGAAACGAGGATCTCCCTTCGTCTGCCGGATCATAACACGATCCTCCAGGCCGAAATCCGAGCGATCACAGAATGTCTGAACTGGTTTAAAACAAATACAAGGCCACTCACAGTTAACATCCTTACGGATAGTAAAGCAGCAATTAGATCTATAACAAGTAAGGCAACAATATCGAAAACTGTCTTAGAGTGTAAAAATTCAATTAAAGACTATTCCCATTATGGCTCGGTAATCATTATATGGGTACCAGGACACATAGGGATTACGGGAAACGAAGTAGCAAACTCCTTATCAAAACAAGCCAGGGAGCTACCTACAGTAAGTCTAGACAATGCCAAACCTTTAAAGGCAGCACGTATAGAACTAAAAGCTTGGGCAAAGAATGCTCATGTATCCCTATGGAATAACCAGGAAAAGGGAAAAACTACAAAAATCCTATGGGGAAACCCAGACCAGGACAAAACAAGTGACCTCCTAGTGATGAGTAAAAAGGATATCAGTAGATTGATCGGTGTCCTCACAGGGCATCTAGGACTACAAGCGCATCTGCACAGTATAGGCTGTGCAGAGAATAGTGAATGCAGGGCATGTGGCGAGGACAACGAAACGTTGGAACACTATCTCTGCCACTGCCAGGCTTTCACAAACTTGAGAACTCAACTAATGGGAAACGACATAATTACAGGACTCGACCATATCTAGGACATCGGGCTCAAAAACTTGAGGGACTACGTCAATGGGACGGAACTCCTAAACTAACAACAACTTCCAGGACACAAAAAATTAGAGCGCACAAGTGTATGCCCTTTCTTTTTAAGGACATGTGGTGATCTTGAATCACCCCTCTTCTCAACCTAACCTAAATCATGCTACAGGTCGCAATTCAAAATGCAAAGACTGGCAATGAAATTAGAAAATCACACCTTAACAATGATGCTAGGTAGCTTCGAGTAGGTGATCAAACAACTGAGATATCGCAATAGTCGGTTATGCAACCCATTTTTCCATTTTTTGTTGTCACGGAATTTTGAGAGTTGATGCGGGTCCCACAAAGGAAGAAGTCAGTCGGAATGGGCAAAAAAAAATAAATTTGAGAAAATTCAACGTTTTATTCTTATGCGAATATATATATCAGCTTTTAATAGGAGAATTCCAACGGCAAAGCCTGCCAATGGAAGAAGAAAATATCACCTTTACATAAAAGGATAGGTAGACGAAGGTGGTTCAACAAGAGAGATATCACAGTAGTCGGTAATGCATCCAATTTCTAATTTTGTTGTAATCATGCAACATTTTTATCAGATCATCAGGAAATTTTGTTGGCTAATGGGGGTCCCAGAGAGGAATGAGCATATTGAGTTTGGTGGTAGTCAGATAATATTCCCTAAAATCAATGTTTACCAGTGAAAATCTTTTGCACAGGGGTAGTGGTGTAGGGTATCACATAGTCTGCCCCGTCTCAACTTTAGCCTTTGTTCACTTGTTTTTTAAGGTAGGATGTTTTTTTCTAGGGAAGGATTACGAACCAGACGCCCAAACTCAAGTTTTTATCGTTCTTATAGCCGGACGCGCGACACATGTTAGCTCACTACATTTAAAGGATGTTAAAGGCAGCACACCAGGTGACACCACGGAGAGATCAGTGTAAACTTGAGATGAAAGAAGGACCAAGATATGTCCTGGACTTTGCCATGTTAAAGTCGGTCAGGGCCGTTGCTCGGTATCTTTCATCCCCCACGTCACACTATGTCACGAGTTCATAAAAACGTTGGCCCAAAATAGAAGGAGTTGGCGTAGGTGGTTGCATTTTAGTATAAGTATTTACTGTTGGCTGACAATGTCAAAGGCACAAAATTGGGAAAGTCGGTCCACGTTTTGGGTATAGCCTCCATATAACGGTACCTCCCGATTTCAGGAATTTTAAGATTTTACCTAAGTTACTCGACCAAATTGGCTGAATTTTTACATTGTGGGTTTCCCGTAGACAAAAAACTTTTCTGATAAAAATTTTCAGCATAGGCCTTTTTGATATAGCCATTATGGAACGATACCACCCGATTTACGGTGTTTTGAAGGTTTTAGCCACTTTATCCATCCGAAATGGCAGAAATGTTGTGTTCAGTCTATATAAATTTTTGTGGGCTTATTGAATCCATCAACATTTTGTCTTTAGATAAGAGAAACGGTTAATTTTTTTGTTAAAAATCAAATTTCGACTTGGACTGTTCACCATTTTTTAATTGATATCACTATGTGTCATTTTTTTGAGTCATGGTTTATTTACCACATTCTGACACCACAGCGTGATAGAACCACCAAAAATAAGAAGACACGTGTCCCGGCATTTTTACCTCTCATTTCAACTTTCGAGGTTATGGGCCCCCAAAAACCTGAGGTTTTGATGTCAATAGGAATCATTTTGTCAGGCACATATCTTCTAAACCGCTTAGACCTCATCTTCAAGGTCAAAATCGTCAAGCTCCAATTTCCATTATGGGGTTTTCTCGGATTTTAGTCTATACATGTCAAACCAATCAAAATTGAAGAGAACAATCGACTGGAAAAACATACGAACTCTGTAGAAACGGTTCTTAATGGCCAAAATAGCTAAACAAATGCGATTTTTATCCTCTTTTCTTGTTTTCGCTCCATAGATACTAAGAACCGTTCATAGACATTTCGAATGTTCCAGAAAGTTGTTTGCTGATATCTTTGCTACATTATTGTTGTTAATTGTTTTCTTGAACGGTTTAGTATCTATGGAGCGGAAACCGAGAAAAGAGGATAAAACTCGCAATTGTTTTGCTATGCTCGCCATTAAGAATCGTTTCTACAGAGTTTGTATGTTGTAGAAAGTTGTCTATTGAGATATAAGGAACATTTTTCTAGTTGGTTCTTTGCTTCAATCTTGATCCGTTTGATATCTGCAGACTAAAATCCGAGAAAAAATTTTAATGGTAATTTGACCTTGAAGATGAGGTTGAATGCATTTTATTTTCACAATTATTATTCTTTAACAACTTTGCTTCCACGAGTAAACCCAAATTTCTAACGGTTTGAAGATATGTGTCTGAAAAAATGATCCCTTTTGACATCAAAGCCTCAGGTCTTTAAGGGCCCATAACCGCGAAAGTTAAAGTGATAGGGAAAAACGCCAGGACACGTGTCTTCTTATTTTTGGTCTCTTATCATACTGCTGTGTCAAAATATGGTTAATAATTTTCGTGTCGCATAGTGTATTTAAAAGTTCCCTCTATTAAGATCAAGATTATTACGTACCTATTAAGCCCACAAAAATATACATATGATGATTAGACAGCGGAATCCTATGCAAATGCATATATGGTTAGGATGGTCGTTTTATCACAAAATAAAAAGAATTAGGCCCAAAAATGTTTGCATATTTTGCATATCGTACCTATTTTGACATATTTTTACATATATGCATAAAATGAGCATAAGCTAAATCATATGCAAAAATATATACAAGGATTTGTGGCTTAAAAATCCCACAGAAATGGCTGAAATTTGGTATAGAGTCTTCCTTGGGGGTATAAAACTTTCCACCTGAAATTTCTCGATATAGGTCCACGTCTTCATATAGCCCCCATAGAGCGATACCTCCCGATTTCTGGTATTTTAAATGTTGTGGCCTTAATATCCCTCCGAAATGGCTGAAATTCGGTATAAAGTCTTCCTTGGCGGTATAAAACTTTCCACCTGAAATTTCTCGATATAGGTTCACGTCTTCATATAGCCCTCATAGTACGGTGCCTCCCGATTTCCGGTATTTTGAAGGTTGTGGTATCAATATCCCGCCAAATGGCTGAAATTTGGTATTAAGTCTTCCTTGGGGGTAAACAACTTTCCACCTAAAATTTGTCGGTTTAGGTTCAGGCTTTCATATAGCCCCCATAGACCGATACCTCAAGATTTTCGGTATTTTGAAGGTTGAGGCTGTGGTTATAAATTTCCCTATTTTACTGACTTGTCTGAAAAGAATTTTAAACAGAAAAATTGTACATACAAACATTTTTGTACCTTTTATTGAAATATTTGTTACATAATTTTGCATATGTCATATGTTTCGATTGCAATTAAATCAGAAGCCAAAAATATTCCCAGTCCCAAAATTTGACATGAATCGGACCAAAAATAGGGGTTGCATAAAATTCCGCTTTCTAATGATGATCCGTCCATTCGTTTTCGAGCTTCAGTCGACACTGTAAAATGTTTCCTTAACAAGTAAAAAAGTATCAGTCGGCTTTGCCGACAGAGATATGGACACCTTTTGGGCGTCGTAATTGAGGCAGCGAATGCAAGGTGCTTCAACAGAAATCAAAGTGATTCGAGAGCAGGTCTTAAAGTGAACTTATCCAAAATTTTGTGTGGGGGGTACCCGAATTAGTAGACAAATATAGTCCATATTCAAACCTGATATACATATGGCAAATTTATAAGGATGTGCAAAGTATGGACCAAATCGATTACTCCCTTCAAGAGTGATCGTGCGCAGAATTTTTCCGAACATTTTTGAACTTTTGTGGGGAGGTACTTTAATGTGTGGACCGATATGGCTTATCTTCGAACTTGTATTAAGTTTGAACAAAATACTACGAAGGCTAAATTTTGAACCGAGTCTGCAGATCCGTTCAAGTGTTATCTTGCGCTCCAACCACTAAACACGGTGTCATAGGGGTTTTTCTCACTTTTCAGGCTATTTGCTCAGGAAGTATAGAATTGCCCCAGATGAAACTTGTACCGTCGTATGGGGGCGTTGAATACAAGTTGCTACATCAAAAATCAAAGCCATTCGAGAGCAGGTCCTAAACTGAACTTTTCCGAACTTTTGTGTGAGCGGTACCCGAAGAAGTGGACCGATTGAGTCTATATTGGTGCCTCATCTAAGTCTAGTAGCAATTTCACGATGTGCAAAGTATGGGCCAAATCGGTTACTCCCTTCAAGAGTTCTCGTGCATACAAAATTTCCAAACATTTTCGAACTTCTGTGGGGGAGGTACCGGAAGGATTGGACCGATATAACCCATCTTCGAACTTAAACTAAGCTTGGACAACATATTACGAAAGCCAAATTTTGAACCGAATAGGTTGATCCGTTCGAGAGTTATCGTGCACTCCAGCCACCCAGACAGTGATAAATCAACTTCAAATTGTCTGAAACGGATTTCGTCCAAACATACTTGGGGTCTAAAACCATTATTTCGATGAGGCACATTTTGCCCGTACACATTTTGCTCGTTAGCATGAATGCTGAGGGTATAAAAAAGAGGGTAACCCCTTAATGAGGTGTTCACTGCAAAAGAAAAATAACATGTTCGTCTGCATGTCTCTGCAGCTGGCACCTTTTTACATTTGAAGTACTCACTTTTCACAAGTCAATCAGCAAATAATATTGATATACACTTTTATACAGTATTTTCCCGCTCCACTAATTTTAAAATTTGTTTAGAAAAATTGATGAACTAAGAACAACAGTCCTGGGTAAAGTCACGTTTATTACATCCAAAGCAATTTAAAAATTATTTGTATACCCTCAGCATTCATGCTAACGAGGGTATATACACCTTCATACGGGCAAAATGTGCCTCATGGAAATAATGATTTTAGACCCCAACTATGTTTCAACGAAATTAGTTTCAGACAATTTATGTTAATTTAGCCATGTCCGTCCGTCTGTCTGTCTGGCTGGCTGGAGCGCACGAAAACTCTCGAACGGATCATCCAATTCGGTTCAAAATTTGGCTTTCGTACTATTTTGTCCAAACTTACTTTAAGTTCGAAGATGGGTTACATCGGTCCACTCCTTCCGGTACCTCCACCACAAAAGTTCGACAATGTTCGGAAAAATTGTGCGCACGATAACTCTTGAAGGGAGTAATCGATTTTGTCCATACTTTGCACATTGTAATATTTTTCCAGACATAGATGAGGTTCCAATATGGACTATGTTTGTCCACTCCTTCTGGTACCTTCCACGCAAAGTTTCGGATAAGTTCACTTTAAGACCTGCTCTCGAACCACTTTGATTTTTGTTGAAGCAACTTGCATTCTCTGCCTCAATTACGACGGTAAAAGTTTTTTCAGGGGCAAGTCCATACTTCCTGAGAAAATAGCCTGAAAGTTGCCAAAAACTCGTATGACACAGTGAGTAGTGGTTGGAGCGCAAATAACTCTCGAACGGATCTGCCAATTCGGTCCAAAATTTTGCCTTGTCCAAACTTAGTTTAAGTTCGAAGATAAGCGATATCGGTTCACTCCTTCGGGTACCTCCCCCATAAAAGTTCAAAAATATTCGGAAAAATTGTGCGCACGTTTGCTCTTGAAGGGAGTGACCGATTTGGTCCATACTTTACACATCCTAATATATCTACCAGATATAGATCAGATTCGAATATGGACTATATTTGTCCACTTTCAGTTCAATTTAAGACCTGCTCTTGAATCACTGTGAATGTCACCAAAATGGTATGCCCGATATCTCTTGAACGGGGCAACCAATTTGGTCCAAACTTTGGATCTCCTAATATTTTGTCCAAATTTAGTTTAACTTCTAAAATGGCCCATATTGGTCCTCTTCTTAGGGTACCATCCACACAAAACTTCAACATTTGTGTCTAGGTGCAGTTAAGGGTCTGTTCGAAGATCCTTTGGAAATGTATACCGATGCTGTTCGTTGTGGTCCTGTTTACAACGATATTATGTTATCCGTGGACAAATCCATGATTCCTGGCATACTGGTCCAAAAGTTATACGATGACCTACTGAAAGGACTAGTGGGCGCGATAACTATCGAAAAGATATGACTCCCAAAATAAGATCCACTTCCATAAAGGACTATGTCGATCCATTCCTTTAAGTACCTCAGCCACTAAGTACATCTTTAAATCTCAATCCTAATCCACATTTTTGTCGGCTAGTTCAAATGACCAAAAAGGCCCAAAAATTCTGAAAGGACCCTAAATATATTCGATCTGTCCGTAGTTGAAAGTTTCAATTCACATAGGCTGAGGGTATATCACTGTCGACATAGCCGACTGATATTTTTTTACTTTTTATACCCTCAGCATTTATGCTAACGAGGGTATACGAGTACACACTTTCATACGGGCAAAATGTGCCTCATCGAAATAATGGTTTTAGACCCCAAGTATGTTCGGACGAAATGTGTTTCAGACAATTTGGAGTCGATTTAGCAATGTCCGTCCGTCTGTCTGTCCGTCTGGCTGGCTGGTGCGCACAATAACTCTCGAACGGATGAACCGATTTGGTCCAAACTTTGTTTAAGTTCGAAGATGGGTTATATCGGTCCACTCCTTCCGTTACCTCCCCCACAAAAGTTCGAAAATGTTCGGAAAATTTGTGCGCACGGTAACTCTTGAAGGGAGTGACAGATGTAATCCATACTTTGTACATCCTAATATATCTACCAAATATAGAAATATAGAAGGTTCGAATATGGACTATATTTGTCTCCCGCTTCTGGTACCTCTCACACAAAATTTCGGATAAATTCACTTTAAGACCTGCTCTCGAATCACTTTGATTTTTATTGAAGCGATTTGCATTCGCTACCTCCATCACGACGGTAAAAGTTTTTTCAGGGGCAAGTCCATATTTCTTGGGAAAACAGCCCGAAAGGTGTAAAAAACCCCTATGTCACTATATGTGGCGGTCGGAAAGCATGATAACTCTCGAACTGTTCAACCGATTTGGTCCAACATTGGATCTTCGTCATATTACATCCAAACTTAGTTTCATGGGGCAATACCGGTCCACAACTTTCGATACTTCTCCCCAATATTTAAAAAATGCCACTAAAATGCTATGACGATATCAAAATTTAGTTTAGCTTCTAAAATGGCTCATATCGGTCCTCCATAAGGGTACCTCACCCACAAAAGTTCAACATTTGTGTCTTAGTGCAATAAATTCCTAATCCAGATTTTTGTCGGCAAGTTCAAATGTCCAAAAAGGGCCACAAAATTCTGAAGAGACCTTAAATACATTCGATCTGTCCGTAGCTGAAAGTTTAACTTCACATTGGCTGAGGGCATATATCTGTCGACAAAGCCGACTCACAATTTTTCATTGTTATAACTGCATTTACTTTAAATATTCAAATAGTTTAAAATAATAAATATTGTTAATTTTGGGAAAATATGGGGAAAAATGCACATTGCCAACAATTATCGGATTTGAACCCTCATGTAGACAAAACTACTTGACGTATTAATATTTTCTATTGACTACCATCAATATATTTGTACTCCGAAGTACTTGGTTTAGACAATTTTTGGCCGCTGACCTCACACTGTGCGTCACCCACCCGTCAGTGTAAAAATCCTAGGCCCTTGAAAGTTGTTCCAAAACCTATATATTTATTCAAAATCTTCTCTCATTGCTCTCAAAACTCATTCTTAGATAATTCGAAATTTTAGCTCTGCTGTAATCATTATCATAATATTCTTAAAAATCCACGATTGTAGCACTACTGATAGTCTTTAACATGACTTTCCTTTTGAGTAAGGAAACACATTTCCAATAAAAACAAATCCTTGGTACCAAAACCATTAAAGTGATCAAATTCGTTCCCACGAAAGGAAATGCCTTCAATTCCCATAATCCATTTCGTCATATTTCTTTACCGTTAATCTTGCCTTAATGATCTAGATTATGATCACCATCATCGTCGTCGTAGTCGTCTCACCTTAAACCATAATCCTTATTAAGAAATCAACCATAATGTCGCCAAAAACAAAACTCAAACACACACACAAACTCATAATTTTCCACAAGTCAATACATTGTTGAAGTACAGTTTTATTTCAATTTCCAGCTTCTTTAGAATTTCATGGTAAATTCAGTAATCAAAACCATGGCATTGTTACAAGTTGCCACCATACAAAAACAAAAACAAGGGAGAAATATCCAAATCTGTTTAAAAATGAATGGATGGCGAAGTTGGCAAAAAGGTGTTTGGTTGTAATTTGAACTCAAATTTTCATGGCCTACTCCCTCCTTTTCGTTTTCTTTATTCATTGTCATCAACAGCAGCAATATCATTCGTTGGCGTGTCTGTCAGAAGTAGGTTTGGTTGTCTGTTTTTTCGTATGCCAAAAGATTGTATACTGCTGTACCCTGGGCGACAGAAAAATGTTTCCAATTATGGTGCGACAAAAGCAAAGTGAAAAAAATTTATAAGAATCTCCCAGAGGGCCATTCAATCGGTTGGATTGTTGAAATGCTGAATAACTGCCACCATGGCATTGTTTTATAGCTTCCATTTACCCCTAGATGAATGACTGACTGGTTGGCTGGATAACTGGATAAAGGGAATAGGGCGTTCATAGCGAAATCTCTTCTTGTTACATTATGTATTGTATGTCAGCTCATGTATGTATGAATGAACGAATGCCCCTGCTTGTGTGACAATTATGAAATGTGCCCTCTAATGATATAATATTCAACAACGACGACGCCAACAACAACAACTACGACAATATTAAGTTCAATTGGCAACAGTAACTGATTTTTTAATTTCATTATGGGAACAATACCTTGAACATTTGGAAAGATTTTTGTTTTTCGTTTTTGCCTCCTGTGTGTGGTGCATGGCCCTGTTGTAGTCATGCCTCTTTTTCTTGTTATTGTTGTTGATTATAATTGCATTTTCATATTTTAGACACAAACACATTGACACAACAAAGTAGGAAAACTGAAAGAACGAACAACCCAACCATCCATCCATTACTAAAGTTATACCAATGGAGGGTAGAACTCATAAAGACCCTTAACAAGAACAGCAACAACGACACGGTCATGATGAGGACATATTACGAGACATGGCGAATTTGACTTTTAGGGGAGGCTGTGTTCGTATGAATGCAAGATTTTGGTTTGTTAGCTCGTTTCAGGAGTATTGTTGAACATGGTTATACATTTCAGCATTCATTCATTCAGCAGCAGCAAAAGTTATTAGAGGCTAACGAGCAAATGAGGAAACGTCATACATACAATAAATGGTAACAACACAATGTACATATGGATGTACACATGTTGGAATATGGACGTGCTTAATTGAAGTCATATTCATGTACCAATTCTTCACACATTGCAAGACTCTTTATTAGGGTCCCTCACATAAAAATTTTAATTTAGGAAAAAACAACTAAAAAAAGTGTCAGTCGGATTGGCCGACAGAGATATACCCTCAGCATATGTGAATTGAATCATTCATCCGAGGAATTTCAGAATTTTTTTGGCCCATTTTGGACATTTGAACTTGCAGACAAAAATGTGGATTAGGATAAAAGTTCAAAAGTGTTGCGGAGAAGTTATTTAAAGGAATGGTCCGACATAGTCCATTATGTAAGTGGATCTTATTTTGAGGGTCATATCTTTTTGATAGATATCGCGCCTACTAGTCATTTCAGCGGGTATGACCGCAAACAGGACCACAACGAGCAGTATCGGTAAACATTTCCCAAGGATCTTCGAACAGACCCTAAATTGAACTTTTGTGGGGGAGGTACCCTAAGGATAGGTGATCTCCTGGACCATTTTAGAAGTTAAACTAAATTTGGACAAAATATTAGGAGATCCAAAGTTTAGACAAAATTGGTTGCCCCGTTCATTTTAGTGACATTTTTGTAAAATATATACCGGAAGTTGCGGACCTGAAACTAAGTTTGGACAAAATATGACGAAGGCAAAATGTTGGAACAAATCGGTTGATCCGTTCGAGAGTTATCGTGCTCTACAGCCATTACATATGGTGTAGGGATAGGTAATGGAATGCAATAATCGATTTTTTTTACTTTTCGGTTTTGGTCTAAAATTAAGATTGCTATTTTTTGGTCTGGTGATTATATGTCTGTACGATAACCCAAAACTGTGTACAAATTCGTACAAATTTTTACTGAATGCTGTTCGATAACAAAATTATCCAGCAAAAGAGAGCGAGTTTATTGAGATTTTTGACAGTTCTGTTTGTTGAGAACTTGCAAATTTTTGCTGGGCAAATTTGTCTCGCAAAAATTTGCAAGTCTGATCAGCTGACTTTTAATTTTTGACCAAGAAAATTTCACTTTTTTTTAGATTCTAAATCGTTGTTGATAGGATTATTGCTTTAAATAAGTAAAATGAAATATTAACCCCCAGTTTATGTATTTCGAAACGAAAATGTGTGCGCATGAAACACACCCAAACTTTAGTTTTTGAAATATTATTGCCTTTGCTTTTACTTCCAAACAAAAAACAAATTTGAAAAACACACTCAAATTTGGTAGTCTTTCTTGCGCATTCATTTTCTTATCGACATACATGAACAGGCTGTAAAATTTGTGTTTTTGTTCCATTTGGCTTAAAATATCAAAAAAAACAAAAACAATTTTCATACATTTTCGGAAACAGCCGACTTTCTTCCAAGTTATTACAAAATATTGTTCGATAACTTTCTGCAAGTTTTCGTGCTTGAGCAAGTTTGAGAGAGTAAAATTCATTGAGAGAGATTGCTGAAACTTGCTGAGTAATTATTGGTGGGAAAAGTTATCGTACACACCCAGTTGTCTAAAAACTTGACTTTTTCATAATCACAGAAAATCGATTATAATCGAATATTCGTAAATTTTCGATTTTTCTCTTGAAACTGTAAAACCGCCAAGTCAATCTATGGGGAAACTCGTAAATCGATCACAATCGATTATGCGATTTTCTCTCCAGCCAAAAGTCGACTACGATTTTTAGACTTTTGACTGCAAAAATCAATTAATAGAAAGTCGACTTATCTAACCCTAATATGGTTCCATAGGGGTTTTTACACCTTTCGGACTGTTTTCGCAAGAAGTATGGACTTGCACCTGAAAGTACTATTACCGTCGTAATTGGGGCAGCGAAATCAAAGTGATTCAAGGGCAGATATTAAAGTGAACTTATCCGAAATTTTGTGTGGGAGGTATCCGAAAGAGTGGACAAATATAGTCCATATTCAAACCTGATATACATATGGTAGACATATTAGGATGTGTAAAGTATGGACCAAATCGGTCACTCCCTTCAAGAGCTATGGTGGGCACAATTTTTCCGAACATTTTTGAACTTTTGTGGGGAAGGAACCTGAAAGAGTGGACCGATATGGCTTATCTTCGAACTTAAACTAAGTTTCAAAAAAATGTTACGTAGGCCAAATTTTGAACCGAATCGGCAGATCCGTTCGAGAGTTATCTTGCGCTCCAACAACTACACACTGTGTCATAGGGTTTTTTTTTGCAACTTTCAGCCTATTTTGTCAAGAAGTATGGACTTGTCCCTGATGAAACTTCTACCGTAGTATGGGGGGCAGTCAATAAAATTTACTACAACAAATATCAAATCGATTCGAGAGCAGGTGATAAACTGTACTTTTCTCAAATTTTGTGTGGGAGGTATCCGAAGGAGTGGACCGATTGAGTCCACATTGGAACCTCATCTAATGGGTACTTTACACGATATGTTTTTTACATATGAGTTGTCACCTTGCATATACATTTTGTATGGGAGAAGTGACAACTCATATGCAAAAACATATCGTGTAAAGTACCCATAAGTCTGGTAAAAATTTCACTATGTGCAAAGTATGGACAAAATCGATTTCACGATGTGCAAACTATGGACAAAATCGATTATTCGCACAAATTTTCCGAAATTTTTTTAACTTTTGGGGGAGGTACCGGAAGGAAGTTTGGATAAAATATTACGAAAGCAAAATTTTGGACCGAATCGGTTAATCCGTTAGAGATTATCGTGCGCTCCAGCCAGACAGACAGAGTAGAGTGCGAACCGAATACTTCGTTCGTTCACACTTTGGATATCGTAATATTTCTTCGAATATTAGATGAAATTCGAAGGTAGTGCTTATAGGTCCACTGCTTCCTGTACCTCTCCCACAAAAGTTCGAAAATATTCGCTAAAATGATAAGCGCAATATCTCACAAACGTACCAACCGATTTGGTGCACATTTTCGATCTCGAAATATTTTGTTCAAGCATAGTTTGAGTTTGGGTGCCACCGTGGTGCAATGGTATGCACACCCGCCTTGCACACATAAGGTCGTGGGTTCGATTCCCCGGCCAGGCAACATCAAAACACTTTTCAACGGTGGCAAAATACCCCTCAGTAATGTTTGCGACATTTCCTGAGTATTTCAGCCTTGTAAAACTTCTCTACAAAAGTGGTGTCTTAGACACGCCGTTCGGACTCGGCGATAAACTGTAGGTCCCATATCATTGAGCTAATATGAATCGGGGTGCACTCATTGATATGAGAGAAGTCTCCCTTGTCCCTTATGGGATGTTTGTGGAACAATTATATATATAGTTTGAGTTCAAATTTGGGCCCTATCGGTCCAATCCTTGTGGTACCACCCATACAAATGTTCAACATTTTTGTGTAGTTAAGGGTCTGTTCGATGGTCCTTTGGAATTTTTACCGAAGGTTTCCCTAGTGGCCCGATATTATGCTTGTTGTAGGCTAGTATGGTAAAAAAAAGCCCTATCTATCAATATTCCTCGCAAATTTTTGAGCTTTAATCCAATCCATATTTCTGTCGGTTCATACGCCAAAACATTTTTTTTTTTTGGAAAAAAAGCATTTCAATCCACACAGGCTGAGGGTATATCTCTGTCGGCAAAGCCGACTGATACTTTTTTACTTGTTTTTCTTAAAATTTACCAAAAATTGTATATGGGTTGATATCAGGATTTTTGGTCCGAAGTATTTATCAGTTTAGTGCTGTTATATTACATCAGCAGTTTACACAAATAAGATTAATATGTCATGATCTGACCTTTGGAATGGGTGTAGTTGAACTAGTTTCAGCTCTCTTGATCCCTTTTACAGACTTTCAGAATAATGACTATTAAATATTTTCTAATGATATCAGTGGGGTTTTCCTCCTAATCAGTATTATATCCGTGAACCCGATTTCACATACTATTTTGCTTGGTAATGAATATAGTACCAAAAAATTCGGTATTCCAGTTTCTCCAGTAGGGGTTTTATTTCCATTTTTGAAGGGTTTTATTGGATTTGGCACACATTTTGGGATATATTATGATTAGACAGCGGAATTTTATGCAACCCCTATTTTTGGTCCGATTCATGTCAAATTTTGGGACTGGGCATATTTTTGGGTTCTGATTACATTGCAATCGAAACATATGACATATGCAAAATTATGCAAAATGCATAAATTTTTGCATATGCAAAATTTATGCATTTTACATATTTTCTTATGCAACAAATATTTCAATAATAGGTACAAAAATGTCTATGTGTACAATTTTTCTGTTTAAAATTCTCTTCAGACAAGTCAATAAAATAGAGAAATGTATAACCACAGCCACAACCTTCAAAATACCGAAAATCGGGAGGTATCGTTCTATGGGGGCTATATGAAGGCCTGAACCTAAGCCGACAAATTTTAGGTGGAAAGTTTTATACCCCCAACGAAGACTTATACCGAATTTCAGCCATTTCGGGTGGATATTGAGGGCACATCCTTCAAAATACCAGAAATCCTGAGGTACCGTTCTACGGAGGCTATATGAAGACGTGGACCTATACCGAAAAAATTCTGGGAGAAAGTTTAATACTGCAAATGAAGACTAAGTACTAAATTTCAGCCATTTCGGTGTAATATTAAGGCCACAACCTTCAAAATTCCGAAAATCGGGAGGTACCGTTCTATGGGGGCTATATGAAGACGTGGACTTATACCGACAAATTTCAGGTGGAAAGTTTTATACCTACAACGAAGACTAAATACCAATTTTCATTCATTTCGGTGGGATATTAAGGCTAAAATTTTCAAAATACCGAATATCGGTAGGTACCGTTCTATGGGGGCTATATGAAGACGTGGACCTATACCGAGAAATTGCTGGTGGGAAGTTTTATACCCCCAACGAAACCCAAATACCAAATTTTAGTAATTTCTGTGGGATATTGAGGCCACAACCTTCAAAATACCGAAAATCGGGAGGTCCCATTCTATGGGGGCTATATGAAGACGTGGACCTATGCCGACAAATTTCAGGTGGAGTGTTTTATACCCCCAACGAAGACTAAATACCAATTTTCAGTCATTTTGGTGGGATATTGAAGCTACAACTTTCAAAATACCGAATATCGGTAGGTACCGTTCTATGGGGCCTATATGAAGACGTGGACCTATGCGGACAGATTTCAGTTGTAAAGTTGCATAACCCTAACGAAGACTTAATACCAAATTTCAGCCATTTTGGTAGGATATTTAGATCACAAATCCTTGAATATATTTTTGCATATGGTTTTGCATATGCTCTTTTTATGCAGATATGTACAAATATGTCAAAATATGCACGATATGCAGAATATGCAAAAATTTCTGGGCCTAATTCGTTTTATTTTGTAATAAAACGAGTTTCTGTCTAATCAGATTTTCTCTACGACCATCCTAACCATATATGCATTTGCATAGGATTCCGCAGTCTAATTATGATAGTAGAAGTTATTCCAACACTATTGAGAGTGGAAATAGTGCTTTGTTGTAGGTCGTTTCAAACTACCAAAATTAACTACTATCGAAATCGCTTATAACATCGTCGTTCATAACGTCATATCGCTTATAGCCACGAAATCCAAAAGTCCCGAATTTCTGCCCTTTATATTCCACACAAATAAATATCGCTTATAACGTCATCGCTTATAACGTCATACCGGTTGTAACGTCGGGTTTTTGAATTTTGCTATCGGTTTTAACGTCGAATTATATGAAGAAGGAAATTCTCTCTCAATAATTTGTTGTATGTATATTTTTTTCAAACTCAAACAACAACAAAATACCAAACTTATGCACAACATGTTCGAAGATTGCTGTCTCAAGCCAATTAAGCTTGAATTTTTGCCACCCAGTCACATCTGTTTTGAACCCATAGACCAAGGTGGAATATCATTAAAATCGCATTGCCGGATCGGCAAATATCCACTATCCTGGCAAGAATAGAAAAGGATCAAAGTACGAAATTAAATGTGTTGGATGCCGTGTTATTGTTAGATAAATCATGGAAAAATATAAAGTCTTTTGTCATTGGTAATTGTTTTCATCATGCTGGATTGTTAATGGTCCTTTGAACGATTCTGAAGATATTTATTTTTCTCCCAACACGTAGAAGATACTGATTAATTAGTTGCCATCGATGACAAAGTTTTCACATTCAGACTATTAGAAATATCCATATCCTATGTGAAGTGTGAAGCAGCAAGCTCCCCAAGGTGGGGTGATATTTATTTATTTATTTATTTATTTTCACATTTTAAGGTGATATATCTGCTGAAGAATGAATTTAAATCGTTATTTTTTATTATTTTGTTTTTAAATTTTAACACTTTTCCAGTTGACCAATCAAACTAAAACTTTGCATACTTTTCAGATTTGGATGACAATACATGAATATGGAACCAAAACCAATATGGGTCGATTCTTTCCTATAGCACCCATACAGCGGTACGACTCGATTTCATGCTGACTATAACTTCGTAGTTGGAGTTCCCAACGCTACGGAAACTTCACCAGCAAGAATTGTGGGCATAGGTCCAGGTTTTGGTATAGTCCCCATATAGCGGTACCACCCGATTACAGGTATTTTGAAGTTTTTATCTACCTTTTTGGCCTAAATTGTAGTTTAGTAATTTGGTTATGGGGTTCCATTGATGGTGGAAAGGGCAAGTTGAGAGGGGGAAGTTAGGATGATGTTGTTAGGAGGAGGTTGTTCGGAAGTTCGAAGGGAGTTGTTTGGAATAGTAAAATCTATTTACTAAAAAAATAAAAATAAAAAATAACTAAAAAATTAAATTAACGTGTTTTATTTATTAATGCACCAAAAACTAGAAAATAATTTTATCTTAGCCTCAATGAGATCTCTCAAATAAAACTCTTGCATTTAAAAATGGCGACAGAATTAAATGACAATAAAGGGCAAGCGTTTTCTAGTTTTTAGTGCATTTATAAATAAAACACGTTAATTTAATTTTTTAGTTATTTTTTAATTATTTCTTGTATAATTATTTTCCATACTAAACCGTCTCTTTAATTCACATTCAACCGGAGCCGGCTTAATATTTTTTTCCTACGAAAAATATTCTTCATTTGTAAATTTATACTTTATTCTATGCTGTTGTTGATGACTTCGAAGAGGGGGTGTGGTCTGATATAATAATTTACAGTACATCCTTGTATATGTACGAGTGTGTATGTAGGTACATAAATACAATGTATAATTTAAGTGTTACATTCGCACACGTTCGTACCACATACAGTGCTCAATAGTTTGTACCGCTATAGCCCTAACATTTATACTGTAAATCATAATCTCTATAATTTAGCTCTGATGGCATGGCACTCAATGGGGGTTACAGAGTTACGTTCTAACAAATGTAACAACTGAAACTCTTATAATGAATAGTTTCATTAATGTTTCGTGAATGGGAATATGGATGGTTTTCACAAGCAAATGGAAGAACTATTCCATGCTAATTTAAAATAAAAATTAAATATATTATGTGTTTAAGGCAGATTTATTGTGGAAAAAACTGTACAGTCGTTGAGGAGTCAATTTTTCCTGAAGTGTTGGTTCCGTAATCTGCTGTACGTTCTTATTCATTTACAGAGCGCACATTATACATAATTCAATTATTTTGGACTAGCCTTTTAATCTGGTTTACAATGTATTTCGAATTATATCTGAGGCTTCCAAAAGCAAGATAAAAGTTACGAGGACGGTCGACTTTATTGGGGAAATAAATCGGTATACTCCTTCGTGTACCTCCCAAACAAAATTTGGAAAAATTACAGTTTACCAACTCTTTTTGGATTGTTTGTTGCAACAAGTTCTTCCTGCGGGTAATGTTACGCTGGCGCATTTTCTTCGGGTGCATGTCATACCGTACGGTCTCCAATAAGGTCAGCGAAATTGTGAACTTTATGAGTCGGTAAAACATCATGGTCGCCACGATCCAGAACATGACTTCCTGAGGAAAAGGACTTGCCTTCCTACTACATCAGTCTGTCCAATACAAACCTATCTCGTTTGAACTTAACTCTACACACAGAAAAATATATGTTAAAACTGCAGCAAACATATTTTATGTTTGCATCCGAATATATTATATGTTTGCTGCAGTTTTTAACATATATTTTTTTGTGTGTAGTGACCCATACATGGAATGTATAGGGTAGCAGTGAAGTGCTGTACTGCCGAGGTAGTTCTGCTTAATGTGTACGTACAGCCGTACGATGAATAGCTGTGCTCCGCGTAATATGTTCGATATTAGTTCACTTTTAGAGGACCATAACCGTCTGATGCTAGGGACTTCAATGACCATCATGTGCTTTGGCATTCCATCGTAGGTAATGACCAGAGGGGTTTTGCACGGTAGGAGTGTCTTCTACGAAGATATGAGAGATTGCCACAGTTCGCCAGATATCACCACTGTGGCACCTGGTCTGATAAATGACGTATTCTGGTAACACTCCATTTGTCATTTCCTTTGGCTCAGACCACCTTCCTATCATCGTCCCCGTAAATAGACCACCCAACTTCATAACCTCTGGATGCCGTAATTTGCGGAAACATGGGAATCTGATTGGCAAGGGTCGGAGAATTTACCAATCACCGCTTAAGAAAACTACCCACGTCCTCAGATCCTCAGGTAGAACTTTCTGGGATATAAGCACTGCAGCTGCCGCTCGCTACATTCCTGCTGGTCGAATACAGGAAATCAGAAAAAAATTTCCCGGCAGAGGCGACCGGAATAGCAAATGAACCTGATGAACTTCGTTGTACGAGCTCTGATGACCCAAGAGTTGGAGAACTTACTCTTGAAGTTAATAGAATAGAAAGCGAACATAAGTGGCTAGACGACCTGAAGCAATGCAATATTGTCACAGAATTATGTAAATTCTGGGCAGCGTTTAAATCACTCTCGAATCGGGGGAAAAAACAGAATGATAGGGCGAAAAGAAGTGTGCTACACTTGAGCGGTGTTGCAGACGTTCTGCCCACACCGAATAGCAATGGTAATGCTTAAGCAACTGGATCAACCCGGAGTAGATATCGTTGGCCACCCATATTATACCAAAAGCCTGGAAAGTTGGAGGGTGGTCCCGCTACTGAAGCCATTGTTGACCACTTACAAAGCAATAGGCCGGTCTGTGGCAAGCTATGCGGCGGCAGAATGCTTCCCTGAGGACTGCAACAGGGTGCCTTCCCATGACGCCAGTGGAGGCTAAGGTTTCACCTGTGCGTCAACACAACAGGATTTTGTCGATGGCGTACCCGCTTGGGTGTTATCACTGTGAGCACCCTATCACGATTTAATGGACAGGCTTTCCCCAACCAGGCACGTCTGGAGAGATATTCATGATTACGAGAGAGAGAGAGGTATAAGCGAGAACATCTAGACCAACGAACCTATCAGGCAGGCTTGGATAGTATTCACACTGATACCGTTGCGCCGGCAGTACAGAGATACAGTGTGAATACCGTATTTGGGGACCACTTCTATCTATCGCAGCAGAAGAACACCATCTGCCAAGGTATACATGAGTGGTTTTAGCCCAATAAAGATCCGGACAACGCAGCCGACTCAATTCGTATTGGGCCCAAATTGATGCTACAATACCCAATACATGCCCGACATGTGGATTGAGACCACACGACACGTTACATTTGTTTAGATGCCCAGTTAACCGCACTCACCCTTATTCTTAAAGCCGGTGCATGTTGCAGAATTTTTGACTCTGGATACCGAGGAACCCGAATCTGATAACTAAAGTAGAACACGAGCGAACAGACTTTCGTTGTTACAACAACAACAGCAACATATCAAACTGTTATAATGACGAGGCCCGAGGCTGTAGGGAAAACAACGAATAGGTGGTGTTCCTCAATATTTTATACCTCATAACCCTGAAGAAGGAACTCCTATAGGTTCTCCTAAAAAGCTCACCCTCAAAAATATGAACCTACACTCTAAATTATTTGTTGAAGATTGCAATGAAAATAACAGTGATTAATTTGTTGAGTTTTTGGGAGGTGCGTAATAATTAACAAACTATAGTTCAATTTATGGGAATGAGTAATTTCAAACACAAATTATTGCAAAAACAGTTGTTTCAACAGAATATGATTGAAATTAAACACAAGCTGCTTCATTTCAAACATAAAGAGTTGCAAAAACTGTTATTGCAACAGGAAGTGCCTGAAATTAAACACAAACTATAGTAAATTCGTTTTCGCACAACAAAAAATGTGTATTATTCAAGCAGAAGAAAAACAAAACCCGAAAAACACGTGTTAGTTGCTCGCTGGTCTTTGTTTGAAGAGGACGATTGTGAAGATATTGTTTTTTAATAAATCACAATTAAAATATCGAGTAAATAAAAGTGTAACAAAGTGATTAAAGTCGAAAAAGTTTTAATGCACAGTGTAAATTATTTTTAGTGTCATAAATAATTTTAATTAAAGTTTAATAGTCTGAAACCAGATTTTATATATAATTAAATATATACAGTGACGTAGGGGGTGGAAGATATCAAGGAACATTCCTGACCGGTTTTAACATGGCAAAGCCCAGGATTTATCTTGGTCCCTCTTTCATCTCAAGTGGACACTGACCTCCCCGTGGTGTCACCTGGGGAACTGTCTTTAACACCCGTTAAAGGTAGTGAGCTAACATGTGCCGCGCGTTCACCCATAAGATCGTTAAAAACTTGGGTTTGGGCGTCGGGCTAGAAAAAACGAAAGAAAAGAAAAACAACCCCCTCTAAAGTTGACGAACCCCACAAACGTTTTAAGGACCATGATCTGCGAATCTGCAACTGGAATGTTCGCACTCGTTATAGAGAAGGTGCAGTCTTCGCATTGGCAGACGTACTTGAAAAGTACAAGACCGATATTACTGCCATACAGGAAATACGATGGATTGGGAAAGGCGTCACAACAACACCTAAAGGTGACGCACTGTATTATACCTGCCATGACGTAAAGCATGACTTTGGTTGCGGATTCGTAGTTAGTCGGAGACTAAAACATCTGGTATCCAGCTTCACCCCAGTGAATGAAAGACTTGCTGCAATTCGAATAAAAGCTAAATTCTTCAACATCAGCTTTATTTGCGCTCATGCTCCCACTGAAGAAAAGGACAAACAGACCAAAGATATATTTTACGAGTGGTTAGAAGAAACATATGACCGTTGCCCTGCCCATGACACTAAAATCATTCTAGGCGATTTTAATGCCAAAATTGGAAAGGAGAATATCTTTGGCCCAACAGTCGGGAAATTCAGTCTCCACAGTGAAACATCTGACAATGGTATGAGGCTGATAGACTTTGTAGCTGCAAAAAACATGGTAGTTAGCAGTACCAGATTTAATCATCTCGATATTCATAAGGGCACCTGGCTGTCTCCAGATCAAAGAACAAGTAATCAAATTGATCATGTTGTGATACATGGAAGACATTCATCCAGCGTGTTGGATGTACGATCGTTCCGAGGCGCAAACATTGATTCGGACCACTACCTTGTTGCAGCAAAGGTACGTACCCGTCTAAACGTTGCAAATAAAGCACGAACAGACGAAACGCGGAAGTTCGACATTGATAGGCTGCAAACACAACAGATAGCCACAGCATATTCCACTCAACTAGCCCAATTGCTTAACGCGAGCACTCCTTGTCCCGATAACATAACAACTCAATGGCAAAATATTGCCCACTCCATGCAAACAGCCGCAAAATCCATACTTGGATTCCAGAGACCTCCACAAAGGAATTCACGGTATGACCAGGTGTGTCGTGCTGCTACCGAAGAGAAAAATGCGGCATATAGAGCTACTTTACAATCAGTAGCAACGCGTAGCGCACGAGAGAGATACCGGGAGAAAAGGAGAGAAGAGAAACGTCTTTTCCGCAAAAAAAAGAGAGAAATGGAAAAGCGGGAGTGTGAAAAAATCGAGATGTACAGGAGCCAGAATGAAGTCCGAAAATTCTACCAAAGGCTTTGGTACAGGCACATCCTCCTGTAGAGACCAGCAAGGTAATCTGGTAACAGATACAGATAGCTTGCTCAGGATATGGAAGGAACATTTCTCCAATCTGCTGGTATCCAATAGTAGTGAAGACGATGATGCCACAGATCCAATCCCAGAAGATGGTATAGAATGTATACCGACCGGCCAAGATAAGGTAAAAACAGCAATCAACCGGCTGAAGAATAATAAAGCAGCAGGAGCCGATGGCTTACCAGCCGAGCTGTTTAAAACCGGAGGCGATGCGCTAATAAGGTGTATACATCAGCTAGTTAGCACCATCTGTCAGGAAGAACGCATACCCGGCGATTGGAATCTGAGCATCCTATGTCCCGTCCACAAGAAAGGAGATAAGACTGTATGCTCCAACTATATGGGTATAAGTCTTCTCCCTATTGCCTATAAGATAGTGTCAGGGATATTGTGCGAACGACTAAAGCCAATGGTCAACGAACTAATTGGACCCTACCAATGTGGCTTTAGACCTGGCAAGTCCACCGTTGACCAGATATTTACCCTGCGGCAAATCCTAGAGAAGACCCAAGAGATGCAGATCGACACATATCCCCTTTTTGTCGATTATAAAGCAGCATTCGACAGTCCACTCCGATCAAAGGTATCCATGCAATGTCTGAAATTGGTATCCCCGCAAAGCTCATCCGGCTTTGTAAGATGACTTTAACTGATACTAGGTCCTCCGTTAAAATTGGAAAGAACCTCTCCGAAGAATTTTGTACCAAAAGAGGTTTCAGAGAAGGAGACAGCCTTTCGTGTGACCTATTCAGCATTCTGCTGGAAAAGGTAATACGAGATGCAAATGTCAAAAGAAATGGCACAATTTACACCAATAGCCACATGTTACTTGCTTATGCTGATGACATAGACATCAAGGGACGATCAGTAAAGGAAGTAACTGATACCTTCAGGAAGGTCGAAGCAGAAGCAGAAAAGACCAAATTGATGGTGTCGACGCGCAAAGCGTCCATAGAGCTCGGACCAACTGTGGAAGTTGGTACCTACAATTTTGAGGTAGTTAAAGACTTCGTCTACCTCGGCACTGCCATAAACACAACAAACAACATCAGTTGTGAAATAAGAAGAAGAATTGTTTTGGCCAACAGATGCTACTATGGTTTAAGTAAGCAATTTAAAAACAAAGCCACATCTCGTCAAACAAAAATAACACTATACAAAACGCTGATACTACCTGTGCTAATGTATGGCTCCGAAGCATGGGTACTTGCGCAAGCAGATAAGGCAGTGCTTGGTGTGTTTTAGAGGAAAATTCTTCGAAAGATCTACGGGCCGATTTGCGTGGACGGTGAATATCGACGTCGTATGAACCACGAGCTATACAAAGACATGAATATAGTTGAACGTATCGAGATGCAACGATTGCGTTGGCTAGGCCATATCATGAGAATGAGCTATGATGAACCCGCTAAAAAGGCGTATGAATACATGCCACATGGCGGTGCACGCAGAATCGGCAGGCCTAAGCTTCGATGGAGCATACAAGTGGATGAAGAAATGAAAAGGCGCGGTATTCTAAAAAGTCAAGCGAAAAACAGAGAGGAATGGAGATCTTTTCTTAGTTCGGTCTATGGAACAAATGTTCTGTAATGGCCAACAAAGTAAGTACGTAAATATATACAGTTTATGTATATTTACTTTTATTAGTATTTTCAATTACATAAATGAAATAAATTATGTTTTTATATAAGTAAAACAATTTTTTCTCCGTATTCAAAATGAAGTTTTTAAACACATTTTGCTTAAAAACTTGCAAAAACAAAGCTGTTGAAAATTACGCATTTTTGTGTCGCATCTTGTTGCCTATCATTATCATTGTGAAATTCAACAGAAAAAGTTTAGAATGTAATATGGTTTGCCAGAATGGATATATCTCTTGAGGAGGTGAAGATCTTACAGATACATCAGCATAATTAGATGTTGGTCACCTCAAAGAATGTTGTCAGGCAGAAAACCAAAGTTTTTTGACATCTTTTTATACCCTACACCACTATGTGGAAAGGGTATTATAAGTTTGTTTTGGGAAAAATTCATGTGACATCGCGAAGTATTCGTCGTAGACCCCCAATGTGGTATACCAATCTTCATATCTCGACGAGATAAAGCGATTTTGAGATTTGTGTCCGTCCGTCTGTCCATTATAAATTGTAATCAAACTCCAGGCCGCAATTATGGACCGATCGACACGAAATTTTGCATGGAGGTCGAGTTCAGACCAGAAAAGCCACCTATTGTTATTGGTGATGATCGTGAAATATTTAGCGAATGCAACGGACCAAAACACAAAATTTAACCAATTTTGTAGCTGCTCTGTAGGTCGCAATAATAGTCCGATCGCGTCGACGAGGTAAGAGTATATTTTAAAGAAGAAGTTTGCAATTTGAGATGGTGATCAGACAAGATTAAGAGGGTTAAATGGACCAAAACTTTTGTGTGAAAATTGTTTATATACAGTTTATATCTTTAATCCTGGGAGACACATTCCGGTCAAGTTTGGAAAAGGAACTCTTGACCTTTCTATTGATGTCAATTGTGTTGGTGTGCATGATTAGATAACAGAGTTATAGCCTAATATATCCAGTTAGTTGTTTGTAGTATAATCATAAACACGCTAAAGGTCGCAATTATAGCTCAATAGTCACGAAATTTTGCACGAGCTAAGAGTTTAGGTCGAAGATTATGCCTGCAATTTTGAATAATAATCTGATATTATTTAGCGGGTGAAATGGACCATTACTTTGGTATGAAAAATATCAAAATTTTATTTTAGGTCCATATTTTAATTCCTGGATGGCATTTACCGCCAAAGTAGCCTACATATAGAAAAAGAACTACTGACCTTTCCCCTGATGCAAATTGCAAATAATGTGTCTGCTACATAACGGGCCTACTGCCTATTATTATAATAGGTTTAGTGTAGAGAACCACATTTTCCTCCGATGCTACAAATTTGAAATAATAGTCTGATCGGCGCGAAATTTTAAGTAAGGTTTGGGTTTACGACGAATAAGAAACTTGCTATTAAACATGATGATCAGATAATATGTAGCGGGTTAAATGGACCAAAACTTGTGTGTAAAATGTATATTATATCCTGAACGACAGGACGTGGTCAGATAACAGAGTTGCACCCTATTATATACAAGTATCCCACAGTTTTAATTGTGTGCAGTGTAATTACATTCACCCTAAAGGTCGCAGTTATAGTTCAATACTGACAAATTTATTTTGGATAAAGATCGGATAATAATTAGCCGGTAAAATTAACCAAAACTTTTCTGGGAAAGATATAAAAATTTAATTTTGGCTCTGCATTTTAATTTCTGGAGGACGGATTCAGGCAAATTACGAAAACGAAACTAGCAACTAACTCGTCACCTCTCTCTTGATGCTAACTATATCAATGTAGCGGTTAGATAACGGAAGCACTGTTTAACATATGTATAAATGGGTTTCTTTATTGTTCTGGGTTGCTTGTAACGAAGTACATTTAGTTGATATGCACGAAATATCGAGCGAAATTCCCACAATTTAAATTGATGCAATTTGCTATGATATACTACTCTTGAAATTTTTGTGCTACCTTTGGTCAAAAGTAATGTAATTCCTAAAAAATCTGTCGTTTTTCATTGTATGGTTGGGTAAAAATCAGCGAAAACTACTTCTAAATGTCGTTTGATATTTCTTTTTTATACAAATATTAATTTAAAAAAACATGTATGTACGTATATATAAACAAAAGCAGGGACGTACGCAGGGGGGGGCACGGGGGCCCGGGCCCCCCCCGAAATGGTTTGGTCGAACAAAATTTATTAAGCTACTGTAACCAATTATTAAATTTTTTCTTTGTCATAAACATTTTTTATGTTAGGAGCTTTCAAATGAAAACTTATATATCTATCTTATATATATGAAGTTTCTGTACAGAAAATGTACATCAAGTCATGTAAGATTTTTTTTTAAATTTTTTGTTTGTATACTCCTTTTGGGAGAAACTTCCAATGAAATCTGAATTACGTCTTCATGCCACATCATTCCACTTTTAAACACGAATTCGTTAATGAATATACTCCATATTTGTTATGTCTTATTCAAGCTATATAGAGGTCTCGAGGCTTTACACTCATCCTGAATCCAAAATAATTTAGTATTGTGGGAATGGAGGTGCATGAAAAATGTCTATTGGACAAAATGTAAGAAGCGTTCTTCGTGGACTATATATTGAAAGCCAATTAGAAATTTGTTTCGCTGCCTTCACCAACATTTTTTTTTATTTGTTGCTAAGCAAGAGGAGAAAATTATGAAGAAAAATGAATTTGTGTTCGTCAAAAACTGCTAAAATCTGCTATATGTAGCATACTCACTTGCATTTTTCCCTATAATTGCACATATCGCTCATTTATATTTCAAAAAATCAAGTTTCGAGAAAAACGCTTTTTAAGCTGCGGAATGAAATTTGACTTCCCAACTTAAAAAGGTTAATACACAAAAAAATAAAATAACTATTGGGATCATCTTTTGTACAGATCTTCCAAGACATTCGTGCTAAATTTCTGTGCAAGATCAAGCATGATTCGAATTGTTTTAGTGCTTTATAACCTCAAAAAACCTTTTTGTTGATTTATGCCAAACTCCTAGAAAACAGGCTGTAACTCGTTGATGTTTAGAGATATCAACATGAGAATTTGACACAAGATAAAATAGAAGTCGTAGACAAAATAGAAATTGCTAACTCAAAAAACCCGTTTTTTGAGTTATGCCACTCTTTGAGTAAATGGGCGATATGTTTGGACGGACAGCCCGTCCGTCTGTATCTCAGTTGTCTGGCAGGCTGGAACTCATGATAACTTTCGAACGTATCAACCGATATGGTCAAAGTTTTGGATCTCGTAAAGAAAAAAATTTCGCTAAAATGGTAGTAATCGATTCGATTTGAACTTTGCACATCGCAGAATTTCTTCCAGAAATAGTTCTTCAAATAAAATTTTTTCCAAATGTACAACAAGTTCCAAGAGAATATGTGTGTGGCCAACATCTTCATGTACGTCCCTCTCAAAATTCAACATAAGTGCAGCTTAAGACTGATCCTTTGGACTTTTTTGACATTTGTAGTCTTGTTTACTGCGGTATCAAATTTTGAGGGGGAAAGTCCATGCTTCAAAGCTCTAAATACTAAGGAGACCAACTAAAATGGCTTGTGGGCGCAGTAACTATTCATAGATGAGAAAAAAAAACAAACAAAAATCGCCGGAGGAATTTTCAAATAAATCGCGATCAAAGTTCACATTTATGGTTTATTTTAGGTTTTCACGATTTTGCGTGGGAACGACAAGTTCTATCGAAATGGGACTAAAGAAAATGTTAAAGAGGATTTTCACTGCTACAACATTTTCCTTAGTTGCCTTTCGATAGGACTTGCCGCTTCCAGCAAAATCCTGAAAATCTAAAATGAACCTAAAAATGTGAACTTTGACCGCGATTTATTTAAAAATCCCTCCATCTGTTTTCCCAGGTGTAAGCCGTTTTCAACTAATGTTAGTTAAGGACACAATACATGACGTTGTTTTATAAGGAGGCGATACAGTCAGTGCATTGTCCCAATTTGAACTTCTATATCTCAAAAATGGTAAAACTTAGGAAAAAGAAGTAAAGGCCAATCTTGTAGAGAAAAAAACCGTGAAAACCTAAAAGACACCTAAAGATGTGAACTTTGACCGCGATTTATTTAAAAATCCATCCAGCGATTTTTTTCTTGTTTTTGGATTTTTCTCATCTATGAACATTGTAGTTTAAGAAACTGCAAAAACTTCCCAAGTGTAAGCACCTTTCAATTAAAGTTAGTTAAGGCGTTCTTTAACATTATACCAAAAGTAAAGAATGCGGCCGGAACAACAATCATGAAAATTTTCGACTTATATTATTTTGTCACGACTTAGCTAGAGTTTGCCAGTTGGTTTCTGAGATATTTGATCGACCATGCTGTGGCTTAGTCCAAACATGAGTTTTGTAGGCTGAAACAGTACTCTGAGAAGGATTTGGAGTCTATAAATCGTAGTCTGTATCGTCCGTTTTTAAATTTCTAAAGTTTTTAGTTAATCAAATTTGGCGTTTTTATGGCATTAAAGAATAGTTTATTCTTAGGTTATCGACACAATAGCTAGATATAGAAGTCCAATCTGTGCTCGCAGATTCGTGTTATTCTTCTTTTTAAAGATAATTAATTTATAGAAGTCGTATTGGTATTTCGATATGTAATTAAAAAAATGAGGCGTTATGTTCGGGTCGAACTATACCCCTATACCCTATAACTCCTGTATAACTCAATTCGTCCTACTCGCGAATGTAGTTAAGTAGGGATTGGATTAAAACGTGGATATATTTTAACCACTTTCTGCATGGAGGCTCTTTCACAAAAGGGAATCCCAAAATCTGCATTACAGCTGATATTCTAAAAATTAAATTAAGAGCTTTGAAATACTGAAAATCTTGCGATAGCAGAAATAATGTCAATTCTCTGTACTTTTAAAATTCTGGGATATACCATAACGTTGACCTATATTTTTTAATCATATAGGTCCAAAATACTGAAAACGGGGCGCAACTTTTATATGGCGACTATACCAAACGTTGTTTCAATTTCAATTCTAAATATCTTATATTTAATTTATATTTAATACTCTGTAAAAAGTTAAAATTGTATCCTAAATATTGTGATCTTTCTCTACTGAATTTTTATACTTTGTGTCAATATTTCATAAAAAATCAACAGCAAAACCTTAAAAAAGCTTTACGTAACCCTACACACCATTTTCAATTTTCATGATTTTTGGTCAAGTTGGGCCCCCCCCGAAATGAAATCCTGCGTACGTCCCTGAACAAAAGGGCGTATGTGTCCATTATATTGCAATCCCACGGCAGCGGGTTCTTTCGTACCGGATTGACCCGGAACAACTCAACAACAATGTTCCGGCCAGCGGCTGCCACCTCATTGTGTACATGTTCATATTTGTTTCGTTTTTCTGTATTGGGAGCAGCATATCCCGGAATGCCTGCTCCGAATTCTATTGGTCCTAGCCGGGACGGAGGAAAACCCAGGACCAATATAACTGTGTTCAGTTTGTTACATCCGTATCTTCACCCACATTCAACCTTCGGTGAGATGCAATAGATGTCAGGAGTGGGTGCATCTAAGGGGTTGCTCTGGACTCGTCCACGTGAGGGACTACGACAGGGACTATGTTGCTGCATGCTGCGTGAACACAGTCCCCAGTGAGTCGTCGTCGGATTACGAGACTCCCTCGTCGTCTGATTACGAAACTCCCCCGCAGTCCCCTCGACAACAACCGCACATGCAGCCTTTAACACCAGCCGTTGTTGTCCCAATCTCCGAAAATGCAGCCTTTTTGCAATTGAATTGCAATGGACTCCGAGGTAAGATCGAGGAGATAGTAGATTTTATGAGTCGGAAGAACATCAAGGTCACGGCGGTGCAGGAAACCAAGCTGAACAACAACCACAGTTTAGAGCATTGTGATGGTTACAATGTTCTGAGGAAAGATCGCACCAGAAGTGAAGGTGGGGGATTGGCTTTCCAGTCTGTCCAATACAGACCTGTCTCGCTTGAGCCTGTCTCTAATGACCCGTACATGGAATGTATGGGGGGTAGCAGTCAGGTGTGGAGCTGCCGAGATAGAGTTGCTGAATGTATACATCCCGCCGAGAAATAGCTGTATCCCTGATTATAGGCCTGACATTAGCCCGCTCTTGCAAGGTCATAATGGTCTGGTCCTGGGGGATTTTAATGCGCATCATAAGATGTGGCATTCGGCCCTCGGAAACGACCAGAGAGGTACAGCGCTGGCTGAGCAGATTGATAGCTCTACGTTTTGCACGGTCAATGAGGACGCCCCTACCAGAATTAGAGGAGAGTGTCACAGTTCGCCTGACATAACCATCGTGTCACCTGGTCTGACAAATGACGTTAACTGGCAACCCGTCATTTCCCTTGGATCAGACCATCTCCCCATAATTGTCTCCATTAGCAGACCACCCGACTTCATCACCTCTGAACGCCGAACGTTCGTCAATCATAAAAAAGCTGATTGGCCGAGTTTCAGAGAGTTCACCAATCACCGCTTCAGAGAATTGCCCAATCTTTCTGATGTTCGGGTAGCGGAAAGGACGTTCCGGGACATCATTACTGCTGCAGCCGCTCGCCATATCCCTGCTGGTCGAATACCCGAAGTAAGACCAAATTTCCCAGCAGAGGCGACGGGATTGGCAAATGAGCGTGATGAGCTCAATGACCCCAGAGTCAGGGAGCTGACACTGGAAGTTAACAGGCTGGTCGGCGAGCATAAGCGGAGCAAATGGTTAAATCATCTGAAGAGCTGCAACATTGGAGCCGGTATAGGTGAATTGTGGGCAACGGTTAAGTCACTCTCGAACCCTGGAAGAAGGGAAGATAGGACCTCAGTCACGTTTGGCGACGTTACGTTGACTGACCCGAAGATGTGCGCAAGTAATTTCAATCGACAGTTTGTCGAGCATCCCGAGAGTGACAGGGCGAAGAGAAGAGTATTACGTCGCATCAGATCTTTTCCTGCCGAGGATGAACCACCACAATTTACAATGGATGATGTTGCCAATGCCATCAGGAACGCTAAATCATCCAAAGCGTTGGGCCCTGATGGAATCTCCATGGTAATGTTGAAGCAGCTGGATGAGCCGGGAGTCGAGTATCTCACCAAAATCTTCAACTTGTCGCTAGCCACCCTCGTTGTTCCCGAAGTCTGGAAAATGGGCAGGGTGGTCCTACTACGGAAGCCAGGCAAGGATGCCAGCAAAAGTGAATCGTACAGACCGATTTCGCTTTTGTCGCCCGTAGCAAAGACACTTGAGGCCTTGCTCCTCCCCAGTATCAGAAATAGCTATCAAGTTGCCGATCTTCAACATGGATTCCGTAAGCAGCACAGCACGACAACAGCACTGCACGCCATTACCACATATATCTGTAAGGGACTCAACCAGAGACGACCGTGCGATAGAACAGTGATGGTGGCGCTTGACCTATCAAAAGCCTTTGATACAGTGAGGCACTCCACGCTGTTTGAGGACATTGAGCAGACAACCCTCCGGCCAAGCTTGAAACGTTGGATAGTCAACTATATTCAGACGTCATTGAGATCGTGACGTATGCGGATGATTGCACGATCCTGGTGTCGGGCACCTATCCTGATGACATCTGTGAGAGACTGAACAACTATTTAACCGATCTTACCACCTTTTTCCATTCGAGGAATATGCAGATTTCCCCCACAAAATGTACAGCCACTCTGTTCACCACATGGACAGCGCAGTTTGGACGTGAGTTGAATGTCGTGGTCGACGGTAGCAGAATTCCGACCACAAACTGCCCTAAAATTTTAGGGGTCACATTCGACGCTACATTCACGTCGTGCGCACACGCCACAGCTATCTGCGACAAGTTGAAAAGTAGGAACAAGGTCCTCAAGTCCCTGGCCGGCAGCACTTGGGGTGCAGATAAAGAAACCTTGTTGGCCACGTATAACGCGATAGGTCGGTCTGTGGTAAGCTATGCGGCTCCAGTCTGGTCCCCGAGATTGTGTGATTCGAACTGGAAAAGATTCAAACTTGCCAGAATGCCGCCCTGAGAACAGCGACAGGGTGCCTCCTCAAATCTTCAGTGGACCATCTACATGAGGAGGCAAAAATTCTTCCTGTAAAGCAACACAATGAGATGCTTTCGTTGCAGTACCTGCCTGGATGTTATCGTGTGAGCCATCCCAATCACCATCTTGTGGGTAGGCCCGGCCCATTCAGGGAGATCAGGAAGGATATCCATGCTCTAGAGGGAGAGGTCCAACGATACAGGAGAGAACCCCTAGATCAACAAGCATATCAAGCAGGATTGAATAGCATTCACACGGACGCAGTTGCCAAGGCCGTAAGCAATTATAGTGTGAATAAAGTACTCGGAGTACATCCTCCATCTATCGCAGCTGAGGAGCGTCAGCTGCCACGACAAACCAGAGTAGTTTTGGCTCAACTACGCTCGGAATATTGTACTCGCCTAAATTCTTATTGGGCGGAAATCGATTGCGCCGTGCAAGACATATGCCCAGTATGCGGCATGGGCCCGCACGACACACAACACCTTTTTAACTGCCCCGCCAAACCTACCCATCTAACTCCAGTGGATCGAAGCAGCCACTTTTCTGGAACTGGAGATAGACCCAGAGCCAGATTGAACAGAGGAACGAACATATAAACATAACAAAAACACTGTTACAACAACAACAACAACCACATTATAAAATAAAGAAAAACACATAACGTTTCCATTAATGACGGTGTATGTATGTGCTATATCTCTGGTATGTTATCGTGTATATAACTTATGTATGTATGACCGGACGGCAAAAATATGTCGCAATGATATAAAATTAATTCATTGGAGAACAGGGGACTACGGATATAGAAAACTTGTTCGCCACGTTGAAGAAATTATATCGATCTACCATAAGCTCTATGCGGCAAGTGAGATTCGCATTAGCTTACATTTACGGCCTTACTTATTTGCTTAGCTGGGGCATTGCAGAACATTTGTTCCATAAGCCGAACTAAGAAAAGATCTCTAATTCATTCTGTTTGCTGGTTGGCTTTCTGGAATACCGCGCCTTTTCATCTCTTCATCCACTTGTTTACTCCATCTAAGCTTAGGCCTGTCAATTCTGCGTGCACCGCAATGTGGCACGTATTTATACGCCTTTTTAGCGGCTTCATCATCGCTCATTCTTATAATATGGCCTAGCTAACGCAATTGTTGCATATCGATACGTTTATCAATACGGATGTCGATATTCACCGTCAACTCAGATTGGTCCATAGATCTTTCGAAGAATTTTTCTCTCAAACACACCAAGCACTACCTTATCAGCTTGCGCAAGTTCCCAGGCTTCGGACCATACATCAGCACGGGTAGTATCAATGTCCTGTAAAGCGTTGTTTTTGTTTGGCGAAATGTGGCTTTGTTCTCAAACTGCTTATTTAATCTACTTTGCATCTGTTGGCCAATATAATTCTTCTTCCTATTCCACAACTTATTTTGTTTGTTGTGTTTACGGCGTTGCCGAGGTAGACGAAGTCTTTTGCTACCTCAAAATTATAGGAACCAACGTCAACAGTTGGTCCGATATCTATGGACGCATTGCGCGTCGACACCATCAACTTGGTCTTCTGGCCGTTTACCGCCAGACCCACTTTAGCAGATTCCCTTTCGACTTTTGCAAAGGTATCAGTTACTTCCTTTACCGATCGACCCATGATGTCAATGTCATCGGCATAAGCAAGTAAACTATGGCTGTTTGTGTATATTGGCCACTTCTTTTGACCTTCGCATCTCGTATAACCTTTTTCAGCAGAATGTTGAATAAGTCACACGAGAGGCCGTCTCCTTGTCTTGTCTCTAATTCTTCGGAGAGGTTCTTTCCTATTTTTACTGAGTACCGAGTATCAGTTAATGTCATTCTACAAAGCCGAATGAGCTTTGCAAGGATACCAAATTCAGACATGGCTTGGAATACCTTTGAACGTAGGGAGCTGTCGAAGGCTGCTTTGTAATCGACAAAAGGGTGATAGGTGTCGATCTGCATCTCTTGGGTCTTCTCCAGGATTTGCCGCAGGGTAAATATCTGGTCAATGGTGGATTTGGTATGGTCCAATTATTTCATTGATCATAGGCTTTAGTCGTTCGCATAATATCCCTGACAATATCTTGTAGGCAATAGGGAGAAGACGTATGCCCCTATAGTTAGAGCATACAGTCTTATCTCCTTTCTTGTGGACAGGGCACAGGATGCGAAGGTTCCAATCGTCGGGTATTCGTTCTTCCTGCCAGATGGTACTAACTAGCTGAAGCATACACCTTATCAGCGTGTCACCTCCGGTTTTGAACAGCTCGGCCCGTTTATTGCTGTATTTACCTCCTCTTGTCTGGGTGGTATACATTCAATACCATCTTCTGGGATTGGATCTGTGGTATCTACGTTGACTCCGCTACTATTGGATACCAACAGTTTGGAAAATGCGTTTTGCATATCCTGAGCACACTATCTGTATCAGTTACCAATTACCTTGCTGGTCTCTACATGAGGATGTGTCTGCACCAAAGCCATCAGTTTGATGTTTCACTCTTTGGTAGAATTTTCGGACTTCACTCTGGCTCCTGTACATCTCGACTTCTTCACCCTTTTTATCTCTCTCTTTTTCCTGCTACACGTTGCTACTGATTGTAAAGTAGCCCTATTGCCGTATTTTTCTTCGCACGACACTCCTGGTCATACCTTGGATTCCTTGGTGGAGGTCTCTGGTATCCAAGTACTTATTTTGCGGATGTTTGTATGGAGTGGGCAATATTTTGCCATTGTCCTGATATGTTATCGGGCGAGAAGTGCTTTGATTAAGCAATTAAGCCAGTTGAGTGGAATATGCTGTGGCTATTTGTTGTGATTGCAGCTTACCGATGTCCAACTTCCGTGTTGTGTCTGTTCGTACTTTGTTTGCTACGTTTAATCTGATACCTACCTTTGCTGCAACAAGGTAGTGGTCCTAATCCATGTTTGCACCTCTCGATGAATGTCTTCCATCTATCACAACGTGATCAATTTGATTTTTTGTTCTTTGATCCGGCGACAGCCATGTGCCTTTATGAATATCGAGATGCTTAAATCTGGAATTGCTGACTAAGATTTTTTCGCAGCTGCGAAGTCTATCAGCCTCATTCCATTGTTAGATGTTTAACTATGGAAACTGAATTTCCAGACTGTTGGGCCAAAGATATTCTGCTTTCCAATTTTGATATTAAAATCACCTAGAATTATTTTAAAGTCATGGGCAGGGCAACGGTCTTAAGTTTCTTCTAAGCCCTTTAATAAAATATATCTTTGGTCTGTTCGTCCTTGTCTTCAGTGGAAGCATGAGCGCAAATAAAGCTGATGTTGAAGAATTTTACTTTTAATCGAATTGTAGCGAGTCTTTCATTCAATGGGGTGAAGCTGGAGACCAGACGTTTTAACCTCCGAACAACTAAAAATCCGCAACCAAGTTACGTGATTATATACAGTTTTTTTTTTCGGAGTCTGGTTGAAACAAACCATACTTTATTCGTAATTGGTAACATGTTGCACATTTTTCGATTCCATAAGCTCAGGTCAAATCCATTGACAAATTTTAGATAACATTAATTTCATGTTATCAAATCATAAGCAAGAAAAATGTTACAACAATAGCTAGCATGCAGACAAGAATCTATTGAAAAACAACAACAACAACATTGTAACAATCACTTGATAACCATAACGTATGTTCGTTCTATAAAATAATGATATTATTAAGGATAATAAAAATAATGATGAAGTTCTTTTGTGTTGAGTACCAAATAAATTCATAGATGGCTTTCTTTTTTCAGATGTATCTCCCTTGTGGGGGAATGGGCATACGTATCTGAGCATTGTTGTCACATCGCACGTTTTGTTATGCCCAACCATATACCAGCAGTTAGACTACCCCATTATTGAAACGAAAGTACAGCAGCCCAGGCCAACCAACCATCTCGAATCCATCCATCACTTGGATGGGACATGAATTGAACACAACACGAAATGAAAATGTCGCCATTATTATATATCATCACATTGCATCGCTCTCACATCCTGTTGTTATTGTTGTTGGTGCTGCTGCTATTGTTGTTTCGAGCTGTTATTGTTCAAGTACCAAATCGCTGTTGTATGACACATTATGTCAGAACTAGTGTATATCTTCGATCCGCCTGTTTCAATGGCGAATAGTGTGACTGGTACTTGTTATACGACATATACAATTGTGGCAATATGTATCCGTTCGTTTTGTCTGTCGTTCGTCCGTCCTAGCTAGCCATTCATCCATCATATATTTCATATTCTGTTCACCAGCAGCAAAACGATAAGAACAGTGGTTGCGAGGTGCCATAAGCGCTTTAGCACACATTTGTGGATAATTTAGTTAACAAAATGAAAAATAATTTATCCAATGACTATTATCAGTTATAAGGATAAGTATTTATTCAGCAACGTTGAAATTTAATTGTGCATCAAATTATCCTCCAACGTTGACAATAATTTATCCACCAACTTGGATAATAATTTATCCACCAACAAGGATAATACTTTATAATAATTTATCCGCCACCATGGATAATAATTACCTACCAAAGTGGATAATAATTTATCCACCGATGTGGATAATAATTTATCCACCGACGTGGATACTAATTTATCCACCAACGTGGTTAAAATTTTAAACACCAACAAGGATAATAGTTTGTCCACCAACATGGGTAATAATTTGTCCGCAAACGTGGATAATAATTTATCCACAGAAGTGGATAATAATTTATGTACAAACGTAAATAATAATTCATCCACAAACGTGAATAATAATTTATCCACAAACGTGGATAATTATTTGTCCACGAACGTTGATAATAATTTATCCACAAAAGTGGATATTAATTTATCCACAAACGTGGATAATTTATCCATGGATACCAATTTATCCACAAACGTGGATAATAATTTATCTACACACGTGGATAATAATTTATCCACGAACGTGGATAATAATCTATCCACCAACGTGGATAATAATTTATCCACCAACGTGGATAATAATTTATCCACCAACGTGGATAACAATTTATCCACCAACGTGGATAATAATTTATCCACCAACGTGGATAATAATTTATCCAACAAAGTGGATCATAATTTATCCAACAAAGGGGATAATAATTTATTCACCAACGTGAACTATAATTTATCCACAAACGTGGATAATAATTTTTCCACCAACGTGGAAAATAATTTTTCCACCAACGTGGATAGTAATTTATCCACCAACGTGGATAATAATTTTTCCAGAAACGTGAATAATAATCTATCCAGAAACGTGGATAATAATTTATCCACCAACGTGGATAATAATTTATCCAACAAAGTGGATAATAATTTATCCACCAACGTGAATAATAATTTATCCACAAACGTGGATAATAATTTATCCACAAACGTGGATAATAATTCATCCACCAACGTGGATAACGATTTATCCACCGACGTGGATAATAATTTATCCTCCAACGTGAATAATAAATAATCCACCAAAGTGGAGAACAACTTATCCACCAACGTGGATAACAATTTATCAACCAATATGGATACAAATTTATCCAACAACATGGATAACAATTTATCCACAAACGTCGATAATAATTTATCAAAAACGTGGATAATAATTTATCCACAAACGTGGATAATAATTTATCCACAAACTTGGATAATAATTCATCCACAAACGTGGATAATAATTTATCCACAAACGTGGATAATAATTTATCCACAAACATGGATAATAATTTATCCACAAACGTGGATAATAATTTATCCACAAACGTGAATAATAATTTATCCACAAACGTGTATAATAATTTATGCATCAACAATGTGGATAATAATTTATTCACAAACGTGGATAATAATTTATCCATAAACCTGGATAATAATTTATCCACAATCGTGGATAATAATCTATCCACAAACGTGGATAATAATTTGTCCAAAAACATGGATAATAATTTATCCACAAACGTGGATAATAATTCATGCATCAACAATGTGGATAATAATTATCCACAAGCGTGGATAATAATTTATCCATAAACCTGGATAATAATTTGTCCGCAAACGAGGATAATAATTTATCCACAAACGTGGATAATAATTTGTCCAAAAACATGGATAATAATTTATCCACAAACGTGGATAATAATTTATCCACAAACGTAGATAATAATTTATCCGCAAACCTGAATTACCACTTTTCAGGTAAAAAAAAACTTGCTCTCCCATTTTTGACAAATTCCGCCATATTTCTATCCTTCTAACCACTGTTCCCCTTGACTTCCTTATTGTAACAACAACAATAGCATATAATGTTGATGCTGATGCTATATGAACGCCTAAGATGGATGGATGGATGGTTGGAAAATGTTCCTCATAACATGTCACGGCTTGGCATAGCTCGTTCGCTCGACATGGTATTTATTAAATAAAACGTTAAATGAAAAATTCTTCTCAATTGAATTCGTTAACGAAAATATCATCGTTTCTGGTTTCATATTCTGTTACTTCATCACCCTCATGCCAGCGGTACAGTTCTCACTTCATCCTCAGCCAGCTGTGATAATGGGGCTGACTGATTGGTTGGTTGTTGGCTGTTTGGATAGTTGTTGATTGTTTGTTGGTTGCATTTTTGTGTGACGATGCTGCTGCTAGCTGCTACTGCTTCTGATAATCAAGCCATTCATTATAAAATTGCTGTTAATTTACAAAAACAATTTAATTTTATTTGGAAATTATTGTTTATCATTATATTCGCATTCTTCCTCTATCATCGATGATTGTCAGAGAGGAAATTTCCCAGACATTATCATATTACCAACATTAAATCCACGGTATATATGTATGTGTATTATGCCCTGAGGGGAATAATTGTCTCCATTGTTGTGGATAAAAATAAGATAATTTTAAATACACAGATGCCAGCAATGAATAAGATAAGTGGGATCAGTTTTATTAAAATTGAAGCTGATTATCATTAATCTTTGGTAGTGCACAAATATAATTCGGATTTTTAAATATTTAAATTTTTATATCTTCAGACTTTTGGCTTGATACGACCAAAAATTTTCATTTCATTTATTTCAAATAATATTACAAATTTGTGGATACAATTTATAAGGATTTAAAGTTCAAGATTACATATTTTTCTTCTATGATATTAATAAAAAAATTAAATATATGTATACGTATTTAAGCATGACTTTTTGGAAGGAAAAAATTGAAAAACCTGACCAAAAATCTTTCTCATCGAAAAACATTTCACATAATTTATGGTCAAATCTTCCGAACGTACATTAAGTTCTAAAAAGGTGTATATCGAACAACACATTCTATTCAAAGTTCAAAATTTTCACTTAAGTGCAGTTTAAGGGCTGTACTAGAATCCAATATTCCAATAGTCCCAATTTACATTAGGCGAGTTTACTTGTGGCAATTGTCAGTTTGATGGAGAGAGAGGTGAGGCATATGGTAACCCTTTGCCTCTCAGCGCCCTCTCTCACCTACAAACTGACAATTGCCGCAAGTAAACTCGCCTAATGTAAATTGGGACATATTTTCCATGGGCAAGGCGATACCTGCTGACATAATGACCCAAAATGTTGAAAAAAATCCTACGACGTCGAACTAAAACAGATTGTTGACGCAATAAATATAGAAGGGAATGGTTCCCAAAGTTAGATCCTTTGCAAAAAACACTTCTCGGATAGTCTTGGAATTTCAATTTTTATAATCATTACCTCTAACTGGTCTCTTCATTGAAGTCCAATAGGTTTCCTCATTAAATACCATTAGGAATTACGTAGAAGACATGTTGGTTATTTATTGAAACTTTCATATATTGACAATATCGAACTGACTATGCAACCAAAATCCTTTGCCCCAATATTGAGTTCCTTTTTGGACTTATGAACTTGCCGACAAAAATATATATGGTAAAAACCAAAAATGTTTTACAATCGATAAATCCGAGTTTCACCCATTGAGAATTGGCAAACTTATTCTAAATAGCATGACTGAAATTCTCTTAAATGAAGTATTTTAGGAGGGATCCCATAATGTCGACAATTAAAATTAATTTACGTGGAAGCTGTGTTGGCTTCAATATAAAAAAACTGGGTAAAATGGGTTGAAGCCAACAAGTTTTTCTTTGTTCTCTTCCGATTTCTGGCTAAACCTTACATTTTATAGACCTATCCCTAAAGAAGCAATCACAGAATGCTCCATGGGCAACAAGATCCTAGTGTATGATTTTTCGATATATCCACTGCATCCACCTAAAATTGATGCTGACATTTTAAAGCCGGAATTTGAGTTTTTTTATTTTTTTAATAATCCGGACGCCCAACAAGGTTATATTCAAAACTCGTATTAGGATTACACTATGCAACACTGAAAATGCAAACAACTTCTAGCATGCATTTTTTGAAAGTACATATTTAGACTACAAAAACCCTAGTAGGGTTTTGTCCTGTCAGAACCAGTTCGGATTTTATGGTCTCATCTAAACCGGGCTAAATATACACTTTTTTCCATTTATCAGGCCTTTATCTCAGAAACGAATAGGAATTTTGCCTTGCTGTCTTTGGCAATATTGTAGCTCTAAACTAGTAAAACTTATCTTTTGAGAGAACCACATAAGAAAAACTCCATCTAGAACATCAAAATCTATAAAATTATAGAAAATTTTATATAATTGCTGAAATTCTGGTCAGTATCGCTAAACTATTGGGAGTTGAACCAAGTAACCTTTTGACAAAATCTTCCAAATAAAGTTCTCAACAATTCTTTAGAACATTCTGAAACTCTAAAATGCTTCCTTCATGTTGTTTCAGCGATATTTTGTATCATATCTTTTACAACACGTATTTCAAACACAGTTCACCCCAACAGTTTATTCTCGCATTTCGGATTTCACTTCATTATTGACATTTTTATTAAATCGTCGTTGAAAAATGTACTGAAAACAACAGCATAGAGGCATTTTACAACAATGACATGTTCTGAAGAGTTGTGTATTACATTCCAGGGAATATTTTTCCAAAAGAAAATATTCAGATAAAATTAACGGTTTTGGAGATACGGTGCGAAATGTATAAAAATTGTGGAATTTTTGCATATATTTTGAAATTTGAGGCAATAAATGTAGTTTTTCGAGTTCATTATTTCTCCAAATATGTTATTCTTGTCCTTAACTACAAATTTGCTTCAGGGGTCAGATGAAGATTCGCATTGGTTTCAGAGATATAGCCCCGAATTTCTTTAAAAACTCAATTTTTAACCATGTTTAGATGAGGCCATAAAATCCGAGCTGGATCTGACACAACAAAACCCAACTAGGGTTTCTTGTCGTTTGGGTCTGTACTTTCAAAAAATCCTCAGTTCGAATTGTTTGCACAATATCACCTTAAAAATGTTGCACAGTGTTATAGAACTCGTGATTTTACGTCGTTTAATGTATATCTCATTAGTGTACTCCTAGTAATTGAAATCTAAAGACCAAAATTGGTTGCGTGCATTTTCTTAAAAACCTAATTTTTGCATGTAAAATTACACAGAAAAAATTGTAACCATTTGATAAAAAAATCAAAAATCTGATTAATTTTTAATTGATTTTTTGCCGATAAAAGTAATGTTCATATTGACAATAGCCGATAAAAAAATTGTTGCTTTCATTAGAAATTATTTTGATAAAGCAATTCTCATATTAACTAAGAATTTTGTTAAATTTTATTTTTTTCAAGCGATAAAATATTTTTTATATTAACAAACTGGTTTATCGATTTTTTAATTTTTCTTTAATAAAAAAAATCGTCACATATACAATAATGTTTGTTAAATATCAAAGTAAATATCGATAAAAATATGTTCATATTTACAATTATTTTGTTGATTGTTAAATACAAACCCAAAAGCCACAAAAAGATAGATACATACACACATTTATAAATGGTGGTGGTTGCTTTTTTATTGAAATGTATGGAATGCCAAATGCAAAACAACAACAGACGCTAGGTACATACATAATTATAAATCAAACAAGAAATAAATGAAAGAAAAACGCAATGAAAAAATGTATAACAAAAGTAATAATTTAGCATCACACTTGAATTTCATAGAAGAAAACAAATAAAACACTTTTAAATATAAAATACAGGAATCTCGTTAAACGCTTCTCGTTAATTGTGAAATAAAACAAATTCTCCTGTTAAATTAGAAATCATCAGCGGAAAATCGGCATCTAGAATAAAATGTAATAAATATGTGCATCATATTTCAAATATGTATATAAAATAGTATTACCGTGCGATTGCTTCTTCGTCCAATAAAATATTTCGATTCTGCTTTTCCCGATTTTTGCATTACATTACAAAATTTGGTTCCAATCATAAAATGTATGTATAAGCACCATTATTCACACATAAACACTGATTTATTAAATAAAATAAAAATAAATAAATTTTATTTCCACACTTTTCGATCTGATCACAGCGAACGACTAAAAAAACTGCCAACAAACTGTTGGTTAAAAAATAAATGCTTCTTGCGAACAAAATATTTTTTCTTTCCCTCTTCTTTTGTTAGGTTCATAAAAACAACAAATCAAAGTTTTAGTATACATTAGGGTTATGACTTTTTTACAACCTCATATCCCTGTATCATAGCGTGATGCGTTTTGCCATAAGATTACATAAAATCTTAATTAAAAGGTGATTCGGTGAAAAAACCTCACGCACAAAATGATTTTAAAATTTGAATTTATCAAAATTATGGACATTTTTTTGAAGTCAATGAAAACAGATATATAATTGAAAAAAAAAAAACTTTAGAGCCACATGAAAGAATTAAAATGATATAAAATTTATTTCTCACTATTTTACTTCAATTCTGAGTATTGTAAAAATGTCGTAAACGCTTTTATTCAAAAATATAATTTTTTTAACAAAAAACAAAAAAATTGAAATTTTTTCAAAGTGACTTTTTTCGCGCCTTTTTTATATTTGAATGAAATAAACGTTATTATAGTTATTAGTAGGCTTATATTTATTCATTCGTGCAAAAAAAATTAATTTTTGAAAAAAAAAATTTTTCATTTCATACATTTTTTCAAAAAATTATTTTTTTAAAATCGATTTGTGCGTGAACTTTTTTTATATTACAATGGAATAAACGATAGCATAGTGCTTAATAGGCAAAAGTTCATTCATCCCTGCTACAGGAAATCATTTTTGAGGAAAAATGTCAAAAAGTCATAACCCTAGTATACATACAAGCATTCGCGGTGGCAACAAGTAGATAAATAAATACCCTCCATGCCGCCAAAATGTCATACCCATGCTTTGATTGAACATACCCAGCTAACATTTTCTGAAAAAGTATCCGATTCTGATGCCGAATTCGTACCGAATTCGGTACGAAAGTTGTATGGACGTGGTCACCGATTTCGGAAAGAATTTTCTAAGGAAATTCTTAAAAAATATTAGAGTTTCGCGACGAATTCGGTCCGTATTCGGAAGTAAATTCTTGGAAAATTCGGAGAAAAATTTAGATTTTCTGACAGAATTCGGTCCGAATTCGGAAGAAAATTCTGGAAAATTCGATGAAAAATTTAGATTTTCTTAAGAAAATCCGTCCGAATTCGGAAGGAAATTCTGGAAAAATTCGGAGAAAATTTCAGATTTTCTGAAAAAATCGGAAACAGTTCTGACGCTGACGCCTTTGATATTGACACAACACGTGTCGTACTGTACTGAACAAACCCCACTCAGAGACAATTTTGTTTTAATGTACTATTTATGGAAGATTATAATTTCAAACTTTCAAATGAGTTTGCCTGTTGTTATCATTTTATGATTAACAGTAGAACAACGTGCAGAAGTATGTTGAAGCTATCAACACTAGCTTGAATTATTATATGTTGCATTTATATTAAAAAAATTTTAAAATTGTAAATGCGAATTTTATGACCAGTCATTTTGTTCTTCGACATCAACCGAAAAAAAATTCCCTTAGAAAATCCATTAGAAATCGGAACGAATTCGGAATGACGATTCTTAAGATCCTTTAGAAAATATGCAGAGATTTTTAAAATAAACTTATAGAAAATCGGTCCAATTTCTAGGAAAATATTAGAGAAATCGGCCACATTTCTAAAAAAAAATCAGAAAATCTCAGACAAAATCTGATATCAGAGCCCTCGGAAAAAATTGTTAGCTGGGTAAGAACGAGACACACAAACACAGCACATTGTTGTAGGGGAAAATCTCTCTATGCCATAAAAAGTTATTTTCTCTCGCTCTTGAGAGCGAGAACATGTGACGAACGTTGAAAACCATTATAACAACAAATATTGGTTAAAAAACTTAAACAAAATTTCAATGAATTATTTGTTTGAACTCGTTTTTCGGTCGCTTTTTAGTAACATTTTCATGTTTGATAAATTTTTTCCCAATATGTTTGAAATATTTTATCGACATTCAACAAAAATATGGTGATGAAGCTTTTAATCAAAATTTTCGGGGTGTCTTTTTTTCTGTGTATATTTGGAATAATATTTTAACAATAAGTTTTTTTATCTTTTGTTGTTGCTATAATATACAATTTATAAAGCCAATTGTTTATAATTTTGGTTTCATATTTTTTACGCGTTGTCTAGATTCTGTATGTATTTTTAATTTATTTTTTAGAGGTTTATATGGACTCTGAGGTCGTATAATTTAGATTTGCTCCCAGATTTTTTTAATTTTTTTGATTTTCCGAGAAAATTATGGTGCGTTTACGGATGAATATCAAATGCTGTTACTGTTATGCATACATTTTCTTAATACAACAAATAAGAAATTTTAAAATATTTTTTCTTTATAAGAGAATAAAAACCGCTATAACTTTTGCGTGCATGGGCCAATTTGGTGAGCGCGAACAGATTTGAAACCAGAATTTTTTCCTTAACCTCTATACCAAAAATCGAAGCTGTGCTCGCAAAAAATTACTTTTTATACCCTATACCACCTATTATGTGTTAGTGCATTTGTATGTAACATGCCTAAGGAAAAGATATAAACCCATAGTTCCTTTCTGAGTCGATTTATGCATGTCCGTCCGTCCGTTCGCAACGTACAGGTCGTATTTATTGTTCGATTTGGCTGATATTGGGGAAGATTTTTTTTTACCCTAATGAAGAACGCTATTGCTTTTAGTGAAAATCGGTTCAGATTTGGATATAGCTCCCATATATATTTTCGGCCGATTTGAGGTATTTGATGCACCAAACACGCTGTATATGTCCAATTTTGGTGAAATTTGGAATGTGTGATGGAATTTGGTCTATAGATAAATGTGCCAAATTATATCAAAATCGGTTCAGATTTGGATATAGCTCCCACATATATTTTTGGCCGATTTGAGGTATTTGATGCACCAAACACGTCCAATTTTGATGAAATTTGGAATGTGTGATGGAATTAGGTCTATAGATAAATGTGCCAAATTATATCAAAATCGGTTCAGATTTGATATAGCTCCCATATAAATTTTCGGCCGATTTTTGGTATTTGGTGCACGAAAGGCGTTATATATGTCCGATCTCAATGAAATTTGGAATGTGTGACGGAATTTTGTTTAGAAATAAGTGTGCCAAATTAAATCAAAATCAGTTCAGATTTGGATTTAGCTCCTATATATATTTTTGGTCGATTTTTGGTATTTGGTGCACGAAACATGTTATATATGTATGTCCGATCTCAATAAAATATGGAATGTGTGACGGAATTTGGTCTAAAAAATAAGTGTACCAAATTATATCGAAATCGGTTCGGATTTGAATATAGCTCCCATATATATTTTCGCCCGATTTAAGGTATTTGATGCACCAAAGACGCTATGTAAGTCGAATTTTGATGAAATTTGGAATGTGTGACGGTGTCTGGTCTAGAAATATATATATCGTAATCTGTTCACATTTGGATTTAGCTCCCATATATATTTTACCTATTCACAGTGGTGTAGGGTATCATATAGTCGGCCCCGCCTTACTTTGATCCTTTCCTTACTGGTTTTTCAAATGGAATTGTAAAGGAAATTTGGTTTTTACCATATTTGGATTAAAGCTCAGAAATGTTGCGTAGGAGATACCTGAAGGTATGAATCGACATGGTCCATTTTGAAAGTGGATCTTATTTGGGACTCATTTCGATATCATTTTCGATAGGCGCTATATCAGTCATTTCAGTTGATCACCGCATTAGTTAGAGCATTTCGACTACTACGTTAGGAAGCATGGACCACAAAAATTGCAATTTGTCAATTATTTTTAGCTCGAAATTATAAAAAAAACATTAAATAAATGCTTCAAAGTCTAATTAATAAAAATAACTTGAATAAAAATAGGAAAAGTATAAACAAGTAAGAAGGACATTAAGTTCAGGCTGAAATTGTTATACCCTCCAACACGAGTTGTATTGAAGTAAAATGGAACATTTAGTTTCATTTCGTTTATAAAGAAGAGTAAATACCAAATTTCAGCAAGTTCGGTAAAACAATGTGGCTTAACTTCAAAATACCGAAATTCGGGAGGTACCGTTCCACGGGGGCTACATCAAAACGCCGATCTATACCTACAAATTTCTGGCGGAAAGTTTTTAGACTCAAAGAAGACAAAGTAACAAATATCCGATATTTCGTTAAAACCTTCAAAATATCGAACATCAAGAGGTACGCTTCTAGGGGGTTATAGGAACGCGCGGATCTATACTAATAATTCTCGTATGGATTATTTTATAACCCCATGGAAGAATAAATAATAACAGATTTCAGTTTTTCTGTTTGATATTGAGGTCACAACCTTCAGAATTACGAAAATCGGGAGGTAACGTTCTAGCGGGGCTATATGAAGGCGTGGACCTATACTGACAACTTTCTGGGATAAAGTTGTATACTTCCAACGAAGACTATATACAAAATTTCAGCCATTTCGGTGTGATAATGAGGCTAAAACCTGTGGCTGTGTTCTCGTATCTTTCCTTCAGATTAGGATTTTCTAGTTTCTGCATCTTTAACATATTTCATTCCTGTGAGTTCACAGATGTTGTCTAAAGTCAATCGCTTTCTGTCTGCCTGGACAGCTAAATTCTTAATTTTGTCGCAGGTACTTTCCCACACAGAAAAAAATTTAAGCCATTTGATAATAAAATTCAAAGATTCAATAAAAAATTTATCGATTTTCCGGCGTTTAAAAATTGTCATATTGACAAAATTCAATAAAATTATTTGATCACAAAGTAAAAATACAAAAGATAAAATACTTCACCTATTGGCAAATATATTTATCAAAATATTCCACATTTTCCTTGATATGTCAATATGTGAAATATTTTATCAGTTCAATATCAAAAAATCGATAAATATTTTAGTCAATATTAAATTTTTATTGTATCAAATAATTTGATCGAATTTCGTCAATATGATAATTTTTTAATCGCCGATTTTTTTTTCTGTGCATGGGGTTTCTGTCGATGGGATGCATTCGCGTAATAACTTCTTCTTTTTCGACTACTCTTGCAGTTTGATGACATCCAGCTGTTTGAGTGGGCGGTTGTTACACTTCCTTCTGATATTTTTTTAATTTAATTTGTACCTCAGCGATTACTAGCTCGTGATCGCTATGTATATCTGCACCCCTCTTTGTGCGCACGTCTAGCAGTGAACTTCTCCACATTCAACGAATGCATATGTGGTCTATTTGATTCTGGGAATGGCCGTTGGGATGGGACCATGTGTATTTGTGTATTGTTTTGTGCTGAAATATTGATCAATAGTTTGACAGAGTTCTATGAGTCTTTCTCCATTATTGTCCTTTCTACTGAGTGCATTCGTTCCCATTATGGCCATTATGTATGACAGTCCATTGTTGTCGCTACCAATCGTTGCGTTGAAATCACCAGAAAGCAGAAGTAAATCCCTAGATGGTATATTTTTTAGTGTAGCAGTAAGTTGGCTATAGAATTCGTCTTTAATTTCGTGCGTAGCATTGCAGATGTTGGTTATCTACTTTTTATTGGCCAAAAAATAAGTGCTGATTTCCTATGACATGCCCTTGTTAAAATAATCAGAAAGTAGGTAAATTTTTAACGATTTTTTTTTTCTGGGGTGTTGTTATTATTTTGTCGGAGACAGGCTTTCAAGATTTCAATGTTCTTCTCAGATCTTCTTTGGCTATTATAAGTGTTTTCCTTTGCCGCTAAACAAAATAGTGTTTCCATTGCTGTTCCATTGATTGCCAGAATACCCAGTCTATATTTTCTAAATTGTGCTTCTAGCTGTGCCACTCTTAATGTTTCACTAAGAGTCCTTACGTTCCATTGTGCAATTCTAACCCTTTTCCGTGTTCCAATGTTCGTCAACGTTATAGGGGCAAATTTTGTCTTTTCGAAGTTTCTATAATCATGTGCTCTTCAGATAAGTGGGGGATCAGCCTACTGTACCCTAGGGTGGTACTGGGGCTGCCAGATCATAGACTCCATCCCACCTATATAATATCACATGTCCATAGCGAACCGCGACAACCGCTTTCGCTGTACAAACAGCGTTTAAGTAGACTATACCGCGCTGTCTGCTATCCAAAGACAACCATTTCTGTTGACTCTGCTTGTCTATAATACTATTTTATTAAATCAACTTTTTCTAAAGTTTTAATAAATTAATAAATTAATAAAAAATTAATTCAATTTTTTTTATATCATCGGAAAGTTAATGGCAATTGAAAAAATTTACGCGGAATGACGAAGGATTGAAGTTAGGAAAATCCTTAAAGTGTCCATTACCCTATTCAAAACACAATAGGTGGAATTGCACACTAGGGTTATAACTTTTCGACATTTTATCTCAAAAATGTTTTCCTGTAGTACGGATGAATGAATTTTTGCTTATTAATCACTAAAATAACTTTTATTCCATTGAAATATGAAAAAAGTTCACGCACAAATCCGGGGCTAAGTTTAGGTATTTCGAAACACCCAAACTTTAGTTTTGGAAATATTATTTATTATACCCTCAGCATTTATGCTAACGAGCAAGGCGAATTTAACAAGGTGATCCAATAGTTGACGTTAGGTTGTAGTCTTCATTTGCTGTCAATTTTTTTTGCGCGAAATATCCACAAAAGTTAGAAGAAAACGTTAAAATATTATTCGCGAAGCTTAAACAAAGATGTTGTACACAGATATTTTTTATAGAAGCGATATATTTGTTATTTATTTTTGATTACAAATATGTTTTGACAGCAAATGAAGACATAGGTTGCTATTATTGTATCACCTTCTTTCTTACACCATGCTAACGAGGGTATATCGAGCCCTTCCCGCGAAAATGATGTAAGCGACATTTTTTCGATTTTCGTTTTTTTACGGAAATCTATGAAGAATATTCCAACACACCATCTCCCAAATTTTTAGAACTCAGCCATGTACCGTTACGAAATTAGAGCAAAAACAATTTTGATGTAAGCGCCATTTTTGCTTTTTGTGTGTTTGTGACAGCGAATTGTCGCTTACATCAAATTGCACATTTACATACCATGTCGTTATTCAACTATATTACAAGAAATGCGTTTTAATCTTATAATTCTTCGAATAAATACTTGCTACAAAATTAGTGTGCTTTGTTTTTAAATTGTAGATAAGAATTACTCTAAAAATGATTTGTTTCAAATAATTTTTTTTTGATGTAACCGCCACTTCTCAAAGTAAAAGCCTGATTGCGTGACAGCGAAAAAGATGTAAGCGACACAAACTACCGTTATATTGAAGATATTCCACAAATTTTTTTTTAATTTTTCAGTAAGTAGGATTTAATAACAGAACTATTTTAACAATTTTGGTTATGTCAAAAGTTATTCAATAAAAACCGTCTCCTGTAAAATTAGCTTTTTGTCGCTTACACCTTTTTCGCGGGAAGGGCTCGATATATTGACTATTTTATGGAATACCGATGATAGTGTAATAGACAATGTTTCTCTCTTGTAATCTCTTTTCAACATTATTTCTTTTTTTAACAAAATAGAAAAAACATTCTGTCATTATACCCTCAGCCTTTAGGCTATGAAGGGTATATACACTTTCATACGGGCAAAATGTGCCTCATCGAAATAATGGTTATAGACCCCAAGTATGTTTGGACGAAATGTGTTTCAGACAATTTGGAGTCGATTGAGCAATGTCCGTCCGTCTGTCTGTCTGTCTGGCTGGAGCGCACGATAACTTTCGAACGGATGAACCGATTCGGTTCAAATTTTGGCTTTCGTAATATTTTGCCCAAACTTAGTTTAAGTTCGAAGATGAGCTATATCGGTCCACTCCTTCCGGTACCTCCCCCACAAAAATTCGAAAATGTTCGGAAAATTTGTGCGCACGATAACTCTTGAAGGGAGTAACCGATATGGTCCATACTTTGCCCATCGTGGAGCGTGTACCAGACTTAGATCAGGTTTTAATATGGACTCAATTGGTCCACTCCGTCGGGTACCTCCCACACAAAAATTTGGAAAAGTTCAGTTTAGGACCATCTCTCGAATCGCTTTGGTTTTTGCTTTAGCAACTTGTATTCACTGCCCTCCATACGACGGTATAAGTTTCATCAGGGACAAGTCCATACTTCCTGAGAAAATAGCCTGAAAGTTGCAAAAAACCCCTATGACACCGTGTGAGGAGGTTGGAGGGCAAAATAACTCTCGAACAGGTCTGCCGATTCGGTCCAAAGATTGGTCTTAGTAATATTTTGTCCAAACATAGTTTAAGTTCGAAGATAAGCCATATCGGTCCACTCCTTCAGGTACCTCCCCCACAAAAGTTCAAAAATGTTCGGTAAAATTGTGCGTACGATAACTCTTGAAGAGAGTGGCCGAATTGGACCATACTTTACACATCTTAATATATCTACCAGATATAGATCGGGTTCAAATATGGACTATATTTGTCCACTCCATCCGGTACCTCCCACACAAAATTTCGGATACATGTTCACTTTAAGACCTGCTTTCGAATCACTTTGATTTTTGTTGAAGCAACTTGCATTCGCTGCCTCAATTGCAATGGTAAAAGTTGTTTCAGGGGCAAGTCCATACTTCTTGAGCAAACATCCCTGAAGTTGTAAAAAACCCCTATGGTACCATATGTAGTGGCTGGAGATCCATTCTTTTTAGTATCTCCTCCGCAAAACTTTTGATTTCTAATCCTAATCAACATTTTTGTCAGTTCAAACGCCCAAAATTCCCTAAATACATGCGTTTTTTTGGGAAAAAATTGTTTCAATATACACAGGCTGAGGGTATATCTCTGTCGGCCAAGCCGACTGATACTTTTTTACTTGTTTTGTTTGTTTATTCATAATAAAAAAACTTTTTGATGCGTCTGTTGTGAAAAATTTAAGAACGTGTTACCAGCTAAATCATAAGATGGATGAATAAAAATATTTATAATATATGTGGTAAGTATTGATACATATCTCGATACATATCTTAACACAATTCATTATCGCGTAATTTCATTAAACTTGTATACATTTTATTCCAGGAACTTTTGAATGATCTGAAGGACCCACGAGAAAAACATTCCAAGGACCAAATAAACATAAGTCGCTGTATCAAGGAGTCATACACTAGTTCCAGTATCAAGGATCAAGATCTATATGTATACACGATTATATTGTCCTTTGTAAATATTTGCACTCCATGTATTAAAATAAAGTGCGGCTAATGCATATATGCATTATCAAAGTTTCGGTCCACATCTCTGCTTTCTGGCTAGCTACTATTGACTCAGTTAATATGGAATTAACCATTTGAATCTGTCGAATGATTTTTCTACCCTTCAACCTTTTGTGGCTGACTATGATAAGCAACAGTATTTTAAAACTAGTGTTGGGTATCCTAGTTCCCTTAAAAATCGTTGGTGGGTGTTCCTTTCCTTTAAAGGAATTAGTTCATAAGCTTTATGATTAGAGAGAAAGTCCTCTGGGAGCAGGTTTCAAACATTTATAGCGTTGGGATTAATACCTTAGTTTTTATACTTTTTATATTCCCTAACTCAGTTTTTGAAAATTGGTAAAATCTTTAAATTTAAAATCATGAATGAAAAGTTGAAATAAAAGTTGACAGTACTCTTGCTTTAGGCTGAACATAACGACTACTTTTTTGGTCGCTAACTTACTGAAAAATATCGTTAATTACCAAAATTATAATCAATTCAATTCTACCGTTTTTTCGGTAACGCAAATAAAATGAGTTAGAGAGTCGCAATTCCTGTATAGAAATTTCAATAAAGTATTAAAATTTATTCTTTGATGTACAAAATCACCGGCAACTACGGATTGTTGTATTGTATTCTCGTAGTTATGCAACCAATAGATTTAAATTCCATTGTCTTATTATTTATATAAAAAAATACCTTTTTTGGTTTCGACGACAAGATAAAGTCAGTTGCTGATGTTCGCAGATATGGTTAAAATATATTCACCATACTGAGATGAGTGCATTTGAATCTTGAAGTTATATCTCAATTCGTAAGAGGCTGATGTCCAATAGGTACTGAAAATCAATATGTGCACATGGGGACGAAGTTTATATCCTTGAAGGATATATAAAGAAATATACACCAATTGTAGAGAAGTTTTACACTACAAAATACACAGCAAATGTCACCTAAATTACGCTGGAGGAGTAAAATTAAGAAGTAAATTTGGTAGCCAGGAAAGCTGCTTAAAATGGTCGCAACACGTGATATTTGCTTAATATGAATTCGTTTACCTTAGATGTCAGGTTATTTCTAGTAAGCTTCCGATATTAATAATTTATGTGTTTTTGTAACTACTCGGTAATTCGGACAATTTGATAATCCGGACATCGCCGAAACATGTGGTGTCCGGATTATCGAGACTATACTGTATTATTTTTTAACTATATCTTTGAAAAAAGCGTTTACTACATTTTTATGATTCTCCGAATTAAAGAAAATTAGTGATAAACAAATATTAGTTGTCATACAAATAATCTGACCAACAAAAAACCTTAATTAGCATCTACAATACATTGGCCCAAAAAGTCAGTTTGGTTGTCTCATGTGGCTCAAAAGTTTATATTCAATTATACCTACCTATATCTGCTTACAGTGACTTCAAAAAATTGTCCATAATTCTGATAAATTCAAATTTTAACATCATTTTGTGTGTGAGGTTTTTTCACCGAATCACCTTATAATTAAGATTTTATGTAATCTTATGTGGAAACTCATCACACTATGATACAGGGATGTGAGGTTGTAAAAAAACACAACCCTATTGCACACACGCCACGACTGCATTATGTATCATTGACTATTCGAATGATGTGAATGACTTTTATTTCTAAGTCAAAAATCGAATCAAACTAATTAAAATGCAAATAATAATCACTGATGCAGGGCGACGACATCAACATCAAGAGGATCTTATGGAATATTACACTTCGATGGTTAGCATAAATCAACCAACGACGACTATTCAAGTAATCCTTCAACCAAAGCAATGATACTTGACACACACACACATGTTACCTTCATGCATACTTTAATAAATACTCAAAAATGTGGCAGTAACCACATGATATCCATAAGGATTATGTATGGTTGAGATAACTCCCCGTTCAATCCAAAAAATTTAAATTAACCATCATTTTTTGTCATTGAGTAGAGAGACAGAAAAAAAAAAACAAATTACGCGTTTAACTGGCGGAAGGAAAGAAATCTGCAATCGTGATATTTCAATAATGAAACTATAGATGATATGCTACGAATAAAAACTACAATTCAAATGGAGAGTAGTTGTGAGAATAACAAGGTTCTTCATCTCAAAGCAATACTAGAATAATTTCCATGGCAATACTAGAATAATTTCCATAACTCTACAAACCCATTTCATTTGTTACAGCCATGGCAAAACAACACCCATTCGTCGTGTTGTGTTTTACTCTATAGTTGTTCTCCTCTAACTCATAGCAAAGAAGAGGCCAAACAACACCAAGAGGAGAACACCACTTTATGTCGTGTAATTTATGGGAGGTGTTACATTTACTTTTCCCCTTATCAAACAACAGAGTGAGAGAGAGTGCGTGAGAGCCCTTAGCGCAAGAGGTTGTAAACAATACAACTCCTCCCCTTTTCTTCGTAAAAGAAATAACATCATGAGCAGCCGCTATGTTTTGTTGTATTTGTTTACTTTTATTTCTGTACACGTTGTTATTGTTGTTTTTGTATAACAACATCTTGTGAGCTCTCTACTCATTATTATTAGACAAAAATAATAATTGGGCCGCCATATCCACCGAAAAAAAATTTGTCAAGTCATTATCGTAGCATTATATTTGTTGTTGGTTGGCTGAATGGATCGTCATTGCCACTGTTTTTAGCTACTGTTCTCTGTTGTTGCACATTGTTGTATCAATAAAATACCTACAACCATGTTTGTGCAGAGTCATACACAATTGCAACATGTCGTATTTATTTACAAAATACCTGTCGATGCCGTTGTGTCGATGGAAGTTTGTGTCCACTTTTTCCATAATATGTATTCTGCTACAAAGTGAACGGATCATAGATGATTTTATGTAGAATGTCAGGATGTTGGTATCAACTGACTGACTGACTGACTGGCAAGCAGGCTGCCTTAGTTGTTGATGATACTTGTTATACACAAAAATTCAAGTAGTGCCACTTGACTTTTTCTCGATGATGTTGATTCGGTATTTGTATTGTGATTTGAGTGAATATTTGTGTTTGTATGTATCCTTTAAGCCATTGACGTAGCCTGAAATACAGTTACACTCTAAATTATTTGTTGAAAATTGCTATGAACTATGATTCTTTCTTGATTTTATTTAGGTGTGTAAAAATTAACAAATAATAGAGTAATTTATGGAAATGTGTAATTTCAAACTCAAATTATTGCCAAAACAGTAGTTTCAACAAAATATGCATAAAATTAAACGCAAACTGCTTAATTTCAAACATAAAGTGTTGCAAAAACTGCTATTGCAGCAGAATGTGCTTAAAATTAAACACAAAAAATAGCAAATTCATTTTCGAACAATAAAAAATGTGTATTAGCAGAAGAACAACAATTATTGGACCAATTTAACAAGGATCTGCTTCCGAAAAAATGCACCATCTTAACTAGGGCCGCATACAGAACATGATCCCAGACGAGTCCTTAATCTGCATTCCTTCCAAACTTTGTGTGGGAGGTACCAGAAAGAGTGGTCCTAATGTAATCAATATTCGGACATAATCCGAGGATGTAGGAAATAATACGATGTATAACGTTTGGACGATATCGGTTTCTCCCTTGGAGGTTTATCTTACATACTACGCAGTTAATTGGTGCCGCCTGGCTTTTTTGTAGATTTTGGGTCATTATCTCAAAAAGTATGGATTTGCCCGATAAAATGCCGTCGTAAGAATGTTTATCAAAAAAAAAAAAATTCAAAACGATCAGAGACGAGCTGTTAAACTGCACTTTTCCCTAATTTTGTGTGGGATGTATCCGAAGGACGGGACCAATATAGTCCATATTCCCACCTGATACATGACTAGACGAAATAATACGATGTGCAAAGTTTGGACCAAATCGATTGCTCCCTTCGAGAGTTATCGTTCACACCATTTCACAGAAAAAATTAGAACTTTTGTGGGGGAGGTACCCGAAGGATTGGACCGAAAGACTTAAAAATAATAAATATATTGTTTTATTAACAAAATCACATTTAAATTCATATTGTTTATCATTTTATTTAAAAATTCGCATATTTCCATTATTTCTCAATCAACGAAACAAACGATGCTTTGGCTGTTATATGCCAAAATATGCAAAAAAAACATGGATAAAAAACTTCAAGTCAAAATCGGGAGGCTCGATTATCACCGTAGACATAGGGTCCAGCGGACTTTTATGCTTAGTACAATCCCAGGAATCAGAATCTCGACGCGCCCTTTAAGTTTTTTTCCTTCCATACAAATCGCTCCGCCCTAGCACACACGCAGAGAAATTATTGATAATGGTTGATCCAACAATTTTCGAAGTGCAAAATATGTATTGTATTTGAATGTAAAGATATTGTTAGATTCCGTATGTAGTATTGTGACTACAACAATAGTTTTTGTCCATTTCAAAAATGTTTTTGTCAAATCCAACAATAGTTTTTGTCAACTGGACGATATTATTGTCTTTTCTTCGACAATTTTATTTTCGGTATTCGATGCCGTGTGAAAAATAAACAATTTTGTTGAGTTTTGTTTGTATGACAGGATGATTTGCTCTTTGTTTTTTTTTTTTTTTTTTTTTTGTATCTACCCCACCAAAAATGAGATTCTTGTTATACCCTAGACCACTATATGGGGTGGGTATTATACGTCGGTTTTGGCCAAAAAGTTTGTAACGCATCGAAATAAAGGCCTGGGTACATAAGCAGCCTCGCCTGCTTGCCATACTTATACATATATACCAAAATGAATGTCACGACATGAGTCGATCTGGCTATGTGTGTCCATCTAAACCTTGTAATCACGCTACAGGTCGTAACTTTGATCGGATCGTCACCAAATTATGGGTGTTGGGGGTCCCGGGGGGAAGAATCCGATTGATTTTGGTGATGGTAGGATAGTATTTAGGGGTCGGAATGCGCAAAAAAACTTATTTGGAGAAAAAGTCAAAATTTTTTCTAAAGCAAATATCTCAGCTTCTATAAGGGATATACCAAAAGCAAAACCTGTCAATAAAATTGGAAAATATCACCTTTCTAACGATGAAAAATAGGTTGTTGTAGATAGTCAAACAAGGAAGATATCACAATAGTCGCAAATAAAACCCAACGTATCATTTTGGTGATTTTAATTATAATTTTTCCAGTTTTTTTTTTTAAATCACGCTACAGTTCGCAATTTTAATCGAATCGTCACGAAATGTTCGTGGCTAATATGGGTCTGGGAGGGGAAGATGACTACTAATTCTGTTGATGGCCGGATAATATTCAGGAATCGGAATGGGCAAACAACATATTCCAAAAACAAAGGCTGACTAAGAAAGTAGAAAATCTTATATTTACAATGATGAGATGTAGGTCGGCGTAGGTGGCCAAATAACGGAGATATCGCAATAGTCGGTAATACATCCCATTTTTCAATTTGTTGTAATCACGCCACAGTCGGAATTTTGATCGGATAATAACGAAATTTTGGACGTTGATGGGAGTTTCACACTGGAAGAAACCTATTGATTTTGGTAATGCCTAATTTTCAGGAGTCGGAATGGGTAAACAACTTATGTGGAGAGAATTCAAAGTTTTATTCCTATGTGAATATCTCCGAACATGGTAGAACAAATACAAGGTAAAGTTAATACTACAACAAATACAACTCGAACAACAACCACAAAGGTATTTGTTTTTGTTTGTAACGTTACTGTCAGTTGTATTTGTAAACAAAACAAGGAAATGTCTATAAATTATTGGAATTTAAAAAACTAATAATTTTTCACATTTGGTTGAATATTTTGGAAAACATGAATGAAAACTCGTTAGATTTTCAATTTGAATGTTTCCATATCATTCCACTAAATGCATAACTTCTCGCAGAAAGTAGAATTCTTGCAAAAATGTTTGGGGTCGCTGGTAATTCATTGAAAAAAGAGAAGCTGCTTCAATCGTTTGCTTTTGAAAACAAAAAAGCACATGTTTATTAGGGCTTTATTATTTTCAAGTTTAACAAAACACCACACATATTAACAAATATTGTACCGCCTCTATAAGCGGTGTTTTAGTGTGCGGCATGTCGTTCGGACCTGTAGGAGGTTACATGTCAATGATATGAAGCCGTCTTTATGGGAAATAGTTTTTTTTTCTGATGAATAAATTTGTTCTTCAAAAATATATATCCCTAATATACATCGAACATAGAAATAAATATATAAAATGTCGTATGGAATTTGACACTAACACTACAACCCAGTTCAGTCAGCGGGGTATTGCTGCTACCTTTTCTTGTTCTACCATGCCTCCAGCCCTTCTATAGGATGACATTCAGGTGTTCTATAAGAAGTCCTTCAGATCTGCTATATGAAGACATTCAGGTCTTCTATAAGAAGTCCTCCATTTTTTCTATTAGAAGGCCTCAAATCTTCCATAAGAAGACCCTAGGTTTTCTATAAGAAGACCCTAGCTTTTCTATAAGAAGACCCTAGGTTTTCTATAAGAAGACCCTAGGTCTTCTATAAGAGGCTTTAAATGTTCTAGAAGAAGACCTCCAGATATTCTATAAGAAGACCTTCTATGTGAAGACCCCCAAATCTTCTAATAGTAGACCTCCAGATATTCTATGAAAAACCTTCGTTTCTTCTATAAGTAGACCTCCTATATGCAAACGTCCTTCTCTTCTACGAGAAGACGCCTTGAGACCTCCTGCTCTTGTATAAGAAGTCCTCCTTCTCTTCTATAAGAAGACCTCCAGCCCTTCTATATGCAAACGTGCTGCTCTTATATGAAAAGACGTCCTGCTCTTCTATCAAAAGACGTCCTGTCCTTCTAAATGCAAACGTCCTGCTCTTCTATGAAAAGACGTCCTGCTCTTCAAGAAGAGGACCTCCTGCTCTTCAAGGAGAGGAGCCCTTCTATATGCCCTGCTCTTCTATAAGAAGACCTCTTCCTCTTCTATAAGGCCTCCTGGTCTTCTATAAGATGAAATTTAATTAAAAACTTGAATATTTTAGTTTTGTTTTTTCTTTCTTTAAATACATTCTATGCCATATGGCATAGTGTCCAAAAACCACTTTTCCAAACAAAATGTTAAAAAATTAGTTTTGATTATTCATATAGCGGGCTTAAGTATATATAAAATTGGAAAAATATATTTTTCAGATCAAAAACAAAAAAGAAGCACCGAAAGGGTTAATGACAAAATACAGTGAGTGTCAAAAATATTCGATTTACAATTTTACCAATAATAACACCTCAGTATTTTAGAAGCCTTATTGATCATTAAGCTCGATTTCCAACGATAAATTAATTAAAAAAATAAACAAATACTTAAAAATTTTTGTCCTGTGGCAATTAAAAAATGTATATAACATAGATCTATGGCAACCCTAAAAGCGAGAATAACAGCTCTGTTCCAGAACCTGCAAGAAGCTACTACTTTTTACTACGATAACATTTTTTCCTTTATGTTATCGAAAAAAATAGTAAAAATTAGTAGATTCTTGCAGTACTGGAACAGACCAAATAATGAAAAGTTTGTTAACCCTGTTTTTTATGGGTCAAAAATATTCGGATTTTCTAACTTTTGTTAAATATTTTCCCCAAAAAAAAAAACAGGTCATTATCGACCTTTTTATACCCTCAGCATTTATGCTAACGAGGGTATATATGTACATTTTCATACGGGCAAAATGTGCCTCACCGAAATAATGGTTTTAGAACCCAAGTATTTTTGGACGAAATGTGTTTCAGACAATTTGGAGTTGATTTAGCCATGTCCGTCCGTCTGGCTGGCTGGCTGGTGCGCACGATAACTCTCGAACGGAGCAACCGATTCGGTTCAAAATTTGGCTTTCATAATATTTTGCCCAAACTTAGTTTAAGTTCGAAGATGGGTAGTATCGGTCCACTACTTCCGGTACCTCCCCCACGAAAATTCGAAAATGTTCGGACAATTTGTGCGCACGATAACTCTTGAAGGGAGTAACCGATTTGGCCCACACTTTGTACATCGTGAAAGTTGTACCAGACTTAGATGAAGTTTAAATATGGACTCAATCGGTCCACTCCTTCTGGTACCTCCCACACAAAATTTCGGAAAAGTTCAGTTTAGGATCGCTTTGATTTTTGTTGTAGCAACTTGTATTCGCTGTCCCCCATACGACGGTACAAGTTTCATAAGGGGCAAGTCCATACTTCCTGAGAAAATTGTCTGAAAGGTGCAAAAAACCCCTATGACACCGTGTGTAGTGGTTGGAGCCCAAGATAAATCTCGAACGGATCTGTTAATTCGGTCCAAAATTTGGCCTTCGTAATATTTTGTCCAAACATAGTTTATGTTTGAAGATAAACCATATCGGTCCACACCTCACAAAAATTCAAAAATCTTCGGAAAAAATATGCGCACGATAACTCTTGAAGGGAGTGACTGATGTAATCCATTCTCTGCACCTCCTAATATATCTGCCAGATATAGATCAGATTCGAATATGGACTATATTTGTGCACCCCTTTGGGTACCTCCCACACAAAATTTCGGATAAGTTCACTTTAAAACCTGCTCTCGAATCACTTTGATTTTTGTTGAAGCGATTTGCATTCGCTACCTCCATTACAACGGTAAAAGTTTTTTCAGGAGCAAGTCCATATTTCTTGGGAAAACATCCCGAAAGGTGTAAAAAACCCAATATCCCCATATGTGGCTCTCGAACTGTTCTACCGATTTGGTGCAACATTTTGTCTTCGTCAAATTTTATCCAAATTTGGTTTCATGGTGCAATACCGGTCCCCAACTTCCGGAACTTCTCCCCAATATTTAAAAAATGTCACTAATTTTTTAGGGCGATATCACTTGAATGGTGCAACCAATTTAGTCCAAACTTTGGATCTCCTAATATTTTGTCAAAATTTAGTTTAACTTCTAAAATGGCCCAATATCGGTCCTCCCTAAGGGTACCTCCCCCACAAAAGTTTAACATTTGTGTTAATTCCTAATCCACATTTTTGTCGCCAAATTCAAATGTTGAAAAAGGGCCACAAGATTCTGAAGAGACGCTAAATACATTCTCTCTGTCCGTAGATGAAAGTAGGCAAAGCCAACTGACACTTTTTTACTTGTTCTTCAATATTAGCATACATTTTAATAATTGCGAACAGAATCTTTGGTTCTGTGTGAAAAAATATTATATTTTATAGCTAATTATTAAAATTTAGCGCTATTTTGTTTTTCAAAATAGTCAGGCTTAATCCCATAGTCGTTGTTTTAATATTTTAATAAAACAACTTTATTAGTGGAAAAAATGGCGATGTTTACCAAGGGGTCAGGCAGAAAAGACTATAGTTTCAGATCTCGCCACAGATCTTCATCAGTTCCCTTGTTTCTTGTTTTTCAACAAGAAACTTTTTATACCCAAGTGTCAATTGCCCCCTCGAATAGATACGTGTGCAAAGAAACACTCTGATCGAGAATTTCAAAATAGCTAATGAAAAACGATATCCTAGAAAAGAGAAAACTGGTTATATTTCATTATAAAATCGGCAGAAATAAAATTAAGAAAGGAATATAATTGAAGTTATGTGCAAATGTCACGAAAATATAGAAAGGAAAATTTGTTATTGTAGTAAAAAATTTTAGATTCTTGCAGGTTCTGGAACAGGTATTTTAATTGTATTTCGGTTTCAACGAAAACCGAAACAGGCAGGACTGAAGTCGTAAAAACACACTAGAGTGATTTCAATGAAATAATGCATGAAATTAGGTGTTCTTAAATCGAGTTCCATACTAAAGAAATTTTTCGAAATTGCTATAATGGGGAACTAGACCTAAAAACGCCTAATTTCACGAAATTATTTCATTGAAATCACTCTAGTGTGGACCGGGACATTCTGAACAGAGCAGTTTTAGGAACTAAAAATGTGAGATCAAATATTTCTTAAAAATTTTATGTTTGTGAAATTATTTTTAAGATTAAATTCTTATTTCTTAAGAAAATTTTTTGGAATTTTATAATTTAAACATCAAGAATTATTATGCTTAAGAAGATCTTTCGTCCTTATTAGATTTGAAAGACTTTCTAGATGTAGACGATGTCTTTCTTTAGTAGCATTTTCTTAGCAACATTTTGAATTGGAAATATTTCATCAAAATTGACTGAAGAATGTGGAATAAATAAAATACCAAAGGCTAGTCTGGATATGAGTACCTATATCTGAAAACAATAATTCTACCAACACATTTTTAACACCACTTTGTGCCAAGAATCGCTAATGTTTGCATCTTCAAATCCTTTCAGATCAGAATAATCTGATAAAGCTAGAAATTGGGAGTTGATATTTTAAAAATGCTGTGCTTCAGTGGAACACAGTCTCATTAAAAGTGGAAGTATAATATTTGTCTTTCCATCTACAATATTTTCAGGTACCTCAGTAAACAGAGCTAAGAATTACTCACATTTTTGTTCTGTACAAGAACTTGCAAAAATCTATTTTCATGTTAATTTTTTTTTTTGACAAATTAAGAAAGAAAAAGTTTTCAAAATTTCAGATCTAGTAGGTTGTTGCAGGTGAAATAGTACTGAATTGGCCGCGGGCGTATATCGGTAGATTTCATAGTAAAATGGTAATGAAGGAGTGACGTCCCCAAACGTGACATAGTCTTTTCTTCCTTCTTCGCAGGTTTCGAGAGTGACAATGTACCCACTTTTTCTGTTTGTGCTCCCTCACTAAACTACTGACTTTCATTGTCAGTTCTTCGACATCTGAAGCGATGATTGTTGGTAAACTTTCTTAAATATGGCCAATTAAATTATTGATAAGCTCGATAACTTACAAATTGATTAAATTTAGCCAAAACTTTAAAAATGTTAATATTACTTCTTTAGTTTAAGCGCTTTTGTGGCTCAAAAGCTCTAAAAATCCTACGGCGAGCAACTAAAATGGGTGGTGAGTAAGAAAACAGAATAACTCTATTGATCCATTCCTTTAGGTAGCTCCCCCCACATACAAGTTCAACACTTTTGTGCTTAAATCCAAATTATGAACACTTCTCGGATTGTGGGAAATTTCAACAGCGGACAACTTCTTGAAACGTATTGAAATTTAATTAGGGGATAGTGGTGAATTGGGTACCACGGTGGCGCAATGGTGTGCACACCCGCCTTGAACACATACGGTCGTGGGCCCCGGCCAGGCAACCTCAAAACGCTTTTCAACGGTTGCAAAATAAACCTCAGTAATGTTGGCGACATTTCCTGAGTATTCAGCCATGTAAAACTTCTCTACAAAAGTGGTGTCTTAGACACGCCGCACAGTGTCACGACCGTGGCCAAAAATGGTAAAAACTAAATACTTCGTTGAACAAATTTATTGATGGGGAGTGATAGAAAAAATATTAATTAAGAAGAATCTCCGCGCGGAGTTGTTTTTTTTTCTCTTTTTTGTCTCCCATCGGACGCCTCCCCAGGTGGTGGATAGGGGAACGCTCAACATATGATGGGTACCGAAAAAATAAAATATGTGGGGCGAACCAAAAGAAAAAAGGAAAAAACAGTGTCTGTTCCCATATTGGGCGACTGCAAACAGCGTCTGTACTCCAGTGGAGCGGCTGAATACCGAGAAGGAAAACTGTAAACCCTTCAGAAGGCAACGGGAAACCATTGAAGTAATATCCCATGAAAATCATGCAAATATGGACACACATGAACAACGGCCCTCAATCTCCGGTCATACGAGGGTGCTAAGAATCCCCGGAGGTAAAACAAAACACACTCTGAATATTGGTACATGGTACGTGCGAAGTCTTTATGAATCTGGAAAGTTTGCTAATACCGTGAATGAAATGAATAAATTGAAAATCGACATTTTAGGAGTCTGCGAAACCTGGTGGCCTGACAGTGGAGACTTTGTCTCTGAAAATGTTAAAATGTTTTATTCAGGAAATATGAATAAAAATCACAGAAACGGCGTTGGAGTTATTGTTAAAAAACATATAGCAAAATGTGTATCAGGCTTTATTCCCAAATCTGATAGAACAATGCTTATACAATTGGAAGCAAGACCACTAAAAATTAATATTATACAAGTATATGCACCTACCGCTGATAAAAGCAAAGAAGAAGTCGAAGAGTTTTACGAAGATATTAAATACTTAATGAACATGACTAAACACCATGAAATAACAATAGTTCAAGGCGACTTTAATGCTAAAGTGGGCCAAGATATAGTGCCCGGGATTACGGGAAAACATGGCCTAGGAGAGAGGAATGAAAGAGGCAGCAGAATGATCCAATTCTGCCAGGAACATAACATGAAAATTACAAACACAATGTTCTCCCTTCCCCCTAGAAGACTGTATACCTGGAAGTCACCCCAGGATAGACCAACAAACATAGTGAGGAATCAAATCGATTATATATTAATTAACAAACGCTATTCTTCTTTTGTAACAAAAACCTCTACGTATCCAGGAGCGGACGTCCCATCCGATCATGTATTACTGATGACAAAGCTACAAACAAAGCTAAGGACAAACATGAAGAAAAAAATACGTAAGAGAATTAACGTTGAGAAACTTGATGAGCCATCAATAAAAACAGAAATAAAAGCCTTCATAGGGCAAGAATTTAGTAAAATTGAAGGAATGGACAGTGAAAGCATATGGAAGTCGGTAAAACAATCGCTAAAATCAATAGCAGATAATAATTTAGGAAGCAATCCAAGAAAACGGAAGAATGAATGGATGACTGCAGAAATACTGGGCCTAATGGAAGAACGTCGAAAATATAAGAATTCCAACTACGAATTATATCATGAATTAAATAAAGAAGTACAATCTGCAATCAGAGCAGCGAAAAATGACAATCTTAACAAACAATGCCAGGAGATCGAAAGATTACAAGAACTTCATGACGATTTTAATCTCCACAAAAAAAAATTAACGAAGCAGCGGGAATATATCGTAAATCACTGCCAAAAGTTCTATACAACAGCAACAATGAAGCTGTTTTTGATATTACGGAGAAGAAAGCTATATGGCAGAATTACATAACCTCTCTTTATACAGATGAAAACAGATCAAACTACGACATAATGGAACCCGAGCCACAAGTAGGAACTCCGATAACTAAACACGAAACTGAAGCTGCTATTAAATCTTTAAAAATGAAGAAAGCATGTGGTCCAGATGAAATCCCATCCGAAATTCTTAAACTGATTGAAGGCGATAATATCAACATACTTGTAAGGCTTTTTAATTGCATATATGAAACCGGTAAATATCCACAGGACTGGCTAAAATCTACGTTCATAGCTATTCCTAAAAAAGGACATCCAAAAGCATGCAACGATTATAGACTAATTAGTCTTATGAGCCATGCCCTTAAAATTTTTCTCAAGATAATTCATGGCAGGATATATAAAAGATGTGAAAATGTTATGGGATTCTCTCAATTCGGCTTTAAAGAAGGAATGGGAACACGTGAAGCGCTTTTTTCAATTGAAGTTGTTCTTCAAAAATGTAAAAATGCTCAAAAAGACGTTTATATTTGCTTTATAGACTATGAAAAAGCATTTGATACAGTCAAACACGATAAACTTGTAGAAATCCTTGCATCTATTGGTATCGAAGAAACGGAAATTCGCTGCATAAAAAGTTTATATTGGCAACAGACCGCACAGGTTGATGTTGAAGAAGAGATGACTGAAGATATAATAATATCTAAAGGTGTTAGGCAAGGATGTATATTGTCACCTTTACTATTCAATGTATACTCCGAAAAAATATTTCAGGAATCATTTAAAGATGTTCAGAAAGGAATATTTGTAAATGGCGCTTTCATCAACAATGTAAGATATGCAGACGACACAACAATCTTAGCTGACAGCATGTCAGGTCTTCAATATCTCTTAAATAGGCTGGTAGCACAAAGCGAGTTGTATGGGTTAAAAATCAATATTAAGAAAACAAAATATATGATTGTGAGCAAAGAAAACCGCTGTCCCCCTTTCACACTAACAATAAAAGATACACCAGTAGAGAGAGTATACAGCTTTAAATATCTCGGTGCAGTGATAAATGACAAGCTGGATAACTCATCCGAAATAAGATGCCGAATTGAAATGGCGAGGGAAGCATTCATCAAGTACAAGAAAATCTTTACCAGCCATGATATAAACATAAAAACCAAGCTGCGATACATGAAAACATATGTATGGTCAGTTCTGTTATACGCTGTCGAAGTTTGGACCTTAAAGGCAACAGATATTAAAAAACTAGAAGCTTTTGAAATGTGGACATACAGAAGAATATTGAAAATTCCATGGACGCCAAACAGTGAGGTACTGCAAAGGCTACACCAGGGAAAGGAAATAATCCATATAATAAAAAAACGAAAAACAGCTTATCTTGCGAAACAACAAATATAAGCTACTCCAAAATATAATCCGAACAAAAATTGTAGGAAGACCCACTAGAGGAAGAAAAGAAATGATATGGATTAATAACATACAGGAGTGGACTGGTATCCAAGATGTTGGGAATCTTCTCAGCGAAAGCCGAAACAGGGAGTCATTTGCTGAGATAATAAGAAATTTATAAACACCAAAATGAAATTTATAATGTAACAGATCTAATATGTATGTATATAATTGCATTGATCGCCAAAATTCGAAAAACGAATAGGCAAATAAAGAAGAAGAAGAATCTGAATTTTGGTACTGATACGTGAAGTAGTTTTTGCTATATGAGGATTTAAATCCGACAATTTTAGTTAATACCTATTTTTGTGTGTTTTTTTCTTAAATTAATAAATTATATTATGCGTTAATATTTAAAATTTAAAAGTAACGGTCGCTGCAAAAATGGTTCCTAAGTTCTCTTGGGATGTAATAAACTTGGCTACACCTTTGTTTGCATGTAAATATTAATCATATGGTGTTTACATTTACCCAAACATGTATTACTAAGTTTATTAATTTTCTGAAGCAAATTTTAAATTGAGTGGAGTTGAAAAAAAATTGTATAAAAGTGTATATCGATATTTTTTGCTGTATGAGTAGTAAAAAGTGAGTACTTCAAATATATAAAGGTTCCAGCTGCAGAGGTTTGCAGACCAATGTGTTACTTCTCTTTTTCAGCGACCACTTCACTGAGAGGATACCCCCTTTTTTAACAAATCGTTTTGCGGTGTTGGCTGTAGCCCAAAAACGAATGAACCGATCATCATATATTTTTGTGGGCTTATTAAGTACCTAATAGTCTTGCTTTAAAACGAGAGAATTTTTAAAAATATAAATTTTAAAAAAAAATTTTGAACAGCGAAAATCAAAATTCGATTTTTTACAAAAAATTGACCGTTTTTTGACCACTAACACTGTGCAACAAAATGGAGCTCAAAGTCTGGGGGGTGGAAAATTCCTATTGGAGATGAAAGACCTTGGTGAGTATATACAGAACCCCGAAGGACAGATTCGCCGTGAGTCGAACTTTCGCGATATGGCGTGATAAAGTTTTTGCTAGAGACCCTGTAAGCCATCATGTATTAGCGTTATATCTTTGTTCACTGTTGCTTTAGCTTATTTTTGAGATCACATGTGTTCAGTGAAATCGAATGAGGATTATTTTCGTAGAGCACTTCGACCTTCTAACTCGCATCCTTCAATGTCCTTTTCGTCCTTTATTTTAAGAGCCGCTATAAAAGTACCACAAGATGACGTTTTTCAGCTTCGAGATATTTTCTGTCGGCCAGAAAATTTTAGGTACGGCTCTCCTTGACAACAAATCGATTATGTCGAGTTTTCGTGGTCTTTTTGTGCATTTACCCTGTTTTTGTTCAGAAAAATACTATATTTTGTTTTTTGTATATTCGTTACAGAACATACAAAAACACAAAACACAGTTTTTTTCTGAGCAAACAGGGGTAAATGCATAAAACGACCTCGAAAACGCGACAACATCGATTTGTTGTCAATGAGAGCCGTACCTAAAATTTTCTGGCCGATATTTTTGCTGAACATTTCGAAGTTGAAAAACGTCATCTTGTGGTACTTTTATAGCGGCTCTTAAAATAAAGGACGAAAAGGACATTGAAGGAAGCGAGTTAGAAGGTCGAAGTGCTCTACGAAAATAATCCTCATTCGATTTGACTGAAGACATGTCATATCAAAAATAAGCTAAAGCAACAGTGGACAAAGATATAACGATAATTCCTGATGGCTTATAGGGTCTCTAGCAAAATTTCATCACGCCATATCGCGAAAGATCGACTCACGACAAATCTGTCCTTCGGGGTTCTGTATATACTCACCAAGGGCTTTCATCTCCAAAAGGAATTTTCCACCCCCCAAAATTTCGGTTCACAGTGTAATCGGTCAAAAAAAATTTTAAAGGAAATTTCTCATATATAAAGACAAGAGTTTGATATATTCAATATGCTCACAAACAATATGAAGACTAAACACCAAATTTCAGTCATATCGGGTGGATATTGAGGCCACAACACTGAAAACACCGAAAATGAGGAGGCACGGTTCAATGGGGGCTATAGGAAGACGAGGACCTATACCGACATATTTCTGGTGGAAGGTTATAAGTCCCCCAACGGAGACTTAATACCAATTTTCAGCCATTTCGGTGTGATAATCAGGCTAAAACCTCCAAAATACCGAAAATCGGGAGGTACAGTCCTATGGGGGCTATATGAAGGCGTGGACCTATGCAGACAAATTTCATGGTGAAGGTATAATGCCCCCTGCGAAGACTAAATACCAAATTTCAGCAATTTCGGTGTAATAATGAGGCTAAAATCTTCAAAATACCGATAATCGGGAGGTACCGTTATATGGGAGCTATATCAAAACGTGGACCTAAGCCCACAATTCTCTGTTGGAATGTTTGATACCTCTGCCGAAGACTAACCACAAAATTTGAATACTTTCGGTTGGTCATTGTGTCTTAAACATTCAAAATACCGAAAATCGGGAGGTACGGTTCTATGGGGGCTATATCAAAACGTGGACCGACCAACCCAAATTTTTGTCCTGAAGATTGTAAGTCAATAATAGGTACGTGTACCAAAATTGATGCACCTACGACAACTCCTTCTATTTTTGGCCACAGTTAATATGAACTCGCGACATAGTGCGCCGTTCGGACTCGGCGATAAACTGTAGGTCCCTTATCATTGAGCTAATATGAATGGGGTTGCACTAATTGATATGAGAGAAGTCTCCCTTGTCCCTTATGGGATGTTTGTGGAACAATTATTATAGTGATATGCATATAAAATTGAATGTAAAATTGAAAAAGCTATCAAATATCCGTACTTACCCTCGTAACGGAATTAATTTCATTTTCGAGTGTCTGATGTTGACATTTTGAATAAATTTTAATTGAGTTTTGTTCACAATGAAAATGTGTTTGCTTAACTTGCCACTTTGTGCAACAATGCAATGAACGAACGTTGGCCCTCCCATGCCTCTCCGAAAACTACCGCTACAACATACATACATCTGTTTATGGTGGAGATAAATAAAGTATGTTATTGTTACTGCTGCTACTGGCTACTGCAAAAACTAGAACATGCTGCTCTGCTGTTGTAGTTGATAGAATGAAATCGTTGCCCACCTTTAATGATTCGTGGCCAGATTAATTACATCCTACTGGTTGATTATTCTGGTAGGCTGACAAGCAGACAACAAGCAATCGACCAAACAAACAACAGTGACTATAATAGTGACTATGTTTGTACAAAATAAAAATGTGGAAACCCATATACACCCACACACACGCAATGACACCGATGCACTTATACAATAAGCCACCAGACAAATTAATCCAGCCACTAAACATCCCAGCTAACAATTTTATCCAAGGTCTCTGATTTCCGAGATTTTCTGAATATTTTTTAGATATTTGCCGATTTCTCTAATATTTTGTTAGAAATTGTACCGATTTTCTAAAGGTTTTGTTTTTAAGAATCTCTGCACATTTTCTGAAGAATCGTATCGAATTCTCTTCGATTTCTAATCGATTTTCTATTTTGTCGAAAAACAAAGTGATTGGTTATAAAATTCGCATATACAAATTTTATTTATACCCTACACCACTATGGGGGAGGGTATTATAAGTTGGTTTTGGCCAAAAAGTTGGTAACGCATCGAAATAATGGTCGTAGACCCATACATATATATACTTAAATGAATGTCTCGACGAGCTGAGTCGATCTGGCTATGTGTGTCCATCCGTCCGTCTGTCCATCTAAACCTTGTAATCACAGCAATTTTGATTGGATCGCCACGAAATTTTGGGTGTTAATGGGGGTCCCACAGAGGAAAAACCCTATTGATTTTGGTAATGGTCGGATATTATTCAGGGGTCGGAATGTGAAAAAAACCTATTTGGAGAAAAGGCCAACGGATACTTACAAAATTTTTGCGTACATCCCACATTTCCATTTTTATTTGAGTTGTACTGACGATGCACTTAAATGCGTTTCAACAAAATTGACCTGTATTAATGAAGACATTCAGAGCAAAGGCGCTAAGCTATCCCAATTTTAATATTTTGAAGTTTACCAGTCAAAAGCTTAGGTGTAGGGGGTATCACATAGTCGGCCCCTACCCGACTATAGCCTTGGCTTACTTATTTTTTTTTTAATATAACACTGAGCAACATTTTTAAGGTGATCTTGTGCAAACAATTCGAACTGAAGATTTTTCGAAAGTACAGACCCAAACGACAAGAAACCCTAGTTGGGTTTTGTTGTGTCAGATCCAGCTCGGATTTTATGGCCCCATCTAAACATGGTTAAATATTGAGTTTTTAAAGAAATTCGGGGCTATATCTCTGAAATCAATGCGAATCTTCTACTGACCTCTGAAGCAAATTTGTAGATAAGGACAAGAATAAAATATTTGGAAAAACAATGAACTGGAAAAACTTCATTTATTGCCTCAAATTTCAAAATAAATGCAAAAATGCCACAATTTTTATACATTTCGCACCGTATCTCCAAAACCGTTAATTTTTTCTGAATATTTTCTTTTGGAAAAATATTCCCTGGAATGTAATACACAACTCTTCAGAATATGTCATTGTTGTAAAATGCCTCTATGCCGTTGTTTTTTGTACATTTTGCAACGACGATTTAATAAAATTGTCAATAATGTAGTGAAATCCGAAATGCGAGAATAAACTGTTGGTGTGAACTGTGTTTGAAATACGTGTTGTAAAAGATATGATGCAAAATACCGCTGAAACATCATGAAGTAAGCATGTTAGAGTTTCAGAATGTTCTAAAGAATTGTTGAGAACTTTATTTGGAAGATTTTTGCAAAAGGTTACTTGGTTCAACTCCCAATAGTTTAGCCGATACTGACCAGAATTTTAGCAATTATGTACAATTTTCTATATTTTATAGATTTTGATGCCCTAGATGGAGTTTTTCTTATGTGTTTTTTCCAAAGATAAGTTCTACTAGTTTAGGGCTACAATATTGCTAAAGACAGCAAGACCAAATTCCTATTCGTTTCTGAGATAGAGGCCTGATAAATGCAAAAAAGTGTAGATTTAGCCCGGTTTAGATGAGGCCATAAAATCCGAACTGGATCTGACAGGACAAAACCCTACTAGGTTTTTTATAGTCTAAATATGTACTTTCAAAAAATGCATACTAGAAGTTGTTTGCATTTTCAGTGTTGCATTGCGTAAATGCAACCTATAATAATTCAAGCTAGTGTTGATAGCTTCAACATACTCATGCACATTATTCTACTATTAATCACATCATTGAATTGAAACGTTTGAATTGAGAATCTTTCATAAATAGCGCATTTAAAGAAAATTGTCTCTGACTGGGGTTTGTTGTGTGTTGTGTCAATATCAAAGGCGTCAACGCCTAAGAATTTTCCAGAATTTCTTTCCGAATTCGGACCGATTTTTTTTACAAAATCTAAATTTTCCACCGAGCTTTTTCCGAATTGGGACCGATTTCTGTCAGAAAATCTAAATTTTTCTCCGAATTTTTCAAGAGCGAAACTCTAATATTTTTTAAAATTTCCTTAGAAAATTATTTCCGAATTCGGTGACCACGTCCATACCATTCGTACCGAATTTGGCATCAGAATCGGAAATTTGTTCAGAAATTCTGTCCGAATTCGAAACGAATTCGGAAAAAATTGCATCGGCTGCACTATTCTGGAAAGAAAGAATCGAGTATGGTTAAGTAACAGAGCGGAGGAATCGCCAAGAGCGAACGAATCGCGAGGAGCGAATGAGTTGCAAGGAACGAACGAATCGCAAGAAGTGAACAAACCGCAAGGAGCGACGTCTGTTTTTATATTCGGTTTAAATGGATCTGACTGCGGTCAATGCCACACGTCTTCTCTTGGACTTTGTCTAAGACTTGGGCTCAAAAAATTCAGCGTCGAAAACTAAACATCGTGTCCGTCTAGCTGTTTGGAGTGAATGAGAATTATGTCCGAAGGTAAGGTAATTTTGTATTGATACGAGGTGTAATATCAGAGAAGCGACTGTTGAATTTAGCGGTCACGCTACAATCGCCTAAAATAATATTAATATCATGGACAGAACAACGGTCATATGTTGATTCTAAGCCCTCGTGGAATATATCTTTGGTCTGTTCGCCATTGTCTTCAGTGGGTGCAAGAGCGCAAATAAAGCATGGTAGCGCCAGCTCCGGATATAAATTTGACTTGTCTTTAATTTGGCAGTTTATCCGGTGGCCTGTTAGCAATGTCATTTGTTACTGTCAGCGGTATGTTAACTAACTACAGGCGCCAATGTCATTTTTGTTTTGCTTTTGGTTTCTTTTTTGGTTTTTGTCTCGCGCGAATTCAGTCGTAGTTCAAAGAAGTAATAAGAAGTGTTAAAAAAGTGTTTAAGCTCCTAACCATACCGTCCACAAAACACCGTTTATTTAAGAGTCAACATTGTATTAATCATAACTTGAATTTCTAATAATATACTTTATAATCGGGAAATAATCAAGTTCGTGTGTGTGTGATTTATTTTTCCTTTGGAATTCTTGGGCAAGCATTAATAGCCCAGTGTGAAGATAACCGGTATTTTACTTCCACCAATCGGACCTTCTGGGAAGACAGATATACAGTTGGTGCTGAACAGAACAAAGCAGATGTCGCTTACTTTTGAGGGGTGTTAAAGGCAGCTCCCCACGGACCAAAATAAGTTCTGGGCTTTGTCATGTTAAAGCCGTTCAGGACCGTTGCTAGGTATCTTTCATCTCCTACGTCAACATCGTTATTACAACTAAACTCCAATACTAGTAAAACTATTGCAATAGGAACCCTAAATACCAAATTATAGATAATTCGGTCAGAAAATGTAGCTAAAAACTCTAAAATACCAGAAAATCGGGCGGTATCGTTATATTGGGGGCTATACGTAAACGGGACCAATATAGCCCATCTTCGAACCTGACCTGTCAGCAAACAAAAATTTCAATTTCAAAAATGTCAGCGTCCTATCTCAATTTTTGTGGATGCTACAGTGATTACCACAGACGGACGGATGAATTTGCACAGATCGGCTTAATATTAATATTACCTTGATCAAGAATATACATATATACTTTATAGCACCGACGTAGCCATATGTCCAACATATTTGAAAATATAAAAATAATGAAGGTGTTCTTTAAGCGTTTAATCGGAATTTTAGGCTGACTGTAAGTGTTACTGAGTTCAGAACAATACGTTTATTTGTATTTATTGAACGTTTGTAACATATTACGCCCAATACTTTGGCTTATAAACAGCATCCAGAGAATAACATTTTTGCGATATTTTGTTTTTGAAATTTTTTATAAGAGCAATTCAACAATAAAAGGTAAAACCCTTGCTTAATCTTTGTGCTTTTAAGTGTTTGCATCAGGGTTTAAAACAGTGTTCACCAGCAACAACAAATTCAACCGCTGCGTTTGTGTTGGGCACACACACGAGATTATCTATCCCTCTCTAGATAAACATCGTGTGCGTTAATTCAATGCTAAAACAAAGAAGATGATCGGTGGTGAGAGCAACGTTCAAACTCACCATAATTGAGATTGTGTGTGTTCACACAGACACGGCTCGCGAGCCCAGTGGTGATTAACATTGGTTTAAAAGCCAGCATCTAAAAACATTAGCATTAGTTGTACATTTCAACTGCTACACAATATTCACACACACGGCCGACTACATATTTAGCAGTCGGCTGACCATTCGTCGCAGCGAATTAGCCACAGAGTGTGTTTTTTGTGATTAGAGTTGCCAACGCAGTAATAAAAAAGATGTCATTTAATGTCATAATGCTCCCATCATATGGTAGAACCTAAAGAATACTAATTATTATTGTTTAAAAATAAAAAAAATGTATTTTGAACGGCTTCACCAAAAATTCACATGTCCTTTGAACGAAAAAGTGGAATTAATTATATCGTGATTTTGAATGCATTACACTGGTAACCCTGATCTCAAAAACAATTGTTTGCTGAAAACATGGCTAAGCCGTTGAAACTTTGTTGCTTATTCTCTTTTCTGATATCGCTCATTTACTCAAAGAGTGTCATAACTCAAAAAATGCGTTTTCTGAGTTAGCAATTTCTATTTTTTCTACGACTTCTACTTTATCTTGTGTCAAATTTGCATGCTGATATCTCTAAAACTCGACGAGTTATTGCTCATTTTCTACGAGTTTCGCATAATTCAACACAAAAGTTTTTTGAGTTTATGAAGCACTAAAACACGTCAAATCATGCTTGATCATGCACAGAAATTTAGCACTGATATCTGGCTATCTGGTTGAAAAATATAATCCAAGTAGTTATATTACTTTTAGAGTAGTAATCTTTTTAAGTTGGAAAGTCAAATTTCAATCGCCAACTTAAAACGCGTTTTTTTCGAAACTTGATTTTTCGAGATGTGTCACTCTTTGAGTAAATGAGCGATATGTGTTGATATGTGTTGATCATGTGTGCTGCAAAATATGAGTATGCGTCTCCGATGCCTTTTTATTACAGCAGCAATATCGAATAGCATCAGCATCCCAAGCAATATTTTTGTGAAATTTGTTGCTACATGTTGCCGTTGTTCATTGTTGCTAAACATATTTCGAAGAAATTTCAGCAGGCAAAGCTGCAAATATTCGGTGCTTTTGCTAATATGGCGTTAGCATTTTAAACCCTGGTTTGCATATTTTCTCTAACACGTTTTTATAATGAACTATTTTGAAATTCATAACACTTACAAATTCTTTATTATGTTTGAAATTTGCAATAAAAAAACTATGTATATCAACCATTTTTTATGATATAATTTCTGTTCCACCGCAGTTTCGTAAATTTCTATTTGACAAAAGGATTTTTCTGCCGATTTTTTATGTTTTTTTTTTCGACCTTTCGAATGTTAATAAAATCAAGATTTTTGAGCTTGAGGTCAATGTTTATATTTTACTAGCTGTACCCGGTGCACTTCGCTACCCCGAATAAGGTAAAATATATTTTGACAAATTTATTTGTAGGCCAATTTTCGTCACTCATTGCAACTTTCATAAAAATCAGGTATATAAAGCGTGTTTGGTGTATCAAACACATGAAATCGGACGAAAATATATATGGGAGCTATATCCAAATCTGAACCGATTTCAATATAATTTGAAAAATTTATTTCTAGGCCCAATTCCGTCACACATTCCAAATTTCATTGAAGTTGGACATACATAGCGTGTTTAATACCTAAAATACATGAAATCGGCCGAATATATATATGAGCGCTATATCCAAATCTGAAGCCATTTCAATATAATTTGGCAAATTTATTTCTAGACCAAATTCCTGTACACATCCAAAATTTGGAGACATTATCTGTTACCATTCTATAGATATTTGAATAAAAATCTAAATTTTTTGGAGGTACCTCTCATTCTGATGCTATATCTCCGGATCAACGCGGAATTTCAGAAATTTTTATAGCCTATGTTATATTTAGGCCATGTAGTGATATACTCTGAAAATTTCAGGAAGATCGGTTCTGGAGTTTTTGAGTCCATAAACTTTAAACAAACAAACGTACAAACATTTTTCTACTTTATATATACATTGATTTATTACATATCATTTCCAATATTTCAAATTAAATTACATCTTCATGGATTTTTCTGTCGATTACTCTTTGAATAAAACCAAAAGAACCCGTCATAGAAACCCACAGCAATTGTATTTTGGGAAGTACTTTCAATGGATGCACATTTCTAGAAATGTTAATTTTTCCTCCTTCGGTAAAGGATCTTGTGACGACAAACGAGATCTAAAAACTGATCGGAAACAGGTTCTTCTTCGTCAAAATCTTAACAAGTACCACTCGACTTTGCGGATAGGATTATACGCTGAGCCTGTGTGAATTGCAACTTTCATCTATAGACAGATCGAATAGCGGCTACACAGCCAAAATCCTTAAACCCAAAAACTATGCATTAGGAGATTTTCAGAAATTTGTAGCCATTTTCGGACGTATGAACTTGTAAACAAAATATGGATTTGTATCATTGATCACAAGTGTTGCGGAGGAGGTATGGAGAAATGGAACGGACCGACATAGTTCATTTTGGGAATATAGCTTATTTTGGGAGTGATTCCTTTTAAAAGATATTGCGCCCACCAGTCATTTCAGTTCGCCACAGTATAATTTTCACCTTTTGACTATTATGTCAGGAAATATGGACTTGCCCACGAAAAACATAATACCGCTCTAAACACAAGGAATACCTTCAGTAAAAATTTCTAAAGATCCTCAAATAGACCTTTAACTGCACTTAAACAACTATTTTGAAGGTTTGTGAGTACCTCAGTATGGCCCATTTTCGAGCAAAAACTAAGTTTGGAAAAAATATTACTAAATCCAAAGTTTGGACCAAATCTGTTGCTCCGTTCAAGAAAACTCGCGCATACCACTTTAGCTAAAATTCTTGAAATTTGGGGGGAAAATACCAGCAGAAGTAAACCGAAAAGCACCATCTTCGAATTTTGTATATATAAGGCTCGATAATTGCGATTGTTCTTTACAGCTTTAGGGCCATTTTCTCTGGAAGACTTGCCTCTGAAAAACATGTACGGTAGTAATAGGGGTCCGGAGAACACTTGTTGCAAAAAAGCAAAGCGTTTTCAGAGAGTTATTTTATTTATTAATTTATTTATTTCATATTTTTACTTATAACTAAATTATTAGCATAAAGGAAGTGAAACCATTGAGGTCTTAAGCTTACACAGCTTATCAAGAGAGGTCTTAAACTGCACTTCAATGAAAATTTTTGAAATACACTGCTGAATTTTGCCGAAAGAGTAGATCGGTATGGTCCATCTTCGAAGTAGATCAAAATATCACGAAGGCCAACTTTTGGACAGAATTGGTTGATCTGTTTCAGAATTATCGTTCTCTCCAGGCGGCTACCCAGACGAACGGACATAGCTAAGACGACTCCAAGTTTTCTGGCCTTAAAGTCATTATTTCGATAAGGCACATTATGGCTAAAAATGTAGATTGGGAAAAGATGTGAAAGAATGTATACATGTATAGACCTTGGATTGGGCGACATAATTTCATTTTAAAAAAGTTAAGACTGGATTCCAGAGTTTCCCTTGTTCCTGATCAATTTATGAGAAGATCCAGAATTTCTATAACTGAAGTCCGACGTTTGGACGCTAAAATTAGTCTATTGACAGATGCACGATATGGCGACAAAATTTGTCATTTACATAACCGCGATTAGGTGCTAGAATTTCTTGATGGATAGACTAACTATTGCTCAGCATTAGTTCTCGGCATTCAGACATTTTTTGTGATAAGTAGACATCGGATTCTGCCATACTTTTGAAAATTATTATGTTAAGATTTTTGATATTTCTAAGGTTTTCCGTTGCATTCGCTTACCGAAGTGATATCACTGAATTTCATAACATTCACTGTAGTTGTGAATTATTTAATAGATGATACGCCCAAAAATATATGGGATTATTAATATATTCATTGTTTTGACCATATATTAACTGTGACATATTGCCAAAAAAGTTCTAAAAACAAGACAAAATTGGCCAAGAAGTCTTACGTCATTTGAATTAAAAAAAAAAATAATAATGAAAATTATTTCATCAGTAGAATAAGTCTAAAATAAGATGTTCATCTATGCGAAATAAGACATTTTCGCTAACATGAATTTTCAAAATTTTGGTCAGGTGGGCCCCCCCGAAATGAAATCCTGGCTACGTCCCTGCTTTATAGGGTCGCACATGATTATTTCAATGTCTTACAAACGGAAAAACAAATCTGAACCGATTTGTTCCAAAATAAATAACGTTCGCTATTTGGGCAAAAAATGATATTCCCCAATTTCTATTTGAATCGAACAGTAAATGCGACCTGTACTTTGATTACAAAAATACATGGATAGACGGACGGATATGTATAAATCGAATCAGAAAGTGATTCTATGTATAGTTAGTCAACTAAATTATTGCAATCCAAAATTATTACCAAATTTTAAATAAAACAAGTAAAAAAGTATCAGTCGGCTTTGCCGACAGAGATATACCCTCAGCCTGTGTATATTGAAAAAAATTTTCCCAAAATACGTATGTATTTAGGGGGTTTTAAAAATTTTGGATATTTGAACCGACAACAATGTTGATTAGGATTAAAGTTCAAAAGTTTTGCGGAGGAGATACTAAAAGGAATGGATCGACATTGACCGTTGTGGAAGTGGATCTCCAGCCACAACATATGGTGCCTTAGGATGTTTTTACACTCTTCAGGCTGTTTGCTCAAGAAGTATGGACTTGCCCCTAAAAAACTTTTACCATCGTAATTGAGGCAACGAATGCAAGTTGTCTCAACAAAAATCAAAGTGATTCCATAGCAGGTCTTAAAGTGAACTTATCCGAAATTTTGTGTGGGAGGTACGGGATGGAGTGGACAAATATAGTCCATATTTGAACCTGATCTATATCTGGTAGATGTATTAGGATGTGTAAAGTATAGACCAATTTGGCAACTACCTTCAAGAGTTACCGTACGAACAATTTTTCCGAACATTTTTGAACTGTTGTGGGGGAGGTACCTGAAAGAGTGGACCGATATGGCTTATCTTCAAACTTAAACTATGTTTGGACAAAATATTACTAAGGCCAAATTTTGGACCGAATCGGCAGTTCCGTTCGAGAGTTATCTTGCGCTTCAACCACCTCACACGGTGTCATAGGGTTTTTTGCAACTTTCAGGCTATTATCTCGGGAAGTATGGTTTTGCCCCTGCTGAAACTTGTACCGTCGTATGGAGGGCAGTGAATACAAGCTGCTAAAACAAAAATCAAAGCGATTCGAGAGCTGGCCCTAAACTGAACTTTTCCGAAATTTTGTGTGGGAGGTATACCCAAGGAGTGGACCGATTGAGTCCATATTGAAACCTTATCTAAGTCTGGTACACGCTCCACGATGGGCAAAGTATGGACCAAATTGGTTACTCCCTTCAAGAGTTATCGTGCGCACAAATTTTCCGAACATTTTCGAACTTTTGTGGGGGAGGTACCGGAAGGAGTGGACCGATATAGCCCATCTTCGAACCTTAACTAAGTTTGGATAAAATATTACGAAAGCCAAAATTTGAACCGATTCGGTTTATCCGTTCGAGAGTTATCGTGCGCTCCAGCCAGCCAGACAGACAGACGGACGGACATTGCTCAATCGACTCCAAATTGTCTGAAACACATTTCGTCCAAACATACTTGGGGTCTAAAACCATTATTTCGATTAGGCACATTTTGCCCGTATGAAAGTGTATATACCCTTCATAGCCTAAAGGCTGAGGGTATAATGAAAGTGTATATACCCTTCATAGCCTAAAGGCTGAGGGTATAACAACGTTTTATTATCCATAAACCATAAAGGTAGAAACACAATCAGCCTGTTGCTTGCCTTGCTACAGTAAACGAATAAATGAAAAAACAACCTAATTCAGATTCGTCTTGGCAGTTCTTTATTCTTTTACCCTAAAGGCCGCTGCAAATACGCCGCGCTGAGCGTTGCTTTACAACAACCACATGTAAACTTCAAGAACAAACTTGGCATCACTTCCACATTTGTCATGCGTTTGTTGTTTTCAACGCGCAACGCGCCACACAACGGACCGTATGTATTTTGCCCATAACTGAAGCCACGCAAGCAAGAAAACTCCGTTGAGTTTCTACCTTAACGGCCATTATTATATGTGTTCTTTTACTATCTGATGGATTTGAAAACGCAAAATAAACCAATTTGGAGGCATTAAAAATATAATTTTTACATTGAAAGTTAATGCCAGGAAGCTCTTCCTTGAAATTCAATCATCATTTTTAACTTTAAGTTAAGCGGAACGCTCAAAATCTGTTCGGTAAATCCAAAATATAACAAAAGAAGACTTGTAATAATGGGGGTAAAAGTAATAAAAAATCCTTCAATTTTCGAGATTTTATTGTACTTTCATTAATTTTGCAATTATTTAGTTGACACCAAAAAAGCAGGTACTTACCATTTTTGCATGTTGTTTTTGTTATTTCCGGCCGATTTTTGCATTTATTGCTTTGATCTTGTCATAAACAGGTAATGTACAAAACACCCAACATTGAATTGAAAATCTAATCTCTTATAAATGCATCGTTTGCAATAATTTAGTTGACTAACTATATATCCAAGGCCTATAGAAGGTCGGCCATTCAGAGTTCTGTTAATAACTTTTGACAACAAACATAATAGATTTTATATTATTGTGATTTGAGTTTCTTTGTATTTGGGCTTATGCTAAGTTTACATTTACGAAATCCACTCGATTTCAACTGTCAAATCCATAGGTTAAACGTCAAATGAAATCCAGATGAGATTTCATTTGACGTTGGAGCTATGGAATTGTCCAACTGTATAAACTGTGTATATATCCCTATAAGGAACTATTGGTCTATCTCACTTCCTTTTGCATGCCACTATTTTTAATTTCATTAGTTTAAATCTCTTTATTTAGCTCTGACTTTAGTTGTCTTGACTTTAATTGTCAAATAAATGTCAACTCAGCAGTTTGGCAGATTTTCCACTTTTTACACCACGAAATTTGTCGAGTAGAAAGCAGTAAAAGAGAAAGACATTTTGGCATGCTCTCTCTCTAAAAGTTTGCTTCTTTTTGGGGTTTAGGAACGTTTTTCGAGTTAAAAATGATAAAACTGTAAGAAACTTGGGGGTGACATAGGGGATGTGGTGCGCGTTCACCCATAAGAACGTTAAAAACTTGGGTTTGGGCGTCGGGTTAGTAACCCTCCCCTAAAAAAAACAGCCTACTATGAAAAAACGAAATAAAAGAAAAACAATCCCCTCTAAAGTTGACGAACCCCGCAAACGTTTTAAGGACCATGATCTGCGAATCTGCACCTGCATGTACGCACATTTTATAGAGAAGGTGTAGTCTTCGCATTGGCAGACGTACTTGAAAAGTACAAGACCGATATTACTGCCATACAGGAAATACGATGGATTGGGAAAGGCGTCACAACAACACCTAAAGGTGACGCACTGTATTTTAGCTGCCATGACGTAAAGCATGAGTTTGGTTGCGGATTTGTAGTTAGTCGGGGACTAAAACATCTGGTATCCAGCTTCACCCCAGTGAATGAAAGACTTGCTCCAATTCGAATAAAAGCTAAATTCTTCAACATCAGCTTTATTTGCGCTCATGCTCCCACTGAAGAAAAGGACTAACAGACCAAAGATATATTTGCCCTGCTCATGACATTAAAATCATTCTAGGCGATTTTAATGCCAAAATTGGAAAGGAGAATATCTTTGGACCAACAGTCCGGAAATTCAGTCTCCACAGTGAAACATCTGACAATGGTATGAAGCTGATAGACTTTGCAGCTGCAAAAAACATGGTAGTTAGTAGTACCAGATTTAATCATTTCGATATTCATAAGGGCACCTGGCTGTCTCCAGATCAAAGAACAAGTAATCAAATTGATCATGTTGTGATAGATGGAAGACATTCATCCAGCGTGTTGGATGTACGATCGTTCCGAGGCGCAAACATTGATTCGTACCATTACCTTGTTGCAGCAAAGGTACGTACCCGTCAAACGTTGCAAATAAAGCACGAACAGACACAACGCGGAAGTTCGACATCGATAGGCTGCAAACACAACAGATAGCCACAACATATTCCACTCAACTAACCCAATTGCTTAACGCGAGTGCTCCTTGTCCCGATAACATAACAACAAAATGGCAAAATATCGCCCACTCCATGCAAACAGCCGCAAAATCCATACTTGGATTCCAGAGACCTCCACAAAGGAATTCATGGTATGACCAGGAGTGTCGTGCTGCTACCGAAGAGAAAAATGCGGCATATAGAGCTACTTTACAATCAGTAGCAACGCGTAGCGCACCAGAGAGATATCGGGAGAAGAAGAGAAACGTCTTTTCCGCAAGAAAAAGAGAGAAATGGAAAAGCGGGAGTGTGAAAAAATCAAGATGTACAGGAGCCAGAATGAAGTCCGAAAATTTTACCAAAGAGTGAAACATCAAACAGATGGCTTTGGTACAGACACATCCTCCTGTAGAGACCAGCAAGGTAATCTGGTAACAGATACAGATAGCGTGCTCAGGATATGGAAGGAACATTTCTCCAATCTGCTGGTATCCAATAATAGCGAGGACGATGATGCCACAGATCCAATCCCAGAAGATGGTATAGAATTTATACCACCCGGCCAAGATGAGGTAAAAACAGCAATCAACCGGCTGAAGAATAATAAAGCAGCAGGAGCCGATGGCTTACCAGCCGAGCTGTTTAATACCGGAGGCGACGCGCTGATAAGGTGTATGCATCAAGTAGTTAGCACCATCAGAGATGGTCTGTATGATGATTTTTTAGGTTTTCGACTGTAAGAAAGTTGTAAACGTTGAAAACGTCATATACCCGTAGAAAACGTATAAAAAGTAGTAAATGTCATAAACCTCACAAAATGTATGTTGCCATCATATTTTTCACTTAATATTAATTCTGCAAGCCTGTCTTTGTTATTGAAGAGAGTCCGTACCTTTTTTTAATAATAACAGCATATTTTTATTAATATTTTAATTTTTAAAATAACTGAAATAATTGAACAATAAATTGGATTACCCACTTAGCACGCCATCTACAATATATTCCGAACACTACCACTACTTTACGTACCCAGCAAACCAATCGTACCGACTTCGTAACGAAATCGGAACAAAATGTCGGACGTATCGTCCGAAATCGTAACGATATCTTAACGAAAGTTGTATGCAGTGGTTGACATAATTTCGGAACAAAATGTCGCAGCGACATCGGATCGATTTCGGTCCGATTTCGTAACGAAATCTGAAGAAAATCCTTAAGAAATTCGGAAAGGAAATTTCTATCCGACATTCGTTCCGAAATCTGAACGAAATTGGTACAAAATCTGAACTATTTCCTCTCCGATAAATCGTTTAGAAATCGGAACGAAATCGGAACGACTTTGCTTCCGAAATTGTTCAGACGTGTCGGACATCAGACATTTGGTTTGCTGGGTAGATTCAAAGAATTTGCCGGTGAATAAACAAATATATGTATAATGTCCATAGAACATAAAAAATATATATAAAATGTACATTTTTGAGTGAAATCTTTTTATGCCTGTTTTGTAATAAAATAGGATCTCAAAACATAATAATAAAATGAGTTTTATTATTATGGAAAAACATAGATTTTTAGGATATAAAATTCGTTTGTTTATTCTGTCAAAAACCTTGTTTGTTTTGCTAGGTTTACGACGTTTCCGACGTATGTAATATACGTCAGAAATGTATGTCATATACGTCATCATTGTAGACAGACCATCTCTGAGCACCATCTGGCAGGGAGAACGCGTACCCGACGATTGGAACCTGAGCATCCTATGTCCCGTCCACAAGAAAGGAGATAAGACTGTATGCTCCAACTATAGGGGCATAAGTCGTCTCCCTATTGCCTATAAGATAGTGTTAGGGATATTGTGCCAATATTATGTCGACTAAAGTCAATGGTCAACGAAATAATTGGACCATACCAATGTGGCTTTAGACCTGGCAAGTCCACCATTGACCAGATATTTACCCTGCGGCAAATCCTAGAGAAGACCCAAGAGATGCAGATCGACATATTTCACCTTTTTGTCGATTATAAAGCAGCATACGACAGTCCCCTCCGATCAAAAGTTTTCCATGCAATGTCTGAATTTGGTATCCCCGCAAAGCTCATCCGGCTTTGTAAGATGACTTTAACTGATACTAGGTCCTCAGTTAAAATTGGAAAGAACCTCTCCGAATTTTGCACCAAAAGAGGTTTCAGACAAGGAGACAGCCTTTCGTGTGACCTATTCAACATTTTGCTGGAAAAGGTAATACGAGATGCAAATGTCAAAAGAAATGGCACAGTTTACACCAATAGCCACATGTTACTTGCCTATGCTGATGACATAGACAACATGGGACGATCAGTAAAGGAAGTAACTGATAGCTTTAGGAAGGTCGAAGCAGAATCTGCGAAAGTGGGTCTGGCGGTAAACGGCGAAAAGACCAAATTGATGGTGTCGACGCGCAAAGCGTCCATAGAGCTCGGATTAACTGTGGAAGTTGGTACTTACAATTTTGAGGTAGTTAAAGACTTCATCTACCTCGGCACTGCCATAAACACAACAAACAACATCAGTTGTGAAATAAGAAGAAGAATTGTATTGGCCAACAGATGCTACTATGGTTTAAGTAAGCAATTTAAAAACAAGGCCACAACTTGTCAAAACAAAAATAACGCTTTACAAAACACTGATACTACCCGTGTTGATGTATGGCTCCGAAGCATGGATACTTGCGCAAGCAGATAAGGCAGTGCTTGGTGTGTTTGAGAGGAAATTGCTTCGAAAGATCTACGGGCCGATTTGCGTTGACGGTGAATATCGACGTCGTATGAACCACGAGCTATATCAGCTATACAAAGACATGAATATAGTTAAACGTATCGAGATGCAACTACTGCGTTGGCTAGGCCATATCATGAGAATGAGCGATGATGAACCCGCAAAAAAGGCGTATGAATACATGCCACATGGCGGTGCACGCAGAATCGGTAGGCCTAAGCTTCGATGGAGCATACAAGTGGATGAAGAAATGAAAAGTCGCGGTATTCCAAAAAGTCAAGCGAAAAACAGAGAGGAATGGAGATATTTTCTTAGTTCGGTCTATGGAACAAATGTTCTGTAATGGGCCAACTAAGTAAGTAAGTATAAGAAACTTTGAAGCAAAGGAACAAAGCTATAAAGGCCTGGGTACATAAGCTGCTTCGCCTGGCTGCCTTGCTTTCCTGCTTCCTTTCTGACAGAAGGCAGCACCCAGGCCTTAAGTGCTCCTAACTCCGGCATGTACTAGTAGTCGGCACCTCTCGTAACTAAATTCAAACGGCGTTTGCACTAGAGCTTTTTGCCTGGTTTTTTAAATCCGGTTAAGTGCAAACCGGATTTATGATAAACGTTAAAGAACAGACCAACTCACATTATTAAGGGGTAGTTTACACTATATGTAAATGTCATATGACACGAAATAAAAACATTCCATATCTACCCACGCAGGCAATGTGGAGACGTAATTTTATTACATTTTTGCTGGTGTGGACGCAAAAAGTAAATGGCGTAAGGAAAATCCCCAATATTGCACATATTAGGGACTATATAATAATGGAAAATTTCATGTCATATGACATTTACATATAGTGTAAACTACCCCTAAATATGTATGTGGTTATGAACGTTATTGGGGTTTTGAACTTAACTAAATGAAACAATAAAACTGTGCTATCAATTTTAATTGATTATCCATCTCTATCATTCACAATAAAACCGAAAAAGAGCTTCATTCACAATACAGGCTACAATCAACCATGCAAAGACTTGGCACCACTTTTAATTTGTAACTGAGTTATCTTAGGCATAAACCTGAATAGCATTATTGCAGTTCAGACACATTATCTAGAGTTGAGGTCTTTTAACTTAACCCAGATAAACAGATAAGTGAGATAATGCAGAATATTAACATTTCTACACATACACAGTGGTGTGAAATAACAGACCACGAATATGATGAAACATTTATTTAACTTAATATATCATGGTAGAACATACCTGGTTTGTAAATACTACAACAAATACAACTCAACAACAACCACATAGAAATTTGTTTTCGTTTATAATGTTTGTATCAAAGGTAAATCTAAACAAACCAAGGAAATGTCTATAAATTATTTGAATTTAAAAAACTAATAATTTTTCACATTTGACTGAATATGTTGGAAAACATGAATGAAAATTCGTTACATTTTCAATTTGAATGTTTCCACTAAATGCATAATTTCTAGCAGAAAGTAGAATTCTTGCAAAAATGTTTGGGGTCGCTGGAAATTCATTGAAAAAGGAGAAGCTGGTTCAATCATTTGTTTTTGAAATCAAACAAGCACACGTTAATTGGGGCTTTATTCTTTTCAAGTTTAACAAAATACCAAATATATTAACAAATATTGTACCGCCTCTATAGGTAGTGTTTTAGTGTGCGGCACGTTACATGTCAATGATATGAAGAAGTCTTTATGGGAAATAGTTTTTTTTTCTGATGAATAAATTTGTTCTTCAAAAAATATATATCCCTAATGTACATCGAACATAGAAATAAATATATAAAATGTCGTATGGAATTTGACACTAACATTACAGCTCAGTTCAGTCAGTCGGTAATTGCTGTTACCTTTTCTTGTTCTACCATGTTAATATATGTAAAACAAAAAATATAATTATATACAAAAACTTGACAACATTGACCCCAACTTCCAGCAAATTTCCTAAAAATGATACACAAGTAGATCAGCTTTTTAACAATTTTTTTATTCTATATTATCATCATTTTTTATAATTTTATTGATTTTTATTAAGAAATATTTATTGTATTTCTATAAAGATCGATAACAATTTCGTAATAGAAAAAATTAAAATACATTAAAATTGTAATTATACATATACATACAAATATGTTATTGAAATGAATAATTTAAAAAAAGAAATAAAAAAGCAATACTAAATGCCAATTGCTATTAAACAAATAAAACAAAAAATTTGGCTATATAATTAACTACTAACAATTTGAAAAACAAATTAAAAATAAAAACACAAAAACAAAAAAAAACAATAAGTTTGAATGTCTTATGCTTTACGAAACCCCTAATAATATTATTTTTAAATTATATTTTCTTGTTTAATGTTAAAATCGAATAAAATTAGTTTAACAATGTTGTTTTGTTTGTAATAATTCATATTTTATATGTAATAATGATGTATTTTATTTAACAATTAATTAACTAGAAAATGTCGCTTTCTTAAAAAATAAAATATTAAAAAATATATATATAATTAAGGTTAGAAAATGTCTAATTTTAAACACAAATTTTGTAGGAAACTAAAAAAAATATTTGTTGTTTTTTCTCTTGCCAAAAATTTGTTAATTTGGAAAATAAAAGGGTACCACTTCATCAGGTCTGTGGTGTTAGTTTTTGTTTTTTCCTTTCGTTTGTTATTGTTTTAGAACATGTTTTTTCATGATTTGTTTTCTTTCTCTTAAATTTTCTTTGTTCTGGATTTTGTGGACGGATATCTTAATGAATATTATTTACTTTCTTTTTGTATTTTTATTATTGCTATTAGATTCTCTTTTTTTCTTATTTTTTTGTAATTTAATAATTTAAAGAAGTTGTTTTGTTCTGTGTTTATTGGTTTTTTATTTACTTAATTTTTAAAGTATATAGTTGTTGGTTTGCTGTTGTTAATTGCTTTGATGTGCTCATATTCAAACAAAATATTTGTTTATATTTGATTTTTTAGTTTGACTTTACACCAGATTTTTGTGAGTTTATGGTACGATGGGATGTTTAGAAAAATAGTATTTTTGAATGTTAAAACATTAAATAATGTAGTGACGCGAATCAATTGCGCCTTCTATTCCACTAACAACCTTCACTTGCACGGGGACAGTCGCACCTATCATGGCAGTATAACCCTATAAAACACCGGGAACAAGACCTGAATCAGGGCGTCAGGTTTGTAACTCAGTTTTGGGAAATATCTCACCATGCAAAACAAAGATGAAAAAATATTGACCTTCATAACTGTGTACCGGTAATGTTTCACTGACGTAGCAAGAAATTTTTGTGTATTTTACTCGCAAAAGTACAAATTTTGTTCCCCTGAAATAGTTTTGTAATGTATTTCTGCCTACGCACAGAGGGGAAATATAGGCCTAAAGTTGCTCAAAACTCAAAATATGAAAATGGCAAGATTAACCAATCCAATGCAGCAGTCGATTGAACTCAGCCATACTGAAAACAAAAAGTAAATTTTCGAAAACTAAGAAATTAGGAGAACATTAAAATGACATTATTTTCGCGAAAATTTATATTTTTCAAGATTTATTGTTTTTGTGCAGTCTCCGAACAAGATTAGCATTTAAAATTTTCAGATTGATTTTACATCTTTGCTCTTTAATAATGGTGATACATATCCTCTTTATGAAAATTTTTTATGATAATTTTTAAGATTACTACAATTTCAATAGTGAAAAAGTCTACCATAGTTTCTTCTAATGTTTTATGCGCTTAAGTCTCAAATATCAGATTCAATCATAAAAAATTGCGCATATATGCGCCATTCCGAAAAAATCTAATTTTTCTCAACTAAAATATGAAATATTTTTATATGGAATTGCAAGGTTTACTCACACTAAATTTTGTTCCGCCTTATAACCGGGACTCTTATTTATCAGACTAAACCAACACCTATCAAATATGTTTGAATTATTCAAAAACATTCACGGCTTTTCTCATGTGAATTGAGAGAAGTATATGTATATGGGACTATTTATACATCTGTACCGATTTGTTTGAAACTTGGCTCAATGTTTTTTAGCCTAGTTCAGGTTGCATGTGTCCAATTTCAGTGATTTTGGTGCATTTTTATCTCATATCAGATGCGAATATATATGGAAGCCGCATCCAAATGTGGACCGATTTTCATTATTTTCTATAGGATTAATCCTTGTACAGAGGATATGCTTTGTGCAAAATTTTATATCAATCCGACTATAAATGAGCTTTCTAGCTTTTGATCAACTTTTAACACAAATTTCCCCTCTGTGCTACGTCACACAGTGGTTCAGAAATTTTCCAGGCCAAAACCCCCATTTTTTGTCACCGATTGTTAATTTCTATATGAGATTCGATAGTAAACATATTGCAACTAAGGAAAGCAAAACCTTAGGTCAAAATATTGGAAGGTGTGGGAGTGGCGTGCCCCTAAAGACGAAAAATCTTTCCCAATTTTGTAAAATATTTAAATTTTGCAAATTTCTGGGGAAATTTGCTTTTTTTGTTAAGTAGGTAGTATTTTTGCCTTTAAGAGTCGTTTTAATAAACTACCGTAGCGTTTACACGAAGTGAGCTATTTTATTTTTCCTCAGGTACTAAATTTTAGTGAAATTCCAAGTTTACTAGACTAGAACTTTTAGGGAACAGCTTGGAACAAAGTTCCGTTTCCACATAATGATGCCCGAGAGTGTTCTCTTTTAGCCCATAAATACTTTGGTGCCAATACATTTCCGTCCGTTTAACACTTTTTTAAATTTTTTGAAATTACATGAGTAAAAATGTGTGTTTTTCTATACCGTTTCTCATATAAATTATAGCTTTTCACACAAATGGAAATTTTTTAACATATATGTTTTATAAGAGTTGAAAGAGTTTTACGAAAACCCATTTTTTTAATTTTGGAAAAAAATTGTTTTTTATATTGTTTTTATACCCCCCACCATAGTATGGAGGGTATATTAAGTGTGTTTTTCTGTTTGTAACACATGGAACTAATCATTTGCGACCATATAAAGTATATATATTCTTGATCAGGATAAAATTCTAAGACGATCTAGCCATGTCCGTCTGTTGTAATCACTCTCGCGTTCACAAAAATTGAGCTAGAGCACTATATTTTTGCACCCGAGTGTCCTTTCTCCATAGGCATGTCAAGTTCGAAGATGGGCTATATAGCCCCCATATAACGGTACTTCCCGATTTTCGGTATTTTGGGGAATTTAGCGACATTTTTTGACCGAACTACTTGTAATTTCACGTTTGGGGTTCCTAGTGGTCACAAAATATCTCCACAAACACCGTCAACATAGGTCCATGTTTTGATATAGCCCCCATGTAACGGTACCTCCCGAATTTCGGTATTTTGTTTATTTTAACTACATTTTTTGACCGAACTACCTGCAATTGAACATTTGAGATTCCCACTGACCGGAAAACATCTCCATAAAAACCGTCAACATAGGTCCATGTTCTGGTATAGCCCCCATATAACGGTACCTCTCGATTTTCGGTATTTTGAAGATTTTAGCTACAATTTTCGACCGAACTATTTGTAAGTCGACATTTGATGTTCCCAGTGACCGCAAAACGTCTCCACCAAAAACCGTCAACAAAGGTCCATATTTTGGTATAGCCCCCATATAACGGTACCTCCCGATTTTCGGTATTTTGAGGATTTTAGCTACAATATTTGACCGAACCACCTGTAATATGATAGTTGAGGTTCCTAGTGATCACAAAACATCTCCATTTAAAACTGTCAACATAGGACCATGTTTTGGTATAGCCCCCATATAGCGGTACCTCCCGATTTCCGGTACTTTGAGTATTTTAGCTACAATATTTTACCGATCTACCTGTTATTTAACATTTGAGGTTTCCAGTAGTCACAAAATATCTCCTTCAAAAACTGTAAACATAGGTCCACGTTTTGGAACAGCACCCATAACGGTACCTCCCGATTTTCGGTATTTTGAGGATTGTAGCTACATTTTGCGACCGAACTACCTGTGATTTGACGTTTGATATTCCCTGTGGTCATAAAATATCTCCACCAAAAACTGTCAATATAAGTATTGATCAGGATAAAATTCTAAGACGATCTAGCCATGCCCGTCTGTTGTAATCACTCTAGCGTTCGCAAAAATTGAGCTAGAGCACCCGAGTGTCCTTTCTCCATAGGCATGTCAAGTTCGAAGATGGGCTATATAGCCCCCCGTAATACTTTGTCCAAACTTAGTTTAAGTTCGAAGATTTTTTATATTGGTCCAAATGTTCGGAAAATTTGTGCGCTCGATAACTCTGAAAGGAGTAAGCGATTTGGTCCATACTTTGCACATTGTGAAGTTTCTACCAGACATACATACATACATACATAAGATTCTAATATGGAATCAATCGGTCCACTCCTTCGGGTACCTCCCAGACAATATTACGGAAAAGTTCAGTTTAGGACCTGCTCTTAAATCGCTTTGATTTTTGCTGTAGCAACTTGTGCTCATTGCCTCCCATACGACAGTAAACGTTTTATCAAGGGCTAGTCCATACTTCCTGAGAAAATAGCCCGAAAGATGCAAAAAATCCTATGACACCGTTTGTAGTGGTTGGAGCGCAAGTTAGCTCTCGAACGAATCTGCCGATTTGGTCTACAACTTGGCCTTCGTAATATTTTGTCCAAACTTACTTTAAGTTCGAAGATGAGCCATATCGGTCGACTCCTTCTGCTACCTCCCCCACAAAAGTTCAAAAATGTTCGGAAAAATTGTGCCCACGATAACTCTTGAAGGGAGTGACTGATTTGGGTCATACTTTACACATCCTAATATATCTACCAGATATAAATCCGGTTCGAGTATGAACTATATTTGTCCTTTTCTCGAATCATTTTGATTTTTGTTGAAGCAACTTGCATTTGCTGCCTCCATTACGACGGTAAAAGTTATTCAGGGGCAAGTCCATACTTTTTGAGAAAAAAGCCTGAAAGATGCAAAAATCCCTATGGCACCATATGTAGTTATTGGAGAGCACGATAACTCTCGAACTGATCAACCGATTTGGTCCAAAATTTGGCCTTCGTCATAAAGAAAATAATTATTCCTTCTTAGCTGAGAATATTTTATGGTGGACGGTATAAAACATTTGGTCCTGTCGAACTTAACGCCTTTTTTACTTGTTTTTAGTTTTTTTTGTACTTTTATGATTTGTTTATTGGGGTTTGACCTTTTTTAAATAGTTAGAACATATGAAACACTTAAAAACACTCATATTTTGATGCAAAATATGAAAAAACTCAAATGTTTAACTTTGACGTTGAATTCCTCTACAACCGCTAAACCGAATATGGTGGATTTTAATGTGTCGGAAAGCTGAAAGTGTTATCTGTCGAACACAAAAAGAATTATGAAAATATCCGTTCAAAAGTTACAAAGTTTGACCAGGAAAAAACAATTCTGAACCACTGTGCGTCACACAGTAGTGCCGCTTCCTTGTAAACGTGGACAAAAATAGGAAGAGTTGAGGAATGACAAATACCAACTTTGGACCATATCGGTTCAGATTTGGATATAGCCCCCATATATCTTTCCTCGATTTTGCAATAAATCGGTCAATTTTAATAGAATAGCGTTCAAATTCAATACACCTTGTTTTCTTGGTTCAGATGTTGACATAGTCCATATATATCATTCTCCGATTTTGCTATAACTCAGTCAATTTTTATTGAATATCCTTCAAATATAATATACGTAATTTTCTAAGGTTCCTGTTCAGTTTTACCGATTTAAACAAAAATCCGTTCAGGTGTAGTCCTTATATATAACCGTTCTATTGTTTTTAATATTCTCCCCTGGAGTTGCCACATAGTTGGTTTGAATTTGAAATAAAAATAATTGAAACTATAGTTATGGTTATACTAAAGGTTTTCTATTCCGATTTATATGACGTGAAATGTCTGAATACGAAAAAAACTAAATCAAGATAGAGCCATTATCATGACAATGCATAGCATCAAACATTAAAGACCAATGGCCACTTTTTATACCCTCAGCATGTATGCTAACAAGGGTATATGGTAATACTCAAAAAAGTTTTACAATCGTTGAAGTTGAGGTTTACCATTTAATAAATCGCGAACTGGAAATATATTTTATACAATATGAATATATTTCTGTTGATTGAAGTGTTTTAGCCACGATCTCATAATATAGACCATAACAAATAATTTACGTGGAAGCTGTGTTGGTGGTAATACAAAAAATGGGTAAAAATGTGTTGAAGTAAACAAGTTTTTTGTGTTCTCTCTTGATTTCTGTCCAAACCACGCCACATTCAGACCTGTGGTAAAAAAGGAATTAAAGAATGCCCCTTGGGCAAGATAGTTCTAAGGTATGGTTGTTTGATATAAACACTTTATCACACAAAAATTTATGCTGACATTTTGATGTTTTGATTTCGGCGTTTTTTGAATTTGTCTTATAATTAGAGGGCTCAACCAGATAATGACATAAGCAATTTATACGATTGTAAAACTCGTGATTCCACGCCGTTTGATGTATATCTCATGAGTTTTCTCTCTACAGCTTTCTAGTAATAGGAGTCCAAAGTCGAAAATTTGGTGCGTAAATTTTCTTAAAAAACCTATGTTTTGGCTTTAAAAATTGCAACTGTGACACAGGTGGGTTGAACCCCGCGTGATTTTAGTTTTTAAGCGCCAGATCTAATGAGTCCTTCTGAAAATCTGCAAAAATATATTTTGACAATTCCGCGCATTGAACCGCGATTTTCGTTGAAAATTATACATAAGATCACTTTAAGATCTGCTTTCGAATCACTTTGATTTCTGGTGTAGCAACTTGCATTTGCTGCGTCAATTGCGACTGTAAAAACTTTTTAAGGGGAAACAGCAAAAGGTGTAAAAATCCCTATGGCACCATATGTAGTCTCTGGGGAACACGATAACTCTCGAACTGATCATCTGATTTGGTCCAAAATTTGACAAAGGTCATATTTTGTCCAAACTTAGTTTCAGTTCAAAGATGTGCAACAACTTCGGGTACTTCGGCAATCAATTTGGTTCAAACTTTGGGTCTCCTAATATGTTGTCCAAATTTAGTTTAACTTCTAATCGATCTTCTCCTTATAGTACCTCCCCAACAAAAGTTCAACAATTGTGTCGATCTCCCCGGAGATGAAAGTTTCAATTCACATACATATCTGTCGGCAAAGCCGACTGATACTTTTTTACTTGTTAATTCTCAATTCAAAAGCTGTAATATGTGTCTAAAATTATAACGTTTGTAGGTTGAATTTATAATGCATATAACAACAGTACCCCACTCCTATCAAAATAGTGACAGTGACATAAGCTTTGTTCCTTTACTTTTTAATGGTAAAAGTGGTAAAAGAAAAACTGTCAAAGTTGCTCAAAATTGCCCTCATGTGACAAGTTTTACCAGAGAAGTAAAAGAACGGAAAATGGTAGATCTGTTAACAATTTCAAAAAGAAACAAAAAAATTCTATTTTCTTCTTTTATTTCACAGTTTTTAATTTTGTTTTGTTAGCGTTCGCCTTTTTCTTCTGTTTTTGTTTATTATTTTTTTTTTTCAAATAATCGTCAAACAAATGTCAAAAAATCAGTTCTACCATTTTTTTAACTGAAGAAATTTGTCTGGTAGCCTGTAGTAGAAGAGAAAGGCATTTTGGCTCTCTCTCACTCTCTTAAAATTGCTTCCAGTTTTACCCCTTTTTGGGGTTAATGAACGCTTTGCAGGTTAAAAATGGTAACCTGAGGTAAGTAAAGGGACTCAACTGTAGTGATAATTTCAAATTCGAGCTTTTTTAAGTGTTTTCGACAACGTATTAACAAAAACAAGTAAAAAAGTATCAGTCGGTTTTGCCGACAGAGATATACCCTCAGCCTCTGTATATTGAAACAATTTTTTCCCAAAATACGTATGTATTTGGGGGTTTTAAAAAGTTTGGGTATTTGAACCGACAAAAATTTTGATTAGGATTAAAGATCAAAAGTTTTGCGGAGGAGATACTAAAAGGAATGGATCGACATTGACCGTTATGGGAGCGGATCTCCAGCCACAATATATGGTGCCATAAAGGGTTTTTACACTCTTCGGGCTGTTTGCTCAAGAAGTATGGACTTGCCCCTAAAAAAACTTTTACCATCGTAATTGAAGCAGCGAATACAAGTTGCTTCAACAAAAATCAAAGTGATTCGATATTAGGTCTTAAAGTGAACTTATCCGAAATTTTGTGTGGGAGGTACCGGATGGAGTGGACCAATATAGTCCATATTTGAACCTGATCTATATCTGGTAGATATATTAGGATGTGTAAAGTATAGACCAATTCGGCCACTCCCTTCAGGAGTTACCGTACGAACAATTTTTCCGAACGTTTGTGGGGGAGGTACCTGAAGGAGTGGACCGATATAGATTATCTTCAAACTTTAACTATGTTTGGACAAAATATTACTAAGGCCATATGTTTGACCGAATCGGCAGATTCGTTCGAGAGTTATCTTGCGCTCCAACCACCTCACACGGTGTCATAGGGTTTTTTTGCAACTTGCATGCTATTTTCTCAGGAAGTATGGACTTGCCCCTGATGAAACTTGTACCGTCGTATGGAGGGCAGTGAATACAAGTTGCTAAAACAAAAATCAAAGCGATTCGAGAGATGGCCCTAAACTGAGCTTTTCCGAAATTTTGTGTGGGAGGTACCCGAAGTTGTGGACCAATTGAGACCATATTGGCACCTCATATAACTCTGGTAGAAAGTTTACGCTATACAAAGTACGGACCAAATCGGTCACTCCCTTAAAGAGTTATCGTGCGCACAAACTTTCCGAACATTTTCGAACTTTTATGGGGGAGGTACCGGAAGGAGTGGACCGATGTAGCTGATCTTCGAAGTTTGGTCAAAATATTACGAAAGCCAAAATTTGAACCGAATCGGTTCATCCGTTCGAGAGTTATCGTGCGCTGCTGCCAGCAGAACAGACAGACAGACAGACGGGCATGGCTAGATCGACTCCAAATTGTCTGAAACACATTTCGTCCAAACATACTTGGGGTCTAAAACCATTATTTCGATGAGGCACATTTTCATCGTATCAAAGTGTATATACCCTCCTTAGCCTAAAGGCTTAGGGTATAATAACGTGTTTCATTCGCACACATTCAGAAACAGGCTGCAAGAACTTTCAGATAAAATCAACCTGCTTTAAATGACTTTTTGATTTCGTTAGATCTTTTCAGAACTTCGAAAATTGTCAGAAAGCAAATACCAAGTGTTAGCCATATTACTAGGATCGATAAATTAGAGCTCAAGTTTCGTTTTTTAACTATACTTGCAGTACAAATTTAAGAATTATCATGCTAACAAATCCACCATAGTTGACCACATGAATCATAAATTTTCGAAAATTGATCTGGAAGAATGTTTCTTCGACGAGATTAACGTAGAAAATTGTAGAAAAATGAAAGAGGAAATGTCAAACCTATTCAGATAATCTGGGGTGAACTCGTATGTACACTTCAATATAAGCTACATACAAAAAACTCTCTATGTTTGAGGAGCTATAACATTATAGTAACAACATATATCGACAAAATTCTTTCACGATTGTTCGATTTGAAGTGTTCTCAATAAAATAAAACCATAAAATTATAAAAGAGTCGACAACACATTTTTCGATTTTTGTCCACCATTGTGTGCCGTCGTAATGGGGGCATCGACTACAAGTTCTTGCAATAAAAAAACAAAGCAATTCGGGAGCAGGTCTTTAACTGCCCTTTTCCGAAATTTTGTGTGAGAGGTGCCCTAAGGAGTGGACCGATATAGTACGTGTTCAAACCTGATCTATATTTGATAGAAATATTACGATGTGCAAAGTAAGGACCAAATCGGTTTCTGCCTTCTAAAGTTATCGTGGGCACCATTTTAGCGAACAGTTTTGAACTTTTGTGGGGAAAGTATTCTAAGGAGTGGACCGATATGGCCCATCTTCGAACTTAAACTATGTTTGGACAAAATATTACTGAGGCCAAATTTTGGACTAATGTTGCAGTCAGTCAGACAGACAGATACTTGGGGTCTAAAACCATTTTTCGGTGAGGCACATTTTGGTCGTATATCTGAGGGTATAACAAATTCAAGAGTAAGTAATTCGCCAACCACATGGTTGCAAATACCGTACCGCGCAAAAAAGCTGAGAAGTTGAGGCATCAGCTGTTGTGAAGTTAAGGCCTTTGATGTGAATATCATTCTACGTTTCGCTATTAACCAGTTCGAGTATGCAAAAAAATCAGAATATGACAAAAAGATACACCCAATTATTTTAGGCTTTGTAATTTGAATGTTATAGCATTCACGTCCCCGAGCGTGTTAACAAACTTACAATTCTAGCGAGGAAATGAAGAGAATGGAAATTGTAAAAAGGTTTAAATACAATGCTTTTAATTGGTCTAAAAATAATTCAAACAAATTCATATTAGCAAAATATTTTGAAGATATAAAAATAGAATTGTTTTTTTTTTTTTAATTGTAAAAAAAATTAAATGAATTGGAAAATAAATATAATGATTAATTGAAGTGAGATAAATGTTGGAATTATGTTAATTTGTTAATTTATTATTTAATAATAATTATTTAAAATAAAAAAATATTTTTATTATATTAAATTTGAAAAATATCCCATCCTCCCTGCCTTCACATCAATCTGATGTTTGGTAAAATAAATATTGTCAGATCATTTGTAAAACAATCTTTTGGCATAATAATTTTCTGTGTTGCTTGTTGTTTTCTTTTGATGCGTTTCTGTGTGTTGTAATAATTTATTGCAGTTTTTTTTTGTTAGTTCTATTTTACTTTTGGATTGAAATTTGCTTTAGTTTTCATTTGTTTTAGAACATGGTAAATTATTAAGATTGTGGTTGGTTGGTTGTTGTTGCTTTTTGTTTGCAAGATATAACATTTATTGTTTCATTTCATTTTAATATATTTTTGTATTAGTATTTGTTGTTGTAGTTGTTGTGATTTGCTATATTGCTGTTTTCGGTTTTTTTTTTTCTTTTAATTTTAATAAACTCTGAAAAATTATAACAATTTGTTTAAAGCCATTTCGTAAAGGCCATTTTAAGTGATGTGCTTTTTCATTTGATTTAAAATCTAAATTTTTTTATCGTTATTAAATGTTATAACTATTATCGTTACTATATTGTAGAGTGTTATTAGTTATTAGTATTATTATTGTTGTGTTGTTTTAAATTTATCTAATAATTTGATTTGTGTTTTTTTTTTCTTTATAGTACATATTGCATTTATGAGTTATTATTAACAAAACCCAAATTGTTTAGCCAAATTGTGACCAAACAATTTTTCAATAACAATTTTTTCAAGCTTTCCTTTACCATTTTTTTCATTAAATAATTCTTAATTATTTTATAACAAGTTTTATTATTGTTTTTTTTTTTTATTGTTTTGTAACTCTCTTCATTCTTCTTCTTTCATTCTTGGTAATAACAACGGGTGGAGCCGTAACTAACTATCTACTATTTTAACAAGAGGGAGTTGATTTACCGAGTCATCATAACATTATTAACTTAGATATTTGCAAAAAGATGTATTTTTTGTTGCTTTTATACTTTTAAAAGTTTCATTTTGTTAACATTTTTTTGTTGGTTTCATTTGTTTTTACTATTTACTACTACAGGTTTCATTTGTTTGTCACTAAAAAAATTTACTACGAAGAAGTTTAGATTGCTCTGTTCTCTGTTTTTGTCGGTTGACAATTAAAAATGTTGTCTTTCGATTTTTTTGCATTTTCTTTTTTTAGTATATATTAAATATAAGTTTAATATTGTGTTTTTTTTTTGTCACTAATGCTTCTAAGGAAGATAGGTATCTACGTAGCTTTGTTTTACAAAAATATTTCTCTTATTTATTCCTCTTTTTTTTGATTTTAACACTAGGCTACATTTTGATTAAATGTTATTAGATCTTTAAAATAATTTATAATAAAATGTTGTTGTTGTTTTTGCAACAATTACAAGGTTTTTGAAAGAAAATAGTTTGAAAACTGAATAAAATTTCTACTGGGATCATGAATAAAATTGAAACACTAATATGGGTGTTTAAAAACGACGATAAGTTTAGTTAAATGTTTATACTCAATCATTAGTAGTCATCGGATTCGGTAGTCTTGTTTTCCAACAAGAATCTTTTTATACCCAAGTGTCAATTGTCTGATCGAGAATTTCTATTTGTGCGGGCAATTGACGCTTGGGTATAAAAAGTTTCTTGTTAAAAAACAAGAAACAAGGGAACTGATAAAGATCTGTGGCGAGATCTAAAACTATAATCTTCCCTGCCTTATCGGGAGTTGTGGGCCGGTATTGCCCCATGAAACTAAGTTTGGGTATAATATGACGAAAACAAAATGTTGGACCAAATCGGTTGAACAGTTCGACCGCCCCATATGGTGACATAAATAAGGGGTTTGACACCTTTCGGGCTATTTTCCTAAGAAATGTGGAATTGCCCCTGAAAAAACTTTTACTGTCGTAATGGAGTTAGCGAATGCATATCGCTTCAACAAAAATCAAAGCGATTCGAGAGCAGGTCTTAAAGTGAACTTATCCGAAATTTTGTGTGAGAGGTACCAGAAGGAGTAGACAAATATAGTCCATATTCGAACCTGAGCTATATCTGGTAGATATATTAGGATGTACAAAGTATGGATTACATCGGTCAATCAAGAGTTATCGTGCGCACAATTTTCCGAACATTTTTGAACTTTTGTGGGGGAGGTACCTGAAGGAGTGGACCGATATGGCTTATATTTGAATTTAAACCATGTTTGGACAAAATATTACGAAGACCAATTTCAGGCAGATCCGTTCGAGAGTTATATTGCGCTCCAACCACTACACACGGTGTCATAGGGTTTGTTTTGCATCTTTCAGGCTATTTTCTCAGGAAGTATATACTTGCCCTGATGAAACTTGTACCGTTGTATGGGGGGCAGTGAATACAAGTTGTTGCAACAAAAATCAAAGCGATGCGAGAGCAGGTGCTAATCTAAACTTATCCGAAATTTTTGTGTGGGAGGTATTCGAAGGAGTAGACCGATTGAGCCCATATTGGAACCTCATCTAATGGGTCGATTCCATATTGCGACGCGAGTCATGTCTCTGCGACAAAATTTAAAAATTGTACTACGAAAAGCGATAGAAAATAATCGTCGATAACAAGTTATCGGTGATGTAGCGGAGCGTATTTTTTTTCATTTTTTTTTTTTTTTTTTTTTGATTTGAATAAATTAGAAAAAAAATATCAGAGCAAGTTGTACACAAAAGTTATAGTTTTCTAAAATGATAAGCTCAGTGGAACTATTTTTTGATGACAATGAAGAAAATATAGTTAACGTAGCATCTATCAGGCGACACTTAAGAGATATGTAAATCGAATTTCCATCAGTATTGTGAGTATGTTTGGTTTGCAACATTCAGCAAAATAATTGTTAATTTTTTAGGTTTAAAGCCTATTTTCGGCTTCCAAAAGACGTTGTTATTTATATAGTAGAGGCATTAAAAATGACTTGAAAAAACCCACAGATCAACAGCAATACAGCCACTCCTTAAAGTGTGTGCTGCTTTAAGATTTTTTGCAGAAGGAAGCTTTCAAAAATCCCAAAGCAATGACTTTAACCTCGGGATGGCTCAGCCCACATTGTCAAATGTATTAAGTGAAGTTCTGGAGTTAATAGAGGCAAAAGTGTGTAAAATTTGAGTCAAAATAAAAACTATGTATTTTATTCAAAAACAAATTTCCCGGGCGATGTCGGATGCATTGACGGAACACACGTACATGTAATGGGACCAAAGGAAGATGTTCGCCATTTATATCTGAATAGACATTTTTATGAGACATGTTTTTCTCTTGTTTGGATTTAAAATGGGTCCATACTCTGTGCCATTCATCTGGTGTACGCACACAACTATTTAATTGCTCCGCAACATCCTTCCACACCTCATCAAAAGTGACTTTAGTTTCGCCAAAAAGTCTGACTCCACGAGCTACGTTTGGGTGGGCTTCCATTTTTTCAAGCAGCACTTCAAATTGCTGTTTTGTAGTAATTTTTACCATTATAACTGAAAGTGAAACACCAAAAAACGTATATAATATTAAATAAATTCAGTTAAAATAAATGAAAATTTTATTTACGTTTCAATTTTTCGTTTTTATTCGTTTGTAAAAATGCACGGCGACAGCTAATTTGTTGTCGGCAGAAAATGAACTTTATGGCGACAGAATTTGACGTCGTCGGGCGACTTTTGCCATACGTAATGGAAAAATTGCAACTAGCAACACATCACCACTTGCGTCGCAATACGGAATCGACCCATAAGTCTGGTAGAAATTTCACGATGTGCAAAGTATGGATCAAATCGATTACTTCCTTCAAAAGTTATTGTGTGCACAAATTCTCCGAACATTTTCGTACTTTTGTGGGGGCGGTACCGGAAGGAGCGGACCGATATAGCCCATCTTCGAAGTTAAACTAAGTTTGGGCAAAATATTACGAAAGCCATTCGAGAGTTATCGTGCGCTCCAGCCAGACAGACAGACAGACGGACGGACATTGCTAAATTAACTCCAAATTGTCTGAAAGTGATTTCGTCCAAACATACTTGGGGTCTAAGACCATTATTTCGACGAGGCACATTTTGCCCTCGTCAGCATAAATGCTGAAGGTATAAAAATTTAAAATAACTCACATTGGGCGGTAATGTTATGGGTGAAAATGCGAAAAGGCTTGTTTTGAGGGTCGGAAACGGCAAAGTGCCAAAATGGGTTTAAATAAATATTTTTCGGCTGATACTATTTTATGAGACAATTTTATGCATAAATTAGCAGCTGGCCATGTATATTTAAGGATTTTTTCTACCCACGGGAATGACATAGACCCACGGAAATTATACTTAAATATTAAATTTTGTAAGATGCATTTCGCTCATTTACTCAAAGAGTGGCATAACTAAAAAAAAGCGTTTTCTGAGTTAGCAATTTCTATTTTTTCTACGACTTCTACTTTATCTTGTGTAAAATTTTCATGCTGATATCTCTAAAACTCGACGAGTTACAGCTCATTTACTACGAGTTGCCAATAATTCAACAAACAAGTTTTTCGAGGTTATGAGGCACTAAAACACTTCAAATCATGATTGATCTTTCTCAGAAATTTAGCACTGATATCTAGCTAGTTGTCTGCAAAATATGGTCCAGGTAATGATGTTAGTTTTTGTGTAATAATCTTTTTTACGTTGGGAAGTCAAATTTCAATCGCCAACAGAAAACGCGTTTTTCTCGAAACTTGATTTTTTGAAATGTGTCACTCTTTGAGTAAATGAGCGATTTGTCCTTTCACTGCTTTAAGTACAATTTAACATATTCACAGTGGTTTAGGGTTTAGTCGGGCCCGATCGACATGATCCTTTCCTTATTGACTTTTTATTTTTCCTCTGCATTTCTACTTTTTTTCTTTATGGCTCCATGTTGTATTTAATGATTTGTTTAAAAATCCTATGATAAATTTATTTAATAATTGTCATAGAATGACTAATATCAAATTTACATTAATTATACCCACGGTAATGAGTCCACGGTAATGATGGAAACGTGACTATTCTTGCATTTAAATGTGGAAATTTTTAAAATTTATTAAAAATATAATATAATACAACAAAGGCTTAAGAAATGAATACACAATTACCATAAATTTGGAAATTATAATATAAATAACAGAAAAAATACTCCCCATGGGAATGCAAAAAAATGCTGGAACATGCACAAAAAACACTACACAATTCAACAGTTCTCAAACAAATGACTATATATATGTTTCACTTCTGTCAATTATCTTTAAAACTAACGGAAATTTTCGCTACACGCAGAGAAAAAATATTTTTTTAACTGGTGGTGGGCAAAGTTTTATTTTGGCTGGCACCAAATAATTTTTGTGGCGCACATATTATTTTAAAGGCGATAATGTACATATATTGCCAATTTTGATTCCGTTCACCATATAAAACAACAACGAATCAAAAAAAATTATTATTAGAATATGATAGATGTTACCATACATCTATAATATATATTGCACGAATCATATTTTTTCTCTGTGTGTACATTGACAGATTATATATAAACAAAAATCCGGTTTAAAGCATTTTTTTCTTAATAAACACATTGTCCCACGGGAATGACAAAAAAATAGGGACACGGCTAAAATGTCTCAAAATCATAATTTAAACAATAAAATTAAATATACTAAAATATATTAAAATAGACTTTGTTTATTCTTCTATAATAACTTGAAATATTAATGAATATCAGTGTTTTTTGAGCACAAAACGACTGGGGACACGCCACGGTAATGAGTATTTGCACCTTGCGACCAATTTTTTTCATATAAATATGTAGAATATTTTATTTTCATTTTCGAGCCTTGTTTAATGATATTTTTACTTATTCCGTTTCTAAGAATTTAATTTTTTTCAATATTTCTAACTCTAAATGCGTCGGGACACAGAAACAAGTCTTTTCGCAATATTCACCCTTATACGGTTTTCAGATGTAATTCGAATCATTTTGTAATTTCATTTGTAATTCGTAACATTGTATTTGTAATTCGAGAATTCCATTTGTAATTCAAAACGTTTCAATTGTAATTCAATTATTCCATTTTTAATTCAAATTTATCCATTTGTAGTTCGAATTATTGTATTTGTAATTCGAAAATTTAATATGTTTTTCGAAAAACCAAATATTAAACCATAGGAACCAACAATTTTGTAATTTTTTTGTTTCGAATTTCAAATGGAATAACTCGAATTACAAAAAACAATTCAAATTACAAATGAAATAATTCAAATTACAAATGGAATACTTCGAATTACATATTGAAAAATTCGAATTACGAATGAAATAATTCGAATTACAAATATAATAATTCGAATTTCAAATTAAATGATTCAAATAACAAATAGAATAATTCGTATTATAAATTGAATAATTCGAATTACAAATGAAATTGCCGAATAACAAATGAATTGTTTCGAATTACAAATGGAATAATCGAATTACAAATTAAATGTTACGAATTACAACTATAATGTTTCGAATTACATCTGATAAAGGTGTAATTTCATAGAGTTCACTAATCACCGCTTCAGAGATCTGTTCAGAGTCTGACACTGAGGGTTAAGAAGGTTGGTCGGTGAACATAAGCAGAACAAGTGGTTAAGTCATCTGAAAAGTTGCAACATTGGAGCCGGAATAAGTGAATTGTGGGCAACGGTTAAGGGGTTATGAATACTTATTGAGCACGAAAAATTAAATTTTTCATGAATTTTTACAAGAATTTTTTTTCAAAAGATTTGGTTTTCATCTGAAAGACCACACCTGGAGCTACTTTTGGATTTTTTTTGTTGAAAAATATTGCACAGTGTTCTGACATATTGTAGTGTATTTCAATAGTTATTTCAAACACATGGCAACACTCTTTCTATGTTATAATTCCTCTTTCTTCTTTCTATCAAAGTATGTATGCATTGTACTAATTAACTATTCGCTACATTTTTAGTAACTGCCATTTTGCTTACTAGTTACAATCTTTGTGCACTTCGATTTCAACAATCAACCAGATTAAAACGTTCGACTCCATTTTTAATCTTTTATATCTTTGTTGTTACTTATTTATTAAATAAAGCATCATTATTTAATTAGTATCAAACGCGTGCTTACTTTCAATTTAAATACACAACACATATGGCCGCCTACGAAGCGCTGTTTTTACTAAAGCTGTTTGCGGTGCCCACTGTAGCTCGAAAACGAATAAATCGATCAGCATATTTTTTGTGGGATCATTAAGGACCTAATAATCTTGTGCTTAAGTGAAAGTTATTTAAAAATATCAAGTTGTTTGAAAATTGTGGATTGTCAAAATTTCGATTTTAACTAAAAAAAATTGTTTATTAATATGAAGATCCAATTATACGTTTTCGAGCTACAGTAGCCACCGCATTCCAAAATGTCATTTTGAGAAAACCGCGTTTCAGACTTCGATGTTACATACAACTCACAATGAATTTTCTCTTTCTAACGCTCATATCTCAGCTAATTTTTCTATTCTACCTGTACCATACACTAATGAATTTATAGACGAAGGGATTACTCAATTTTTCCGCGGTCAAGTCACTCAAACCCGAAAACTCAAAAAAGTTCGAAGATTTTTGGTGGAAAATGCCAATATTTTCTGGGATATTTTTATCTGAGATTATAGTTCCCATAGAAAACTAACCCCTTGTAGTCTTTTGCCAGAACAAAATATTTATTAACTTGTATTTTTTTCTGACACAGCAGCATGATAGAATACCAAAAATAAGAAGGCATGTGTCCCGGCGTTTTTCCCCATCACTCGCACTTTCACGGTTATTTGCCCCCAAAGTTTTGAAGCCTTGTTGTCAAAAGGGATCATTTTGACAGGCTCGTATTTTCTAAAGCCCTACGGGTTTTAATTTGCTCTCGGAGGCAAAGTTGTAGCTCTTGTCTTAAAGAACTAAATCTGAACACATAAAATCCACCAAACCACATTTTCAAGGTTAAAATCGTCAAGGTCAAATTTCCTTTATATTTTTTTCTAGGGTTTTGGTTTACAGCAGTGTTCACCAGCAACAACAAATTCAACCGCTGCGTTTGTGTTGGGAACACACACGAGATTATCTATCCCTCTCTAGATCAATGTCGTGCTTTGATATTGTTAAAGTTACGAAGTTTTTCGGCAATTCACACACACACGACCCGAACGCAACGAAAGAGCACACAAATGTTTTGATTTGTTTTTGTTTTGCAGCATGCGTGCATACAACGTTACTAACACACTGTCAAAAGTTGCAAATATTGAGAATTTGGTGTGCCCTCTTCTTGGTCGGCTATGCTCTAGATAAACATCGTGTGCGTTAATTCATTGTTAAAACAAAGAAGATGATCGGTGGTGAGAGTAACGTTCAAACTCACCACAATTGAGATTGTGTGTGTTCACACAGACACGGCTCGCGAGCAGAGTGGTGATTAACACTGGTTTACAGATAAGGACCGTTCATAGACAGTTCGCATTTGACTGCAAACACCCGCCACTAAATATATGACAACTCTGTTCACCACATGGACTCCAGAGGTGAGCACTGAGTTGAAATGGTAAATTTTAAGACATTTTTGTATATTTTACTCACAAAATTTCATATTTTGTCTATTGGTCGATATATTCTTATTCTCTTTTATCAAACTTTAGAAGAACTCAAGAATTTTTAAATATTTTCGTTCATGATGTAGTTTTTATACCCTCCACCATAGTATGGAGGGTATATTAAGTTTGTTTTTCCGTTTGTAACGCATTGAACGCATTCTTGATCAGAGTAAAATTCTGAGTCGATCTGTGCACGTCCGTCCGTCCGTCCGTCTGTGGTAATCACTCTAGCATCCACAAAAATAGAGATAGGACGCTGAAATTTTGGGAAAATGCGTCTTTTGTTTGCAGGCAGGTCAAGTTCGATGATGGGCTATATCGGTCCACGTTTTGGTATAGTCCCCATATAACGATACCTCCCGATTTACGGTATTTTGACGTTTTTAGCTACATTTTCAGACCGATTTAGCTATAATTTTACATTTAGGGTTCTTAAGTGTCACTAAACATATATAACAAAACTTGTGGACATAGGTCCACGTTTTGGTATAGCCCCCATATAACGGTACCCCCCCGATTTACGGTATTTAGACGGTTTTAGCTACATTTTTAGACCGATTTAGCTATAATTTGACATTTGGAGTTCTTAAGTATCAATAAACTTACATAACAAAAGTTGTGGACATAGGTCCACGTTTTGGTATAGCCCCCATATAACGGTACCCCCCGATTTACGGTATTTTGACGTTTTTAGCTACATTTTAAGACCGATTTAGCTATAATTTGACATTTAGGGTTCTTAAGTGTCAATAAACATATATAACAAAACTTGTGGACATAGGTCCACGTTTTGGTATAGCCCCCATATAACGGTATTCCCCGATTTACGGTATTTTGACGGTTTTAGCAACATTTTCAGACCGATTTATCTATAATTTGACATTTAGGGTTCCTAAGTATCAATAAACTTATATAACAAAAGTTGTGGACATAGGTCCACGTTTTGGTATAGCCCCCATATAATGTTACCCCCCATTTACGGTATTTTGACGTTTTTAGCTACATTTTCAGACCGATTTAGCTATAATTTGACATTTAGGGTTCTTAGTGACCAAAAACATATATTCGAAATAATTATGAACGTAGGTCCATGTTTTGCTATAGCCCCATATAACGGTACCTCGGTATAACGGATTTCGGTATCCCCATATAACGGATTTTCGGTATTTTGAGAATTTTACCTACAAGTTTTAACGGAATTATCTGTAATTTGAACATTTGACATTTAAAATTCTTAGTGGTCACCACACCTCTCCACCAAAAATTGTCAAGAAAGGTCGATTTTCAGTAATTTGATGATTTTAACTACAATATTAAACCGAACTAGCAGCAATTTGACATTTGAAGTTCTTAGTGGTCATAACACCTCTCCATAAAAAATTGTCAACATAGGGCCATTTTCGGATATAGCTCCCATATAACGGTACCTCCCAATTTTCAGTAATTGGCAATTTTAGCTTTTTAACCGAACTAACTGTAATTTGACATTTGAAGGTTGTAGTGGTAACCACACATCTGCATCAACAATTTTCAAAATAGCCCCAATATAACGATACTTCCCGATTTTCGGTACTTTGAGGATTTTACTTAAAATGTTTAACCGAACGTAGGTCCATATTTTGGTATAGCCCCAAAACAAACCTCCCGATTTTCCGTACCTTAGCTTTATTTTTTGGACGAACTTTCTGTAAATTGAAATTTAAAAGCCAACAAAAATTGTTCATTTAAGTTCATGTTTTCGTATAGCCCACATACCTCCGAACTAGCTGTTAATGACATTTGAAGTTCCCACGTTATGTACCGATTTTCGGTATTTTGAGGATTCTAGCTACAATTTTTAACCGAATTAGGAGTTATTTTACATTAAGGGCTCCCATCAAAAACTGTGAACATAGGTCCATGTTTTATTATAACCCCTATAAAACGGTACCTCCCAATTTCTAGCCCACCAAAAAGTGTCAACATACATAGTTAGATATAGGCACCATAAAAAAGGGCCTACCAAATGAAACAATTTATGTACATTATCTGACAGTTTAACGTACCCACTTAAAGTTGGAGACAGGAATGAAAACTAATTATTCCATTTTAGTTCAGAATATATTATGGTGGAGGGTATGAAACGCTTTTTTACTTGTTTCATACTGTACAGGTACCTCACATAAGATACATGTGCAGTTTCTTATTTCCATGTAAGATTTTCATGAGATGCAAAATCACTTTCCTATTTTTCCCTATATTCCACTATTTGCTCTCATATTTCCTATATTGTTTGGTAAATGCTCTCAACTTTGTTCTCGTTTTCTTTTGAATAGTCTCGTCGTCTCACCATCGTATTGGCAATGTATCAAGAAACCACAACACAACTCCCACAATCACATTGAGACTATACCCAGTAAACAATTTTTACCGAGGGCTCTGATATTAGATTCTTTTAAATATTTCTAAAAATAATACACAGACGAATATACCCACTATCTGAGGCACACATGGGGCAGACGCAATTTGGATTCAATGAAGGTATGGGAACGCGAGAAGCACTACTTGGACTTAACGTATTAATACAAAAATGTCGAGAAGTTCAAAAAGACGTATATATTTGCTTCGTGGATTATGAGAAAGCATTTGATACGGTGAAACATGATAAACTGATGAATATCTTGACTTCTATTGGGCTAGACGAATGGGATATAAGATGCATTAAAAATTTATACTGGAATCAAGTTGCAAATATTAATGTAGATGGTGAATTAACAGACAATGTTCAAATTTCAAAGGGTGTAAGACAAGGATGTGTTTTGTCTCCCCTTCTATTCAACATATATTCAGAACAAATATTCGTAGAATCCATTGCTAGAAAGAACATTGGTATTGCTATAAACAATACGCTAATTAATAACATCCGTTACGCCGACGATACTACGTTACTAGCAAGCAGTTTTGCGGGGCTACAAAGATTATTAGATGTACTTGTGAAAACAAGCGAAATATATGGATTACGTATTAACATAAAAAAGACCAAATATATGATTGTGAGCAGAAAGTCTGTGGAAACAACTGCACCTATGTTAATAAGCAATACCGAAATAGAAAGAGTTAAAACGTTTAAATACCTGGGAGTCCAGATTAATGATCAGTGGGATATGTCGAAAGAAATCAAGTGCAGAATTGAAATGGCACGAAATTCATTTTTTAAATATAAAAAAACGCTTACAAGTCATGATATAAGCCTAACAACAAAAATGCGCTTTGTTAAATGTTACATATGGCCAGTACTATTATACTCAGCCGAAACCTGGACGGTAAAAGTAACAGATCAGAAAAGATTAAATTCGTTTGAAATGTGGATATATCGCCGCATTTTAAAAATTCGTTGGACTGAACGTATCTCAAATGAAGAAGTGCTTAGACGCATGAATACCGAACTTCAAATTACACGTATGATAAAAACCAGAAAAACTGCCTATTTGGGCCATTTAATGAGGAATGAAAAATATAAGCTGCTCCAAGCCATTATACAGACCAATATCGAAGGAAAAAGACCCAGAGGAAGAAAAGAAACAATATGGATAAGTAACATTAAAGAATGGACGGGTGTACAAAACGAACGAATTCTTTTAAATGCCGCCAGAAACCGAAGCCTTTCGATAATTGAATAGAACATATTTAATTGTACCATAATATTAACAATTAGTTAAGTTAAATTATGTAACACTGCATTATAATTGTATGATCGCTAACATCCGAACACGGATTGGCAAATAAAGAAGAAGAAGAAGAGGTTTTCCAAAGTTTGTTCAGAAAATTTACGGAATTCTCAAAATTTCCCTCAGAAATTGGAGTGATCTTCAGCATGATTTCGTTTAAGAATTTCTGCACACTTTCTTGTTTTCGAAAATGTTGCGAGCAATCTGCACATACTCTAATGGGAAATTTTAATTCGTTTCTCTCTCTCTCTCTCTCGGGAACAAAATTGCCGAACATTCGTCGAGAGTTGATTTAAAGGCAAGAGAGAGATTTTTTGTGTCTTCACGATATTGCTTGTTTTTTAGTTATTTTGCAGCTGTTAAGTGAATAAGACGTAACGGAACAAGTTATTTTGTGATGAAATTGGCACATGTTTTACAATAAATGAAAGTGTAAGATTGTGTACACATTTTCTAAAACGTTGTTTATAATATTGTTATTTCTATTTTAAATAAATCAAATGGAAAATTTGTTCGCAAGGACTGTGCTTTATGATTTTATAAAAGTGCAATTCAGTGGGCAGCAGCGGCGAATACTATTTCATCAACATTGTAATAATAAAAAGTTCAACAAATATTTAAATAAAGTTCCAAATTAATCAATGAGAAATTCGAATCGTATCCTAATAAACATTGAGAATTTTGGGAGAAAATATTCAGAATATCTAATAAAACATCAGAATTGTTTCCGATTTACGGATAAAATATCTAGAATTTTTTTAGAATTTGTTCCGAAAATTTTCAGAATCTCGAAACAAATTCCCGAAATGAATTCTTTTTTCCTCAGATTTTCGAATATTTCTTCAGAGTGTTATCAGAAAATCTTTCGAATTCTGAACGAATTCGTGTAGAAACTGGAATGTTCTTTCCGAATTTGCCTCGACAAAACGTTCCGAATTCTGCGAACCGCTTCACACAAATTCGGACCTGTTTTGCATGCGATTACGGCATCAGAAATGGAAACTTGTGCAGAAAATACATCCGAATTCGGTACGATCTCGGCAAAAATTGTTTGCTGGGTATGTACAAACCACACCACACGCATACACACCACAACAACATGCCCAAACTACCACTGTAGGTCGCAACAATTTTGTTGTTAGTTAACTAACAAACCAAACAAGTACAGTGCGTTTGGTGTCAAAAAACAAAGTGTTTGGCTGTATGATATAGTTGGCAACTACAAATTTTTAATTTCTTTAATATAAAGGCAACATCTAATATCTCAACCTAGTGCTCATAGACTCAACATGTATGTACATATGGTTCGTATTGTTCTGTTATGTTCACAAGACGATAACAACTACAGGGAAAATCCATTAGAAGAAACAGTAAATTACAATAATACAAGAATAAAAGCATTAATTAATAAAAAACCGCAAAATTTGTCTCTGGTTTGGTTGGTGGTGTGTGATGGTTGTTAGTCAATAATAACAAAAACAACAACTCGCCAAATTTTTTTTTATCTCTCAGAAAAAAACAGTTTTTTTATGAAAGGCGTTCATGAAATGCAGAAATTTGAACCTTGGCAAGACTTTATGAACACTATTCCTGAAATGCAGTAATTATTTGTTTCTGTGCACGATGTGCCAATGTCAGGTACTCCTTTCGAGAGTTTGGGCTATAATATCAGGAATCATGGGTTTTCACATTAAAAAGCATATCGTTTTAATCAAAATCCCAAGAACTACATTCAAATTCCAAAAAGAACATGAACTTTTGTGAGGGAGCTACCCGAAGGAGTTGTCTCACTGATTCGAAGCTTCTTGATGTATTTTAAAAGGAAATATTACGATATGCTAATTTTCGGACAAATAGTCATTTTGAGTTGGTGCCGGCAGGAATTTTTACAGCTTTTGGGCCCTTATCTCAGAATACATGGACTTACCCATGAGAAAATTATATCATTACATCCATAGATAAATAAAAGAATAGACAGACAAATTGTTGTGTGCTTGTTTTTGGGTAAAATGCAAGATTTTTTTGATTTTTTTATATGATCCGGCCAAATATTACCCACATATTGTCTTTTACCATCAAAAATAGTTTCAAAATGTATAGTTCTTGCCATTTTAAAAATTGAGTATCTCGTAAACTGACTAAATTCTCATTGATTGAGAGAATTTCTTTGTCTATTCTTTTATTTGTCTATGATTATATCAGGACCACAAAAACTACATTCGGTAAAAATTTCGAAGGTGATGTCCGAAATAGACTTTCTTGGAAATTGATGTACGTTTGCGATGCGCAAAGTTTCAGCCAAATCGGATACTCTATTCGTTGTTCATCGTGCACATCATTATTTTAACATTATCATTATTTTAATTGGTGCCGGCAGGGTTTTTATAGCTTTCGGGCCATTACCGCTGAAAGTAAAGATTTGTGTGGGAAGTTTTATTCTCTTTACCAATGGATCATATCATCGGCATAATTCAAACCGTATGAGTCTACGTAAAATTTCTATTAAAATTGGGTTTTTTATAAAAATCATAAAAGTATATCTTTTTTTCAACCCACTTCCTTTCATAAACCTTGCTTTTGTGTATGTTTTATTTTGTCCTATTCTTAGTTATTGCTTTGTTTGTTCGCATTTTCTTTAAAAACTTATTTTAAAAATCTAAAGATTTAATTTTTAAATTTTAAATTAAATAAAATGTCCTTTTTTTCTTATACTTAAAATGTAAATAATTATCTTTTTATTTATATGTATATTTTGCATTTTGTTAAATTAGTTTATTCACTTTTGTTTATATGTATATGTGTATTGAAATTTATTTAAAAATGTTATTGGTTTTATGAAGGTACTTTGTCACGCAGAATGTTTGAATGACCAGATTTAAATAATAATAATAATGAATAACAAGTACAGTATTCATACGTACAAAAGCATTATATACGTATGTATGTGTATACATATATAAACCAACAATCTGATTTTAATAATTTAAAATTGTATTTAACCAAAAGGGAATATTGTGATAATGTTAATGGAATTTCCACAGTTTATACAGTTGGCCATTCAGCCCAAACTAGTTAGCCCTGACTATTTAGTTTGCTGTCAAATACATTATTGTGACATAAAATACAAAGGAAATCAAATCACAATAATGAACAATCTATTATGTTTGTTGTCAAAAGTTGTTAACAGAACTCTGAATGGCCAACTGTATAAACTGTGGGAATTTCTTTTCTTTTGATTTGAAATTCGAATTATTTCGTTCGAAATTTGTGTTAATTTTAGTACGTTTTTTCCAGTTGCAATTTCATTTCTTTTGATTAGAAATTCGAATTATATCGTTCGAAATTTGTGTTCATTTTAGTACGTTTTTTCCAGTTGCAATTTCATTTCTTTTGATTTGAAATTAGAATTATTTCATTCCAAATTTGTGTTACTACATTTATATTTAGAATTATTTGTAATTCGAAAGAAAAAATAGAATTTATTAGCATTGCTTTTCTATTTGTTTTTTTTTTCGAATTACAAATGAAACGTATTAAATAACAAATGAAAAGATTCAATTTTTAAATAAAATAAAATTTGTTTTACATATAAAATAATTTGAATTTCAAATAAAATTTAATAAATTAACAATTCTCTAATTACAATTGAAATACTACCAATTGCAAATGGAATTTTCGAATTCGAATGAAAATGATTCGAGTAATATCTGAAAAAGTTGTATGTAAAGTAAAAGTATATAAAATCAATGGAATTTCACATTTAATAAAGTGCGTTTACCGTACACGAAAACTTGACAAACTTTTCAAATTTTTAACGGAAAAATGGTAAAAGTGCCGTAAATAGTAGATTCTTGCAGGTTATGTAACGTGACAAACTTGTTTTATTTGGGTTCGAAGGACCAAATTTATTTTTTTCTTCAAATACAATTATATAGTTTAATTTGAGATTTTAGCTGTTCACGGGTCATTATGTCTGCTGTGTTGAAGAGAATGATATTCTATATTAAGGTAAAAAAAATCTCTTATTTAAGACGATTTTATTATAAATCGAAGGTATGGGTTACCTTAAAATTATTGTCACTTAAAGTACAAAATATTTGGTTACAAATATTTTTTGGTCTGCACAGTCGTCTTACGTAAATTTTGAGTTGTTTGTACCACGTACATGTATTTGAGAGCTTTACTTTGCAAAATCCATTTTTTGAGAAACAATCTACATAAACCGTTTAAAAAAAGTTTTCGCGACTTCTGGTAAAACTTAGTATACCAACATATGTACGTTAGGGTTATGACTTTTTGACCTTTTTTCCCAAAAATAATTTCCTTAGCAGGAATGAATGAATTTTTATTGACAAAAAACGTTTATTCTATTAAAGTATTAAAAAACGTCACGAACAAACCACATTGATTTTTTTTTTTTTTTTTTTTTGAAAAAATACTATGAAATGACAATTTTTTTCTCAAGACACATATTTCCTTTTGCACGAGTGAATGACCTTTTGCCTATTATTGACTAAAATAACTTTCATCCATTTAAATATTGAAAAAGTTCACGCACGAACCACTTTTAATTGATATGATATATTTGCCAGCAACAAATTTAGTAGTAGAAATTTCTCTTTCCACATTGAAATTCATACTTGTTTAGAATTAAATTAATAGCTAAAGGTTCAAAACATTAATATTGAATGAGTTTATCAAAAATTTCTGTCGTTCCACTTATTTTAATTGTATGATTTTCCCTTCTGGCAACGCAACTAAAGTTGATTTGCTATCCATAATCGACCCCAAAATTATATATGATATAAAATTATGTGATCATAAATTTAGTGAGGTACAAAAGGTTATGCCATTTTGGTTATATCGTTTGGCTCCAAACTATATTTTCAGTGATATATGTATGTATCTGATTATAGTGACTTCAAAAGTTTTCCAAAAAAGCTCAAATAGAAAAATTTTCAAATGACTTTGGGATCGAGCTTTTTTTATAGAATCACCTTACAATTAAGATTTTTTCTAATCTAAGAAAAAAACTCATCAAAATATGATACAGTGATACGAGGTTGTAAAAAAAATTCATAACCCTAATGTACTTATGTATGCGTCTTGAAAAACAAGGAAAAGAGTGTATTGTATCAGTAACAGGCTGCGTGAATTGAGACTTTCATCTTTGAAAAGATAGAATACCGCCTACTTACCGAAATCCTTTTCTCCAAAAATTATAGATTTAAGAGGTTTTCAAAATTTTGTGACGATTTTTTGGATCTTGAACTTGCTTTAAACTGCACTTAATCCAAAATTTTAAGCTGCTGGGGTCGATTATGCATTGCCACTAAACTTGAGTTGCGTTGTCAATTGTCAGCACAACTGAGATGACATGTTGTATTATTGGTGTATGTTGTATTATTGGTGTCAACCCAACTGTTGTCGATAAACGTGTTATCGATCAGTTTTTTTCAAACTTGTGAACTCTATTAAATCCAAAAGGCACAATTCGCAAAAAAACATTTTAAAATGATAACTTCAGTGGAATTATTTTTTGATGATTAAGAAATGTACAGGACATGACATCTATTAGAAGAAATTTGAGGGACAAGTCGAATCCATTGGAATTGCCATCTGTGCTGTAAGTTGAAGCTCATGTTGGAAAGATCTGTATAAACAATAAATTATTTTAGGTTTAACGCATATTTTCGATTGCCAAAGGATGCCTTAGTTTACATTGTGGAAACGTTAAAGGATGACTTCAATGTAAGTTACAGATCAAGAGCAATACCCCACTTTTAAAAGTGTGCGCTGCGTTGAGATTTTTTGCGGAGGGATGTTTCCAAAAGTCCCATGGCAATGATTACAACAATTGCACAAGTGCATGGCTCAATCTACATTGTCGAACGTATTGAAGGAAGTTATCCACTTGATAGAGGACAAATTGGATCGTTTCGAAGTTGACGGAGGAGTAAAAAAGACAAAACAAAAATCATTTTTAGTCAAAAACTAAATTCCCTAGTGTAGTCGGCTGTATAGATGAACCCATGTGCACATTGGATTTGCACTCAATTTATTAATTAATATTTCTAACTGTTGTTTTGTTGTTATTTTCACCATATTTTTGATACACAAAATTAATTAATCATGCAAATAATCAACAATTGTTAAGAAAATGTTTTTTCCTTTCAATTTTACTTCTTGTTTCTTTGAAAATATTCACTGCAACTGAAAATAACTGGTTGCTGAAAAATAGCCGGTTCGTCAACTGAGATTCGCAACTTCAGTTGAAGGTTGCCATACATAAAGTAATTTTGACAACTGACAACTCCACTCAACGATAATTGCTATCGATAATCGACCACCTAATTTGGAAGTCGACCTAGGAACCCTTGATTTCATGAAATTGTTTCAATGAAGCGGCTCTAGTGTGACAAAGGCTTAATTGCAACAAAAGAATTCATAAGATAAGTAGGTTTTCCAAACAATCCAAATCCAAAGATATCAAAATGTTTAAATTATAATTTTATTTTTTGTGAAATACATTAGGGATGTAGCATTATCAAAAATGCCACCACCTAGCCGTGTAAGGCATGAAAAAACATTATGAAATGCCGTTGTCACTTTTCCTCTACTTTAAAAAGTTGCCGCGCCAAATGCATGCAAGTTTTCCATTGCAGTTTTTTTCATTACGAGAGAAAATCGTTCAATAAACACCTATTTTTTATTGAAATGGAATATAATCTTCAATATCGGACCAATCTACCCAATTCCGAATATATAATCGATAGTCCGATTCGATTGTTTGTATTTCTGATTTCTTGAAAATTTCAAATATCAACTTATGGCCTATTTCTCTAAGACGATAGATAGTATTCTTTCGCTTCAGTTCGAAAAGAAATCCAGTTTTGGTTTCAGTAAATGTGTTCTATTCGATTGGTGACTACAATCGACAACTCGAAAGAAAACGTAACGTAACTGTGTGTATTTGAATCATTTTGAGTTTCTGTACGACGATAAAGTTGTCAAATATCCGAAACGATATGTCAAAATCAGTCACTATCAATTTACCTTTCGAATGGAGAAAATATAAAAACATTAAAAGCAAAAATAATTTATTTCTTAGAAAAAATGGAAAATAAAAGGTATGTTATACATATATGCATGTTTATGCATTTATAGAGATCCAAAAATACATATATGTTATTGTTTCAGTATAAGGAAAACCACAGCCTATCAAATAAAATATTTGGTGCTATGGAAGAACATCCGGAAATGGCAAGAAGGGCACCAGTATTTTGCAACAACAAGAATTCCATGGACGAATTGTGGAAGGAGATAACATTGAGAGCCGTAATAGAATGGAAAAAAGTATGTTTACCTCCATTGCATCCTTTTCATCATAACCATTTTGGCTTGCATTTGTTCTTATTTGTTGCAGGCTTGGGCTGATTTGAAATCTAGGACCAAGAAAAAGATCTTTGAGAACAAAAAAAGTCTTCGGGAAACTGGTGGTGGGCTATATAAAATGTGCAATTTGACTAAGATGGAGGAAATAATTGACAGAACACTTTCACTTTCATCTGCCGCAGCTCCAAATGTAACCTATTTGGTTATAAGGAAACAGAACCGATTCCGCTGCATTGGAGAACTCGTTTATTTCTTTAATCGAATCACCTTCAGTCAAATTCAATGAGGGCACCACCTATTAATGATGAAATCCTTAGCACAGTACCCGAAATACAAATAATTGAAAATTCTTTGTTGATACGAAAATTTGAAATAAATCTGCAAGAAATGTTTAAAAATGCATATGGCGAATAACAAAATTCCTTTACAATTCCATTTGAAAAAAATTAAAAATTTTTTTTACGAGCACATCTACGATTTTTGGTACAGAGGTAAAGGAAAAAAATCCGGTTTCAAATCTGCTCGCGTTCACGAAATTGGCCAATGCGCGCAAAAGTTATAGTGGTTTTTATTCTCATATAAAGAAAAAATATTTAAAAATATATTTTTTGTTGTTATGAGAAAATGTATGCATAAATCGTTAACAGCAGTCCATATCTATTCGTAGATGTTTAAATAGTTATTAAATGTATTATTATTTTCGCTGAAAGTCAACAAATAATAAAAACATTTTGAAGTAAATCCAAATTATCCTGTCCCAGAATCCGTACAAACCCTCAAAAAATAAATTAAAGAATATATGCGGAATCTAGACAATGCGTAGAAAAATATGATACCAAATTTATAGAGATTGGGTACGTAAATTGCAACAACAAAAGAGAAAAACTTATTGTTGGAAAATATTGTTGCAAATATTTTTTTGGTTTGATTCTAAAAATTAGAAAAAAATATTTGGGAGTTCTCCAACTATTTTGCTAAAATCCCATAGAATAATGAATGTATACAGTTAAAACTTCATCAAAACATATGGTTTACCATCGCGAGAGTTTAACTGATTACTGTGATAACTTATAAGGGTAGGAAATTAAGAGTAATATTGAAATTACAATCATTCAATTAATATTATAATTAAAAAGCCTGTTATTCGCGAATTAGTTAAAGTCGGTTGATGCGCATCCGTTTTTGGATACAGTGAATCAATCTCTGTCAAAATTTATGCATATTTCGATGTTTCACTCAGGGGCCATTGTGTGCCACCAGTTGCATCATACACTGCAAAAAACCTTAAAGTTGGTAAAAGTCGCGCAATGTGCATACGATTTTGATGCGCATCCGGTTTCGTCAGCGCATATCAAAAATACGTCCAAATATACCAATTTTAATTAGATTCTTCAAGAACCGCGGATGTGCCTCCACATTCTATTTTTGGTGAAAAACCCATATTACACGCGAATCTCTGTAATTTATGACACGCGTTTTCGCAAATATTATAATCGCGTATAAAGGATTCCAATTATGTAAAATTTTTTAAAGAAAATCGCGGTTTAGTGCGCGGATTTGTCGAAATAATTTTTGCTGCTTTTCCTATTTTCAGGGTATCTATATCCGCGGTTTTAGTGGATGGATTCGATCGCGGAAGGTCTCACTAGATCCGTCGCGTAAAAAAACTAAATTCACGCGGGGTACAAAGGAAATTGAATGGCACTTGTAAATTTTAAACGCAAAAAATAGGTTTTTTAAAAAAAATCACGCATCAAATATTGGCCTTTAGACTCCAATTACTAGGATGCTGTAAGGAGCACACTCATGAGATATGCATTAAACGACGTAGAATCGCGAGTTTTATAATCCTAATGTGAGTTTTGAATATTATCTTGTTGCGCGTCCGAATTATTAAAACAATTCAAAAAACCCCGAAATTCCGGCTTCAAAATGTCAGCATCAATTTTAGGTGGATGCAGTGGATATATCGAAAAATGATACACTAGTATCATATTGCCCATGAAGTATTCTTTGAGTCTTTCTTTGGGCATATGTCTATAAAATGTAAGGTTAAGCCTAAAATTGGAAGGGAGCATAAAAAAACTTGTTGGCTTCAACCCATTTTTACCTATTTTTCTACATTGATGCCAACACAGCTTCCACGTAAATTAATTTTAATGGCCGACCTTATGGGATTCCTCCTAAAACACTTCAGTTTAAAGAATGTATATCATACTATATAGAATATGTTAACAGTTCGCGAATTCTGAAAGGGTGAAACTCGGATTCATCGATTGTAAAAAATTTTTGTTTTTCGCCATATATGTATTTATATTTATCGTTAAGTGAAGATGGTGTTCTTACTGTTTCGATGGGATTTCCAATACATTATATGCGTCTCGTAACTGTTTACGAGGTATGGACAGATTTTCTTCCTCCAACTCGTTTAAAAAATACACGGCTGCTGTTAAATCCATCACAATATTGTTATATTTGTTCACAGATTAATTAATTTTCGTTTGTTTACTTTCTTTATAAGTTTAAACTTCAAATATTTTATATTTGTTTACTTCATTTATTTGACAGAATGTCACAAGAAAGGAACACAGCTGTATTAGCAAGCATATTATTTCGTATTATTTTTAACAAAAGTTCACCAAAAGCAAACTTTAATAATCTGGCAATATTTTCTAACGTAAAGTATTATTTGACATGAAAATCGAAAACGTAACTCGTGTCGAACGACAATGTATATTTTACAGAAACCGAATTCCGTTCAAATTCGAACGACTAACATTTGTTCGAATAACCTTTCGATCGTCTTAGAGAAACTGGCTATTAGTCTTATGCCAGACTATGAAAATTTTCATTAGAAAATTCTTTATTATTCTCCTCCACACACAAATATGAAATCATATGAAAATTTTGATATTTCCATTGCTTTGCATTGGTTTGAGAGTTACGAATTTAAACATAAAGAATAATTTCAGATTACAGAACCTTGTGAACAGAGTTTCACCCCCTTCACACCTCTTGTCTATACACTCATTTTCACGTACATGAAAATTTTCATAGTCTGGCATAAGACTTATGCTTTTTCGGAAAACCACATATCGCTCTTTTACTTAAAGAGTGACATAACTCAAAAAATGCGTTTTTAGAGTTAGCAATTTCTATTTTTCTGCAAGTTATATTTTCTCTTGTGTCAAATTTTCATGTTGACATTTCAAAAACTCATAGAGTTACTGCTCATTTACTACGAGTTTGGCATAATTAAACAAAAATGTGTTTTGAGTTTATGAAGCACTAAAGCACTTTAAATCATGATTGATCTTGCTCAAAAATTTAGCACTGATATCTGGCTAGCTGTTTACAGAATAGGGTCCAAGTAGTTATTTTTGTTTTTGTGTAATAATATGTATTTTTAAGTTGGGAAGCCAAATCTCAATCGCCAACATAAAAACCGGTTTTCTCGAAACTGGATTTTTTGAGATTTGTCACTTTTTGGAGAAAATGAGCGATATGTACAGATGAGCTATACTGCATTGTAAACATGCTCTATATGATTGATATACGGAACATCGTTTAACTTTGCTGGGCACCAGGACATAGTAATACAATGGTCAACGAATTAGCAGATAACTAGAAAGGGTGATTCTTGGTTAAATACCTTTTTGAGTGTTTATTTGGGTATTTAATGACCTGTTTATATTATAGTTGTTAACCTTCTTTATTAGGATTAATTTGGAGTATAGACAATGGAATTGACATTTTAAAGCCAGTGAGTTTATTAAAATCAAAATTTTGTTTCCGTCAGAAGAATAAAATTTAAAAAAAAAACAACGCATTAGAGTTTTTGCCGGGTTAACCCACTTCATGAAGATTTATTTGACGTTTACGCTATGACATTTGAAACCCAAACCAACTGGGCTAATCCGGTTAAGTGTAACCGGGGTATTAACGTCATGGTAATGGGCTAAAAACGTACCTTAAACTATCTAAAATGAGGGATTATATGATAGATACATCGTCCTACATTGTGCCTTTCTGCAAGAAGTGTTTTCAATTAATAGTTCTGTAGTGGAATTCTGGAAATCCTTTTTTGACTTACCGACAAAAATCGGTAAAACTAAAATGTTTATAATTTCGGTAATTAACGAAATTTGTCAGTAAGATAGCAACCAAAATCAAGCTGATGCTAAGTTCTACCGATAGCAACAGTGTTGTCAATTTTATTCATGCTTTTCATTCATAATTTTGCGTTTTTAGTTTAGTTTAGTTTTTGTCGGTAACTCAAAAAATGTGTTACAGAATTCCACTACTGAATGCTCTCATATACCAAAACTTGGGTCATTAATAACACTATGCAACACTGAAAATGCAAACAACTTCTAGTATGCATTTTTTGAAAGTACATATTTAGACTACAATAACCCTAGTAGGGTTTTGTCCTGTCAGATCCAGTTCGGATTTTATGGCCTCATCTAAACCGGGCTAAATCTACACTTTTTTGCATTTATCACGCCTTTATCTCAGAAACGAATAGGAATTTGGCCTTGCTGTCTTTAGCAATATTGTAGCCCTAAACTGGTAGAACTTGTCTTTTGAAAAAACCACATAAGAAAAACTCCATCTAGGACATCAAAATCCATAAAATATAGAAAATTTTACATAATTTCTGAAATTCTGGTCAGTATCGGCTGAACTATTGGGAGTTGAACCAAGTAACCTATTGCAAAAATCTTCCAAATAAAATTCTCAACAATTCTTTAGAACATTCTGAAACTCTAAAATGCTTACTTCATATTGTTTCAGCGGTATTTTGCATCATATGTTTTACAACGCGTGTTTCAAACACAGTTCACAACAAGGGTTTATTCTCGCATTTTGGATTTCACTACATTATTGACATTTTTATTAAATCGTCATTGAAAAATGTACTGAAAACAACGACATAGAGGCATTTTAACACAATGTTCTGAAGAGTTGTGTATTACATTCCAGGGAATATTTTTCCAAAAGAAAATATTCAGAAAAAATTAACGGGTTTGGAGATACGGTGCGAAATGTATAAAAATTGTGGAATTTTTGCATATATTTTGAAATTTGAGGCAATAAATGTAGTTTTTCCAGTTCATTATTTCTCCAAATATTGTATTCTTGTCTTTATCTACAAATTTGCTTCAGATGTCAGAAGAAGATTCGCATTGGTTTCAGAGATATAGCCCCGAATTTCTTTAAAAACTCGATATTTAACGATCTTTAGATTGTGCCATAAAATCCGAGCTGGATCTGGCACAACAAAACCCAACTAGGGTTTCTTGTCGTTTGGGTCTGTACTTTCAAAAAATCCTCAGTTCGAATTGTTTGCACAAGATCACCTTAAAAATGTTGCACAGTGTTATGTAAAATTAATAGTCCAATTTTAAAATAATAAATTCTTTCTAAAATATATAAATTTGTAATCTAATTTCTTATGAAAATAGTATACCTAGATATATGGTTTATTCTGAAGCTCATAGTGAAATTTTGTGTAGAATTTTGCTTTTTTTGACACTTTTAACCTAGAACCAAGTTTTATGTTACTTTCATGTATCAACTCGAAAAAAGAAGGAAAAAATTTTCATCAAAAAATTGGGAAATATTTTCATGTTTTTTCAGCAAATTTGATACTGATATTTTCATGATATATAATATGAATAGACATTTCATTTCTTTTGTGACCCATAGTGAAATTTGATGAAGAATATTTTTGTCTTTAACGTCATCTCTCTATAATTATGTTTTATGGGACAATTTTGAATAAACTCAGATGAAGTCCGACTTTAACCCTTAAACGTGTTTTTCAATTTTAGAGATTCCTGGCGATTAGATAAGATGTACAGATTTGGTGTATGTATTTGGTGTATTTTGTAGAATATTTGGATTTGATATGATCACATTTTAAAGGAGGTTTTGAAAGATTTTCGAAAAAAGGACCAAAAAGACCCCTTTGATGAACCGCATGAGGGTTAAAATTTCTAACAAAAATATTTCCCACATCCTCCTCTGTAAAGTTGCCAAAGACACTATGTACCTAAAATGTAATGATTTCTAGTTATCTTAGCTCGAATATTTCGAAAAAAAACTAAAAATGGTCGGAACTTGCCCCGCCTACTTTGGTTACGTTCCGATATAAACTTTGAAAACGCCGATACACGTATCTCATATTTTTAGCTATTATTTCATAATCTACTCAGTTTTCCTTGTCATTTTTTATACCCTCCACCATATGAGGGTATGGGGATGGGGGTATATTAAGTTTGTCATTCCGTTTGTAACTACTCGAAATAATCATTGTAGACCCCACAAACTATATATATTCTTGATCAGCGTGCAATTCTACATCGATATAGCCATGTCCGTCCGTCTGTGGAAATCACTCTAGCGTCCGAACGGATTGACGTAGGTGGATGAAATTTTGGGAAAATCTATTATATGTACATAGGACTTTTGGTATTGAAAGCGGGCTATGTAGGTCCACGCTTTCGTATAGCGCCCATACAAAATAACGCGTGACGCGTCGTCGTTTTAAGGAATTTTTAAGATATTTGTCCCATTTTACCACCGAATTGGTTGTAATTTGGTATTTTGTGTCGCCAGAGGCCAAAAAAAATTCCTACCAAAGTTGGTTTATATAGGTCCACGTTTTGGTGTAGCCCCCATATAACGCCCCATATAAAGTACGCGTCATTTTAATATATTTTGAATGTATTCGTCCCATTTGACAACAGAATCGGTTGTAACTTTGTCTTTTGTGTTTCCAGAGGCTAAGAAACATTTCTACCACAAAATGTTTATATAGGTCCACGTTTTGATATAGCCCCCATAGGACGATATCTCCCGATTTTCGGTATTTTGAAGGTTTTGGCCTCATTATCACACCGAGATGACTGAAATTTGGTATTTAGTCTTCGTTGGAAGTATAAAACTTTCCCCCAGAAATTTGTAGGTATAGGTCCACGCCATCATAGAGCCCCCATTGAACGGTACCTTCCGATTTTCGGTATTTTCAAGGTTGTGGCCACATTAATCCGCCGAAATGGCTGAAATTTGTGGTGGTATAAAAAGTTCGGCCCGAGCGAACTTAACGCTTTTCCTACTTGTTTTTTCCATTTAAATATTGAAAAATGTCCCGCACAAACTATTTTTAATTGTTATGATATATGAAATAAAATTATATATGATATAACATGATATATATGTAATGATATGATGACAAATTTAGTAAGAAACAAAATGGTTATGCCATTTTTTAATTGAGCCGTGTGGCTCCAAAGCTTATTTTCAGTTATATATCAGCTAAAAGTGACTTTAAAAATTTGTCAAAAAAGCTCATATAGAAAAATTATAAAATGACTTTGTGCGTGAGCTTTTTTATCGAATCATCTTATAATTAAGATTTTATCTAATCTAAGGTAAAAACTAATCAAAATATGATACAGGGATACAATGTTGTAAAAACGCATAACCCTGATGTACATATGTTAATATGTCAAATTTTTGAAGTTCTAAATTTCGTTACACAATTCGGTCCTTCAAATATGTTTTTTTTTTTAATTCTGTAATAATTATAATTTTAAGCATCCATTAACATTATCAAGCATCCCCTATTTCATCACTCTTTGCAAAATTTGTGGTAAGCCCCTATTAGGGGTATAATTTTAAATTATAAAAAAAAAAAAACAAAAAAATGTGTGTTCTTAAAGAATTTTATGTCAACTCTATTGTTTATTACAAGTGCAAATATATTCAATTGTTGTTGTTATTTGTTTGTAATGCGTTGTTGTTATTGTTTTTGTTTTCTTTAATAAAAATCTAATTTTCTTCTTTCTTTACTTGTTGTTGGTTTGTTTCAAGTTTCATTCATTTAAAGTACATTGTGTTTAATTTGTTTAATAACGTTTTTTCTTGTTGTTGTTTTGTTTCATTTTTTGTTAAAATCTAACGACTAACTATCACACTCCAATGTTTGTTTGTTTTTGTTTTAAAAATTTGTAGTTTAAATTTTGTTGTTGTTGTTTGTTACTTAAAATATTGCCTTTGCCCACGTTTTTTTGTTGATTTTTTTGTTTGTTTATAATTTGTTAGCTTTTAAAAATGTGTTTTTGTTTTCTCTATTGTTTTTCTTTTTTTTTTTTTTGTATTACTTATGTACTTAACCTACAAATATATCTACAATTAACTGTAAGGATATGAATAACAAAAATGAAAAAAATACAACGAAAATAAAAAAATAATAATAATATTTTATATATATGTAAAAAACCATTATGAATATGAAATATAAAAACAAAAATAAAAATAATAATTATATTTATTTTAATAAGAATCAAATGCCTCTCGCTCTATCTATCTCCATTTCTTGCCGATGAGTTTCTTTCTATGATTATAGATCCTTTGTTTCGAGACCAAACTTCAAACTTTACAATTACGCTATGCTCTTCTTGTTATGGGTTCCCCCGAATGGGGCCCCATACACCTTCTTTCCACCACACCTTAATCTTTTGCCGGAGATGTCAACATGACACCCTTATGCATTGGTTGCTATTGATGACTTTTGCTCAACAGATGAGCATTGAATTCGTAGACATTGTTCAATTGCTCCCCACAAATGTTACATTTCCATGGATTGCTCTCACAGTGGCAACCCTTGTGCAGGAAGTACAAAGTTTCATCGGGAAATTCAATACCACAAAATAGGCAAGTGAGTATCTGTTTACGATTTAGACCAGCCGAATCGTTTTCGGGACCGGTTGATGTTATGGTGCCATTGCATATCGGCGTAGTGGACGAAGTAGCAGTTCCACATGTTGGTGTCAAACTGCTTTGTATCACATTGTTATTTTCCATGGAGGCAGCATTGCGGGTTATACGATTATTGGCCTTGGCACAAATGCGGCGTTTAAGATCTTCCCGCAACAATGATTTCAACGGTGAAACCTGTCCAAAAAAGGAAATAAATAGATTACTGAGGTGTTTTGGGGAAGCATTTTTATCTTCATACTTACCTTAATCAGTGATGTTAATCTCGTATTGGGTGTTGAGAATTCCGATTCACTACTGTCACCACCGTTCATGCCATCGCCGTTAACAGAGTTTTTCGTCGCATTATCCTCGCTGGGTGGTTCCTAATCAAAAATCAAAATTGAATTAGTTAATTTTCTTTGGAAATTACAACAGACTCCTCTATCTTCACTTAACTACGTTCTTAAATATCTATAAAGGTGGGGTTACACGCATTCAGCTCAGTTGAATAGGATGCATTTTTTAAAAATATCATTCGATCGTATCAAAAATTTATTCCGATGTGCTTAGAAAAGAATGGTGGATTCTGTAGGAAATCTTCAATTCAGCCTGGCTGAATAGAGGTTTCCATAGGAAATCTTCAATTCAGTCTGGCTGAATAGAGGTTTCTGTAGGAAAACTTCAATTCAGTCTGGCTGAATAGAGGTTTCTGTAGGAAAACTTCAATTTAGCCTGGCTGAATAGAGGTTTCTGTATGAAAACTTCAATTCGTTCTGGCTGAATAGAGGTTTCCTTAGGAAATCTTCAATTCAGCCTGGCTGAATAGAGGTTTCCATAGGAAATCTTCAATTCAGCCTGGCTGAATAGAGGTTTCCATAGGCAATCTTCAATTCAGCCTGGCTGAATAGAGGTTTCCGTAGGAAATCTTCAATTCAGCCTGGCTGAATAGAGGTTTCCATAGGAAATCTTCAATTCAGCCTGGCTGAATAGAGGTTTCCATAGGAAATCTTCAATTCAGCCTGGCTGAATAGAGGTTTCCATAGGAAATCTTCAATTCAGCCTGGCTGAATAGAGGTTTCCATAGGAAATCTTCAATTCAGCCTGGCTGAATAGAGGTTTCCATAGGAAATCTTCAATTCAGCCTAGCTGAATAGAGGTTTCCATAGGAAATCTTCAATTCAGCCTGGCTGAATAGAGGTTTCCATAGGAAATCTTCAATTCAGCCTGGCTGAATAGAGGTTTCCATAGGAAATCTTCAATTCAGCCTGGCTGAATAGAGGTTTCCATAGGAAATCTTCAATTCAGCCTGGCTGAATAGAGGTTTCCATAGGAAATCTTCAATTCAGCCTGGCTGAATAGAGGTTTCCATAGGAAATCTTCAATTCAGCCTGGCTGAATAGAGGTTTCCATAGGAAATCTTCAATTCAGCCTGGCTGAATAGAGGTTTCCATAGGAAATCTTCAATTCAGCCTGGCTGAATAGAGGTTTCCATAGGAAATCTTCAATTCAGCCTGGCTGAATAGAGGTTTCCATAGGAAATCTTCAATTCAGCCTGGCTGAATAGAGGTTTCCATAGGAAATCTTCAATTCAGCCTGGCTGAATAGAGGTTTCCATAGGAAATCTTCAATTCAGCCTGGCTGAATAGAGGTTTCCATAGGAAATCTTCAATTCAGCCTGGCTGAATAGAGGTTTCCATAGGAAATCTTCAATTCAGCCTGGCTGAATAGAGGTTTCCATAGGAAATCTTCAATTCAGCCTGGCTGAATAGAGGTTTCCATAGGAAATCTTCAATTCAGCCTGGCTGAATAGAGGTTTCCATAGGAAATCTTCAATTCAGCCTGGCTGAATAGAGGTTTCCATAGGAAATCTTCAATTCAGCCTGGCTGAATAGAGGTTTCCATAGGAAATCTTCAATTCAGCCTGGCTGAATAGAGGTTTCCATAGGAAATCTTCAATTCAGCCTGGCTGAATAGAGGTTTCCATAGGAAATCTTCAATTCAGCCTGGCTGAATAGAGGTTTCCATAGGAAATCTTCAATTCAGCCTGGCTGAATAGAGGTTTCCATAGGAAATCTTCAATTCAGCCTGGCTGAATAGAGGTTTCCATAGGAAATCTTCAATTCAGCCTGGCTGAATAGAGGTTTCCATAGGAAATCTTCAATTCAGCCTGGCTGAATAGAGGTTTCCATAGGAAATCTTCAATTCAGCCTGGCTGAATAGAGGTTTCCATAGGAAATCTTCAATTCAGCCTGGCTGAATAGAGGTTTCCATAGGAAATTTTCAATTCAGCCTGGCTGAATAGAGGTTTCCATAGGAAATCTTCAATTCAGCCTGGCTGAATAGAGGTTTCCACAGGAAATCTTCAATTCAGCCTGGCTGAATAGAGGTTTCCACAGGAAATCTTCAATTCAGCCTGGCTGAATAGAGGTTTCCATAGGAAATCTTCAATTCAGCCTGGCTGAATAGAGGTTTCTATAGGAAATCTTGAATTCAGTCTGGCTGAATAGAGGTTTCTATAGGAAATCTTGAATTCAGCCTGGCTGAATAGAGGTTTCTATAGGAAATCTTGAATTCAGCCTGGCTGAATAGAGGTTTCTATAGGAAATCTTGAATTCAGCCTGGCTGAATAGAGGTTTCTATAGGAAATCTTGAATTCAGCCTGGCTGAATAGAGGTTTCTATAGGAAATCTTGAATTCAGCCTGACTGGATAAAGGTTTCAGTAGGAAAACTTCAATTCAGCCTGGCTGAATAGAGTTTTCTGTAGGAAATCTTCGATTCAGCCTGGTTTAATGACGGAACACTCGTGTCAGTCTACAAAGAAAATTGATCTCAGCTTTGTTAGGATGTACAATAGACTGACGATATATAGTACACATTTTGCGATGAACTATCGTTCATGTTTACAACAAACAGTAATCATTCATTTAACAATTCAAAAATATAATTTCCATATTTTAACAACCTACCCTCCACATCCGGAGCATGTCCATATAGTGACGGAAAAATATAAATTATGTACTAGAACAACAACTACTAGTTTCTTTACCCACCAACTAGAAACTTACACTGACCTGCTTAATGGGTATGAGACTAATCGAGGGCGTTATATGATTCTCATGATGATTTTTTGGCGAAACGGAAGTCAAGGCACCACATAGAGCTCCGCCCGAACCAGGTCCCATACTACCGACACCAACGCCGACGCCGCTGCTACTGCTGGCACTGCTACTGGTACTCGAAGGCAACGATTTGGCATTACAATCTAATGGATGTTCTTGTGGTGGCATATTAATGGTCAACGGCACTGGTGACTCCATGATGGTGTCACGATCATGGGGACCCATAACATCTCCCGTGGTACTACCGGCTGATGATGTGGTTGTATTGTTGTTGCCACTGCTACAAATGTTGTTGCTACTGCTATTGGGGGTATTGCTGTTGGGGGTGGTGGTGCTGGTGTGACCCTGCAAATCAAATGCACGCAAAACGCATAAGAGGACATTCTCAACGGACGAACGAGTATAGAATGAAGTAGAGGAAGTCAATGAGTTTACTACAGACATAAGAGAATCATTAGAATTGGAACATTGCTTTACATTGAACATAGCGTTATCCGAGAGGCCATTGTCGGGTAGTGTTGAGATCTCCACGTGAGGCGTTAAGAAATGCATTGGCGGTGTTGCATTCTCCAGGGAGCGTAGCGATTCGCCGCTGTCGCTCTGGTGGCTGGGCATACTGTTGGCGGCCGAGACAATGGCCGCATTGGAATTAACGGCATTGGCAGCAGCTGCAGCCGCTGCTGCAACGGCATTCAGACCAGTCGGCACATAACCGGCTGCAGCAGCGGCGGCAGCCACCTGTGATGCCTGTGACTCCAGAGCGAGTAACAGCGACGATGAACCGCCCGGTCCAGGATTGTCCAAATCAATGCCATGTCTACGGAAAAAGGAATGAAGTTCAGATTATTAGTTCGCCTTGTAGGAAGAAGCAGATTTTCTTTGTTTTCAGACCTGTTGAAAAAATGTATTCTCAGGGATTTCATGGAACCAGCACGGTAACTGCACAATGGACAGGTTTTTACCAGATCATGCTGGCCCACATGTTCATTTTGGAAATGGGCCCTCATGGCAATTTGCCGCTGGAAGCCTCGATTGCAAATCGGACAATGATACGGCAGCGTTTTTGTGTGTGTGGTAAAATGTTCCGCCAAGTGATCTTTGCGAAAGAATCTAAAAGAAGCAGACACAAAAATCAGAAATTGCAACATCCCCATCCAAAAACCTGTTACATACCTCTTTTGGCACACCCGACACTCATAAGGCTTGACACCGGTGTGTCGCATTTTATGACGTCTCATATTTGCACCATTCGAAAACTTCATATTGCAGACATCGCATTCGAACACTTTGCGGGACGATGCTGCTGGCTGAGACGGATTTGTTGAATTGGCTGGGGCAGTGCAATTACTACCATTGGCAATGGCGCTGATCACACCCCCGCCACTCACAGGTGTCAGTGCACGCGCCGCATGTTGATCTGGACCACCACCACTGCTTGTGGCGGAACTTTGTAGATTATCACCACCATCGACATCTTCATTTTTAAGGCGTGCTGCTGCCGCAGCTGAATTTGATAGACATTGGACTACATGCAAGAGCAGTGTGGCTCGGGAGCTTGTCTCGAAATTGTCACAGCGTTCGCAACGGAATGTTGTAGGATTATTGGAGGCATTTGAATTGTTGTTGTTGTTCGTTGAGAGATTTGTTGGCGATATACTGACATTGGCTGTTATTGGTGTTGGTTTCTCACCACCATTATCTGAGGACGAAGATGATTGATCTTCGGAGCTGTGATGTAACTGAAGCTGTTGCTGCTGCTGCTGTTGTTGTTGATGATGATGGTGTTCCTTAAGGCTACGCAAGGCATGAGCGTGTGAGGCTAAAGTATTGTGATGCAACAGTGATGCTGTTGTTGACATATCAACAATGAGTCCATTATCTTTGAGCGATAGCTCCATTTGACCGGCAGAACTCATTGTGTCGGTCATTTTGCTGCAATGAAATAGGAGAAGGAAGAAGGAGATTAGTTATGGGTTGAGGAATATTTTGAAAGAAAACAAATAATAGGAAGGGAAACATAAATCAACGCAGATTCTGGGGTGTTAATTTTTGATAATAAAAATTTTAAAATTTCATTTTACTTGTAATAGCCACCTCTCTCACCTCAGGTTAAGGTATCTCTTGCCCTGAGGTCATCAACAATTATTAAAGATCAGCTACAAAATATTTAAGTTTTTCAAACAGGTTCCCATCACCACCATAATTGCAACGAGTAGTTGAATTTGTGCATGTATGTATGTACACAGTTGGAGATCATGATTGATCGTTGACGTTGGTTGCTGGATTAAGGTCTCTGCAAGTGAACTTTCAACTCAACCTACATTTATGATTCCAGCTTGCATTGACAAAAAGTCACACACACTCACAAACAGTTTTAAACATAACTTGGTTATCTGAAACCATGTGGAAGTTCAGTGATACCTACAGATATACTTAAATATCCATGTGTATGTTTGTATAATGGGATATACATAAGTATGTATATTTGTATACTAATATTAATTTGATCTCAATTTTTTCAATACAATAAACAAAACATACATCCATATATGAAACCCAGCTACTGTAGCCAAAACAAATCCATGGCATACATTTCGGATATGAGTATACCATATGCAATGTGTGTATGTATGTCTGCATGTTATTATATATAAAAGTAAATCTCAGTTTGATATGTATGTCTGCACAAATTAGTAAACCACGCATGCTTAAGTGAAGGCTATATTCGATGGGTTTTATTGTTGTGCACCTCCACACATTTAAGTTTTCAGTTAAAAAAAAACTCTAATAGAAGTTTTGGAAAGCTGTATTCAGCCAGGCTGAATAGAAGTTTTCCTAGAGAAAACATTATTCAGTCAGGCTGAATAGAAGTTTTCCTAGAGAAAACATTATTCAGCCAGGCTGAATAGAAGTTTTCCTAGAGAAAACATTATTCAGCCAGGCTGAATAGAAGTTTTCCTAGAGAAAACATTATTCAGCCAGGCTGAATAGAATTTTCCTAGAGAAAACATTATTCAGCCAGGCTGAATAGAATTTTCCTAGAGAAAACAATATTCAGCCAGGCTGAATAGAATTTTCCTAGAGAAAACATTATTCAGCCAGGCTGAATAGAGGTTTCCATAGGAAAACTTTCACTTCAGCCTAGCTGAATAGAGGATTCCATAGGAAAACGTTCAATTCAGCATAGCTGAATAGAGGTTTCCATAGGAAAACTCTCAATTCAGCCTAGCTGAATAGAGGTTTCCATAGGAAAACTCTCAATTCAGCCTAGCTGAATAGAGGTTTCCATAGGAAAACGTTCAATTCAGCCTAGCTGAATAGAGGTTTCCATAGGAAAACGTTCAATTCAGCCTAGCTGAATAGAGGATACCACAGGAAAACGTTCAATTCAGCCTAGCTGAATAGAGGTTTATATAGGAAAACTTTCAATTCAGCCTAGCTGATTAGAGGTATCCATAGGAAACCGTTCAATTCAGCCTAGCTGAATAGAGGTTTCCATAGGAAAACGCTAAATTCAGCCTAGCTGAATAGAGGTTTCCATTGGAAAACGTTCAATTCAGCCTAGCTAAATAGAGGTTTTCATAGGAAATCTTCAATTCAGCCTGGCTGAATAGAGGTTTCCATAGGAAATCTTCAATTCAGCCTGGCTGAATAGAGGTTTCCATAAGAAATCTTCAATTCAGCCTGACTAAATAGAGGTTTTCATAGGAAATCTTCAATTCAGCCTGGCTGAATAGAGGTTTCCATAGGAAATCTTAAATTCAGCCTGGCTGAATAGAGGTTACCATAGGAAATCTTCAATTCAGCCTGGCTGAATAGAGGTTACCATAGGAAATCTTCAATTCAGCCTGGCTGAATAGAGGTTTCCATAGGAAATCTTCAATTCAGCCTGGCTGAATAGAGGTTTCCATAGGAAATCTTCAATTCAGCTTGGCTGAATAGAGGTTTCCATAGGAAATCTTCAATTCAGCCTGGCTGAATAGAGGTTTCCATAGGAAATCTTCAATTCAGCCTGGCTGAATAGAGGTTTCCATAGGAAATCTTCAATTCAGCCTGGCTGAATAGAGGTTTCCATAGGAAATCTTCAATTCAGCCTGGCTGAATAGAGGTTTCCATAGGAAATCTTCAATTCAGCCTGGCTGAATAGAGGTTTCCATAGGAAATCTTCAATTCAGCCTGGCTGAATAGAGGTTTCCATAGGAAATCTTCAATTCAGCCTGGCTGAATAGAGGTTTCCATAGTAAATCTTCAATTCAGCCTGGCTGAATAGAGGTTTCCATAGGAAATCTTCAATTCAGCCTGGCTGAATAGAGGTTTCCATAGGAAATCTGCAATTCAGCCTGGCTGAATAGAGGTTTCCATAGGAAATCTGCAATTCAGCCTGGCTGAATAGAGGTTTCCATAGGAAATCTGCAATTCAGCCTGGCTGACTAGAGGTTTCCATAGGAAATCTTCAATTCAGCCTGGCTGAATAGAGGTTTCCATAGGAAATCTGCAATTCAGCCTGGCTGAATAGAGGTTTCCATAGGAAATCTGCAATTCAGCCTGGCTGAATAGAGGTTTCCATAGGAAATCTGCAATTCAGCCTGGCTGAATAGAGGTTTCCATAGGAAATCTTCAACTCAGCCTGGCTGAATAGAGGTTTCCATAGGAAATCTTCAACTCAGCCTGGCTGAATAGAGGTTTCCATAGGAAATCTTCAATTCAGCCTGGCTGAATAGAGGTTTCCATAGGAAATCTTCAATTCAGCCTGGCTGAATAGAGGTTTCCATTGGAAATCTTCAATTCAGCCTGGCTGAATAGAGGTTTCCATAGGAAATCTTCAATTCAGCCTGCCTGAATAGAGGTTTCCATAGGAAATCTTCAATTCAGCCTGGCTGAATAGAGGTTTCCATAGGAAATCTTGAATTCAGCCTAGCTGAATAGAGGTTTCCATAGGAAATCTTCAATTCATCCTGGCTGAATAGAGGTTTCCATAGGACATCTTCAATTCAGCCTGGCTGAATAGATGTTTCCATAGGAAATCTTCAATTCAGCCTGGCTGAATAGAGGTTTCCATATGAAATCTTCAATCTAGCTAAATAGTGGCTGAATAGAGGTTTCCATAGGTAATCTTCAATGCAGCCTGGCTGAATAGAGGTTTCCATAGGTAATCTTCAATTCAACCAGGCTGAATAGAGGTTTCCACAGGAAAACTTTCAATTCAGCTTAGCTGAATAGATGTTTCCATAGGAAAACGTTCAATTCAGCCAGGCTGAATAGAGGTTTATATAGGTAAACTTCTATTCAGCTTGGCTGAAAATTTTTATGTTTTAAGAAAATTTTAACTAAATTTTAAATAATTCTGTAACTTACAAGAATTATTTTTATTTTTTGCCCGATAACAAAACACGACTAATACACCATATTCATTCCACAACTGTGGCCCAAAGAATATACAAAAGCTAGGTCGTTAACTGCTATGGCGAACGCATGCAAGTGTAAAGCAGAGCAAGCAAAGCTTGCGCTCAATTTTACTTGCTTGATTTTTTTGGCTATCCGGCCGTCAACTAAGCACCAGCTATATAAACTAGTTTCTGATGCGATTTCCCAACCCATGGACGGTTCGTCATAGTAGAGGACGTTGTCGTCATCATGCTGCTACCGATTGGTTGGTTCGTTGGTTATTTGGCAGACTTAAATCGGCGTCTCGACTAGCAGCCACCAAATGTTTGGTAAAGGCATTTGGAACATTGACTCTGTCGATAAAAGTGGTTTTTGTAGCCATCAGGTGGATGTGGACAACAACAACAACTACTGCTAGACATGCATTCTATGTGCAATATCCAGTATGTGTGTGCTAAATGTGAATATTTGGCTGATGATGACGACGATGATGGTAATGGTAATGGCGCTGGTGGTGCTTGTTTGGGGTTTTGAAGATTTCAAGAATACTTTTTTAGTTGTTGTTGTTTCGTTTACTTTTGTGTTTTTCTGGCATATGGAAACCCACTTGTGTGTACTTAACTATTATAGATGTTATTGAACAGCTAGCACAGAGGTAGGTAGGTAGTCAGATGGATAGATAGATACTTATTGCGAAAATAGACGTGTTTCATAGCTTCCAAAAGAGTAGAAATATAAATGCAATCCATAGACTTTTAGTCTATGGCACACCACCACCACCACCACCACCATAGAAGAAGCAACAATACAACAGCAACAAAAGATGTTTGATGTTGCAATTCTTTGTTGCTTTTGGAACGTTTTGGTTGCTTGGCTTAATGGGGTTTTACTTTTGGTGATTTTTCTTCTGTGGGTTTCTAAAGAATTGAGTAACTCTTGCTGAAACATGCAAAAAAATATGATTTATACAAATTGGCTGAAGTAATGTGACGCACATGTGGTTAGATAGGGAGATTAATTTGATGTTAATGAGTGCAGAAGAAGAAACTACAAGTGTCCTCAAAATCGTACATTAGGTTTTTGGAACTCGAGATTGAAATAAAAATAGGAAAACTGTTATTAAAAGTTTTCCTATAGAAAACTATATTCAGCCAGAAGTTTTCCTATGGAAAACTGTATTCAGCCAGGCTGAATAGAAGTTTTCCTATAGAAAACTGTATTCAGCCAGGCTGAATAGAAGTTTTCCTATAGAAAACTGTATTCAGCCAGGCTGAATAGAAGTTTTCCTATAGAAAACTGTATTCAGCCAGGCTGAATAGAAGTTTTCCTATAGAAAACTGTATTCAGCCAGGCTGAATAGAAGTTTTCCTATAGAAAACTGTATTCAGCCAGGCTGAATAGAAGTTTTCCTATAGAAAACTGTATTCAGCCAGGCTGAATAGAAGTTTTCCTATAGAAAACTGTATTCAGCCAGGCTGAATAGAAGTTTTCCTATAGAAAACTGTATTCAGCCAGGCTGAATAGAAGTTTTCCTATAGAAAACTGTATTCAGCCAGGCTGAATAGAAGTTTTCCTATAGAAAACTGTATTCAGCCAGGCTGAATAGAAGTTTTCCTATAGAAAACTGTATTCAGCCAGGCTGAATAGAAGTTTTCCTATAGAAAACTGTATTCAGCCAGGCTGAATAGAAGTTTTCCTATAGAAAACTGTATTCAGCCAGGCTGAATAGAAGTTTTCCTATAGAAAACTGTATTCAGCCAGGCTGAATAGAAGTTTTCCTATAGAAAACTGTATTCAGCCAGGCTGAATAGAAGTTTTCCTATAGAAAACTGTATTCAGCCAGGCTGAATAGAAGTTTTCCTATAGAAAACTGTATTCAGCCAGGCTGAATAGAAGTTTTCCTATAGAAAACTGTAGAAGTTTTCCTATAGAAAACTGTAGTCAGCCAGGCTGAATAGAAGTTTTCCTATAGAAAACTGTATTCAGCCAGGCTGAATAGAAGTTTTCCTATAGAAAACTGTATTCAGCCAGGCTGAATAGAAGTTTTCCTATAGAAAACTGTATTCAGCCAGGCTGAATAGAAGTTTTCCTATAGAAAACTGTATTCAGCCAGGCTGAATAGAAGTTTTCCTATAGAAAACTGTATTCAGCCAGGCTGAATAGAAGTTTTCCTATAGAAAACTGTATTCAGCCAGGCTGAATAGAAGTTTTCCTATAGAAAACTGTATTCAGCCAGGCTGAATAGAAGTTTTCCTATAGAAAACTGTATTCAGCCAGGCTGAATAGAAGTTTTCCTACAGAAAACTGTATTCAGCCAGGCTGAATAGAAGTTTTCCTACAGAAAACTGTATTCAGCCAGGCTGAATAGAAGTTTTCCTACAGAAAACTGTATTCAGCCAGGCTGAATAGAAGTTTTCCTACAGAAAACTGTATTCAGCCAGGCTGAATTTTTTTCTATAGGAAAACTGTATTCAGCCAGGATGAATAGAAGTTTTCCTATGGAAAACTGTATTCAGCCAGGCTGAATAGAAGTTTTCCTATAGATAACTGTATTCAGCCAGGCTGAATAGAAGTTTTCCTATAGAAAACTGTATTCAGCAAGTCTGAATAGAAGTTTTCCTATGGAAAACTGTATTCAGCCAGGCTGAATAGAAGTTTTCCTATGGAAAACTGTATTCAGCCAGGCTGAATAGAAGTTTTCCTATGGAAAACTGTATTCAGCCAGGCTGAATAGATGTTTTCCTATGGAAAACTGTATTCAGCCAGGCTGAATAGAAGTTTTCCATAGGAAAACTCGTTAATAAAGCCTTTACCTTGAAATCTATTCAATAACCTTTATATAAATCAAAGTGTACCCCCCAAATGAAATCATATGGCAGACCCTCAAAACTCCAACAAAATGATTTATTAGTTGTGAAGTGTCTTCTTCTTCATAATTCCCTTTCATTTCATAATCAAAACGAAAAAAATTAGAGTGGGACATTCAAAAAAGTAGTTCAAAGTGTCAAACAAACTAAGCTATAAAATATTATCAAGTGGAACGTCACTCCATTAAGAAAGCCACAATCACAAATCATCAACAAGGTTACCTTGAACTTCAGGAAGCTGGTATTTTTGTGTAATCGACAACAACAACTCCCTAGGGGGGTAAAAGCAACAATAAGAAAACTACAAATGAATGAATGAAGAGCTTTAGGAAAATAAATCTCCCCACTATTATAAATTAAACACAAAGAGAAGAGCTAAACAGATGCAAAAAAAAACTTTAAACTCTGGTTTGGTTTATTCGTCGTATTCGGGTTAGAGATTTGAATTAATAATTTTGTGTTTTATTTTTGGAATTCACATAAAATCATAGAAAGAAAAAAACTGCATTTAGATTGCGCAAAAAACCTGCACACATACACCAACAATGCCACAACATTATCATCTTCATCTGCAGCTTAAGCTTTTCCATAAAACAAAGAAGAAATTAACATCAGCAACAACCAAGATATGTAGTATGTATTGTGTTTTTGGACCATATCCAATTAACATTGAATATTATGTCAAATGTTTCGGAAAAGATGGCTTGGCCCACTAATCAACCCACACGCACACACACACACAGATAATGTGTGAATTTTCGTTAACAAAAAATGCGGCCAAAAGCAAATCTAATCCAACAGCAGCAGCACCGCCAGCACCCATTACCATTCCATCCGTCATTAAGTTTTGTCTAGGCATTAAGAGTTGTTGGCTGGTGCTGGGAATGGAATACTATAATGATGTTTACAACAACAGAAATATACCAGCATTTTTTTTCGTTATCTTCTTCATTTTTATTGTGAAAGATTCCTCAGCTTTTGGTGATTTATGGCTGGGCTGTGTGTATGGAACACTTTGGCAAATTGAATGAATTGATGCAGAAGGCAATGAAGAAGAATGCTACATAAAATGAAGAAGTGGAATAAATATTATGCTGAGCTGAATGAAGGTGTTGTGATTTTGTTGCAGTGGTTGATAATGATTTTGATTTCAAAACAACCGGAATTGGGCTATATGTGTATGGGAAGCCACTTGACATTATTTTGCAAAACAAAGAAACACCACTCACTACTCTCATGAAGTCAAAACTCAACAGAAAGAGGTTGGCAAAGTTCCTAGGGAAAACACTGTCTAGATTTACTGACCCTTTCCGGTTTTCTTTGCTGTAATCGTGTACTTCTCAAAGAAATATTTTAGAGGATTTATTTGCTTATTCCGGTAAAATTGACCGATATGCACTATTTAAAGTAAAATTTCCCTCGACTGGGTTATTTTCTCCCAAGTCTCCCGCGAAACTCTGTTTTCTAGAATAAATTTCTAAAAAATACCTATTTTGCAACATTTATTGCGAGCCGCAGCACAATGTTTCAAAAATCGATTTTCATGGCCAAAACCCCAATTTTTTATCGTCACCAATTTTTAATTATATATGGGATTCGATAGTAATCATGTTGAAACTAAGGAAACCATAAAGTTACGTCAAACTATAGGAAGGTGTGGGCGCGGCATGCTCCTAAAGTGCAGTACACATTGTCAGTTTTGAGTGACGATTTTTTGCAATTATCGATAACTGACCAACCGTTTAGCAACCACAAAATATTTTGTGGTAGCATGATGAATAATGACAAAAATGGACGGCCACACCAGCAAGCAACCGCAAGCTGTCATTCAAAATTGACATTGTGTACCCAGCTTAAAGACGGAATTTTTTCCCCATTTTGGATATGTAATTTTTGGCAATTTCTCGAGGAAGAAAAATATTTCTCGGAAACTATAACAGATATCGTGTTCATAGTTTTTTGTTTGGGTTTTTTTGTTAGGGTTATGACTTTTTGAATTTTTTTTTTCTCAAAAATGATTTCCTGTAGTGAGAATGAATGAACTTTTGCCACCACTTAATTTTTTTTTTTAAATGCTATGAAATGAAAAAAAAAATCTCAAAAAAGTATTTCCTTTTGCACGAATGAATGACCTTTGGCCTATTAATGACTAAAATAACATAAATATTGAAAAAGGTCCCGCACAAACCACTCTTAATTTTTATGATATATGAAATAATGTTATATATAATATAAAATAATATATACATATGTAATAATACGACGTTCACCCATAAGAACGTTAAAAACTTGGGTTTGGGCGTCGGGCTAGTAACCCTCCCCTAGAAAAAACTGCCTACTATGAAAAAACGAAAGAAAAGAAAAACAAACCCCTCTAAAGTTGACGAACCCCGCAAACGTTTTAAGGACCATGATCTGCGAATCTGCACCTGGAATGTTCGCACTCTTTATAGAGAAGGTGCAGTCTTCGCATTGGCAGACGTACAAGGCCGATATTACTGCCATACAGGAAACACGATGGATTGGGAAAGGTGTCAAAACAACACCTAAAGGTGACGCACTGTATTATAGCTGCCATGACGTAAAGCATGAGTTTGGTTGCGGATTCGTAGTTAGTCGGAGACTAAAACATCTGGTATCCAGCTTCACCCCAGTGAATGAAAGACTTGCTGCAATTCGAATAAAAGCTAAATTCTTCAACATCAGCTTTATTTGCGCTCATGCTCCCACTGAAGAAAAGGACGAACAGACCAAAGATATATTTTACGAGCGCTTAGAAGAAACATATGACCGTTGCCCTGCCCATGACATTAAAATCATTCTAGGCGATTTTAATGCCAAAATTGGAAAAGAGAATATCTTTGTCCCAACAGTCGGGAAATTCAGTCTCCACAGTGAAACATCTGACAATGATATGAGGCTGATAGACTTTGCAGCTGCAAAAACATGCTAGTTAGCAGTACCTGGCTGTCTCCAGATCAAAGAACAAGTAATCAAATTGATCATGTTGTGATAGATGGAAGACATTCATCCAGCGTGTTGGATGTACGATCGTTCCGAGGCGCAAACATTGATTCGGACCACTACCTTGTTGCAGCAAAGGTACGTACCCGTCTAAACGTTGCAAATAAAGCACGAACAGACACAACGCGGAAGTTGGACATCGATAGGCTGCAAACACAACAGATAGCCACAGCATATTCCACTCAACTAGCCCAATTGCTTAACGCACTCCTTGTCCCGATAACATAACAACACAATGGCAAAATATTGCCCACTCCATGCAAACAGCCGCAAAATCCATACTTGGATTCCAGAGACCTCCACAAAGGAATTCATGGTATGACCAGGAGAAGAGAAAAATGCGGCATATAGAGCTACTTTACAATCAGTAGCAACGCGTAGCGCACGAGAGAGATATCGAGAGAAAAGGAGAGAAGAGGAACGTCTTTTCCGCAAGAAAAAGAGAGAAATGGAAAAGCGGGAGTGTGAAAAATCGAGATGTACAGGAGCCAGAATGAAGTCCGAAAATTTTACCAAAGAGTGAAACATCAAACAGATGGCTTTGGTACAGGCACATCTTCCTGTAGAGACCAGCAAGGTAATCTGGTAACAGATACAGATTGCGTGCTCAGGATATGGAAGGAACATTTCTCCAATCTGCTGGTATCCAATAGTAGCGAAGACGATGATGCCACAGATCCAATCCCAGAAGATGGTATAGAATGTATACCGCCCGGCCAAGATGAGGTAACAACAGCAATCAACCGGCTGAAGAATAATAAAGCAGCAGGAGCCGATGGCTTACCAGCCGAGCTGTTTAAAAACGGAGGCGATGCGCTGATAAGGTGTATGCATCAGCTAGTTAGCACCATCTGGCAGGAAGAACGCGTACCCGACGATTGGAACCTGAGCATCTTATGTCCCGTCCACAAGAAATCTTCTCCCTATTGCCTATAATATAGTGTCAGGGATATTGTGCGAACGACTAAAGCCAATGGTCAACGAAATAATTGGACCATACCAATGTGGCTTTAGACCTGGCAAGTCCACCATTGACCAGATATTTACCCTGCGGCAAATCCTAGAGAAGACTCAAGAGATGCAGATTATAAAGCAGCATTCGACAGTCCACTCCGATCAAAGGTTTTCTGAATTTGGTATCCCCGCAAAGCTCATCCGGCTTTGTAAGATGACTTTAACTGATACTAGGTCCTTAGTTAAAATTGGAAAGAACCTCTCCGAAGAATTTTGTACCAAAAGAGGTTTCAGACAAGGAAAAGGTAATACGAGATGCAATTGTCAAAAGAAATGACACAATTTACACCAATAGCCACATGTTACTTGCTTATGCTGATGATATAGACATCATGGGACGATCAGTAAAGGAAGTAACTGATTCCTTTAGGAAGGTCGAAGCAGAATCTGCGAAAGTGGGTCTGGCGGTAAACGGCGAAAAGACCAAATTGATGGTGTCGACGCGCAAAGCGTCCACAGAGCTCGGACCAACTGTGGAATTTGGTACCTACAATTTTGAGGTAGTTAAAGACTTCGTCTACCTCGGCACTGCCATAAACACAACAAACAACATCAGTTGTGAAATAAAAATTAAGATTGAATGTAATCTTATGTAGAAACTCATCGCGCAATGATACAGGGATATGAGGTTGTAAAGAAGTCATAACCCTAGTGTACACATAGTGAGCTATTTTTAGTGAAATTCGAACTTTAGTGGAGTAGAACTTTTATGGAACAACATTGGACAAGGTTTGTATAAGCAGGAATGTGCCCGAGAGTGTCCTCTTTCCTCCCCTTATCTACTTTTGTACCCGTCCCGTTCCGTCCGATTTATACTTTTTTACATTTATTGAAAACTAGGAGACCCAGGTCCGCGTTGCTGGGCCGTCGTATAGAGTTTTCACGACCATTTTTGTGGACTTTATGCTTTACTATTCAATTCTGTTGGGTCCATTGTCAAACCGATTTATTCATTGAGGATTTTAAATTTATCAAAAGATTTTTTCTGCAACCTTTCTTTTCTCTTACGGATTTTGTCGAATTTGTTCGCTCATTAATGCTGTTTAGGATTTATTATCGCCCATGTCCCGCATCTTTACCCTAAAGCGATCTAATTATAAAAGTTAAAAAAAATGGTAAAGTCGAATTCTTCCGCCTATTGAGACTTATACATTTTTAGTTTTTCATGGCTGATGGACCGTTGAACCCCACCATTTAAGGAAATTTGTAAATATATCCTTTTTCTTCATAGGGGAGATGACGTGTCACCTCCGAAATTCATGCCAACATTCCACACAATTTCATGAAAATAGGTTCGTTAGTTAATTAGATTCGAGATATAACGTACATAAAAAGTGGTCGGGTCTTCGTGCACAAAGAAAGAACATTTGAACGGAGGCGCAACTACCGTTGTCTTGAAAACTAATTTGCAAGCCGATGCACTCATGAGTTTAGCAAATATAGCGATTATAAAACAAAAGGCCACCGAAATTCTTCTACAAATATATGGCATTTTGGACCACGGGACCTTCCTGAACATTTTCTGAAAGTTTCGAGAAATTGTGTTCAGTAGTTTTGGAGAAATAATGTATTGAAAAGAGTGAATTTTCAAGATATTACATATTTAAAAAAGTGGTCCGGTATTTTAGCAAATATGCTTGGGTAGGAGTCACAACCCCATTGCCTCCCAAAATTAATGCTGAAACCGTTATAATCATAAGTTTGGCAGATACATATAGAGTTTAAAAAAAAGGTGTGGGGAAGGTACCCCAACTCCTACGAAATTCATAAAATATGTATATATTGCCACGTCAAACCTTAGCATTTGCTGTAAATTTCATGGAAATCGGTTTAGTAGTTTTGGAGATATAACTTATTTAAAAAAGTAGGCGTGGTCGGCTTTTAGGCCCCAAAGAAGTACCTATAAATATATGGATTTTTTAAATATGGCATAGGGGAGATACTCCGCTCCCTTCGAAATTCAACAAAATATGAATCCTATTTCCAATGGGGGCCATCCATGTACATTCCCGGACAATTCACGAAGTAACCCGCCTGTACATTCCGTGACAATTTCAATAAAATTGATTCAGTAGTTTTTTTAGAAAATATTAAAATTGAAAATTGAAAAAAGTGGGCATTGTCAGATTTTCTTTGCATAAAACCCTAAGTTGGGTTATGACGAACATTTCAAACAAAGAATTATCCAAATCGATCCAGCCGTTCTCAACTGATGCCATTACCAACGAACGACATTTGATTTTTATTTACATAGATAAAGCATTTTTAAAGAAATAGGGTATAGGGGAAGTACCCCGCCCCTTCCGAAATTCAACAAAATATGTAGGCTATGATTTTTTCCGGCCAGGCAACATAAAATTTTTAAGTGCGGCAAAATACCCCTAAGTAATGATGGCGATATTTCCTTAGTATTTTAGCTATGAAAAACTTCTTTACAAGTGGAGTCTTAGGACATGCCGTTCGGACGCGGCAATAAACTGTAGGTCCCATATTATTGAGCGAATAAGAATCGGGGTGCCCTCATTAATATGAGAGAAGTCACACTTGTCCCTTCGGGATTGTTTGTGGTTATTTCTGTGCTAGTAGTTGATTGCAGGGGTAGTGGTGTAGGGTATCACATGGTCGGCCCCATAGCAATTGCTTACTTTTTTTTAATTTTTGAACAAAAATGCGCCTCATCGAAATAACGGTTATAGACCCCAAGTATGTTTGGACGAAATTCCTTTCAGACAATTTGGAGTCGATTTAACCATGTCCGTCCGTCTGTCTGTCTCGGATCAACCGATTCGAACCAAATGTTGGGTATCGTAATATTTTGTCCAAACTTAGTTTAAGTTCGAAGATGGGCCATATCGATCCACTTCTTCGGGTACCTCCCCACAAAAGTTCAAAATGTTTCTGTAAAATGGTGTAAACGATAACTCATGAAGTGAACAATTGATTTGGTCCAAACTTTGCACAGCGTATTATTCCTTCCAGATATATATCGGACTCGAATACGGCCTATATCGGTTCACTCCTTCGGCTACCTCCCACACAAAATTCGGATAAAGTGAATTTTAAGGTTGTCCTTGCGGCTCCCTTTACAACGGTACAATTTTTTTCTTGCGCAAGTCCATACTTCTTGAGATATTAGCCTAAAGTCTCCATGAAACCCTGACAGCACCAACCAAAATGGCATATCTGCAAGATAATTTTCGAAGGGACTTTCTGATTGGTACAGACTTTGCACATTGTATAATTTCGTCCAGACATGTATCAGGTTAGAATACGGACTATATTGTTCCAGTTCTTCGGGTACCTTCCACACAAAGTTCGGAAAAAGTGAAGTTTGTGAGCTCCTCTCGCATCGTTGTGATTCTTTTTTTCTATCGGCCTCATTTACAACGGTACAATTTTTTTCCGGAGTAAGTCAATATATTCTGTGATAATGGCCCATAAGCACCAAAATCCTGTGGGCACATATGGCTATTGTGCAAAATAACTTTTAAAAAAAATGTCAAATAAATTTTCCAAACTGTTTTTTGGTCAGTGGCTGAGGGTATATCTCCGTCAGCACAGCTGACTGATACTTTCTTATTTGTTAATGTATAGGAATGTATAAAAAAACCCTCACATTTTGATGAAAAATAGTAAAAATAAACTCAAAAGTTTAATATTGACCTTGAATTCCTCTGCAACTACAGGACCGAATTTTTTATTCACCGGAAAGCTGACTGTGTTATCTGTCGAACAAAACAAAAGGAATTACGAAAATATTTATATCCGTTTAAAAGTAACTGAGTTTTGGCCACGCAAAAAACGATTCTGACGCGTGGTACCAGCAAATTATTGATATGAATATTCAACCCGTCCAGTAGATTCCGATCAACTGTGGTAGTTGAACACGACGATTTTAAGATAGACCACTCACTTTAAATAAACCAAACTATATCATTGTTCAGATAAACAAAAGAACAATATTGCCCAACCGATGACTAAATTAGCAGTTCAAAAATAAAACAACACACACTCTGAATGCAACGGAAAATACCCAGTGGTATGTACGTTCAGGACCATCCGAAATGAATCAGCCGCGTACTTTTGGTTTGCGCCGGTATTGTACTATACATGGTGCCATAGGGGTCTTTAACACATTTCGGGCTATTTTGCCAGGAAGTATGGACTTGCCCCTGAAAAAATTGTATCTTCGTAATGAAGACAGTGAATTCAAGTTGTTGAAAAAAGAATCAAAGCACTTTTCCGAAAATTTGTGAGGGGGTACCCAAAGGGTTGACGTATATATTCCACATTTGAACCTGCTGCTACTGCAGCTTTCGAGAATTATCGTGCGCACCATTTTAGTGAAAACTTTTGTGTCGGAGCTACCTGAAGCAGTCAACCGATTTGGACAAAATATTACGAAGACCAAATTTTGGACCAAATCGGCTCATACGTTCGAGATTTATGGTGCGCTCCAGGCATTACACATGGTGTCATAGGGGGTTTTTTCATCTTTCGGGCTATTTTCTCAGGAAGTATGGACTTGCCCCTGAAAAAACTTGTACCGTTGTAATGGGGGCAGCCAATACAAGTTATTAAAGCAAAAACTAAGTGATTCGACACCAGCTGTTAATATTCACTTTTCCTGAATTTTATGTAAGAGGTACCCGAAGGAGTGGACCGATAAAGTCCATATTGGAACCTCATCTATGCACAGTGGATCCACACATTGGTCAAAAATAAAAAAATTAATGTCAAAATTTTGGTACAACATCTGACAACTCTGACAGCAATAACATTGACCTTTTTAAAAATATATTAGTTTTTGTTTCATTCGAACGCGACCTTCTTAAGAATAGCTTCAAAAGTCGGAACATTTGTCTAATATTTTTTGTTTTGAGTACAACCTATATTTTAAGTGCAAGTAAATATATTCAAAATATCGCGAAACTAATACGTATAGCAAAATATTATAGTGGATTTTGAAAGAGGAGGTAATAGCTTAATTTTCATTAAAAAATAGTGGTTTAGCGTGTTGTGAAATTCTAGTTAGCTCCATATTTTCTTAGTGTATTTTGTAATGCCAATTCGATCATATACTTAAATTTGACCTAAGGTTTTAGTCATGATGCCCACCTCGGGAATAATTTTCCAAAGTAGGTCATGGGTTTAAGATTATTCAGTATTACAATCAGCTGCCCTAGAATAGGGTTTCTATGGATATATTAGCGTATAACTCTGTTATCTGACCACGTACATTAACATAATTGGCATCAGTGGCAAGATGAAGAAATCTTCTTCCAAATTTGTCTTACGTTGGAGGTACGTGCCTTCCAGGAAGAACGCTATAAGATCTATATTAAAAATTTTTACCAATTTTCAGAAAAAAAAATTGATTTTTTCGCTAAATTGGTTGGATTTTATGTTGTTTTGAGACTGTTTTGTTTCCCCAAGCCTATTTTTGCATCATAAAATAATCAGGACCTTTGTTCATGTCATTTTGTATTAACAGCATAAAACAATTCTTACCGGGGGAAAGGGGTGAGAATGTTACGCTCGTGGTTTCTTAAAACACTCTTCGCATCAGTACAAAGCTATAACCGGCGCATTGGCTTGATTTTTACGCTGTAAATATTTTTGGCCACTTTCTCCATACAAGTGGGTCCACTATGTCTAGAAGAAATTTGACGATATGCAAAGTATGGACCAAATCGGTTACTCCCTTCAAGAGTTATCGTGTACACAATTTTTTCGAAATTTTTTTAACTTTTGTGGAGGAGGTACCCGAAGGTGTGGACTGATATGATCCATCTTCGAACTTAAACTAAGTTTGGTCAAAGTATTTCGAAGGCAAATTTTGGACCAAATTGATCATCCGTTCGAGAGTTATCGTGCGCTCCAGCCAGCCAGATAGACGGACATTACCAAATCGGATACAAATTGTCTAAAACGGATTTCGTCCAAACATACTTGGGGTTTAAAAACATTATTTCGATCAGGCACATTTTGCGCGTATGAACGTTAGTATAAAGACTGAGGGTATAAACATGAACAGGCCCTGTCATTAAGCACATCAATCACTCTTCTAGGAAAAAAAAATTTTTATCTTGCCAATCAGAAGACAGCATTGAGTAGGACGCACACATATGCACCCTCTGCCTCAATTCGCTTATGAAAAACTCTCTGTCTTCAGCTCATATTTTGAATAAATAACTTTCTGGTTTCGGCAAGTCTAGAATAGACTCTCTGCTTTCAGATCGTCTATTAAAGACGCCCAGGCTTTTATGAAGAACCCCGTTTTGAATTCCTCTATGAAAGACTTCTTATATAATCTATAAAAGTCTTTCTGCTTCCGACTGTAAAGATTCTCAATGTATGTAATATCTTTATGAAGTCCATAAATATTCCCTACCATTCTTTTGGGGGCAAATCCATACTTCCTGAAATATTGCCCCAAAAGCACTAAAAAATCCTGTCGGCATCAACTAAAATAACTGATGAGCATTGTAAATTACGAATTGAGTACCCGCTTTGGCCGAAGCTTTGCGCATAGTCAAATTAATTTCAAACTTACTTCAAGTTCCAAAAAGGTCAGCTTTGGGTACGTCCCTCAGAGAGTTCAATATTCTTGCTTAAGTGCAGTTTAAGGGTTATTCGAGGATCCTTTGGAAATGTTAATCGAAGGTAATCCTAATTGTCGTGTTTATAGCGATATTATGTTTCATCATGGGCAAGACCATGCTTACCAACATAATGGTCGAAAAGCTGTAAGTCCCTATGGGGCACAGTGGTTCAGAATCGTTTTTCACCGTCAAAACTCTGTAACTTTTGAACGGATAGAGATATTTCCATATTTTTTGTTCCACAAATAACACAACCAGCTAGTAGTTGCAGTGAAATTCAAGGTCAAAGTTAAAATTTTGAGTTTTTTTTTTATTTTTTGCATTAAAATATGAATGTTTTTGAGTTTTTCATATGTTCTAACTACTATAATAAACATACCACAAAAATACAGAGAAAAATAAAAAAAACATTTTTTTGGAAAATTTAAAAAAAAAAATTTAAAAAAATTAATTTGTTTCAAGATTAAAAAAAATCTAGAACTATAACTATAACACTTATAAAAACCCATATATTAAAAAAATTCCATTTATCTTAAAAAGCTATAGTTAATATGGTAAACGGTATGGAAAAACTCACATTTTTACCTACGTAATTTCAATAAATTTAAAAAAGTGTTAAAGAGACCGAATGGGACGGGTACATAAAGGCCTGGGTACATAAGCTGCCTCGCCTGCTTACCTTGCTTGCTTCTGATAAAAGAATAAAAAAGAAAAGGGCAATCCAGTTCGAAATTGGCTCGGCCTTCGTTATTCTTTTATTTTTATTATGTCAGAAATGAAGCAGGAAAGCAAGGCAACCAGGCGGGGCAGCCTATGTACCCTGGCCTTAAGGGCTGAAAGAGGACACTTTCAGACATTATTTGTGATACGATGATGTATTGAATCCTACCAATCCAACAAAAAAACAACGAACACAATATCTGTTATAGTTTCCAAGAAATAGCTATTTCTTTCTCCAGAAATTTGCAGAAATGACGTATTTTCCAAAATTGCCGTTGCTCTCTCCACACATACAATTCAACCCATTGAAAAAGCATGCACTCACACAATGACACCCCGTAAAGTATGCAATAGAAAAGTATGGTGCCTGGCCCTGCTTTAGTAGCACACCACGCCCACACCTTTCAATATTTTGACCTAAGTTTTTGGTTTGCATAGCTTCAATAAATTTGCTATCGAATCCCATATGAAAATTGACAGTCGGTGACGGCAAAAAATGATGTTTCGGCCAGAGAAATCGATTTCTGAACTGCCGTGCGGCGACCAACTCATATGATTGGTGAGTGCGATAAATATCGAAAGGATTAACTTCAAAAATTAACTATGTATGTCAGACCATTCCTTCAACACTTTTGCGCTCTATTCCAAATGAAACTTATTAGCAAAACGCAAGCATTTTGAAGATTGATCGACGAACTATTTATTTGGACCACTGTTTGTAACCCCACTTTCTTGGACTTAGCACTTACCTTCTACAAGAGGTAGTGGCATATTATTTTACACCTTTTTCAAATGTAATTCGAAACATTTTCCTTGAAATTCGTAACATTTCTCTGTAATTCGATAATTCCATTTGTAATTCGAATTATTTCACTTGTAATACGAATTATTCCATTTATTATTCGAATTATTCCATTTGTAATTCGAATTATATTATTTGAAATTCGAATTGTTCCATCTTAATTCAAATCATTTTATTTGTAATTCGAAAAAAAAACAAGTGAGAAAAGGCTATAGTCGGTACGGGGCCGACTATATGATACCCTACACCACTACCTCTGTGAATAATCTTTTGACTCGAAAACATTCCTTTTATGGAGATACCAAAGTTTTCACCTATCTGGTTTTTATACCAAATGACTTAAGGCGAACTGAACCAAAATAATAATATTTAATTTTATATTTGACTACTGTCGACATCACCAACATCAATAGGCTTCTATCTCTGTGAGAAAATTTCGTGATGATCCGATCAAAATTCCGACCTGTAGTGTGATTGCAGAAAAAGTGGAAAAAAGGATGCATTAACGACTATTGCGATATCTCTATTATTTGACTACCTACGCCAACCTACTTTGCACAATTTCAAAGATGGGATTTACTACTTTCATAATAAGGCTTTGCTTTTGGAACGTATCCAACCAAAGCTGTGATATTCGTCATTATAACTAAAATCGCAAAAATGAAAATTTGGGTTTAATTTGCGACTATTGTGATATCTTCGTTGTTTGATCACCCACAAGAACCTACTTTACATTGTTAAAAAGGTGATATTATCTACTTTCATTGTCAGGATTTGCTTTTGGTATACCCCTTATAGAAGCTGAGATATTAGCTTTGGAAAAATACGTTGTCTTTTTATTCAAATAAGTTTTTTGACCATTCCTACCCCTAAATATTATTCGACCCTCACCAAAATCAATAGGCTTCTTCCTCTTTGAGATCCCCATTAACTCTCAAAATTTGTGACGATCCGATCAAAATTGCCGCCTGTAGCGTGATTTCCAAAAAAATGGAAAAATGGGATGAATTACCGACTATTGTGATATCTCCGCTATTTGGTCACCTACGCCGACCTAGTTTGCATCATTGTAAAGGTGGAATTATCTACTTTCATAGTCAGGCATTGCTTTTGGAAAGTCCCAAGCCAAAGCTGTGATATTCGTCATTATAACTAAACTCGCAAATATGAAATTTTGGGGTTTATTTGCGACTATTGTGATATCTTCGTTGTTTGATCACCTACAAGAACCTACTTTACATCATTAGAAAGGCGATATTTTCTACTTTCATTGTCAGGTTTTGCTTTTGGCATACCCCATACAGAAGCTGAGATATTAGCTTTGGAAAAAAACGTTGTCTTTTTATCCACATAAGTTTTTTGCCCATTCCGACCCCTAAATATTATCCGACCATCACCAAAATCAATAGGCTTCTTCCCCTCCGGGATCCCCATCAACACCCAAAATTTCGTGACGATCCGATCAAAATTGCGACTTGTAGCGTGATTACAAGGTTTAGATGGACAGACGGACAGACGGACGGACGGACTGACGGACTGACGGACGGACACACATAGCCAGATCGACTCAGCTCGTCGAGACATTCATTTTGATATATATAAGTATGGGTCTACGACCATTATTTCGATGCGTTACAAACTTTTTGGCCAAAACCAACTTATAATACCCTCCCCACATAGTGGTGTAGGGTATAAAAATACAAAATATTTTTTCTATTGATTTAATATATCTGGCTTTTTCGAATTACAAATAAAATGATTCGAATTACAAATGGAATAATTTGAATTTCAAATAAAATAATTCGAATTACAAATATAATAATTCGAATTACAAATAGAATATTTCGGATTAAAAATAGAATAGTTCGAATTACAAATGCAATAATTCGAATAACAAATGGAATAATTCGAATTACAAGTGAAATAATTCGAATTACAAATGGAATTGTCGAATTACAGATGAAATGCTTCGAATTACAAATAGAATTCTCGAATTACAATTAAAATAATTCGAATTACATCTGAAAAGGTGTAGATATCAACATAAATTATTTCCTACCTAAATATCAAGTTTAAGGTCATGTTTATATTATAGCCTCTTGCAGGGTTAACCTTTTCAAAGAGAATTTATTTGACGTATACGCAAAGGAATTGACATTTGAAACCCAGTCGGTTTGTTAAATCCGGTTATATATAAACGTACTATAATGTTCTTCTATACTTTGGGAGATCGCTTCTGTACTTCTATATTAGGCAGCTATCTGTGCCAACACTTTCACTTTCGATTTGGCGGATTCACAATAGTTTGATGACGGAGGTGGTTGACATTTGTTCGGTACATCTTTAAAAGTCAATATTATTGCAAACGATTTCAACATTGCCTTTACTTTAGCATCAAATTTCTTTGCAGAATATTTTCAAACAGACCCTAAACAATTATATGTATTAAATTGCTTTTTTAAGGACAAACATGTTCCATTTCGAACACTGTGCCAATTTCCTCATTATGATTACATCTTCAAACTCAACGCAAAAGCAATAAACCCCTAAACTGGATCACCACCGACCGAGATAATAGTGATGCACTCTATAGCAGCATATAAAGAAAACAGATGAGGCCAAGATATTCAAAATAACATCCACATACCTCTCTATGGAGACAATAACAAAACCAAAAATAAATGCTTGGGAATTGGCAAAAACCAAAAAAGTAGCAAATAATTAATTAATATATTCATAGTCAGAAATTAATGAGCAGGGCTGGCTGACTGATTTTTTTTTTTTTTTTGTTAATTTCTTTCAAACCACCAACATTTGTTTTTCCTTCCACACGACAAATAAAACGACTTCAACACAAAGCGCATCTTAACGAAGTCATTAGGTCAAGTTTTTAAGGCCAACTAGGTCACTTTGCTTTTTGATACTGAATAGAAACAAACACCAGCACACAACAACAGCAGCAACAACAACGGCAATGTTGTCGTTGTGGCTCAAAGCAAAGACCAAAAAAGAAAGAAAACAGGAGAAAAATATTCACATTCACAAGACCACATAACTCGCAAACCACACTCACACAAAATTTCAGAAGAGTAAGGGACATGGAATGTATGATGTACGTCATCAACAGCAAGGGGGACTAGAGGAGGAGACTTGGAGGCAGATAGGCAGGCAAGCAACAAAATCATTGGCACCCATAATGACATACCCATCATCATTGTCAACACACAAAACCCCAACATTAGATGGATGATGGTTGGTTGGGTGGCAAGTTGCTGGTGTCTACTAGCTAACCCAGAAACTTGGCTATTTATCCCCACACTCAGTGCATTGCAACTTGGGTCCCACACACAAACACAAAAACACTCATTAAAAATCAACCACACATTGGGAACACCAACAGCCCATAAACATTTTTATGGCAGCCCTGAAAATTGCGTTTGGATTTCATGTGATGATGTTTGCAGAACGACACACCAGCCAACACCACTCATTGGGCTAAGTTCACCCAGTTATGCCTACACCTACCTACATTCATCCGCACATAATGCAAATGATGTAAACAATGTTGCCAGATGAAAATACGAGAGGAAAAATAAAAGCAAAAATGGGTCATCACTGATTTTAATAACCCGCCTTAGAGGAAGGGAAGTGCTGATGAGTGCTGTGTTGTGACATGCTGGAGATAATAACTCCTAATTCCAACTAACTTATATTCAAATTTGCCAAAAGCAAAGATGTTTCCTAATTTTTTTCATAGTCATTAACTTGTTGGCTTTAGGCTAAGGCTTAAGAAATGTTTGGACACATATAAAGAAAGATTTGTTTAAGATTTGAACAAACAAAAAACATTTTCATTTTCGAAAGTGTTTAGATGTTGTTGTTTTAGATATTGGGTTATCGAAATTTGGAAATAAACCACTGGCAAATCTGTTGAAAGCTTCGATATCTCATAAACGTGATTCCAGACCCGTGAAGTAGTTGATAAGGGACAACACACAACATCTTGGATCTTGACCTACTGGTGGTTCAGAAGTCCAACAAAAATTTGAGTCACGTGAGCCAAATAATCCCTTACAAAGCAATGTAAACAAGCTGCCTTCAGCATTACCAGAAGGCTAAAAAATAATAAATTATTTCATTAAAATTTTACTAGGCTGAACTACTTACTTCACTCATTCTATAAACCATATACGGTTCACTTGAGACACCTTTAACTCATCTATAAAGGCCTCCTTACATTAACTCGGCTAAAAAGACTCCCTGCTTTCTGCCCGTCTGTGAAAGCGTCCCTGGCTTCAAGTAGACTTTTAAATCTGCCTTCAGATCATCTTTAATTCGATCAGCAATAACAATTCTCGGGCTTCTGCTAGAGTTCTTGTCTTCAGTCTGTCACTGAAGTCTCCGACCTTCAGTTTTATAAGCCATCTCAACTCTTCTAGATCGTCTTGGAAAGATTTTAAGCTTCGGTTCATATATGAAAACATCGCTGGCTTCAGAACTTTTTTAGTTTTCTAAGAAATACTTCTTGACTTCAGTCTGTTAATGAAATTTTCCGTGGCTCCAGCTCGCTATGAACGATTTTCTGGCTGCAGTTCATCAATAAAGATTCTTAGGCTTCAGCTCGTCTTGGAATATCTCACTCTCTTCATATTCAGTTCATGTTCACTCTGTCATAAAAGACTCCTGTTTTAAGTTCTATAAACCACCTCTCTGAACTCAACTCGTCTATGAAAGACCGTTTGCTTTCAGCTCTTCTTGGAAAGATTTCGAGGCTTCGATCCATCTATGAAGGCTTCAGTACTTTAATGGAGAACACTGTCTTCAGTTTGTTAAAGTAAGAATTATGAAAAATGGGTGCTTCTATAGACCCTTTCTGAAAGAAATTGAGCTTTTATTTACCTTTCCGAAGGAATGGGTGCTTCTTTTTCTGAAAGAAAAGGTACTTCCATGGACCCTTTGTGAAACAAAGGGTGCTTCTATAGACCCTTTCTGAAAAAGGGTGGTCTATAGACCCTTTCCGAAGAAAGGGGTGCTTCTATAGACCCTTTCCGAAGAAAGGGGTGCTTCTATAGACCCTTTCCGAAGAAAGGGGTGCTTCTATAGACCCTTTCTGAAAGATTGCTTCTATACACCCTTTCTCAAAGAAAGGGTGCTTCAATAGACCCTTTCTGAAAGAAAGGTTGCTTCTATAGACCCTTTCCGAAAAAAGAGGTGCTTCTATAGACCCTTTCTGAAACAACGAGTGCTTCTATAGACCCTTTCTGAAAGATTGCTTCTATACACCCTTTCTCAAAGAAAGGGTGCTTCTATAGACCCTTTCTGAAAGAAAGGTTTCTTCTATAGACCCTTTCTGAAAGAAAGGTTGCTTCTATAGATCCTTTCTGAAAGAAAGGGTGCTTCTATAGACCCTTTCTGAAAGAAAGGCTGCTTCTATACACCCATTCTGAAAGAAAGGTTGCTTCTATAGACCATTTCTGAAAGAAAGGTTGCTTCTATAGACCCATTCTGAAAGAAAGGGTGCTTCTATGGAGTCTTTCTGTTAGCTTTCAGCTCTTCTTGGAAAGATTTCGAGGCTTCGATCCATCTATGAAGGCTTCAGTAATTTAATGGAGAACTCTGTCTTCAGTTTTTTAAAGTAAAAATTCTGAAAAATGGGTGCTTCTATAGGCCCTTTCTGAAAGAAATGGAGCTTTTATTGACCTTTCCGAAAGAATGGGTGCTTCTTTTTCTGAAAGAAAAGGTACTTTCATGGACCCTTTGTGAAACAAAGGGTGCGTCTATAGACCCTTTCCGAACAAAGGGGTGCTCGTATAGACCCTTTCTGAAACAACGAGTGCTTCTATAGACCCTTTCTGAAAGAAAGGTTGCTTCAATAGACCCTTTCTGAAAGAAAGACTGCTTCTATAGGCCCTTTTTGAAAGAAAGGGTGCTTCTATAGACCCTTCCTGAAAGAAATGGTGCTTCTATAGACCCTTTCTGAAAGAAAGGTTGCTTCTATAGACCTTTTCTGAAAGAAATGGTGCTTCTATAGACCCTTTCTGAAAGAAAGACTGCTTCTATAGGCCCTATGTGAAAGAAAGGATGCTTCTATAAACCGTTTCTGAAAGAAAGGTTGCTTCTATAGACCCTTTCTGAAAAACCCCTTCCTGAAAGAGAGGCTGCTTCTGTAGACCCTTTATGAAAGGAAGGCTGCTTCTATAGACCCTTTCTGAAAGAAAGACTGCTTCTATAGGCCCTTTTTGAAAGAAAGGGTGCTTCTATAGACCCTTCCTGAAAGAAGTGGTGCTTCTATAGACCCTTTCTGAAAGAAAGATTGCTTCTATAGACCCTTTCTGAAAGAAAGGTTGGTTCAATAGACCCTTTCTGAAAGAAAGACTGCTTCTATAGGCCCTTTGTGAAAGAAAGGATGCTTCTATAAACCGTTTCTGAAAGAAAGGTTGCTTCTATAGACCCTTTCTGAAAAACCCCTTCCTGAAAGAGAGGCTGCTTCTGTAGACCCTTTATGAAAGGAAGGCTGCTTCTATAGACCCTGGTATGGTGCTTCTATACACCCTTTCTCAAAGAAAGGGTGCTTCTATAGACCCTTTCTGAAAGAAAGACTGCTTCTATAGGCCCTTTTTGAAAGAAAGGGTGCTTCTATAGACCCTTCCTGAAAGAAATGGTGCTTCTATAGACCCTTTCTGAAAGAAAGGTTGCTTCTATAGACCCTTTCTGAAAGAAAGTGTGCTTCGATAGACGCTTTCTGAAAAAATGTTGCTTCTATAGACCCTTTCTGAAAAAATTTTGCTTCTATAGACCCTTTCTGAAAAAATGTTGCTTCTATAGACCCTTTCTGAAAAAATGTTGCTTCTATAGACCCTTTCTAAAGGAAAGGCTGCTTATATAGACCCTTTGTGAAAGAAAGGGTGCTTCTATAGACTGTTGCTGAAAGAAAGGCTGCTTCTATAGACTCTTTCTGAAAGAGTGCTTCTATAGACCCTTACTGAAAGAAATGTTGCTTCTATAGACCCTTACTGAAAGAAATGTTGCTTCTATAGACCCTTACTGAAAGAAAGGTTGAAAAAAATGTTGCTTCTATAGACCCTTTCTGAAAAAATGTTGCTTCTTTAGACCCTTTCTAAAAGAAAGGCTGCTTCTATAGACCCTTTGTGAAAGAAAGGGTGCTTCTATAGACTGTTGCTGAAAGAAAGGTTGCTTCTATAGACCCTTTCTCAAAGAATGGGTGCTTCTATAGACCCTTTCTGAAAGAAAGGTTGCTTCTGTAGACCCTTTCTCAAAGAATGGGTGCTTCTATAGACCCTTTCTGAAAGAAAGGTTGCTTCTATAGACCCTTTCTAAAAGAAAGGTTGCTTCTATAGACCCTTTCTGAAAGAAAGGTTGCTTCTATAAACCCTTTCTGAAAGAAAGGTTGCTTCTGTAGACCCTTTTTGAAAGAAAGGCTGCTTCTACAGATCCTTTCTGAAAGTAAGGGTGTTTCTCTAGACCCTTACTGAAAGAAATGTTGCTTCTATAGACTGAAAGAAAGGTTGCTTCTATAGACCCTTTCTGAAAGAAAGTGTGCTTCTATAGACCCTTTCTGAAAAAATGTTGCTTCTATAGACCCTTTCTGAAAAAATTTTGCTTCTATAGACCCTTTCTGAAAAACTGTTGCTTCTATAGACTGAAAGAAAGGTTGCTTCTATAGACCCTTTCTGAAAGAAAGTGTGCTTCTATAGAACCTTTCTGAAAAATGGGTGCTTCTATAGACCCTTTCTGAAAGAAATTGAGCTTTCATTGACCTTTCCGAAAGAATGGTTGCTTCTTTTTCTGAAAGAAAAGGTACTTCCATGGACCCTTTGTGAAACAAAGGGTGCTTCTATAGACCCTTTCTGAAAAAGGGGTGCATCTATAGACCCTTTCCGAAAAAGGGGTGCTTCTATAGACCCTTTCTGAAACAACGAGTGCTTCTATAGACCCTTTCTGAAAGAAAGGTTGCTTCTATAGACCCTTTCTGAAAGAAAGGCTGCTTCTATAGATCCTTTCTGAAAGAAAGGGTGCTTCTGTAGACCCTTTCTGAAAGAAAGTGTGCTTCTATAGACCCTTTCTAAAAGAATGGGTGCTTCGGTAGACCCTTTCTAAAAGAAAGGTTGCTTCTACTAATCATCTATGGTGCTATGTTTTGGGATTATGCGCTTTAATATAGACCCTTATAGCAAATATTCATACTTGTCTTACATTCGTTTTTGAACCCTAAGCACCTAAGTTTTGTGCATACCGACCAACTTTTAAGGCAACCTTGTAATTCTTAAATATATTCTTTCACACCATACAAATAATCAAGTCATGCACATAAATATGTATGTACTGTATGTACAAATGTGCGTGTTTGTGCTCATAGGAACCTATTATAGGCCCCTTTCGTTTCATCACCCAGAAAATGTTTGTCTTTCTACTCATTCGCCTGTTTGATACTAAAAATAGGGTTCAGTTGCAAAACAAAAGTTGAAAGAGGCATGCAGGCCCACATATCCCCCCACACACTCACGCTCAACAGAAATCTCAACACCTTCAAACATTTGCAAAATACAACGAAAGAATGAAAAACTCAAGCAAAAAGAAAAGAAAGACCTAATTTACTTACAGAAGAAAAACACACAAATACCCTACATTTATAAATACTTATACGCACATATTTACATACACGTAGAGTATACATTGTAACAATTTCTAATGATGTGTGTACTTACGTACATATGGGGTACCTTACATATAACATAAAGATTGAGAGCTATAATGACCTAACATAAACGATTTTTATATGGACAAGACTCTAGAGGTAGAGGTCATCCTGAATCCAAGAGCAAACTATATTTTTAAACACGCGAAGTGTATAGTCTATGAAAAACAATAAAGAACTAATTTACAGGAACTTATCTATTCTATTTTATGGAACCTCTTTCCTGGCCAAAGAACATGCGGAGAATGATAGTAGTACATGACATATAGAAATATTCTGGAATTGTATACGAATATTGTGCGGCATCGCAGTCAAGTATGTACAAAGAATAATAGCTACCGAATTTTATAGTGGCCCTGAATTTCCTGTAGAATGTGACATATATGAACTGACGCGAGTTTTTACGCAAGATATCGAATCTTTTATGTGCCTCTTAAAGGTTATTTGGCACTCTTGTCATATCTTTTGATTTATATAAATAATGTTCACTTACGTTGGTTTGTAATTTAACGTGGCAACAGGCAACTATATATACATACATACATCCATATATGTATGCACTTATATACACTGCCCTAACAACTTAATCACCCCCACACAAACTATTTCAGAAAAGAAACACCAACATCATGTAAGTATATGTTTAAAAATAACGAGTTGCTAATGTTTTATAGTTTTCTTTTTCTAATTCAAAACACCCCCACCCCCAACACCTACCTACGTATACATTTTTGTGGTCCATTACATTTCTGAGCTTTCCTTTGTTAATCTTTATATAAAAATTCCAATTTTACATCAACTATAATGTGGTTAGATTTTCCAATAAACTATTTTAATTAGAATTAGTGTTTAGTTTTTTTTTAGAGTTTCAATGTTTTGTGGGACACCACAAATGTTTATTTTCGAGGTTGATTACCGATTGTAGAGGAGCTTTAAAAAGTTAGAAATTTTTCTTCGACATATGTATTTAGAATTGGGTATACTATGAGTAAGAAATCTACTTCGAATGAATATGGACACATGCATGAAAAGGGGGAAAGTTGTGGGAAATGCATATAGCTATATCCTAAGAAAAATCCGATATGATAGAGGTCCGTAAACATCAGTTAAAATGGGCATTTCGTTCAGTTGGCCGAACTATGTAAATTAGGGTTATGAATTTTTAACATTTTATCTTAAAAATGATTTCCTGTAGTGAGAATTTGTAAACTTTGGCCTATTAATGCCTAAAATAACATTCATTCACTTTATTATAAAAAAGATTCCGCACAAATCGCTTTGATTTTTTTTTTTTTTTTTTTTTTTGAGAAATACTATGATGTGAAAAAAAAAATGTCAAAAAATTATTTACTGTTGCGCGATAGAATTACCTTTTGCCTATTAATGACTAAAATAACTTTTATTCCATTTAAATATTGAAAAAGGTTCCGCTCAAACCACTTTAAATTTTTATGATATATGAAATAAAGTTATACATAATATAAAATGATATATATGTAATAATACGATGATAAAATTAGTGAGAACCAAACGGGTATGTCATTTTGGTTATGTCGTGTGCCCCTATACCTAATTTTCAGTTAAATATCTGCTTGTCAAAACTTTTTTATCGAATCACTTTATAAATATGTAATCTTAGGTAAAAAATCATCAAAATATGCGGTTCTAAAAAAGTCATAACCCTAAAGTAAATGTTTTTGTCGCTTTCAAATATTGAGTTCACCTAGGGTCCAATTTTTAGGGAAATGTAAAAAGCGTCGAAATGTGTTCCATGATATATTATATATTATCCATATAATATTATCATGTCCACCATCCATGCTCACCGCAGAATCCATCCGAGGAATACGAAAATATCCGCCGCTAAATCCACTGTCACACAGTTCGCCACTGAAATGAGGCTCCCACTGAACATATTGGTCAATGGTGTCCTGATTCCGACCACTAACTACTCCAAAATATCCAAAATATTAGGTGTAACGTTCAATAGCATTTTAAGTCGTCCGCACAAGCCACAGCTATTAACGATAAAATCAGAAGTAGCAACGATGTCCTGAAGTCTGTGGACGGTAACAATTGGGATTGCTGACAAAGAAACCTTGTTGACCTCTTACAAATCAATGGTCTAGTGTGGTATGCTGTGCGGCGCCAGCGTAGTAGAATACAAATGTTAGCGATACGCATTGGAATAATATTCAAACCTGTCTGAATGCCGAAGTGAGAACTCCAACAGGGTGCCTCCTCATGACGCCAGTGGACCATCTTCATGAGTAGACGAGGGTATCGCCGGTGCAACAGCACAACAGGATGTTGTTGAAGCAGTATCGATTTTGTGGACAGGTTTCCCCCACCCAGGCACGTTAGGTGAGATCTTCATAATCTAGAGAGAGAGAGGTCCTTAGCTATAAAAGAGAACCTCTACACCAACGATCCTATCAGTCAGTTTTGCTTAGCATCCGCACTGAGACGGTCGCGCAGGCAGTGCAGAGATACAGTGTGAATGCCGTACTTGGAAAAGAACGCCAACAGCAAGGCAAATACGATTGGTTTTAGCCCACTTAAGATTCGGTCGATGCAGCCGTCTCAATTCATATAGGGCCAGAATTGATGCCACGATACCCAACACATGCCCGGCATGTGATTTGGGATAACATGACACGCTGCATTTGTTTAGCTGCCCAGTTAACCTCGCTCACCTGGTTCCTGATTCTTCAAGAACGCAGCCAGTCCAGGTTGCAGAATTTTTGTGTCTGAATACAGAGGAACCAGAACCAGATAACTAAAATAACAACAACAACCGTACGATTTTGAGTTTTGGATCCACGAAAAACATTATATCGCTGTAAACAGGACCACAAGGAGTACCTTCGGTAAAAATCTCCAAATGATCCTCAAACAGCCTTAAACTGCACTTTAGAACTTTTGTGAGGAAGGTACCTGATCTTTTTGGAACTTGAGTTTCGGTCAAATCGGATACTTAATTCAAAAGTTATGATCAATCCCATGGCGGCGGATTTTTGGATACCGGATTGGCCCGGAAACTCACAACACCCGCGTTCCGGTCAGCGGCTGTCACCTCAGTGTACATACATATGTTTGTATTTATTACCGTTTTCTACATATAACGGAATGTCTGACCCGGATACGTTTGGTCCGTGCGGGGACGGAGGAAATCCCAGGACCAATATGAATGTGATCGGTTTGTCACATTCGCAATAGATGCCGGGAGTGGGTGCATCTGAGGGGTTGCTCGGGACTCGTCCATGTGAGGGACTATGTTGCTGAATGCTGCGTGAACACAGCCCCCAGTGAGTCATCGTCATCAGAATACGAGACTTCTCCGCAGTCCCAATCCTTGAAAATGCCTACTTTTTGCTATTTAATTGCAATGGACGCCGAAACAAGATTGAGGATATAGTGGATGAGTCGAAACAATATCATGGTCACTGAGATGCAGGAAACCAAGCTCAACAACAACTGCAGCTCACAGCGTTATTATGGTTACAACGCACTGGGGAAGGAAGGTGGGAGATTAGCTTTCCTATTGCACCAGTCTGTTCAATACAGGCCTATCTCTATTAAGCCGGGCTCTAATGACCCGTACATGGAATGTATGGGGGCCGTATAGGCCCAGCATTTGTCCGCTTTTGGAAGGTCACCGACTAGTCTTTTGGGGGACTTTACTGCTCATCATGAGTTGTGGCATTCGGTCCTCGGAAATTATCAGAGAGGTATAGTGCTGACTGAGCAGATTAATAGATCCACGGTCAATGAGGACACCACTACCAGAATTAGCGTAGAGTGACACAGTTCGCCATCGTGTCACCTAGTCTGATAAATGTTGCCAGGTGAACATGTCGTTTCTCGTTGGTTCGACCATCTCCCCATATAAAATAATTGACTCCTTCAGCGGACGGTTCGATCTCATCACCTCTTAATGCCTAGTATCAGAGAGTTCACTAAACACCTCTTCATAGATCTACACAATCCTTGTGATGTTCGGGTAGCAGAGAGAACGTTACGAGACATCATCATTGCTCGTATTATATTTATGTACCGCAGTCAAGTTTGGCGACGTTACGCTAACTGATCCAGAGAGGTGCGCAAGTTATTCTAATCCACAGTTCGTCTAGTACCCCGGGAGTGACAGGGCAAAGAGAAGAATACTACGCCACATAAGATCTCTTCCTGTCGAGGAGGAACCACCACAATAAGCAATGGATGATATTGCGAAAAACATGGGCCCTGTTAATGCTGAAATAAATGGATGAGCCGGGAGCCTGGTCACCCACATAGGATGCGGCCAAGTTTTAAAGTTTGGATAATCAATAATATATGTATGTGGACGCCAGTCGTACGTGGAATTCAGGAACAAAAAGTCCAAGCCCAGTCTCTAGAACTGTTTAACCTCATGTATTCCACCCCCTCTAGACGGCATTGAAATCGTAACGTATGCGTATGATAGTACGATCTCGACGCCAGGATTGTACCCTAATGTTATTTGTGAAATGTTGAACTCCTATTTGACTGATCTTACCACCTTTTCCACGTGAGGTAAATGCAAATATCCGCCACTAAACCTACGTCCACTCTGTTCACCCCATGGACGGCAGAGGTGAGTACTGAGCTGAATGTCATGGTTGATTGCAGCAGAATTCCGACCACTAGGTTAGGCTATGTTTAGTAATGGGCAGCCATTTAATAGTATAGTTGACTGCTTCACTTGGAGACCGTTGGTCCATTGTGTTCATCCTGGGTAGGTTGAAGATTGAGATAATGATGCGGTAAAGTTGATGATAGATTTTCAGAGTTATTGCTTGATTTGAACGTGAGTTAGGAGATGAGGTAGTGGGTTCTCACAGTATACGCCGGCGCCGGTGCCTTCTCCCATCTTGGACCCATCTGTATATATTGCCAGACCGTCCAGAGGAGAAATACCTTCAGCCCATATGTTCCTACGTGGAACGATAACACGTAAGGAGTCAAACCTGAAGGAGGTGGGTACACAATCGCATACGCAACGCTCCTCATTTAATTCAAGTAAACTATTAATTATTTTTTTTTATCCTGATACTCGGAGCCTCGCCATTTGAAACTGGATTAGGATGTCAAGAGGTTGGAGATCCAAAATAACATTTAAGGCGTGCTGAGGGTGCTTTTATTTAAGCCGATAATCGGGATAGAGGAAGTCCTTTGTACGCTTGATAGTTTGGCTAGTAACGCTTTGTTCTCCAGTGCTTGCCACAAATCAAGTCCACCATAGGTTAAGATGGGTAGGATAACGTGTCAGTGTATAATTTGTGGTCTCAATTCCCACCTTACCCCAATTGAGTTCTTGCAGGAGTACACACAGAGAATAGATGTTGTTGGAACAATCATATTCTAAGAGCAAAATAGTGTATTTTAAAAATCTGAACATATATATTGTTGTTTCAACCATATATTTTTATTAGGAAACATGATGACACAAAATATATTGTTGCGCCAACAATACATATTTTAAGAATTTTAAAATACACTATTTTGCTCTTAGAATATGATTGTTCCAACAATATTTTTTCTCTGCGTGTAGAGTGCAATGAGTCATTTCTTAATCCGCTCCTCGATATTCCTTTTCCATGTCAAGCTTTGTTCCAGTATTGTATTTGCTTCCGGAAAATGTGCCAATGCCTTCCAAGTGGAGGCTGGAAATCGGGAATTTTACGTTTCCTTGTGAATAATATAAGTTCCGTCTTCTCCGGGCTAACTCCAAGGCATGACAATGATCCAGCTTGCCAATTGTAGCAAAGCTCTTTGCAAAAGGTCAATCAGGATTGATAAAAATTTGACATCATTTTATTCTTCAGTCGTTCGAAACACCCAAGAATTCCATTTCATTTATCACCAGAAGCCATGAAAAGTGGTGAGAATATACGCCGCATTCTAAGGACACCATCAAAGTTCGCACAATCGGGAAAGTGAATCCCTGGTAGCAGATCTAGAGTCTCTACCACAAATCCCTATGGATTTGGGATCCTTAGTTAGTATCTTGCAAAACCTAGCAGCTTCATTAACACCCTCTATAGACTCACTACAATTAAACCAAGAGATTCGCTTAGCTTTTTTGATTTCACTATTTTACTCATTGAAATTAACTTTGTAGGCATCCCAATCCGCATTGTGTTTCGTCTTACTACCTTTATTGTAGGATTTCCTAGCTAATTTACGAAAATTGGCTTATTGTTTACTCCACCAAACCGGTTGGGATTTCTTGCCCGGATAGATGATTGGAAAGGAATCATAGTCATAGCAAGTCAGCAGAGTGTTGGGTAGGGAATCACAGCTCTCTCGGCTTCCTCAGTGAAAGCCATTGCTTCCGCACAATTTTGAAGCCGTCAGAGATTCGAATTTACCCCATTCCGTTCTTCTGAGATTTCTATGGGGACTCTGTATTATTCCAAGTATAGAAGATTCGAAAAGTATCATCCTGTGATCCGAGAAGGAACGCTGTTCAGATATCCTCCTAATCAGAGTCGTCCATGTTGGTTAGGGTTATGCCGATCACTTCCCCCTTGATGTGACCAACTATTGGTACAATAATTGTAATGGTGTTGCTAAAGTCAGCCTCTCTAACAATTTGACTAATATTTTAAGCATTATTTTACATATTTGAAGCAATATGAATTGAATGTGCACTTGGAGGTTCGAAAGATTGAAAATATGTAAATAAATTCTTAAAAGACGAACTACTGGCCCACTTTCCCCTATAACTTTTTTCAGTATTTTATAGGTTTTTGCAGTTTTAGAATCAAACCTTATGTATCTCCCACAAAAAAACCTCTCCACATTATCATAATTGTGATGATTACTATAATATTTTAGGTTAAAGACACCCCATTTCTGGGATTAAAACAACAAAAACGTTCAGTGAATCATCCATCCATAATCTCTGTGGTCAATTAAATATTTATTAAGAATTAAAGTTGAACATTATTATTTATATGGCACACAAAGGACAATGGTCAGCCACATTTTTAAAAATAGTACATAAAAACAACGAAGAGAATAAAATGTCCCCTTAAGCCACTAACCACACACGCTTATAGCAATGTCCGGACAAGGCGTCATATTCAATTAAAATCACAGCAAAAGTTCCCCCCGCATTACAAACATACCAATACTCAACATAGAATTGATTAAAAATTCAACAAAATAATCATGCGTCATGCTCCCATTTAGTTGGATACCGACAACACCTTTTCTATTTTTCAAAAATCACACACATACAGAGCAAAGAAGAGCCAACAATAACAACAACAAGAAAATTGCATGTTTGCTTCATCCATCCTTAAACATTTCAACACAACACACTTTTGATTTAGGTAACAATGTTAAGCGGTCATTTCACCATGACCTGTTTTCTCCTTCAACGATGCGGCGGCAAAATATTGTGTGCTGTTGTTGTTTTCTGGTCTACATATTTCTACGCATAGTCTTCCCCCCCAAAAATGGCTTGAATGGATGGATTGGCCAACAGAGAAAGAGAATTGTGTGAGAGAAGAGAGAAAGAAAATTGATGTGCTGTTTGTTGTGTTGCAAAATATAAGCGAAAGCTACAACAACAACAACAACAAAATTATACTAAAGAACTAAATTTACAACGGGCAAGAACAAGAAAAACTAGAGCATGATTAGTTAGCCAACAATCCACCAATCTTGTCTAAATATAACAGAGTGGAAAACCAAAGAGGCAACACAAACAACAACAACAAAAACCACCCAACTTGAATTTGCACATGATGCCTTCTGCAACAAACACCACAACAGTTGGGCACACATCCCATTTCTCCACTAATCTTCTCCCGCTGACGCTCTCTATGTGTCTCCCGCCGTATGTCTGCCCCCCTTTCAACAACATTTTCCAACAAAAACATGATCTGCACCAACAACCCGATAAAGCCAAATAAACACAACATGTGTGTGCTACGTTGTGGTATGCGCTCTACGCCAATGTACCTTGCAACGCAACGTACGACGTCATTCAAAAATCAAACACAACCATCCATTCACGAGCCAAAAGAAACGTTGATAACAAGCAAAAAATAAGAACTGTTAAGTGGGAGAAAAGCAAAAAAGAAATGGAAACACAACAGAGAAGAGGAACACTCATTCACGGACTAGGCTATAACAAAAAAAAAAACCGACAACAACAAGAAAATTACAGCAATAAACCACTTTCCACGGTATGACATACTTTGTCGCGTGTTGTTGTGGTGTTACACAGTCTGCAACTAACCAACCAGCCAAACGGGGCGGCCTAGCCTCTTTGCTTTCTTTTGTGTACGTTTGTTTGGATGTTTTTGTGTTTATGCTCCCAAACATAGAAAGTGGAACAGGAATTTCCCCTCTTTTTCATACCTCCCCACCAACAACACCAACCAACCGACTCTACGACAAAACAAATTGGTGTTGCTGACATATCAATGCCACAGCCAAAGAGCTTTGCACATCATCATCATCGCCATCACCAACAACAACAACAATACAGGGAATTACAGCAACGGCAGCAGCAATTAATGAAAATGGAAACACCACCAGAACCAAAAGAAGAGAGAAGATAACAACAAACAGACAAACAAATAAAACGATGGCAAAAAGTAAACCAGTAAGGAAAGGATCAAAGTCGGTCGGGGCTGACTGTATGATACCCTACACCACTGCGAATATGTAAAATATATGTATGTATATGGAAGCTATATACAAATCTGAACCGATTTCGATATAATTTGGCACGTTTTTTTCTAGACCGAATTTAGTCACACATTCCAACTTTCATTGAAATCGGACATATATAGCGTTTTGGTGCAGCAAATACGTGAAATTTGGCGAAAATATATATATAGGAGCTATATCCAAATCTAGGCCGATTTCGACATAATTTGGCACTTTTATTTCTTTTAAGAATTAAGTCACACAATCCAAATTTCATAGAAATCGGACATATATAGCGTGTTTAGTGCAGCAAATACCTCAAATCGGCCGAAAAAATATGTATATGGGAGCTATATCCAAATCTAGGCCGATTTCGATATTATTTGGCACGCTTATTGCTAGACAAAATTCAGTCACACATTCCAAATTTCATCGATATCGGGCATATATAGCGTGTTTGGTGCAGAAAATGCGTGAAATCGGTCGAAAGTATATATAGGAGCTATATCCAAATCCAGGTCGATTTCGATATAATTTGGCACATTTATTTCTTTATTTATTTAATTTAGTCACACATTCCAAATTTCACCTAAATCGGACATATATAGCGCGTTTGGTGCAGCAAATACGTGAAATCGGGCGAAATTATATATGGGAGCTATATCCAAATCTGAGCCGATTTCGATATAATTCGGCACGTTTTTTTCTTGACCGAATTTAGTCACACTTTACAAAATTGATCTAAATTGGACATATATAGCTTGTTTGGTGCAGCAAATATCTAAAATCGGCGAAAATATATGTGGTAGCTATATCCAAATCTAGGCCAATTTCGATATAATTTGGCAAGTTTATTTCTTGACCAAATTTAGTCGCACTTTACAAATTTCATCGAAATAGGACATACATATATAGCGTGTTTCGTGCAGAAAATGCGTGAAATCGGGCGAAAATATATATGGGGGCTATATCCAAATCTAGGCCAATTTCGATATAATTTGGCAAGTTTATTTCTTGACCAAATTTAGTCACACTTTACAAAATTCATCGATATTGGACATACATATATACGTGAAATCGGGCGAAAACATATATGGGAGCTATATCCAAATCTAAGCCGATTTCGATATAATTTGGCACGTTTTTTTGTTGACCGAAATTAGTCACACATTCCAAATTTCATCGAAATCAGACATATATGGTAACATGGGGCGCCTTCGCCACTGGGGCGGCTCCGCCAGCGCTGATTTTTTCGCAAAATATAAGTTCTAGAAAAAATCCGTTAAAAGCAAAATTGTTAGTTTAATGAAGATGTATCATCTCCCAAAAGTTGGCAGTTGTGTCATAGGTATGATAGCGGACGCACGCGGTTTTGTGTTTTCAGGGTATTGGGAAAAATAATTATGGTAGGTATTTTTTGTGATATCTTCCTTACCTTTTGTGATATCAAAAACACATTTTATACCGTTAGTAGACAACTACTGAAGAATATAAATCCCAATAATTCGCATGAAAAAAGCAATTGCAAATGTCAATATATTAATATTATGAAATATGTTAGGGGTGGGGCGCCTTCGCCATGATGGGGGCGTGGTAGGTTAATGTTAGAAATTTGTCATGTTTAACTTAAACTCTTTATACCATAGATATACCACACTATAATATGAAGTTAAAATCAAATATTACCCTAAACGTGTCTTGTTTTAGTTATATTATGATTTTTGTACCTAAATTCAAGGCACCTACTTCAATTAACCGCTAGAATCGGTTACTTTTTGTGAATTTTAAAATAATTTTTGATTATTCAATAGGAAACATGTTCCTTTTTTGCATAATGTTGATATTTAAGGAAGAAGTATGGTAAATTATAGTTTTAGAGTCCGTTGGAGAATGTTCAATATCGATGGCGAAGCTGCCCCATGGGTGGGGAGGCTTCGCCACTTTTTACACATTTTGTAAATTCTCAAAAATAATATTTTATAAACAAAATTATAACCATTTATATATCAAGACGTATAGTCAAGATATGCTAATATTTGTACCAAAAATAATACTTGAAAAAACTTTAACGGTGTCGGTATGAGAACATTTTGAACAAAAACGTGGCGAAGGCGCCCCATGTTACCATATAGTATGTTTGGTGCAGCAAATACGTGAAATCGGTCGAAAATATATATGGGAACTATATCCAAATCTGCCCGGATTTCGATATAATTCGGCACGTTTATTTCTTGGCCGAATTTAGTCACACATTCCAAATTTCATAGAAATCGGACATATATGTATATTGCGTGTTGGGGCAGCAAATACGTGAAATCAGTCGAAAATATATATAGGGGCTATATCCAAATCTGTACCGATTTTCACCGAAAGCAATAGCGATCTTCTTATGACTAAAATAATGATATTCCCCAATTTTCAGATAAATCGGGCAATAATGCGACCTGTACGTTGAGAACGGACGGACATGCATAAATCGACTCAGAAAGTGATTCTATATACATATATCCCCAAAAGGAACTATGGGTCTATCTCGTTTCCTTATGCATGTTACATACAAATGCACAAAGACATAATACCCCTTACCACAATGTGGTGTAGGGTATAAAAAGCCAAATAACAACAAAAACGACTTGGCATTAACGTTACGCCACGATGATTTCATGCTGCCGCACAGATTTAGTATGTGTGGTTGTTGCCGTCGTCACTATTTTTGTTGTTTTCGTGTTGCGAAACTACACTTGCCTCAACAACAACATCAGCATGAGCATTGGCCGCAAACTTTTAGATCATGTGTATATTAGGGTGGCTGGCTAAAAAATTAAACCGGTTCCACCAATACAATTAATGTTTGTTGTAACAGTTGGTCTGTTCCTTTACTTTTGAAAATAGTAAAACCGGCAAAAGTAGTCAAAGTTGTAAACTGCTCCCATATGAATTGTATTGTGTCTGAAGTAAAGGAACGCTTTTCGAGTAAAAAGTGTTAAAAATTGAAGATTCTTGCACGTAAAGGAACAGAGCTAGTATTTGATATGTTTTTATGTTCGTATTGTATTGTTCTGACTCTGGGTCCATCTCCATTTCTAGGATAGGGATACGTAAAATCGATTTCGGTTAATCGATTATTAACCGTAAAATTTCCAAAAGTCGTAGTCGACTATTGATTGTGCGAAAACCGAAAAATCGATTATTCTTAGTCGACTTTCGGAAGAGGGAGTCAACTATTTATTATTCGTAGTCAACCATTAGTCGTAGTCTATTATTATTTGTAGTCGGCTATTAATCGTGGTCGACTATTAGTCGTAGTTGACTATTGGGTGTGCTAAAACCGCATAATTGGCGGTATTTTTTTATACATATAACCATCACGGATCGCATCAACGAAAAGGGTCGATTATATTCGATTATAATCGATATTCGGCGGTTAACGATTAATCGAAAGTCGACTTTTAGAACACTCAAATAATCGACTAACCGAAAATCGAGTTTTAAGTTTTTGACGAAAACCGAATAATCGAAAAACCGATTATTGCAATTCACTGTGTATCCCTATTCTAGGAATGTGGATGCTTCGATGGGATATAACCACAAATCTAGCGGAGATAGTTGAGTAGGTTTGACAGGGCAGTTGAAAACGTTTAGTGTGTTGTATGGGCCTTTGTATTGTTTTTGCATGGTGTCATCGATCGTTGCCCTATAGGAATTTGGACGGCTGCACCATCCCAAGCGTAGTTGAGCCAAAACTACTCTGGTTTGACGGGGCACCTCAGGTGCCATAGATGGGGATGTTCTCGGAGGATCGCATTCACATCATAGTTGATTATGGTATCTACATCTCTGAATCTTGTTGATCTAGAGGTTCTTTTGTACATTTAGACTTCTTTTTCCAGATCATGAAGACCCCTCCTGACACGCCTGGGTGCCATGCCAGAATGTTTCTCATGGTAACACCCGTGCAAGTAATGCAAGAAAAGCATGCCATTGTGTTGCTGTATTGGAAGAATCTTTTGTCCACCGAAGACATAAGGAGACAACCTGTTGCAGTTCTCAGTGCGGCATTCTGACAGGTTTGAATATTTTTCCATTGCGTTGCACTTGTATTCGCGGACCACACTGACGCCGCATTGCTTACTCGTACCATAGATAGAACTATCGCCTTATATATTATATGTCAACAAGGTTCCTTTATCTGCACCCCAAGTGCTGCCGGCTAGGGCTTTGAGGATCTTGTTCCTACATCACAGCTTGTTGCATGTTCAGGTCGGAATTCTGCTACCATCGACCATGTCATTCAACCGGGATGTAAAGTTGGTCGATTTTTGACGTACAAAAACCAATTTTTTAGGAGGGATGTCAACTATTGCGAAAATTGCTGCAGAGCTATAGTACGGGTGTGATCTGTAGCGATGTTTACCTCGGAACAATTGGCACCCTACATTCAACTAAATTTTCACCTCTGTCGTCCATGTGGTGAACAGTGTGGCCGTAGACTTTGTGGCGGATATTTGCAGATTCCTCGCGTGGAAAAGGTAATAAGATCAGTCAAATAGGAGTTCAGCCTTTCACAATTGACATCCAGGAAGGTACCTAACGCCAAGATCTTACAATCATCCGTATACGTAAAGATCTCAATGCCGTCTGGAGGCAGCGAAAGACATAGAGCTAGAGGTTAGACAGTTTCGGAGATATCATCCCACCTTGGGAACTCCCTGTTTCACTCTAGGGGGCTTGGGCTTATTCGTTAATTCCACTAACGACTGGCGTCAACACATACATATAATAGATTATCCAACGTTTCAAACTTGGCCGGAGGATATTCTGCTCGATGTCCTTAAATAGCGTGGAACGCTTGATACTGTTCTATCACACTGCTCGCTCTGGTTGAGTATTCGACTAATATGTATTCAAATGGCATGCAGGGCTTTTGTCGCGCTGTGCTGCTTACGGAACCCATACTGATGATCGGCAACTAGATAGCTATTTCTGACGCTGGGGAGGACTAAATCCTCAAGGGCCTTTGCAATGGGTGACAAAAGCGAAATCGGTCTGTATGATTCACCTTTGGTAGGTCCTTACCTGGCTTTAATAGCGGGATCACCCTACCTATTTTTCAGACTTCGGGAACGATGGTGACAGGTTGAGAATTTTAGTGAGATACTCGATTCCCGAAACATTCAACTGTTTAAGCATTACCATGGAGATACCATCAGGGCCCAACGCATTCGCAACATCATCCATTGTATATCCTCGGCAGAAAGAGAACTATTGCGACGTAGTAATCTTCTCTTCGCCCTGTCATTCCCAGGGTGCTTAAAAAACTGTCTTCGGAGCAGTCAGCGTATCGTTGCCAAACTTGATTGAGGTCCAATCTTTCTTTTTTCTAGGGTACTGTCGAACCCTTCGAACTTCGACTTGTCCATAGTTCACGTATTCCGACTCCAATGTTACAACTCTTCAGATGATTTAACCACTTGTTCCGCTAATGCTCACCGACCAAGCTGCAAACTTCCAGTGTAAGCTCCCTGACTCTGGGGTCTCTGGGTTTGGTACGACAAAGCTGCTCATCAGGCACATTTACCTCTGCTGGGAAGTTTGGTATCACATCGGGTATTCCACCAGCCGGCATTTGGCGAGCGGCCCGAACATCAGAAAGGTGGGGCAGATTAAGTTTCCCATGATTGATGAAAGTGTGGCGTTCAGAGGTGATGAAATCGGGCGCTGGGCTGATGGAGACAATTGTGAGGAGATTGTCTGATCCAAGAGAAACGACGAGTTGCCAGGTGACATCATTTATCAGACCAGGTGACACGATGGTTATATCTGGGGAACTGTGACAATCTCCGCTAATTCTGGTAGGGGTTCTTCATTAACCATGCAAAATGTAGAGTCGTTTCCGAGAACCGAATGCCGCAACTCATTATGAACAATGAAGTCCCCCAAGACCTGATGGTTATATTACATCTGACAAAGGAATGAGGTTGATCGATTTGTAGCGTCAAAAAACATGGTAATGAGCAGCACCAGATTCCAACTTCCAGATCGGTAATATTGTGATAGACAGAAGACCATCTTCCAGTGTATTAGATGACCGAGGAGTAAACATTGTTTCGGACCATTTCCTTATTGGAGCCAAGGTATGCACTCACTCGTCTTAATGTTGCGCAGAAGTTTGATCTACCACAGAACAGAAGCTGGATGTTGAAAAGCTGCAAAACACAACAGATAGCACAAGCCTACTTCGCTCAACTGAGCCACATGCACATGAAGACGTCACTCCTTGTCCCGTCAATGTTGAAGAGCAGAGACAAAGAACAGCCAACTCCTCAAACAAACCAAAAAATCCATAGAACGATCAGGATACGAGGTACCTTGAAAATATCAGGAGAAAAGGAAAGAAGAGAAGCGCATTTTCAGAAGAAGAAGAAGAAAGACCACGAAAACTGTGAGAGTGATGTTCAGGAGGCAGAATGAAGTCCAGAGTGTAAAGCACCAGACTCAAAGGTATGGTGTATGGTAAAACACCAGACTGAAGTGTATGCCATATTTTCCTGCAAAGATGATGAAGGGAATCTGGTAACTTATAGAGATAGCGTACTGAGTATCTGTAAACCAAATTTCATCAAGCTATTGGTATCGAATATGGGGGGCAATGAAGATACTCCAGAACCAAAAACAGGCATAAAACCTATTTCCATATAACCCATATAATGTTTAAGGTGTTCCAGCCATGTCAGCGGTTGGTTTGTAAAATTAATACAATTATGCAGAATAACATTAACTGATACAAGCTCAACAGTTAAAATAGAAAAAATATTTTCTACTTTCTTAGTCCTTGGTCACACTAGAGTAGTTTCATTGGAACAATTTCATGAAATCAAAGGTTCCTAGGTGGAGTTCCATAGTGCATTAATACCGTGAAGTTGCTGCGTTGAGGAATTCGAACTAAGAATACCTATAAATTTCAGTGAAACCACTCTAGTGCGACTTTCGACTAAGGGCTCCAATATTGCATAGGACTGGAAAACAAAATTCCTATTGAATAAATCCGAATGGGATCTAAAAAAGCAAAGCAAAAAGGGTTATTGTGGTCTCGATATGCACCTTATATAAATTCTACTAGAAGTTGTTTGTCTTTTCAGTGTTACTAAATTAAAACTAGTGCCTTGCACCACTCACATTGCAAAGACGTCGGGGGTTTTTCCTATTTTTGTATATACACAAGCTGCGGCTATCTGGTTTTAATGATGAGATGCGGAAATGTTATAATTAGTTTTACAATGCCTCACAAAGGAAGATGTAATATTTAAGAAGGAATGATTCAAAGTTGGTGTACGTCAATTGTAAAAATAATTAGATTCATTCTCTTTATTTTTGTCCAATTGGAGTAACAATTTCAAAGTATCATCAGCCTATTGTGGCCCCGTAAAAACTCTTAACTTCAAATCGATATCTAGCACTACTCAAGCTCATGGCTCGCCTTGTGTTTCTCCGAGTCACCGCTATGTTCCTCTAAAAATTAATAATTTGCGATATATTTCCTTCTAAGGATCGAAAATCGTACATCAAAAGTTGATACATACATAGGTTTCCACAACATCCCTGAAGGGACAAGGGAGGCTTCTCTCATATCAATGAGTGCACGCCGATTCATATTGGCTCAATGATATGGGACCTACTGTTAATCGCCGGAATCGAACGGCGTGCAATACGACACCACTTGTAGAGAAGTTTTTCATGGCTTAAATACTCAGAAAATGTCGCCAGCATTACTGAGGGGGAATTCAGCCACCGTTGAAAATTTGATGTTGCATGGCCTGGGATTCGAACCGCAGACCTTCTGAGTGCAAGGCGGACGTGCTAACCATTGCACCATGGTGGCCCCACAGGCCTTTAATATGCAATATGGTTTTAGCGTGATCTCTGAATAAGTTTTCTGTATGTGTTCTTAGATTTATTATACAGATTATACATATTAAACTTCCAAAGCTTTATTTTGAGCTGATTGCAAACTTTTCAGACTTTGGGTCATTTTATACCCATATATACATAATAGGAAGGTAGCTCAGGTGTGAATGAACCAACAAAGCAGTTATAACATAAGTTTCACATTTATATTCAGTTTACTTTTAAACTTAATGCGCTTTTGCAACTGACTCTGAATCCCGATAACACTGAATATCGTTGAAGGTATTCTAAACTTGACAACTTACTTTTTAAATAAAACGCTAACCATTTGAAATGCTTTGAAAACATATGGTCTGTTCCAGAACTGCAAAAATCTACTAATTTTTACTATTTTTTCCGATAACATAAAGGAAACAAGTAGGAAAAGAGTTAAGTTCGGTCGGGCCGAACTTTTTATACCCTCTACCACAAATTTCTGCCATTTCGGTGGATTAATGTGGCCACAACCTCCAAAATACCGAAAATCGGAAGGTACCGTTCTATGGGGGCTATATGATGGCGTGGGCGTATACCTACAAATTTCTGGGGGAAAGTTCTATACCCCCAATGAAGGCTAAATACCAAATTTCAGCCATCTCGGTGTGATAATGAGGCCAAAGCCTTCAAAATATCGAAAATCGGGAGATATCGTCCTATGGGGGCTATATCAAAACGTGGACCTATATAAACGTTTAATGGTAGAAATATTTCTTAGCCTCTGGAAACACAAAATACAATGTTACAACCGATTCTGTTGTCAAATGGGACTAATACATTCAAAATATATTAAAATGATGCGTACTTTATATGGGGCGTTATATGGGGGCTATACCAAAACGTGGACCTATATAAACCAACTTTGGTAGGAATGTTTTTTAGCCTCTGGAGACACAAAATACCAAATTACAACCAATTCGGTGGTAAAATGGGACAAATATCTTAAAAATTCCTTAAAACGACGACGCGTCACGCGTCATTTTGTATGGGCGCTATACAAAAGCGTGGACCTACATAGCCCGCTTTCAATACCAAAAGTCCTACGTACAAATAATAGATTTTCCCAAAATTTCATCCACCTACGTCAATCCGTTCGGATTTTAGAGTGATTTCCACAGACGGACGGACATGGCTATATCGATGTAGAATTGCACGCTGATCAAGAATATATATAGTTTGTGGGGTCTACAATGATTATCTCGTGTAGTTACAAAGGAAATAACACACTTAATATACCCCCATCCTATGGTGGAGGGTATAAAAATGCTATCGTAGTAAAAAATAGTAGCTTCCTGCCTGTTCTGGAACAGAGCAATTATTATCGGCTTGAAGTACAATCGAAACATTTATTAATGAAACTCGACTTCGTATATATGGCCACCGCGGGCACACTTGCATCTGCCATATGATGGACCCAATTTTCGATGACTCGGCCTCACAACTGTGGCTGTTTCCGTTTCAATGTTGTCTCTGAGCTCTCCCAACGTCCGTAGCCCCAAAGAAAATGGTGTAGTGGCATCAGATCACAGGAACGAGATGGCTAATAGACTGAGCCATTTATTTACAAACTTATCCTTGAATATGTCGATGGCAACGTGTACTATGTGACTTGTGGTCAATATCTTTCAATTCAATCCAAAAATAATTAATGAGTATGGTGCGCTAGCGTTGTCCTTCACGATAACGTGACGTGCACGCAGGGAAAAAATATTTTTCGCTTTTGTTGGAACAAAAATATCTGTTTTGGTTCCAAAAATGTATTTGTTTTGTTCAAACATTGTAATCCAAATCCAAAAATACCATCTTTTGTTCCAAACATAGAAAACAAAAACAACTTTCGAATTTCCGCAATATTGTAAAAATCGTTAACAATACCGATTGTAGGAACTATCATAATCTAATTTTGTTTACAAAAAGTATTGTCAACCCAGAAAACCAGACCAGAAATTTTTGATTTGAGTGTATATACTTCTCATATACACTTTTCACATAACATGGATATAAATGTCGCGTATAATATTGCAATCATTGATGAACACAATACATGGTTTGCTGCATTGGCTGACAACAAAGACAAACAAAAAGCCACAAGCACCCACCACAACATAAGGAATAATTAAACACAAACTCCGGTATAACACTAAACCTCAAAGCACAATGAAGATAGAAGAATGAAACAAAACAGAAACAAATAAAAACAAGAGTTTCATTGTTGGTATACATACACACAAAAACAAAGATAAAGGCATCATGTCATACAAACAAAACTCACCATAATTGTTTTTTTCAACACGGAATCGAATAGCGAGAGTAGAGAAAAAATTGTCGATGAAAAGAGAGAACTATTGTCCAGTTGACAAAACCCAATTGTTGGAATCACAATACTACATTTGGAATTTAACAATATCTTTACAATACATATTTTGCTCTTCGAATATTGTTGGATCAATCATATTTTTTTCTCTGCGTGTGGGCATCGTCGACGAAGAAATTTGTGTCAATGACTCCGCCAGCATGCAAACCGCATCAAACAGTTATTTTTTGTGGACGAAGTGTTGATTCATGAAACACATGTGGATTTTCACTAAAACAGTAAAACATAACAAATGAAATCCAAATTTGCCAATTCCATATTGGAAAACCCTTTATACATATCTTCAGTAGTTAGGAGTAGGATTTACCGGAATGGTGGGTGGGTATATTGAGGAAGGATTTATTGAGGTTATCCAGAATCTGAAACCCTGGGCTTACCAACGCTCATTCCTCTGAGCGGAACGAAATTCACCATATAAGCTCTGTCTCTATCAGCAATATATGTAAGTTTTCATGGTTGAGATGAACCAGGGTTAAATTCTTACAACGACAAAATTAGTTTTTAACGAAAAAGTCTCATTATAAAGAAATATAATGTTTTGTTTCATAAGTTGTGATTGTTGATCAACAGAATTTAACCCAGATAAAGCCACTGGTAGTTTAAACGCCACGAAAAATGGTTGCAAAAATTGACGTAAATCTCAGGCTTTTTCGAATATTTTTGTGGGGTTTTTTGCATTTTGTTATAGTATTGTCTATTATCTGTCATTTCATGCTTATAACGCTTCATTTGACCTACGCATTTCCACGCAATTGGCGTAAAACCCAAGCAATTAAAAAAAATCGACTTTTTTGTAATTTTCGACTTTTGATGAAAAATTTAAATATGCGATAAAAATTTAATCATAAATGTTAGAATCATATAAAGTCAGGGATTTGTTAGGAATATAGTAAGAGTATTTTCTCAATCAAAAACCAAGGGATTGGCATGTAAGGATACACCAATATTACCCTCCAAAGTTTTTGGCACTTTTAAAAGAAGGCCTGATTGCAGGAAAACTATACGTTTTACAGAAAAAAGTTATTTCTTATAAAATGCTTAAAAAGTCTCAAAAATATAATTTTCATAAACAATTTTAAGTTTTCTCGCAAAAAAAAAATCTCGGCGCTAAGTGGGTTAAATTATGTATATATTTCGCTCCAGTAGATTTGATGCCATTTATCCTCCAAAACACTTTTGTTTAGTCTATTGTTATCACAGAATGAATAGGTTTTCTTCAGAAGGTGGTAGATCTGCAAGCTCATGGTGAGCGAAAAGCCAGTGTGTTTTACACCTTGTTTTTGGACAAAAACCGTGTCGATCAACAAAAAAAAACTATTACAATTTTTCTTTATTTATCAACATAAAAGCGACCCACCCTAATGTTTTAAAAATATTTAGACCGTTAGACTCTATTTTTTTTTTGTTACTCCAACTATTCGTTGATATTCTGTTCTTGCGGTGGTAGTAGTGCCAGCTTGATTGGCAATACTAAGTCGGATTTACTAAAAGAAACGGACGGACATACAGTCAGTCTAGTACAGAAGTTGTTTTATGTAGTTCAAATGTTGTTTGTTGTTGCCGCAACGCAACCAACAAACTATACGGCATTCGGCATTAGTACACAAAAAAAAAAACACTACAAGAACAACAACTTGTCGAAATGAGAGCAAATTACTTAAGTCAGTTTGATGTGAATGTGTGCGTCGTTCTGTGTGAGTATCAAATGCGGCCAAACTTAATGACATTGTTTGCTAATATTCTATGTTTAGTTGTTCGTTGCAGGTGGTGGCGATGGTGTTGGCGGTGGTAATAATTGTCGTTGTGTGGAAACAAACATTGCACGGATGTTCGCGCAAGTACATTTGTTTGAAGGCTTTTCATCTTTTGATTCTATATTTGTTTGTTGTCATTTTTCTATTGCGATAGAGTGTGGTGAATAGAGAGAACAAATTACCCAAGAGCGGGAAAATGCAGAAATCACAAAAGATGAAAATTAGCACAGGAAACAGAGTTGCCAAATGGTATGAGAAGTTCCAAACATATGTAACATCTGCAACAGATGAAGATGGTAGTGAAAAGAAAATGTAAAATGTGAGCAAGCGATATTAACAGGAGCAAGAAAAAAGTGAACAAAATACCAGAAAATCAAAAATATCACAAGCAGAACTTTTAAGACTGTCGGCTGATAGAATGTGTAACAATTGATTAGCACAATGATTCGAACAAGACGAGATGTGTCCTTGTCATTGAAAAGAGCACTAAAAATTAGCGCACAACTGCTTAATTCGCAGAATGAAGATATCCACGAAGAAACTGTGTGAAGAGCAGTGATAGAAGCTGATTTCAATTTTAGAACAGCCCGAAAGAAACCCAATATATGATGTAAATCGTAGATGACGTCTTGAATATGCCCGCCAATATGAACATACATGCGTCTGCCGAATTCTTGAGGACTGTAATATTCACCGATAAATACAAGATATTTGGTTCTGATGGGCGAGGAAGTCGGGTGAAGCCTACAACTCCAAAACTACAAAAAAATTTTAAACATGGAGGATTGATTTGGTGTTGTACGGCAGCTAGAGGATGGAATATTAGAAAGAGTAAAAAGAATTAAAATCCATGCCTTGAAAAAAATATCGGATTGACAGAAAACTTTTATTTTATTTGATTCTCATTCATATGAGAATACTAGACACTTAAAGAGTTCGGTTTATCGCTAAAAAGGCATACATACATATGTTCCCATAACATCCCGGAAGGGGCAAGGGAGACTTCTCTCATATCAATGAGTGCCCGCCGATTCATATTGGCTCAATGATATGGGACCTACTTTTTATCGCCGAGTCCGAACGGCGTGTCATACGACACCACTTGTAGAGAAGTTTTTTCTTGGCTGAAATACTCAGGAAATGTCGCCAACATAACTGAGGGTGAAATTTGCCACCGTTGAAAATTTATTGATGTTGCTTGGCCTGGGATTCGAACCGCAGACCTTCTGAGTGCAAGGCGGACGTGCTAACCATTGCACCGCGGTGGCCTCAACGCTAAAAAGGCATCATTTCAAAAACTAAGAAACCAATTGATAATTCCCTTCGCCGGGATGAAATCATGATATTGGTAGCAATCAGCAAAATTTTGTAACACTCTCTGTAATAGAGAGTAATGATGAAGGTTAAGCCATTGGGTATAACACTCCAGACTTAAAAACAATTCTTAAAGTATTATTTTCCAGATTGAATAACCAGCAAACTCAAGCTTCAGTAATTTTTTTTTTTTCAAAAAATCAAGATTTACCATCAAATTATTTACTGCAGATGAAAATAGAGAATATGTGTGGTTTTGTTGATACATATGTACTTTTTCGTTGAAGGCTGACTACAGCTGCGCTAAAGGGACCCTCAGCATTACCCTCCTTTTGTTTATTATTTTGAGAAATTTGCGGTTATATTTTTTTAAATAATTGAAAACAGTAGCATTAAAATAAGAAAAAATCCACAGAAGAGCCTGAGAGTGCGCTACTATTTTTATGTTTCGAACCGCATATCGTGTGTGTTTGTTATCTACAAACACGCGGTCAAAGTTCTACATTCTGGGTATTATAGGCACGTAGTATTTTAATTGACCACAAACCAAATTTCAAATTTATTATTAAAACTGCTATAAATGCAGTGTTTTTTTTTTTCTTCAAGGAAAGAAATTTCAAGCACAAACACACAATGTTTATGACTAATTAAATTCAGAGTAAATAATGAAAGTCGGCTTAGATTTTTCGACATGAAGCCGAACGCCATAAACGTTTTAGTAAAGCCTCGAGTCATTTCTGCTAAAATCATAAAGAAATTCCCAGAGAAATTAGAACTTGGTTGCCCTTTGTCTTTTATTCTTTTACTAGAAATGACGCAAAACTTTACTCTAACGCTTATCATACGAGTAATAATCGTCCGCATACATATATTAAACATAACGGTACTTAATCCTAGATTTTGTTTACTTAATGTATTCTTAGTCATAACAACAATCGTTAAAATTCATGTCTGTATTAGTTCACATTGAAAGATTTATTGTTAACTATGTTGTTTATTAGAATATATCCCATTTTCTATTGAAACCATACGGCTCTGGAATATCCTACTATATGACTTACATTGTACCATGTATTTAAAGAGAGTCATTGAGTCAAGTGAAAATCCATGGAATAGTCTAGTCACTCTGCTTCGCATCTGAATCAATCAAGAATTTGTTCAGTCGACTAAGTAAAACATTACTTTTTTCAAGTTTCAAGCTATAGGATGCATTTTGGCACATATTTCAAACTATTTAAGTAAGTCCATATTTATATAAGGCAATTTTCCTTGCGGCAATTGTCAGTTTGGTGGAGAGAAAGGTAGGGCATATGGTAACCCTTTTTCTAAGTTTGCATTTACGACATACACTCGATTTCAACTGTCAATTCCATAGCTCAAACGTCAAATGAAATCTCATCTGGATTTCATTTGACGTTTAACCTATGGATTTGAGAGTTGAAATCGAGTGGATTTCGTAAATGTTGTAGCTTTTGATATAGATGGCGCGCTGAGGGTCGGTTGGAATTACTTGGTAAGCTTTTATATTAATTGTTTTCGACTATGAATATAACCCAGAACCAAAGTGAGGTCAAGAAATCCATTCATTGGATGATGAATTATGAAGCAGCATAAGCTAATGTTCTGTCAGTAAAATTGTTTAAGGTCGATGGCAACGATTTTGACTGGATTGTGTGCACAAGAAAGGATAAAAATATATTGTGAGTATGTTGATACCTACAGTTCGGTCTTATCCACGGCGCTCAGAACACGATGGGACTTCAAGCCCCTAACATCAAAGTGTGAATGAGGAATAATACGTCTCCACATATTTGGGTGAACTCAACCTTTGGCTCAGCCACAGCCTATCTAACATTGCAACTTTTTTCGAATAGGCGCGTGGATACAATTCAACCCTACATAAGAGTCTAGTCAAGTGTCAGGCTGGATACGAATATGTTGGAGCATCTGACACTAGGATACTAGAATTAAGCATATACACCAGCCGCGTAGCCAAACTACAAGTAATATTGATAGTAATTGTGTCCATATCTACTTGATTCCGATGATCAGATAAAGACCGATATACTAAGCGTAGCCTCTCTAAGTTTCATAATTTTTTATGGGCCAGGTACGCGGTTTAAATTCAACTCCACAATGCCAAGATTTGGTTGTCAATACACAGCCACCACGATACTCTCAATAAGTACAGACAGTAAGTGCCATGTAGAGCATCAGACATTCACGGTACTTGAGTTAAGCATCTAGTCGAGCCTCTTAGCCGAAAGTACCAATAGTAATCTTAGTAACAACCGTATTCAAAGCTACTTTCGGTGATCGGATGAACACAGAGGTACTATGTAGGGTATGGTCGTTGGCAAGAAAAGAATACAAGCGCTATCGCTATATTCGTATTTTAGACTCTGCTGTAGTTTTATATTTTTCCATTGATATTCCCAACTTAAAGCAAATTGACGCCAAGCTAAGCATGGCAACTCAGTTTCTTTGAAAAAAAAAAGAAACGACAAACTTTGATATTTGCAACCTAGCACTACACTTTACAGATGCTTTATTTTTATTATCAATGTGTGCTTCTTTTTTTGCTTGCTTGTTTAGTTTGGACGTGTGTGTGCACTTCTTCTTTTGACAAAACTAAATTTAAAATTCAAATGCATCCATAGGATGTATTATGAACTTGTTCCCTTTGCATTCATAAACAGCATTCATAGCAGCAGTGAGACAGCATCAGTGGCAACGGCGGCGGCAGCATTAGCATCATTTCTAAACAAATACCCTGCAGTTGCATTCATTGTATTTTTTATAACTTCATCCCACACACGATTCATACATTCACTTTGTCACAAAGTATTAGGCAGAAGAAGAAGACGACGACGAAGCAATAGTTTTTTGTTTTGTTTCTCCTTTTGTCTTTTTTATTTTTGGATCCAACTACACACGAAAGACAAAAAACATGTCTGAAATGCACTTGCAATTGTCATGCTGTTGTGTTATTGTTTACATCCCATTGCAATAAAAGGCGGTGAGGAGTAAAGCGTTTTTAGCTCACTGTGGGTTTTACGTTGATGATGATGACATTCGTTCTTGCTCTTTTGAGAGAGTTTTTGTTTTTGCTCATTTTATTATTGCATGAGAGAGCTTGTTGTGGATTTTGTAAATGTCTTACTCTTATTTTTTGTTATTGTAGAGATTAAAACCAGTGTTGACAATAGTTCAGGGTAAAAAAAAAACGTTATTATTGGAAATTATTTAAAAAAAAATCACAAATGAAACTTTTTAGGCAAAGAAAAGTGAGAAGAGACCGGGAAAAAAACAACATTTACCAGCAAAGAAACAGTGAGAGGAGACGAGGTAAAATGCATGATTTCCGCTTGATATTGCGGCTGAAGATGGAAACTACAAAGTTGTCTTATTCACAGACACCCTTGAGGATTGTAGAGCTCTGTGGAGACAGAAAACTTCTTAGAGAATAGAGTATGTAAAAGTATCATGTAGTGTGCACCACAGAACATTGTGGAGTAAAATTTAACATTATCTGAAAAGACAAGCTGTCGAGGTTAATGCCCCCCTCGTGTCACGTCTTACCACAGTAATAACCATTAAAAACAAGTTTTTAAATGCAGCATTTTTGGCATTTTAATATTTTATTCAGAATTTTTTAGAATTATTTTAATGTTGGTTTAGCTGCACCATTTTTTTGGACCTGGTCACACTGATAATTACACTGTGCTACAAAAGTTGACAGGGGTTTTGATGCATACATAAAATACCTTTGGTTTCTTTGGGTCACTTCTTTTTCTGATTTTGTAGCGAATGTAGTGAAAAACTTGGTTTCTTGGATTTTCAAATTAAAAGGGACATAACTTCTTTTGTCCACAACGGACTTTTACTGATTATTTTTTATTTATAAGGTGAAAATCATGTTTTTCGAACAAGCCATAATTTTTAAAAATTGGGTAACAAATGGTTAAGTTATAGTGATTTGAGTGTGACAAAAACGCATTTCCCTAGTCCTCTATGCTGCGTAGAAGACACCAAACTGCGTAATTATTTACTTTTATCAAGAAGGAAATTTAGTTAGCTTTACAAAATGGGGAAACCCAATGAAATCGGTTGGAAAATACGTGCGTAAATAATCTGTAAAATTCCGTTGTGGAAAAAAGAAGTTGTTCTGTTTTAAGTTGAAAATCCAAGAAACCCGGTTTTTCACTACATTTACCGTTACAAAATCAAAAAACGAAGTGGCCCAAAGAAAACAAAGGTATTTTCGTATTCATGGACTCCCACAATACCGAATTTATGCATCAGAACCCCTGCAAATTTTCACTGTAGCACAGTGTTATAAATGAACCTTTTATGCAAAGAAAAACTGAGAGGAGACAATCTGAAAAAACAAAAGCTACGTGCAAAGAAAACGTGAGAGGAGACCAAGTAAAAAACAAAATTTACGAATAAAACTATCATGTAAGAAGTCGATGATTTCCGCAGGCTGAAGATGGATACTACAAGGTGGTCATATTTACAGACAGCCTTGTAAGGTGATACAAAACTTTTTAATAGCAGAATGCCATAGAATTGATAGAGAATTGAGTATGGAAAAATATCATGCGGTGTGGGCTCCTGGTCATTGTGGTGTAAAATTTGATGAGGGGGTAGATTATCTGGCAAAAGAAGCTGCCGGGTTTGGTGCCCCACTAGAGCTACGTCTAACCCCGGCGCAAACCATGAACCAGGTTAACAAAAAATTAAAAGCAAGTTGTAATGAAGGATTTCAGTACCTCCCCACGAAAATGTTGGTTTCTTTTCATGGAACACTTAGCAACACTTAGCAATGTAGCATCCTATTGCATATCGCAGTGGTACCGAATTAATGCGAAGTATTGCACTCCAAAACATCACTGTTGCGCATTTGAAACGCAGGTATGATAAGGTACACCTAAAACGAATTGGAGCTTGGTTTGACGATGATACTCCATCTTTAGATGCATGAAGTAGGCATTTCAAAGAATCAACTTCCCTTTTTCGTTCTAAGCATTTCGAGTTGGGTAAAGACATTAATTTGAGATACATCCTCATACCCACAACAACAATAATTTTTATTTATTGTTGTTGTGTTCCTTTACTTGCGTGAGGTGACCATTTTTACCATTTGTTATCATTGTAACCCTCCAAAGAGTTCTTTAACCTCAAAAAATGGTAAAACTGGAAGCAAGTTTTAAGAGAGAGAGAGAAGAAAAATGGCTTCCTCTTCTACCACAGACTACCAGACAAATTTCTTCGGGTAAAAAATGGTAGAACTGGCTTTTCGACATTTTTTGACGATTATTAATTAGGCAATGAAGACAAAATTAACAAAAACAAAAGAAAAAGGCGAAGGCGAAGACTGACAAAACAAAATTAAAATAAAAAGAAAATTTAATTTTTATGTTTCTTTTTGGCATTGTTACCAGATCTACCATTTTTCCGTTCCTTTACTTTTCTGGTAAAATTGTGCATGACAGAGCAATTTGACTGTTTTCTCTTTTACCATTAAAAAAGTAAAGGAACAAAGCTTATGTTGGACATAAATACTTCCTGTAAAGGTATTGTCTGAAGGTAACCCTGCGTTTACAAATGCCAGTATTGGCAAGACAATAGCAAAAATACAAACCTTTTTCACAAATACATTTATAAATTTTTAAATATGTATAGAGAAAATTATGAATGTATTGGTGAAAATGGTTTGCAACTTTGCTATTGTCTTGCCAATACTGTCTGTGTGTAAACGCCTAGTAAGGTAGCAAGGGAAATCAGCAAGGTCACTTGTGGGAATTTTCATCATCGATAAACATTCATAGGGGATTCTGTAAAACATCGCGTATCCAACAAATAATAACAGTTCAAACTTGTTGGTAAAAGATTATTGAATTTCTATGCAGTTTGTTTCAAGCAATTTGTTTTTGGGAGTATTTTCATTAAAACCCATAGGAAATTTGGGTTATAGTAATTCTACGTATTTTATATCGGTTGTTTGGAAATGTAATTCGTAACAATTTATATTATGCACATTGTTTGAGGATAATGCCTTTACCATAAGAATATTTATCTCCTTGGCAGTTTATGGGGCTGTGTTGTTTTTGCTGAAATAATGTCCGAGAAAACTTTGTTTGCGTGTTTGAAGTCCTCCAACAATTCGTGGCAAACAATAACACTTCAAATTTATTTTCATACACTTTGTTCTACACACTTTGTTTTTGGGAGTAGTTTCATTAAAACCCTTAGGATATTTTGGGTATAGTGATTCTAAGTATTCCATATCGGTTGTTTGGAAATGTAATTGGTCACTGTTTATATTATACTATCATATGTTTGAAGATAAAGACTTTGTCATAAGAATATTTATTAACTAATATTTCATTTAATATTTATTATAATAAAAAATTACAATAAAATTATGTAAAAAATAGCTATCGGCTTAAGAGAATATTTATATCCTTGGAACAACATGAGGCAGTTGATTTGCTTGAAATAATGCCCGAACAAATTTTTGTTTGAAATCCTCGTCAATATTTTCTTTTAGAATTACGAAGTTAATTTTTTGTCACTAGTCACAAACATATTTTGTGTAAATATTCTTTATTGAGTTTTTTTTAGCTGATTTAGGAAAAATTATTTCTGAACCTGAGAAACAAAATTCACTAAATTGACATCACTGCTTTAGCACATATGCTTTGCTCTCCCACTAAATGTTGTGCTAAATGAGCCACCATGCACTATTGTCATTGTGTGTTTTTTGTTGTTGCTGTGGGGGTATGGTGGAAATTGTAAAGAAAAAAAAAAACAACAAAAAGAGTCCACCACATATTAGGTATGAGAGCAACAAACGGTGTCAGGTGTATTGCGGGGGCTTTGTTTTGTTGACCTAATTTTTCTCTTCATCAAATATTTTTGCTGTCATTTTTTGTTTTCATTCTGTTTCTTTTTCTACAGCGTGTTGTTTTTGGCTTTGTACTCATTTTCTGCTGCTTGCGATTGAATATGTGAGAAGATTTTTTCTGTTTTTGTTGGGGTTATGATGTGTAATGGTCGTTGTCGAGAGGGAATTTGTACGGTAGATTAGGCACAGGCGGGAGGAAGTGGGTTGTGGGTAGAAAAAATGAAAATGTGGTAGGTTAGGTCCAAATAAAAAAAACAACAAATATAAAACAAACGGGGCACATTGCTGCTGAAGATAGGAAGGAAACACCAACTGCTTTGCATACAAAAGAATGTTTTCGTGGTTGTGTGTTTTGTCTGTTTGTTTGCACGAAATAGAATTTAACACAGATTTACACATTCGAGATACACCACCAGCAATAATTCCAACGTAATCGATGCAATTGCAATTTTATGTGTTCTCCTTACAGAAGTTGTTGTGAAGGGGGATTTTTTTTCTTCCATTGAACAAATATTTTTTTCAAGCACTTTTTTCAAAATATTTTGAAATTATACATAATTTTTTGGAATATTTTCTGAATTTCTTAAGAATTCTTCGTATCATTTTCACATTTTTTAAATTTTCCATTAATTATACTTTCCAGAACAAACTTATTTTGAAGTTACAAAACACAAAAGATTTTAGAATGATTTCTTTTTTATTTTAATTTCCATACCATTTAAAACGGAAAATTGTTTAATTTTATTATTTTTAGTATATATTGTTGTTGTATTTTTCGTTGTGTTCCACGGGAAATACTGTGTTTTTGTTATTTTTTGTTTAATTTTTGTAAATTTACAAAAGAAGCTATTAAGCGAGCAGCGAGCGAGCTTCAGTTGTTTGACGTTTGGAGTGTAACCGACTCTGGCGACTCTAGGAATGCCGATTGCCCGATGGCCATGACGGCAGCTGTTTGCTTGCAAGCAAAGCTAGGCAGCCAACAAGCAAGCACCAGTCAGCCTGATTTGCTTGCTCTGCTTAGCGGCGGGTTGGCTGTTTTGTGTTTGCCACACACAGTTTTTTTCTTGCTAAATAAAGTGTGGTAGGTTTTTTGCTTTGTTTTTTCGTGACTATGCCCCCGATTGTCATTTGTTGTGTTTGGCCTGTAATGATGGTGATGTTCCGTTCTTATTCTCTTCCACACTAATCTTCTCTCAAAACAAACGGTGAAATACTATTTTCCACAAAAACTCACCTCAGTTAAACAAAAATTTAAGTTTGCAAAGAAGCATTGCCGTCATCATCATCATCGCCACATTAGTTTTGAAAACAAAACACACACACAATCCACAAACATCTGTACGAACCTATACGTCAACGACAGAGCGGACGTAGTGAAATTAGGTCAACAAGGTTTGGAGTGGGCTCGTATTAACGTGACTATCTGCTGTCGCAGTTGATGGTTGACGTTGACAGAGGCCTTAATTCGTTGTTCTTCTCTTGTATGTCGGCTGGCAGCGCTCTCAATTCTCTAGCTCTCTTGCAATTTCCCGCCAACACTCTACTACATTTTGACTCTCAGCCACGACGACGACATTGATTGCAACATTTTCAGCAGCAACAACACCTCCGAAATCATTCACCAGTTTTTATTTTATATGTCATTTCAGTTTGCAGAGAGATACATATGAATATGTGTGTTTGTAATCATGTGTGGAGAGTTAGGGATTGCATTGCGAAATTTCTTCGATGGTGGAAAAATTCTTTAGAAAAAATGAACAAGTGTTGTGGAACGTCAATATGGCAACGGTATAAACCAATTCCCCACGAAACGATAGATATATAGTTTTTATAGTCGGTGTACAAGTTAAGTTCAATTTAAAATTGATATTACTTGCTGCGTTATACCTGTACATATTTTTATCAAAAGTCAAGACGTACAGTCCTCCTTTTTCGTTTTTTTACTACAAATGTCCGTTAATTTTTTTTTTGCAGTAGTTTATTAAAACTCAGTTTATTTCGGTTATAGTGATTCTACGTATTATATATCGGGTGTTTGGATGCCACCGTGGTGCAATGGTATGCACGCCCGCCTTGCACGCAGAAGGTCGGGGGTTCGATTCCCCGGCCAGGCAACATCAAACATTTTTCAACGGTGGCAAAATACCCCTCAGTAATGTTGGCGACATTTCCTGAGTATTTCAGCCTTGAAAAACTTCTCCATAAGTGGTGTCTTAAGACACGCCGTTCGGACTCGGCGATAAACAGTAGGTCCCATATCATTGAGCTAAATATGAATCGGGGTGCACTCATTGATATGAGAGAAGTCTCCCTTATCCCGTATGGGATGTTGTGGAACAATGTTTTTGTTTTGTGTTTGGAAGTGTAGTGACGATTTATATAATGTCTTCATCATAAGAATATTTATCCCATTAGCGGTATAAGGGACAATTGATTTGCCTGAAACAATTCCCGAGAAAAATTTGTTTGCGTTATAGATGCCCTCATTAATATTTTCCCTAAAATGGGATTATTACTATCAATATTACCAGTATTATGATTAATTAATATTATAAAGTCCATTTAATTATAATCATTATTACAATGTCAGTATTACCATCAATATTATGTGCCATTTCAACATCATTTATTTCTTTATTTAAAAATGTTATATTTTATTTCAATTAGAAATAACATAACGTTTTCGCTATAAACTATATTGATATTTCTTTTAGAATATTTTTAACTGTTGTTGGCTTTGTATTGTTGGACTGCAAAATAATACTTGTTGTGTATTTATTTCAGCTAAAGTCCATATTTTGTTGCTTCAATATTTGAAGAAACAAAATGTTTAACAGTGGGCAATGAAATTGATTACTACGAGCGGAGGCAGAGAAGACTATAGTTTCGGAAGCAGCCAAACTTCCTCATCAGTTCTCTTAACCGCTGACTCGGTGTCGATAAACAGGTCAATAAGAGTGACCAGAAAATTAAACAGAACGAGAAATTTTCTGTATCCTCCTAAATCTGTTGACCGCACAGTCCAACAATACAAAGCCAACAACAATAACAGGCAATCAGCGCGGCCTTACTTGTTGACTACGCATAAAGCAAAAACAACAATTTGTTGTGATCTCTGCTTACTGCAAACAACACTACTTATGCTTGTCTTCTTTGCGATGCAAAGACAGCATAAAAACAGTAGTGGGTATATGATTTTGATTATTCTGACTCAATTGTGCGGTCAACAGATTTAGGAGGATACAGAAAATTTCTCGTTCTGTTTAATTTTCTGGTCACTCTTATTGACCTGTTTATCGACACCGAGTCAGCGGTTAAGAGAACTGATGAGGAAGTTTGGCTGCTTCCGAAACATCTAGGCCACTGTAGAGATCTCTAGCGACTTTTAAAACAACAAAGTTAACTGGCATGACTTTACCAATTATGTTGAAACTACATTAAGTCAACGGTCGCATCCTCGTGCGCCTGAAAGGGAGAGAAAGTCTTAAGACATACCATTTTTCATACCAAGCGTCATGTCCCAGCTGGTAGCACTCCGTATTGTAGACCTTGTTATGCCACGACTGCAACAAGACTTGCTGATCAACGCCACCACCGGCGTCTTACCAGTCTCGATGACCACAAGATTGCATACCTGACGGCAGGCATCAAAAGTGTGATCAATCACCTTAATAATTGTGATGCTAGTTCAAATATGTGGGTTATGGTCTTCGATCAAAGATTTATCCTTCAGGAATTTAGGATATTGTAACGAGAGCCTAATCTCTGCTCATTCACTGCTGCTGTAGTCGAAGCCGCAAGTTTCAAGGCGAAGTCATCAAAAGCTCATGTTTCAGATTTCATCTTAATTGTGATGCTAAAGCCCCTCGGAGCAATAGCCGTGGTATTTTCTTGGCGCAATTACTCAATCTCTCGGTAAACCATTTGGTAAGTTTTGGAAGCGCTGTTGCTACCATCTACGACCGAACACCTCGATACTGATGGAGACATCATGGATTCCACATTACCAAGAGCAGGCTTCATATTTATTTCAACGTATCTCAACATATATGGAATTCCGAGATCGGTAGTCAAGATACCACAAATTAAAAATGGTACCGCAAGGTGTAGATCCATCAGCACTGCTCTTCAAGCATAACTTGCAAAGCTTCCTGTACCAACTCAAGGTCTCCTACGCAATGATTGTTATCTGGTGTAGGTGTTGAAAAAATAAGTGATAGACTGAATGATTACCTGGGGCTCAATTCTTGTTCTATGAAAATTTGCAATGAAAACTTTTATAAGGGAAATAAATTTCAAATGAAAATATTTTATAAAGAAAATATTTTTCATTTCAAAGTTTCATTGAACAAGAAACTCCGTGCTCGTGCAGGATATATATCTCATCATATCACCATCAAAATCTACTGTTACCCATTTACATCCTGGACGCGTGAGTTAAAAACAGGCCTAGACATAAGAGTTGATGGAAGAATAGTACCGACCGTCCAACACCTGACACAATTATTCAATCTCTCGGTTATCCAGTTGGTAATACCAAACATTTGGAAAGTTGCATGGGTAATCCCACTTCTAAAAACTGATAAGCCGTCGAACTCTGGAGAATTATATCGCCCTATATCCTTATTATCACGAATAGCCAAAGTTATGGAAGCGATATTTCTAACATCCATGACCGAAAATCTGCAACTAGCCTCAACTACAATCGACCGCCAGCGCGTACTGTGCTCGCCAATTTGGATTTGTCAAAGACATTTGACATGGTAGATCACTCGATTCTGATGGGTAACATTAGGAATTCCACAGTACCAAGCGCAGGCTTGATACTTAACTCAACGTAAGGCAGGCAAATAAATTAAAAATGGACGCTCTTCGAGGTGGAGTTCTGTCAACACTTCTCTTCAACCTTTAACTTGTGAAGCAACCTGAATCAACTTAAAGCATTAAGATGGTATCCTACACAGAAGACGGTGAGGTGTCGTCATCTGGTATTGAAGAAATAAGTGCTGGACTAAATGATCACCTTGCCACCATCTTAGCGTTCATCCAGGATATACATCTCATCATATCACCATCAAAATCCATTGTTACTCTATTTACAGTCTGAAAGCGTGAGTTGAGAATAAAAAAAACAAAGTCCTAACCAAGGTCCTGAAATCGGTGAAAGGAACCACTTACAGCATTTATGCGAAAATGCTGAACTCTTACGAAGGCGGAACCATTTTTGCTGGTCACAACAGGTACCAGGTGCAGTACTACGGTAAAATTTGTAAAACTATACCCGAACATTCCTTAAACTACACTTGCGAAAATTTTGTACTGTTGAGAGGGAGGTACTCGAAGATGTTGTCCGATATAGACCTTCTTGGAATTTGAGATACCTTAGGAAGACATTTTACGATGTCCAAAATTTTCTCCAAATCGGATACTCAATTCTTCAGTTATCGTGACCATGAATCATTTTTAGGATGTTTTTGTGCCATTATCTCAGGAAGTACGGACTTGCCCCCTGCAGAAAAAATAAGAACGATCGGATACATGTACGCCTTTGAGAATATTTTTGAAATTTGTGTACCAATATAGTCCATATTTTATACTCTGATCTATGTCTTGCAGAAATATTACGATGTGCAAACCTTAGACCAAATCGGTTAATGCCTTCGGGAGTTATTGTGCACACCATTTTATCAAAAAAAATTGAAATTTTGTGGAGAAGGTACCCAATGGCTGGGATCTTTATTACCCATCTTCGAACTTAACTCAATTGTCATTACTAATGTAAACCCAGTATTACATAAAAATCTTTTAACATCGACATCCCTACATCTCAGTCAGTTATTAGCCTCTTTGAAAGGTTGTTTTATTAGTATGGGAATTCGGGCAAATTGTATTCCCACTTTAGGGATAATTTTATGCAAAGAGTGGACAAATTTCTCCGCTTCCTACCCACACAAAACCAATAACAACAACACAATACCCATTGCAACACATGAATTCCCACATCCTCCCACGCACACACACACATTCATAAACACACTGCACCCCTATTAGATTCTCAGTGTCTTTGCCGATGATTTTCTATTAGTTCCGATTCGTTGATTACCTGGGAAAACAGCACATGTGTGTGGAGTAGTTACATGGATGCACATAGTAGTTGTTGTTGGTGTAGTTTGTTGTATTTGCAAATATCTGCACACAAATGAGATATGATATTCTCACATGTTTGCCGAGTAATTTTTTCGTTTCTATTTGATGAGAGGGAGTTGTTGTGCAAAACCGCTGCTGTTGTTACTGCATGACTGTCTCGTTGCGGCGGCGGCGGTGTTGTGCAAATAAGCCTGCAACAACAACACTAACCAGCATCAACAAAAAATCTGCAAAAACAACAATCGTATAAATCCATTGAGAAATCTCATAGAACGAATTATTTCGTATTGCATTGCATGCCTAACTAAAACTAAAGGTGGTCGATTGGTTGTTGGTTGGAAGGGGCGGAGGGAAGAAGAACTGCAACGGAAACACACACCAGATAGGTATTTCATACCCCTCAAATATTTATTGCAACTGCTGTGCTGTCTGTGTGTGTGCAGGTTCTTGTCGTCTTGTCCCTCAAATCTAACAGATGATGGTCTAGCTTTAACCGTCCCCCGTTCCCCTTGTTAAACAACATACACCCACCTTACCCTGCAAACAACCAACCTACTTACATCTCTCGCGCGGCATTGCAATCGTTTCGTTTTTCGGTTCGGTTGGATGGATGGTTGGTTGGCTTGATTTGGTTTGGTGTTCTTTTACAAAGTTGTTGTTGTTCTTGTTTCTGTTTCATTCGTTTCAAATGTCTTGGGTCTCAAAGCATGTGTTTGTACCTTGCTCCTCTATTCTAATAACCTGCCGCCGCCGTCAGCCAACATCGCTCGCAACCTATTCTATGAAATGTTTGTAGGTTTTTCTTATTTTGGTTGCTTCGTGTATTTTTTTTGTTTAGAGATGTTTATTGCTGCAATATTATTGCAGTTGTTGTTGCTGGTGTTCTAGGCGAAAATATGTTGGTAAGGGGAAGTATACCCCAGAGATATTAGTTGCAGTTAGTGGGAAGAATTATGAATGATTTTTTTTTTTTTGTTTTATCGGAGTCTTTTTTTAGCGCGGATATCTGCTGTTGTGTTTCTTTATTGACTATTCATTCTTCTTCCTTGTTAGCCTTTGATGGCGCCTTTTGAGTTTTGCATGGCCTTGACCTACTCACCTTGGGGAGTTGAAGTGAAGATAGAGAGAGATGTTTATGGCGGCGGGATGGTTATGACTTTAAAAGTGAAAGTTTTTCTGAAAACATTATCCTTAACTCCTTGAGGAGCATTGTGCCTTAAGGTTTGAATAAATATGCTTTCCAAGAGTGTGGAAACTATTGAAAATTATGGAAAATTTATTCACATCCATGAATAAACTATTCAAGAAATTGGAATAACAATAAAAATGTGTCCAAAAAAAGTTATCCACGATATTGAGTGGCAATAAGTGGGTTAATATTTCTCTTTTGTCTATAGACCCACGTTGGGCGCCAAAATAGAAAATGAATATTCACATTTTCCTAGAAATAGGTATATTTCGTTAATTGAAGGTGTTCAAAATAGTTTGAACAGATTTCCACATTTTCCATTGATTTGCTAATGGAAGTGTTTTAAGATAAGAGTTGAAGATCCCACACGCAGGGGTTGCTGGTATCGCTAATTGTTTGTGTGTGCGCTATGCACTTAAGATTTATTCATTTTGGTCCTTCGAAAAATTGAGTTTTCCCCTACCCGTGATAAGTGACTCAATGGAACTAGCGAAGGGATTTTTAAGCAGTTGACTTTAAAATCAAAACTGAAAAGAAATACTCTAGCAATTGTGGCAATTGGATCAGGAATTGTTAGGAGTGATTGATGGCAAGATTCTAGAACAAATAATTTAAAACAAACTGTCAATTTTTATAAATTTTCTCGTTGAAGTTGATTTTAATGGCCGAAGGTTTTTTCTGCAAATGAAAAAGTAAATAGTTTTTTCACCTGAACATGTCTTCTCACCGTTGGGTAAAATTGCTGTCGTGGACATGCGCCGACAAATTTATGGGGAAAGTTTTGTTACCCCAAACGAAGCCTAAAAACCAACGTTCACTATAATAGCCTCATGTTGAGAACCAATACGAATTATTAACATTTCATTGTCCCTGGAAAAAGGTTCAGTCAATAGTTTTTTAATCTGAACATATCTTCTCACCGTTGGGCGCCATTATAAATTAATGAAATTGCTTTCGTGGATCTGCGCCGACAAATTTATGGGGAAAGTTTTGTAACCCCAATTGAAGACTAAATACCAACGCTCATCCTAATGGTACCATGAAAAGCAGGTTTTGCCGTGGGCCGATAACTCACACAAGTAAAAGCCATTTTATTACAGAAACGATTACAGATTCAGATAGCACAACCCCTCTTACGATGATGACATTTGGCTTTAAGAAACGGATAATGATTTGATCATGGAACGTTATAACCCTCTCTCTGAACCATCTAAACTAAAACAAGTATGTCGAGAAATGATCAATTATAAGCTGAATATTCTTGGTGAAATTCCTCTATTCTGGAAATAAAGAGAACCGAATACATGGAGTAGGGCTTTTCCTAACACCACTAGCCAACAAGTGCCTGATAAACTACCAACCAAGTTCAGACAGAATAATAGTAGAGACATTCAATTCGAGGTTTCGGAAAATCGTCATAATTCAGTGCTATGCGCCCACTGAACCGGATGATTATTCTGCAAGGTCGATTTTTACCCGCAGTTCGATGTTACCATAAGCTCACTTCCATGTGGAGATATAGAAATTGTAATTGGTGATTTCAATGCAAAGTTTGGAAACAACAACACCAATATCGAAGCACTTATGAGACCAAATGGCCTAGGCAACATCAGAAACGAGAACTGCGACCGGCTCGTTGACTTCTGTGCAAGACATAGTCTATTCACAAATATACGTGGCAATCCCCGGACGGTAGAACCCGAAACCAAATTGATTGCATCATAAACTTTTCGTGGGCTTTTTAACGGATGTTAATGCAAGGCGAGGTGCAGACATTGACAGCGACCATCAGCTTCTAGTTGCAACTTTCAGACTACGACCTGTTGCAATCAAAAAGAAAAAGACAACTTCCAAATATAATATAGTCAGATTGCAGAACCAAGCCATGTCGGAAGCATACAACTAAACATTGAGATCAAACATTGGTGATGAAATTAACGAAGCGACATCATGGGCATCTATTGCAGAAGCATGTAAAGAAAGTATCGGTACTTTCTTCCTTAGACAAGCTGTAGAACACAGGAAACCATGGATAAGTGAGTCAACATGGTGAGAAATAACTAACAGTAAAATTCTGAAGAGTATAATGGATGTCGCTCGAACCTCTACTAAAAAGGCTGCACTAAAGTCGGTGTACAGAAGATCAGCAATAAACGTTAGGCAACTCATACGTATCTACAGAGAGAATTACTACAACAACCTCGCAGATGAAGCAGAACATGCATCAAATTTTGGTAACATGCGCCAAGTCTACGCAACTATCAAAAAACTAGGTGGAAACAACATTAGGAGCATAGCAACAATCAGAGACAAAAATGGAGCTGAGCTTTTTACGCTAACCGAACAGCTAAATCGATGGGGCGAATTTTTTGTGGAAAATCAAGCAACACTCCCGCAAAACGAACTACTGTACGCTCAACATCTTCAAGACGAAACCCAAAACGCGACATTTCAATGCTACCACCAACGTGCGAGGAAATCAAATCGGCTCTTGAATCTCTACGGAGTGGCACGCACCCTTGATAATCAACAGGATTCGTCCAGCAGTGGAGATATTGCTACGAGGCGTCCTGACAGATCATGTGCAGACCAAATTAACAATTTCCGAGTTATAATTGAGCAGTCTAACGATTTTGAAAGAGCTTTTGACACGGTATCCCGTGAAGCACTATGGTATATGCTTTCTCTAAATGGAATCCAAGACAAAATTAACCAAATGATCCGCAACTAGCTATGTACTATTCAATGGCGAAGAAAGCACACAATTTGCCACAACTCCAGCTCTAAAACCAGGATGTATACTCTCGCCGACGCTTTTCCCCATAATGCTTGCCAACATTATGCACAAAACAAACATCGAAGCACCATATGGCATTCAATGGAACCTCAACAACCGCCTAAATGACGTATGTAGATTACGCAGATGACATCTGCCTAATGGCACACCGCTTTGTGAACATTGAAGCCATTTTAAACAAGCTTGTAGTGAATACATCACACATAGGTCTTAAAATAAATATCAAAAAGACAAAGATTATCTGTGTTGCTTTATGGTTCTACCACGTGGGGAATAACACAAGTAAATACATGTCAAAGGCGTATACTCCGGATTTATTGGCCAAACACCATAGGCACAAATGATTTAATAATGATCAAATAACATACCTGTTGAAAAAGAAATAAAGAAACGAAAATGGACGGGGATCGGCCATGTTCTCAGAAGACCTGATGATGACATAGACAAATCTGCATTGAAATGGAATCCCCAAGGCCATCGCAGACCGGAACGAAACCCTCAACAAGACATGAAACCAAGTCAAAACGATTGTTAATGATCGCAGAAGATGGAGAGAATTCGTAATCGCCCTATGTCCAACCTTTGTAGTACATATTTATTAACTCTTGTGTTCATGGGGTGACGTAGGGGGTGGAAGATACCAAGGAACGGTCCTGACCGGTTTTAACATGGCAAAGCCCAGGATTTATCTTGGTCCCTCTTTCATCTCAAGTGGACACTGACCTCCCCGTGGTGTCACCTGGGGAACTGCCTTTAACACTCGTTAAAGGTAGTGAGCTAACATGTGCCGCGCGTTCATCCATAAGAACGTTAAAAACTTGGGTTTGGGCGTCGGGCTAGTCACCCCCCCTAGAAAAAACAGCCTACTATGAAAAAACGAAAGAAAAGAAAAACAAACCCCTCTAAAGTTGACGAACCCCGCATACGTTTTAAGGACCATGATCTGCGAATCTGCATCTGGAATGTTCGCACTCTTTATAGAGAAGGGTGGGTCTTCGCATTGGCAGACGTACATGAAAAGTACAAGGCCGATATTACTGCCATACAGGAAATACGATGGATTGGGAAAGGCGTCACAACAACACCTAAAGGTACCTAAAGGTGACGCACTGTATTATAGCTGCCATGACGTAAAGCATGAGTTTGGTTGCGGATTCGTAGTTAGTCGGAGACTAAAACATCTGGTATCCAGCTTCATCCCAGTGAATGAAAGACTTGCTGCAATTCGAATAAAAGCTAAATTCTTCAACATCAGCTTTATTTGCGCTCATGCTCCCACTGAAGAAAAGGACGAACAGACCAATGATATATTTTACGAGCGCTTAGAAGAAACATATGACCGTTGCCCTGCCCATGACATTAAAATCATTCTAGGCGATTTTAATGCCAAAATTGGAAAGGAGAATATCTTTGGCCCAACAGTCGGGAAATTCAGTCTCCACAGTGAAACATCTGACAATGGTATGAGGCTAATAGACTTTGCAGCTGCAAAAACATGGTAGTTAGCAGTACCAGATTTAATCATCTCGATATTCATAAGGGCACCTGCCTGTCTCCAGATCAAAGAACAAGTAATCAAATTGATCATGTTGTGATAGATGGAAGACATTCATCCAGCGTGTTGGATGTACGATCGTTCAGAGGCGCTAACATTGATTCGGACCACTACCTTGTTGCAGCAAAGGTACGTACCCGTCTAAACGTTGCAAATAAAGCACGAACAGACACAACGCGGAAGTTGGACATCGATAGGCTGCAAACACAACAGATAGCCACAGCATATTCCACTCAACTAGCCCAATTGCTTAACGCGAGCACTCCTTGTCCCGATAACATAACAACACAATGGCAAAATATTGCCACTCCATGCAAACAGCCGCAAAATCAATACTTGGATTCCAGAGACCTCCACAAAGGAATTCATGGTATGACCAGGAGTGTCGTACTGCTACCGAAGAGAAAAATGCGGCATATAGAGCTACTTTACAATCAGTAGCAACGCGTAGCGCACGAGAGAGATATCGGGAGAAAAGGAGAGAAGAGGAACGTCTTTTCCGCAAGAAAAAGAGAGAAATGGAAAAGCGGGAGTGTGAAAAAATCGAGATGTACAGGAGCCAGAATGAAGTCCGAAAATTTTACCAAAGAGTGAAACATCAAACAGATGGCTTTGGTACAGTCACATCCTCCTGTAGAGACCAGCAAGGTAATCTGGTAACAGATACAGATTGCGTGCTCAGGATATGGAAGGAACATTTCTCCAATCTGCTGGTATCCAATAGTAGCGAAGACGATGATGCCACAGATCCAATCCCAGAAGATGGTATTGAATGTATACCGCCCGGCCAAGATGAGGTGAAAACAGCAATCAACCGGCTGAAGAATAATAAAGCAGCAGGAGCCGATGGCTTACCAGCCGAGCTGTTTAAAACCGGAGGCGATGCGCTGATAAGGTATATGCATCAGCTAGTTAGCACCATCTGGCAGGAAGAACGCGTAACCGACGATTGGAATCTGAGCATCCTATGTCCCGTCCACAAGAAAGGAGATAAGACTGTATGCTCCAACTATAGGGGCATAAGTCTTCTCCCTATTGCCTACAAGATAGTGTCAGGGATATTGTGCGAACGACTAAAGCCAATGGTCAAGGAAATAATTGGACCATACCAATGTGGCTTTAGACCTGGCAAGTCCACCATGGACCAGATATTTACCCTGCGGCAAATCCTAGAGAAGACCCAAGAGATGCAGATCGACACATATCACCTTTTTGTCGATTATAAAGCAGCATTCGACAGTCCACTCCGATCAAAGGTATTCCATGCAATGTCTGAATTTGGTATCCCCGCAAAGCTCATCCGGCATTGTAAGATGACTTTAACTGATACTAGGTCCTCAGTTAAAATTGGAAATAACCTCTCCGAAGAATTTTGTACCAAAAGTGGTTTCAGACAAGGAGACAGCCTTTCGTGTGTGGGTCTGGCGATAAACGGCGAAAAGACCAAATTGATGGTGTCGACGCGCAAAGCGTCCATAGAGCTCGGACTGTGGAAGTTGGTACCTACAATTTTGAGGTAGTTAAAGACTTCGTCTACCTCGGCACTGCCATAAACACAACAAACAACATCAGTTGTGAAATAAGAAGAAGAATTGTATTGGCCAACAGATGCTACTATGGTTTAAGTAAGCAATTTAAAAACAAAGCCACATCTCGTCAAACAAAAATAACACTATACAAAACGCTGATACTACCTGTGCTAATGTATGGCTCCGAAGCATGGGTACTTGCGCAAGCAGATAAGGCAGTGCTTGGTGTGTTTTAGAGGAAAATTCTTCGAAAGATCTACGGGCCGATTTGCGTTGACGGTGAATATCGACGTCGTATGAACCAAGAGCTATATAAGCTATACTATGACATGAATATAGTTAAACGTATCGAGATGCAACGATTGCGTTAGCTAGGCCATATCATGAAAATGAGCGATGATGAACCCGCTAAAAAGGCGTATGAATACATGCCACATGGCGGTGTACACAGAATTGGCAAGCCTAAGCTTCGATGGAGCATACAAGTGGATGAAGAAATGAAAAGGCGCGGTATTCCAAAAAGTCAAGCGAAAACCAGAGAGGAAAGGAGATCTTTTCTTAGTTCGGTCTATGGAACAAATGTTCTGTAATGGCCAACTAAGTAAGTAAGTTTAGATATATGAAACAAAAATAAAAGACATATATAAAGGTTATCCTTTGCCTATGGAGCAACGTTGGGCGCCAAAATAGAAAGTTCATATTCACACTTTCCTAGAAATAATTATAATATCGTTGGACACCAATATGCAAAAGGTGAAGTTTGACAAAAAAATATCTTCCCTGGCAAAAAAATCATTGAAGAAAAGATTCTAGGAATATCAGCCACATTAGAAATAGTTGAAACATCATTTCCACAATACTCAACGTTGGACGCCAAAATAAATTTTTAAAATAATTTTCCCTGAAATAGATACAATATTTACTATGAAGGAAGTTATCGATTTCCACGATGTTTCACTTTGTCCCCATAGTTTCACGTTTGGCAAATATATGTCACATGTCTCCTTTCGTGGACATTAAATGCACAAAAACACAAGACACAAAACTGAAGACACACTATTGTGGATGAAAATCGCCCAAACCAATGGAAAAACAATCCACACTATTTAAAAGGTTTTATCTGTTTCTGATGACCAGGTTTTGGAGACAAATCTAATTGGTTCATTTTCGTTCCCATTCGTTTTGGGTCCAATTGAAAAACATCTCTTCACTTTACTACACCTTTAATTCCAATTGACCAAAAGCCCATAACTTTGTTATCAAAAACAATTAAATCAATGCCACCACAGTCACTAAATGGCCAACGCAATTCCGTAAAACCTCCTTCAAATAACCTAGATTGATACAAAACCCGTAGGTGGTGTTCGAAACCAAACCAAAAACAAGAAAAAATTAACGCAGCGATGAGTGATGCAAATTCAATAGTTTTTTGTATTGAATTTTTTATTAATCCAAGGGTGTTCCCCAATTTCGAGCAGTTTGATGATTGACACACTCTACATACCAACCGGTTTATTGGGTGCTTGGTTGGTAAAATGTTAACATCATCTGAAAAAGAAGGTTTGTTGTTGCAATCGATGGTTACGATTTGAAACATGCAAATGATAGTTTTTTTTTTTTTTTTTTTTTGTTTTTGCTGCTGGGTGCTCCATAAAACCCTAATCATTGATGACGAATTTTTTTATGTTTGTTTTGGGATCGACAAGATGTGGTTTAATAGGAAAACTATTGATGGGACGTATAGTGGTGGATATGACGATAATTGGAGTGTGGTTAACCTTCCTTATTAGTTATTTTGATGTCACAATCTTTTAATACCTCCAACACTAATACAACGACATAAATTTACTACGACAACAACTACAAGTGTTAGTGTTACACTACTCAGTGGTTGGTGGTCGTGATAAATTTAGCTATACAAGTGTTAGTAGTTAATAGTTTAGCACAGAAACAACTTTGTTTTGCTTTAAAAGTGGAACTATTGGGCGCCAAAGAAAAGGGTTATGGAGACTGAGGCCTCTTAAAGGGGCACTTTGGTTTACTATTTTTTTAGAGTACTTGACAATAAATGCTAGGTATGGAGTCATGGTGTTAGAGGATAAAAATAATTGCTGGGAATATGTGTTCCCACGTTGGGCGCCACTATAAGTTATATTTTTTCAGTAAAAATAAAATGAAATTAAATTAAAAACTAATTAAATTAATATTGTTGAAGATAATTAATTAGTTTGCCACCGTGGAGTAATGGTTAAGAAGTCCCCAATGCATACAAAAGGTCGGAAATTGGAATCTCAGGCAATGCAACATGAATATTTTCAACGTTTTCTGAGTATTTCAGCCAAGTGATGGGTACTATTTTGGATTCGCCTTTTGGATTTGGCTAAAAAAGTATCGGGCTGTTTTTCGATATGAGAAATTCCTTCTCTTTTTCGGGGATGCTCATGGAATTTCTTTTATTTATTTATTTTTTTTTTTCTTTTGATAAACTATCACAACAAACAACTTAAAGTTATGGGCCAAGCTTTAGGCGCCTTCAGCAATAATTTACAATTTTCGTTGTAAAGGGATGATTGGTAGGATTTTTATTATTACTCATAGCCAATATATGACTCCTTTTGCCTATAGCTCCACGTTGGGCGCCAATATTATGTATCAATATTAATGGCTTTCAGCAAAGTGATTTAAAAATGCCTTCCTAAAATTAATCGAAATTTTAGTGATTTCAGTAGGATAATGCAGTTAAAAACTTGAAAATACCGGAAATCGGTGGGTTACGTTCTATCAAAAGCAACTTAAATTTATAGCTCAAGGGTTGGGCGCCATCAGAAATAATTTAGAATTTTCGTTGTAATGGGATAATTTATACCAATAGTCAATATACGGCTCCTTTTGGATATAGCCCCACGTTGGGCGCCAATATTAATGATTAATGGCTTCTAGGAAAGAGATTTAAATATTCCTTCCTAAATTGGATCGAAATTTTTGTTATTTCAGAAGAATGATGCGGCTAAAAACCGAAAATCTACGGAAAAAAGAAATCATAAACAATAATAAAACTGAACTACAATTTCATAACTTATAAGCTCCAGAAAACTATTTCGAGATATCTTAAAATTTAATTGTTAGAACACTTAGTTCCTATATCCTTCACTTTGTTTATAGCCCCACCTTGGGCGCCAATATTAAAGACAAACACTGAAGGCTTCCTAGAAAAATAGAAAAACATAATTAATAAAAAATAGATAAAAATTCCTTCCAAAATCGTTTGAAAAATGGAATAAGAAAACAATTAAAAGATTCCAGATCAAGGTCAAGTTGTTGGCTTTACCTCAAAGTTGGGCGCCATTATCATAGACTAACAAAGAAGAATATTTGGGGATGGAGATACAATACCCTAGGAAAAATAAATCATAAACCATAATAAAAACGAACAACAACTTCAAATCTTACGGGTTCCATGTAAATACTTCAAAATATCATAAGAGGATTCGATATGGCCATAATTACAGATTTCTCAATCATAACCCCTATATTCTTAATTTTGTTTATTGCCCCTCGTTGGGCGCCGAAATAAAAAAAAAACTACTACTCAGGAACAAGAGAAACATTTATAGACCTATTAGACTGGAAAGCACTTCCCTCACGTAATTTAAAACCGATTTGAAATGGAGTTTTTATTAAAAATTTAAGAATTTTTTAACTGTGACCTCGATGGAATACTTACAAATATTTCTTTTTAATAAAAAGGCCTCCACTTATCATTTCAATATTTACAAATAGTTTTTTTAAAGGCCTCAACGTCCATATTCAGCCTCCGCATTCAACACCTGTTCATTGTTTTGCTATTTTGGTTAAATGTAACGCAAACCAACAAAAAATGACTTTGGAAAACATGAGAATGTATCTTAAGAAACCCCTACAAAAACAAAATAGTAGTAGCAGTAGTTACAATGACCGAGTATGAAATCACCAAGTCTAAGAAGTAGAATGAAACCAAGTTGCAGCAAAGTAAGCCAAGCCGACCGACCGAACGAACCAGCGACTATTTACCCAACCAACCATGCAGACACAGAAATCTAAAACACAAACACAGCGCAACACACACGGTGTGTTCACCAACTGACACAGTCAGCCATCCATCCAGGCAGCCAGCCACCTGCAAATGAAATCATTAAAGCTCTTTATAATGGTGTTGTTGCTGCTATTGTAACTGATGTTGCTGCTGCTGCTCTTGTCTTCTTTGATTTTTATTTCAGTAAGCTTGTTGGCTGGCTGGCAAGTACCACCACCAACAACAACAACCTGAATTGAACGAAACGGCCCACAAGGTAAGTGAGCTTATACAATACGAGTAACCCAGTTTTTTCTCTGTGTTTCTTACTTGATATAAAGCTGGGATTTCGCAATTCGTAGGAGATTGATGGGGCAGACAGACATTTAGAGGGAGAAACATGCAGGGAAATACAGAACAACTAAAATCTAAACAGAGAGGAGGCCATGGCAAATTTGTCAGAAACCAAAAGCAGCAGCAACAAAAACAACATCACAAAAACAAAACTGTGACAAATGCAATCGAAGGGAAATGCACGATGAGAAGATCAGCGGATATTAGATGACAGAGTAGTTGGTTGCAATTGATGGTGGTGACGGTGCTGTGGCACTTGGCATTCTTTTGAAATGAAGACAAACCATATGAATAAAAAACAACTGTTCTGAGAAGTGAAAGCTTTATGGAAAAGGGGACACATAATGGGGATCATCGAATTCGGAGCAAGGAATTTTTTTTTATCAAAGACACACTGCTTTTCTTTTTCAAAGTTTAAAGAAAGCGTTGTGATCGACGACTTTAGGACACCAACTGTATTTGAACGGAACCTACTAGATACCATTCCGTGGTAAGGAGGCTATTCTGCGGTCGACCTCAGTCCCTCCACTAATCAGTTCATGGATATACGAACTTTCACTAAGAACCTCCAATATAAACCTTCGACAGATGTAGGTGGGATACTGTGGAACTCTCGGTCTTCTACAAATGCATCAACCTCACTACGCCCGACCATCACAAATATGGAAACTGACAGCGAATCTCTCTCTGTCTCTCTCTGCTGTCGCCATCAGCTCAAGAGAACCAGAGTAACAGAAAAATGTGCTGTAACCAAGGGCGGGGACAGCCTAAATCAGAGACGGGCTTCTTTGCAAAGAAGTATAGTGAGGCAATGGTGCACAAGAGAATGCTATTTTGGGTTTTTGTATGGGAAAGAGAGTTGTAGTTAACTTTTTCGTAAAGACGCGTGCATGGCTGTAGTGAGGGCACCCACTGAGTTGTTTTTTGCATTTGCTTCTCTCTCTCTCACTTACGGTGTACGTGAATAAAAACAAACGATAAACATCATGTGGTTGTTGTTTTCTTCACCCATACATAAACACATACTAAAACATTTGCTCTGTTCCAGAACCTGCAAGAAGCTACTATTTTTTACTACGATAACATTTTGTCCTTTATGTTATCGGAAAAAATAGTAAAAATTAGTAGATTCTTGCAGTTCTGGAACAGACCAATTGATGAAAATTCCATAATCTCATTGACGAAAATGTCCTCCTAACTCTCAGGGAAGAGAGAATCGCGGGCGACTTTCGGTAGAATTTTTCACTGACAGAAAAGTATGAAGCCATGGACAGTGTTCGTTGTCTCCATATCCAGTCATAATACTGCACCCCAAACCGTTGCTAAGGTTACTGAAGCGACTTGTTCCACTGGACCGGACGTTTTGTCCAATAAAACTTTGCTTCAAACACTGGAGGGGGAAAGTGCCAAAGGGAGAAACATCAATCAATAAGACGGATGAGTCACCGATACCGCAGACCTCCAAAAATGCCAACGTCAAAGAAGCAATGAAAACGAAAGCATACCGAAGGGCAGCCACATACTGCAATCGGTATGCAAATAAAAATCGTAACACAATCAACGCAAGGGAATATCAGTTGATAAGATCTAACCTCAAATTTGTGAGCAAGTTCTAACTAACAATTTCATCACGGTGCACCCAATATTATATTAATTTTCCTGTATTTACTTATACGACGTCATGCCAGTATCCATTTTTATTGTGTCATTACAAATTTCTAAAAAAAAAAACATAAATAAAGATATGGTATTTAAGGCGGTTTTTTCAGTCATTTCTTTTAGCACAGCTATGAGTATCCCGAGGTTTAGACAACAATGGGGAAAATATACTCGTAAAACGATGGCTTTACCACTGTATTAATAATTTCTTCACTATTTATATCGCCACAGCTTGCTTCGAGTACGGACGTTGAGCTCAGCCATTGCTATTTAGGAAATTCCATATTTTAAGAAATTTGTAAGGGCGAAACCTATAGCACTGCGTGTTGCGTGTGCGTTCAAAAATACAAAAACAAAATACATGTATTTGTTGTTGTTTTCAATTTGAAATACATGTATTTTGTTTTTGTATTTTTGAACGCACACGCAACACGCAGAGCTATAGGTTTCGCCCTAAAACAAGAATATTAAGAACTCTATTACACTTGGTCTGTTCCCGAACTTTATTAAGTCCCAATTTACATTAGGCGAGTTTACTTGCGGCAAGTCCCAGTTTATAGAAGAGACACGTAAGGGGAATGGAAATGGAAAAAAATGCTCGTACCGGCAATTCTCAGGCAATTCCTTTCATATTTTTCGTATTTGACATTATTTTCATTGTTTTGAAAACAAAACTTGTCGGAACAGAATTGCTTTGTATAAATGCAAAAGGCAAGTTTAAAAGGGAACGAGAAAAATTGCCGCAAGTAAACTCGCCTAATGTAAATTGGGACTAACTTTATTGCAAAAGTAATAAAAGTTGAGAATGACTCCCATACAAACTGTACAGTGTTTTAGGAACGCAAAATGTGCAAATGTGTTAAAAAAATTTATAAAAACTTTTTAATTCTAGAACACAACTATTAACACAAAAAAGTCTCCATAAAGCGGGGTACATACGAGCATATTTGATTGTCATTTTTCATCGAATATCGATAGCATGGTACAAATACACAGGTAGCCGCATCGGCAATTGTTGGCAACATAAGATGTCAAAATTTGACATTAATTCAATGCAATTGACACATTATGTTACCATCAGCTGGCATGATAATGCTACCTGTATTATTGTACCATGATCGATAGCTTCAGTCAACAAGTTCCATGAATATGTTTGTGGTTGCCAGGCGGCATAAAAAAATTACTAAGAAATGTAGATATATCAGCCCAGCTGATCGAACTTGAACTGTCAAAATAAAGCCGAAAGCAAATCCAACGTTTGAGTAAAGTCTCTGCTTGTAGGGATCCCTAAACAACTGCTGATAGAAAGTAACAAACGGAGTACATTTCTCATATCAGTGAGTGCACCCCGATTCATACATATAAGCTCAATGATATGGGACCTACACTTTATCGCCGAGTCCGAACGGCGTGTCCTAAGACACCACTTGTAGAGACGTTTTACATGGCTGAAATACTCAGGAAATGTCGCCAACAACACTTCGGTGGGTTTATTTCGGATGGAGTTTACATTTATTTAATATTTAAATATAAAATAATCGTACATTTACATATAACTGGATTTAGTAAATCCACATTGCTTCAAATGTCAAATAAATCCTCATAAATTTATAGCTGATTTAGACTATTGGACATATAGCTGATTTAGACTATTATACATAAAACCTCATCTGGATTTAATAAATCCATTACAAATCTCGCATCATTTATATATACCATTAAGAGGATTAAAGCTCCAGTCAATTGTTGGTACTTTTTTGGAAGCTTTCAGATTTGTTTCTACAAAACTGTGTTGTAATGGAGGATTTGTGTCGGATTAGAAACAATAAATACGAGGATTTAATTTTGTACGATAAATCTAGCTGATTTTGATAAATGATAACTCTAGCGGATTTAGAAAATAAATCCCGATTATGCGCTAAATCCGTATAGGTAATGGGAAGCAATAATCGATTTTTCGGCTTTTCGATTTTGGTCTAAAACTAAAAATGCGATCCGAAGATTTGCTTTACCACCAATGAAACCAGGTAACGTAATTTGGTGACTATGTGGGTTCGAGTTCTTGGCTTTCCTTTTTCACTTGCAAATAATTTCCGATCATCAAGCTTAACTCTAAACGAGAAAATTAATAAAAAATCATTAAAAATGATCTTCGCCCTAACAGGCCAAGTTTCAAAAAATAAAAAACAGGCTGAGCCAGGCTGGGATTTGAACCCACGTCCTTGAAAACATATCAAAAAATGTTGCCACGGCGTGTTAGCGTTCAAAGCCAAAACTCATAACTTCAAAGGCAGCGCAAAAAAAGCGTTTGTCGTGAAGAAAATACATTTCTGTGGCCAAGTATCCGCGTAAATGTAAACACACATTTGCATTTGAAAAACGATAAGTTTTAGGACAGAGAAGCCATTACATAGTCGATACGTCCGAAGATTTGCTTTACCACCAATGAAACCAGGTAACGTAATTTGGTGACTATGTGGGTTCGAGCCCTTGGCTTTCCTTTTTCACTTGCAAATAATTTTCAATCATCAAGCTTAACTCTAAACGAGAAAACTGATAAAGAATCATTAAAAATGATCTTCGCCCTAACAGGCAAAATTTCAAAAAATAAAAATGCGAGAATTTGGTCTGGCGATTATTTCAGTTGGCCTAAAACTCGACTTTCGACTTTTTCATAACAGCAGCAAAACGATTATTCGTCGATTTTCGAGTTTTCTTTTGAAACTTCAAAACCGCTAAGTCGCATCAAAATAATTTGTGGTTGCCTGATGACCGACAAAAATGAACCGACACACTGACAAGCAACCGATTATTTGACCAAAACTGCAGTCAAAACTGATCGCGTGTACCCCGCTTATGGGCAAACTCGAAAATCGAGCACAAGATAATCGATTATGCTATTTTCACTCCAGACAAAAGTCGACTACGATTTTTAGACTTTTGACTGCAAAAAGTCGATTATTCGATTAATCGAAAGTCGACTTACCTATCAATAATCCGTAGAGTGAACTCATGGTTCATGACTCAAGCTGCTCTTTGCACATTGTTTGTTTTACAGGATGTCGTGTTTTTGTCGTAGAGAGTGGCACCGGACTAAAGACCGGCAGAATGGGATTGGCCTTACCACAGTGTAATACATCCAGTATATAATCGATGGGTGCGGTCCCCAGTTTGTTTCGATTGACTTCGTGCCCGAATATAGTGCAATTTTTTCCCTCTTCGTCCGCTCCTCAACGTTTCTTTTCCATCGCAACTGACAGTGCTGCAAATTGGAGCATTGTCGGTGCCATACCATCAGGGCCAGACCAGTGTCATACCGTCAGGACCAGGGTCATTGTAGCCTTGAAAATGATTCCCTGCTAAGAGGCTTAGAGCCTCAATACTACCAATGGATTTGGGGTCCTCGGAGAATATTCTTTGAAACCTAACTGTGTCGTTGACTCGTTCTATCGAATCCCAGGAATTAATACAAGACTTTCCCTGGGTGCGTTTGATTTCGTTCTTATATTTATTGAAACTCGGCTTGCAAGAGTCCCTAGCAACGTCGAGTTCGGTCGAATGCGCCCTATTATGTAGTTTTCTTGCGATTTTCCTCAGTTGGACAAGATCCTTTTTCCGCCATACCAGGGTAAGAAAGTGGACAGGCGAAGAAGAACGTCAGTCAGGTTGTCCATAGCACTATTCTCATCGTCTGTTTCCATATTTCCAATAATTGTGTGTACCTGTCCTAACCCTGCGTCTACACATGACAGGACAGTTGTATTGATTGCCAAAAACCCAAAACAGTTTTAAAGGACGGATCACTAGCCTTGTTATATGTTGGTAAATTAAACTAGTCATACTTGATTGTTTTGAGGAGAAGAAAGATTTTTTTCAAATTTCTCTTTCGTTCAAGATTTGATTCAAAGGTCTAAACTGAATCGTCAAAATGTCTATCCAAATTTTATCTTCTCCATAATAATGTTATAATAGGTATAATTGTTACAACTCCCTATTTGCGGTCTCGGCACTACGGTCCTCAACCCATCCTCTTCCCTAGCCCCCCCATCAGGGCGAACCCGAATTTGAACTGTTACACAATTTATTCATAGCACAAATACATTACAAACATACAAAACTTTGCTTAGGCCAAGGAGTATTGATCTTGCAATCCCACACTTAGCCCATCCACTTATGGTCTCCACAATACTTCTCATTAATTTTTTAGAAACCTCAAACAGCATTTTTCTATAGATCTTTTTGCCGGGTTAACCTTCTTTATGATGATTTATTTGATGTTTGCGCTATGGAATTGACATTTGAAACCCAGTGAGTTTATTAAGTCCGATTTAGTACAAACGGGGTATCACAAGCACACCCACTTAGCTATCACCTACCACTGGATGAGCCCTGTATAACGACTGTAAATTTGCATTACATCTAAACATAATAAATAGTCTGTTCCAGAACTGCAAAATTTTATCGCAAAATAAAAATTTGTAGATTCTTGCTGGTTCTGGAACAGGCATAAAATGTAATTAAAAAAAATACTTGTCAGTTCTTCCAATAAAAAACATGTATAAACCCCTGTTTACATTAAAGCATTTTGCCTGGTTATCCTTCTTTATGAGTATTTATTTGACGTATACGCAATGAATTTGACAATTTAAACACATTGTTTTAACTAAATCCAGTTATGTGTAATCGTACTGTAGGTTTAAAAAACCTCAATTTCCTGAAACTATACACCGTTAACTTTATGTAAACATTAATTTAGAAAATCATTATTTTTTTTCATTCCCAACACCTGTCGCATTGAACTTCCACATATGATTTTGACAGCAAACGATTGACAGTTCTTGGCTACTGTGACAAAGTGTGAACCCCACGCTCGCATACACACAAAGCTATGTGGTAACCCTGTCACATATGCAATCATTAGAGATTGCATCACTGATTTGAGCCAAAAAAGCCAACCAACCCATTACAAGAATCAAAATTTGTATTTGTGACACTTGGCTATCGAATGAAAAAAATGTTATTTTGCATTTGTATGGGTGGTGGATCATGGGTGAATGAGAAGGGCGCTAGACGAAAGAGTTCAAAAAATCCAACGCTGCAGGTGTGGATATGGATAATTATTTACAACCATAAAACATATCTAGTGGACATTTCATTACAGAACACAAAAACACACACCGACGCGTTTCCCAATGGCAGATAAAGAATTTCTTCTCCCACTTTTTATTTACAAAAACAACAACAGCATAACGGCCTGCCGTATTCTTGATTTATTTTTTTTTCTTTTTGCTCTAAAAAAATTATTTGGGTCATTTGTTTTTAGTTTTGTTTTTTTATGGTTTTTTAGAACACAACAACAAAAATGAGCATACCCATTATAAAGGTGTGCTGCTACTTTAAATGGGGGATAGTGGGATGGCATGTTTTGTTGGGTTGTCTTTTCTTGTAATTTTCAAGGGAATTTTTTTTCGACTCACTTTTTAACAACTTTTTAACTGGGTTAAAGCGTGATGAATGTGATCCAATTGATTGCAAGATTAGAGATCCGTTAATGGTAACAGCTTAACGACTTTTTCACGATTTAAAAATAAATTCCTTGGGATAATTGCACTTTTCTTTTATGACTTTTGTTTTTTAACAAAATATTTTTATAGGTTTTAAATTTTTGTTGTTTTTGTTTTTTTTTTTTTTAATTCATTGGTAGAACAAATATCCAATTAAACTTTGTAACGACGACGACAACAATAAATAGTATTGCATTTTTTCGTTCTATTTGCTTGAGATCGTGTGGAAGGCGACATACAGCCAGCGGATTGCAATCCGGATTGCAAAAGGCAACACTTTATATTTTTTGTTTATTTTATTTTCTTCCTTTATATGTAACCGATCGATCGACCCGCTTTACCGACAATGATGATGCTGCTACGAAAGAAGAACTAAGTTGTAGGTCCGACGATAATCATAAGAAGCGTAAAATGACGCGTTGCTTTGTAAGCCCACAAACGCACTGAAAGCATCAACTCAATGAACGAGCGCAACACCGCCTCACCACCGCAATATGTTTCGGTTTTTGCCATCAACGCTTGTGATGATGGTTGGTTGGGCGCTTTGTTTGGCTGAATGTACTTCTTGCTTGACACTGTAACCACAACGGAACCGCCGTTTAACAAACATCCAGAGAAATATTTTT